>NC_084478.1:160207603-161407603 GCF_027409185.1 Cynocephalus volans | reverse complement strand
GAAAGACAGACTCTTTGTGCTCCCCTTTTAAAGTCCTCCAAACCACACCCGTGACCATTTTTAATCCATTCACTAGAGTGTGGTCCTATAATCTAATCACTCTTCAAGATCCCACCTTTCAATTACCATAATAAGATTTCCCACCCTCTTAACAGTTACAATGGGGATTTAAACTTCAGTGAGGTTGGGGGGGCATCCAGTCTACAGCACCTTTGGTCAACATCTCCTCATTTCTCCCATTCCCCAGCTCCTGGCAACTACCATTCTCAGATCATGCAGTATTTGTCTTTCTATTACTGGCTTATTTCAATTTGCATAATGTCCTCCAAGTTCATCCATGTTGTTGCAAATGGCAGGGCTTCTTTTTTAATGTTGAATTATAATCACATTTTCCTTATCCATTCATTTGCTGATAGACACTTAGGTTGTTTCCATATCTTGGCTATTGTGAATAATGCTGCAATGAACATGGGAGTGAAGATATCAGTTCCACACACTGATTTCATGTCCTTTGGAAATATACCCAGTAATGAGATTGCTGGATCATATGGTAGTTCTGTTTTGATCAACAACTTGCCAATCCCTGCAACCCCCAGCCTCTGGTAACCATCATTCTACTCTCTACTTTTATGAGTCCAACTATTTTAGATTCCACATGTAAGTGAGATCATCCAGAATTTGTCTTTCTGTGCCTAACTTATTTCACTTGACGTAATGTTCTCTAAGTTCATTAAGTTGTCACAATTGACAGGATTTCCTTATTTTTATAAGGCTGAATAGTATTCCATTGTATATATATATATACCACATTTTCTTTATCTATTCATGTTTTTTAAAGTTTATTTATTTATTAAATTTTTTATATATTCTATGATGTTGTTGAGAACAGTTGGGGGGAAGAGGAAGGGAAGGGAAAAGGAAATAGGGTGGGAGAAGGAGGGAAGAGGAGGGGTGGGGTTGAGGCCTGTGCCACCACCCTCATTCCTGCAGGGGAGACCAGGGGGCTTCCAGCAGTGTCTTGGTCATTGCTGATCAGGGTGCAGATGTCAGGAGGCTGTGGCTGAAGCCCTTGTCCCCCGACTACCCCAGGTCAGGAGCCTGGGGCACTTCTTGTGGTGGCTTGGTAGTCGTTATTGGGCTGGTTGCAGGTGTCAGGTGAGCATGGCCAAGGCCCTCAACCCCCTACCACCGTGGCTTGGGAGAGCCTGGGGCACTTCCTGCACTGGTTGTGGGTGCTGAGGGGGTGGGTGAGGCCCTTGGTCCCCCCACTGCCCCAGCTTGAGAGAGCTTGGGTGCTTCCTGTGGCAGCTTGGTAGTTGTTGCTGGGCTGGTTGTGGGTATCAGGAGGGCGTGACTGAAGTATTCAGACCCCTACTGCACAGGCTTGAATGAGCCCAGGGCGCTACCTATGGTGGCTCGGTGGTCTTCTCTGGGCTGGTTGCAGGTGTCAGGAGGCATGGCTGAGGCCCCCACCCCTTCCTACTCCCTGGCTTGGTAGACCAGGGGAATTGCAGTCCTGCTAGGTGTTATAGGTGTTCGTTGGTGATGTGAGATCTTTACTAGTTAATATCAAACTTTGTCTCTGGTCTGTGGGTATTTTGTTTTTTCTTCCAGTTCTGTGTTGGATTATTTGCTGTTCCTACCACTTAAACTCTGCACTGTAACTAATTTGTTGTCCTTTGCTTACTTCTAAAATTGGGGAACTTCCTGTGGGGACCAGTATTTGAGCTGTGTGGTTGAGCTAAATTGTTGCTTTGCTTCTAATTCCTTGGGGAAGGCTTTTTGTGCAGCTGAGATTTTAATGGTTGACTTTATAGGTACTTCCGGCTCTTGTGAGATCTGGTGCACCTGGGTTCTGTGGATACTCTGGTCTGGGCCTGAGACTTTTCAGCAAACTGCACACCCTGCAGTTCTATATTCCTGACCAGTCTCCATTGAGTGGTCCTGTGCTGACTGGGGGCAGATCAAATGTCCATGCTATGCCTCAGTGTTCTCCTGGTGGGCCTATCTTCCCCACTGCCTGCACTCCAAACACTTCCCATAGGGCCAGTCTTATGCCTTGTGATGACTCAATGGCCTCTGAGTGGCTACTTTTTTTCAGTTGTTGTGGCTTCTTGCTCCTATGTGGGTCCATGGGAACCCTATTAGTAGTCTTGCTGGCCTGGGGGCAACCAAGGCCCTCTTCTCCTCTGCTGCCTCCAAGCAACTTCATCTGAAGAGCACAGCTACAGCTTTTGCCAGCTACTGCTCTGTGCACTCAGCAGCTCCAGCCTGGGTGTGGCTGGGGCTCAAAATGGTCAGAGCAGTACTTTCTTTTTCTCATGGCCTTTCCCACCTTCATGCACTCTGTAGGTCTCTTTTCCTCTTCCCCTGATCTCTAGCGGCCCCAACTTGGCTGTCATTGCTTTTTAATATTTGTAAATTTGTTGATTTGTGGGAGAGAGTGACTCTGGAGACTGTCTATTCTGCCACCTTGACCAGAACTCTCTATTCATGTGCTAATGGATACTTAGGTAGATTCCATATCTTGGCTATTGTGAATAATGCTGAAATAATCATGGGAATGCAGATATCTCATCAACATACTTACTTCATATCCTTTGGATATATATCCAGTAATGGGATTGCTGTGTCAGATGGTAGTTCTATTTTCTGTTTTTCAAGGAATATCCATACTGTTTTCCAGAATGCCTTATTAATTCACATTCCCACCAACAGTGTGCAAGCATTCCTTTTTCTCCACATCTTCACCAAAACCTATCTTTTGCCTCTTTGATTATTGCCATTCTAACAGGTGTGAGGTGATGTTGTGGTTTTAATATACATTTCCCTGGTAATTAGTGATGTTCAGCTTTTTTTACATACCTATTGGCCATTTGTATGACTTCTTTTGAGAAATGTCTATTCAGGGTACTGCCCACTTTTTAATTGGATTATTTGTTTTCTTACTATTGACCTTGACCTGACTGAGTTCATTATATATTTTGGATGTTAACCCCTTTTGGTTTGCAAATATAGTTTTCCATTCCATATGTTGTCTATTTACTCTGTTAATTGCTTCCCAGCTGGAAACACCAGAGTCATCTTCAACTTATCTACGTCTTTTCTCTCTCTGTGTCCCATGGCCCACTTGTCACCATGTTCTTTTGAATTGCTCTCTTCCATGCCCACTGCCATTGCACAACTTCAGGACCTCCTTATTTCTTGGCTCAACAATTACAATAACCTGTGACTGGTCTCCTTGACTCTGATCTAGTCCATCCATCACCAAATTGTCAGAGGGCTCCTTCTACAACTAAAATCTGATCATGTTGTTTTCTTCTTGGAAGGACCACAATGCTCTCCATTGCCTGAAGAATAAAGTCCCGGGCATCTCTGGGATCTGATATCACCTAAGCTTCCAAGATTCTCGTCTCATTACCTCTTTTCTTGCCCATGTCTTTTACTCATCTTCCACAGACAGAACTTGCCATTCGTGCAATTTTTCATCATGACTTTCCATGTTTGGGCATCTTTATCCTGGAATATCTTGCTGCCCAAAGCCTACTAACCAAAAGCCTTTTTCTGGTTCAAGGTCCAGTTCAAATTTTCTTCCCATAAAACCCTCTAAGAAACCCCAAAAGTATTTAAACATTTATTTCTTCACACTTCTATAGGACATTAACCTACTATTAACCTACTTCTTTTTCTTACTTTTTATTGGCTTGAAAACACCTTGAGGGTAGAGGATTTTTTGTTTGTTTGTTTGTTTTGTTTTGCAGCTACAAGCCTGTGCTCTAACTAACTGAGCTAACCAGCCAGCCCCAGTAGAGCATGTTCTTAATTCATTTTTATCCAGCAGCTCCTACACTGCTGTGAGCATGGGGTCAAATACATTTTGATCATATGTACAATCTGATTTTCTGCTAAAGGTCTATCAAATGCTAGGCAAAAAGTACATTATTCTCCCTTTCCTAAAGTTTCTAGCAATTAAAAAAAAAGATACAAATATTTTTTAATATATATATACACACACATATATGTATTATATATATGTATATATAGCATCAAAGTACTATATACACATGGTTGATTTAAAAAGTACAAAAAGGCTTAAAATTAAGAGCAGCTTTTTCTTGCTTCGCATCTCTCAATCCTGTTCCTCAGAGAGACACACTTTTTAGCTCTTTCAACTGTTTCTTCTGGGGTTACTGACAAATTTCTAAATAATTTGTAAGCCACATTGTTTTTTCATTTATTTTTATTGTACATTATACATATTGACTTTCTGTTCCCCAACCTTCCTCTGGTATGACTTTTTTACTCTTTTTAGCACCTCTCTTATTTACCTTTGTTAAGTTTAAGTAATATAGTAACAATTCTAATGCTGATTTCAACAACTTTAGACAGTGTTTCTGAACTACTGATCTTGTAAGATGATGCTTGGTGGGCCTGCTGAACAATGGTATTCCTGTGACATCTCTTTTCTGCTTTCCTGGATTGGTTACATTGTTTTCTGGACCCTCTCTTTTTCTTTGTCTTCTCACTCCCTAATTTATCCTGTTAGCTTTCTAAGAGCAACATGGGTTTTGACATATTCGAAAATTCATTTTATCCTTTTCTCACTCTTGATAAATACTTCCACTCGGTTTAGGATTCTGCCTTAAAAATTGTTTCACCCTGTGTTTTTAGCAACTGCTTTTGATGATGAGGTCTGCTTGTCATTCCTTTGTAGGCAACCTAATCTTTTCTTTTAAAATCTTATTATCATGGCTGTGCTGATAGGTCACAATGATGAGTTGAGGTGTGGGTCTTTTAACTTTTATTCTGTGCTGGGCACTTAATGAGGCCCTGCATTTGGAGTACTCAAGTCCTTTAGTTCTGGAAATTCTCTTTTGCTTCTTCTATCAATTCCTCTTGTGTATTTTCTCTATTCTGACTTTCCAGAACACGTGTTTGTTGGATGTTAGATTGACTATATTGAGTTTCTGTCTTTTATATTTTTCTCTTATTTTCCTTCTTCTTTTTGGTTCATTGTGTTTTGAAGCTTTCCGTTATTATATTTTAATTAGATTTTTAATTTCATCAATCATATTTTTAATTTTCAAGTACTCTTTCTTGTTCCGTGATCATACCTATTTTATAACATCTTATTCTTTTTTATTTCTGGATGCAAAACACTTTCCTCTTTGGCTGCTGCCACCCCCCTCTCCCCCTCACAAACTGAGAATGCTGTCTATGCTGCCAATGCTGCCATTGCTATAGATGCTGCTCCTTTTCATTTCATTTTTCCTCCTCCTCTCCTCCTCCTCTTCCTCCTTCTCCTCTTCTGTTCTCTGAATCATTTTTATTTCCTTTTACATCACTTCTTTTTTTGTCCCAATTTGCAGATCTTGCTTTTTCTTTTTCATGTCACAGATTTTCCTTAAATCTCTACTGATCCTTGCTTGCCCATTTATATGTAAGAATGAGCTATCTATGAGTTTTCTGCACGTATGTCTGGCTTGTTAACTGGCAACTTTCATTTTAGGTTAAGCTGGAAGGAAGTGACTATTATCCTTTGGGACCCATTAATGTCAAATATGGGGGTTTTGTTTTGGGGCACAAACTCCCACACTAGTTTTCCCTAGGTGATTTATTCATTTTTATTAGAGAAGAAACCTTTTTTGTTTTCCTGGAAGGTAAACACCTGCCTGCCTGTTCTGCATGTCTATCGATGAGAATATGACTGTGGTGGCCTGTGTTGTTTTCAGACATTATGGTAATCATCCTGCTTCCAGTCTTTCTCACTCCTGCCCTCTGTGTTACCTGTTGTTTCTGAGTTCTCTGGTCTTTGACAGCACAGATCATTTTCTCTTTGGCTGCTGCCTCTTCACACACATTCTAGTCTGTGGCTTCTTCATTTCCAGATTATCTACTTGCTTTCTTCTAGAAATTTGTTGTTATTTCTTATTTGCAGATGTTCCTCCTCTCCAACTTCTTCTCTTTGTTCTTGTGAATTATTACTTTGTTATTCTTTCAATGTTATTTTATTGAGGTTTGGGAAGCGAAGGAGGTAAGCACATGAGCTTGAGCCTCTGTTGGAAATTGCTGATCTCAAACAATTGCTTTTAAAGTAAGGTAGTACGTGGAGTTGTTCAATAGGCATGAAGTTTTAGTTATGCAACATAAATATGTTCTAGAGATCTGCCGTACAACATCGTACATATAGTTAACAATGCTGTATTGTACCCTTAAAAATTTTATTAAGAGGAAAGATTTCATGTTAATTGTTCTTACCACGATAAAAAAAAGCAATAAATTTTTAAAAAATAAGGTAAAGTAAGGTAACATCACAGGTGCTTCTCTCTTAGCAGTTGCTTCCATTTCTCAAGCAATGTTCAGTGGCATTTTCAGTAATTAGAAACATGCTTTTCTAGGTTTGTGAGAAAGCCAGCTTATTTCTGTGAAATGAAGTTAGGATCGTGGATATGAAATACAGACAAGTAAATGGAAGTGAACAGAAAGGGGAATTCCAGGGGACATATCAAATAGGATTATATAAGAGGATGCAGAGAAGGAAGTAGAGGGAAGAAGCAGTAGATTCAGGAAACACAGAAAGCAAAGGCAAATGTGATCACTTTTAGAGATGGGGGCAAATAATTTCGAAGAAATGATGTAAAGTTATAAGAAGCTGCATTTGTGGCTTTTTGAAGGAGAGCTTCCTAAGCTATCAAGAGATTTTGAGATGTTGTGGTCTAATATTTAAAAAAAAAAAAAAAAAAAAAAGAAAAAGAAAAAGAAAAAAAGAAAAAAAAGAAAAAAATCCACTGCTCTTGTCTCTGCCCCTTTTAAC
This sequence comes from Cynocephalus volans, assembly GCF_027409185.1. Taxonomy (NCBI): domain Eukaryota; kingdom Metazoa; phylum Chordata; class Mammalia; order Dermoptera; family Cynocephalidae; genus Cynocephalus; species Cynocephalus volans. The sequence goes on along the minus strand of NC_084478.1, from coordinate 161,400,789 downwards.
TTAGGATTATTTTAACTGCAGGAATCTGAAAAATTAATCAAATAATTTCCATTTTCCATACAGCCTTCAGTGTGCTTCTTCCTACTACATTCGTACTCAAAATTCAATCTACCCTCACACAATATACCTGATAAATAAAAACAAGCCAAATGTGATTAGCCTTGCACTTAGCAACAGGGGAAATATTTCAGAGCTAGTTAGAATTTGTTGGAAATTCAACTGGATAAGATCATCTTTTACGTGAGCTCAGAATTCTCCTCAATGCTAGATGAATATTCTACAGGCAGAGCTCTGTTCAGGTCACTCCCTGCTCAAATACCTTCAGCAGCTCCCAGCCATGTAACAATTCCAGATTTTTGAGGATGCAGTTTAAGACCTTTCATAGTCTGAAAGGTCTAATGAAGACTTATAGCTCTTTTTCAATACCTATACACACACACACACACACACACACACACTACGCACACCAACCTGTACACACATCCCACCCAAATATACTACACACCAAACACCCCCCACACACCTATGTACATCCTCTCAGACACATGTCAAATATATCTTACCTACCCACCTCACACACAACCCACACACCTTCCACAACACAATATACAACTCCCATACCTACACATATACTAACACATATTCCCATGCAACAAACCCAACACATGTTCCCTACACAAACACCCCTCACATCCCACACTCATCCACCATACCTTCACAGATACCCAGACACAAACATCCCCCCCACATAGTAGCAAACCCCGCACCTTTCTCCCAACACATCATATACATGCACTGCTCATACCTACATTCTCTAAATGGACCCTGGGGTTTTCTGTTTTCAAGCCTCTCATCAGGCTATATTCTGAAGCCCAAATCAAATGTCCCTTCTCAAGAAAATCATCTTTGACCATTCATCCATGAGCATTTTACATCTCTTCTTCTGTTTTAAGGAGCTTCTACCTTTTTTCACCTTCAAGCCATGCAGAGGTGCTAAAAAGGTGATTATGTGCCAAGTCAAGTCTTCAGCTCTTTCCTTCCTGGTCTTCCTGCTTTTTAAGTCTTCACCTCTCTCTGCAGATGAACAGTGGAGTGCCAAAGCCTACCAGAGCCCCAAGGTTTTGCTTAATTTCTACAGTCCTAATGAGCCACTAGTCAGAAAACTATTCTCAGCTTCCTTGAAAGTGCTCCCTTTCAGTGCTTTCTTGAAATATAGTCAATATTGGAATGAATTTCAGTGATACATTTTAAGACTCATGTCCTTGGGGATATTGGGATGAAAGAGGCTATAATGTACAGGGCCAGCACCTCTTTCCTATTTTGTGCCCAAATTCAAATTCCTATCACATTGTTCCTTGATGTTTGTGTAAATAAAAAAAATAAAAAACTACTCAGAGATGAATAACACAGTGACCAAAAAACTGTGTGAAAGTAATGAATGGAATTGATACCTCAAAAAATTGAGTTAGTAAATAAAAAGACAAACTTGAGAAACTCTTCAGAACACAGAGAAAAAGAGAAATGAAATAGTGAGAGTGGTGAAAGTAAATATGGTGGAGAGGTACAACAGATAGGAGCAACAAATAAAAGGCAGCCTGAAGACAGGTAAGGATATATGGAACAGAAGCAGTGTTTCTTATCTCAAGAAAGATTAAATCTAGCAAATGAGAGCATTCACTGGTTTCTACGAAAATAATAAAAACAGACTCTCTTCATGAATGCCATTTTTATTATACTAGTCGTTTTTGATTTTTCTTGGGTTTTTATGGCAGTGGTAGTTATTATTATACTAGTGGGTTTTGATTTTTCTTGGGATTTATGGCAGTGGTAGTACCAAAAAAATAAAATACTTAGGAATTGAGTTAACCAAGGAGGTGAAAAATCTCTATCATGAGAACTACAAACCACTGCTGAGAGAAATTAGAGAGGATACAAGAAGATGGAAAGATATTCCATGCTCTTGGATTGGAAGAATCAACATAGTGAAAATGTCCATACTACCCAAAGTGATATACAAATTCAATGCAATCCCCATCAAAATTCCAAAGACATTTTTCTCAGAAATGGAAAAAACTATCCAGTCATTTATATGGAACAATAAAAGACCACGCATAGCCAAAGCAATGCTGAGCAAAAAAAATAAAGCTGGAGGCATAACACTACCGGACTTTAAGCTATACTACAAAGCTATAATAACCAAAACAGTATGGTACTGGCATAAAAACAGACACACTGACCAATGGAATAGAATAGAGAATCCAGAAATCAACCCACACACTTACTGCCATCTGATCTTTGACAAAGGCACCAAGCCTATTCACTGGGGAAGGGACTGCCTCTTCAGCAAATGGTGCTGGGAGAACTGGATATCCATATGCAGGGGAATGAAACTAGATCCATACCTCTCACCGTATACTAAAATAAACTCAAAATGGATTAAGGATTTAAATATACACCCTGAAACAATAAAACTTCTTAAAGAAAACATAGGAGAAAAACTTCAGGAAATAGGACTGGACACAGACTTCATGAACACGACCCCAAAAGCATGGGCAACCAAAGGAAAAATAAACAAATGGGATTATATCAAACTAAAAAGCTTCTGCACAGCAAAAGAAACAATTAACAGAGTTAAAAGACAACCAACAGAGTGGGAGAAAATATTTGCAAAATATATATCTGACAAAGGATTAATATCCAGAATATAAAAGGAACTCAAACAACTTTACAAGAAGAAAACAAGCAACCCAATTAAAAAATGGGAAAAAGAGCTAAGCAGGCATTTCTCTAAGGAAGATATACAAATGGTCAACAGACATATGAAAAAATGCTCAACATCACTCAGCATCCGGGAAATGCAAATCAAAACCACACTGAGATACCACCTAACCCCAGTTAGGATGGCTAAAATCCAAAAGACTCTGAACGATAAATGCTGGCGAGGTTGTGGAGAAAAAGGAACTCTCATACATTGTTGGTGGGACTGCAAAATGGTGCAGCCTCTATGGAAAATGGTATGGAGGTTCCTCAAACAATTGCAGATAGATCTACCATGCGACCCAGCTATCCCACTGTTGGAAATATAACCAGAGGAATGGAAATCATCAAGTCGAAAGTATACCTCTTCCCCAATGTTCATCGCAGCACTCTTTACAATAGCGAAGAATTGGAACCAGCCCAGATGTCCCTCATCAGATGAGTGGATACGGAAAATGTGGTACATCTACACAATGGAATACTACTCAGCTATAAAAACGAATGAAATCCTGCCATTTGCAACAACATGGATGGACCTCGAGAGAATTATATTAAGTGAAACAAGTCAGGCACAGAAAGAGATATACCACATGTTCTCACTTATTGGTGGGAGCTAAAAATTAATATATAAATTCACACACACACGCACAGACACACACACAAAAAAAAAACCGGGGGGGGGGGAGAAGATATAACAACCACAACTGCTTGAATTTGATAGGACAAGCAAACAGAAAGGACATTGTTGGAGGGGAGGGGGGAGGGAGAAGGGAGGGAGGTTTTAGTGATGGGGAGCAATAATCAGCCACAATGTATATCGAGAAAATAAAATTAAAAAAACAAACAAACAAACAAACAAAAAACAGACTCTCATCAGGTAAAAATACTAAATAACACAAAGAATTCTGTAGTTGTCAAGCCTCTACATTCCACCAAAACCAAAAGCAAACCAACGAACCTACAAAGGAACAATATCAGACTATTCTTAGTCTTCTCTGAAATAACACGTTGAAGACCAACCACAGAGGTGGGAGGAGGAAACGGTGTGAGTTTATAATTCTAAATTGGACCAAAGTACCAAATTTTCATTCATCTTTCAAAGAAATGGTATATATCTATATCCATATCTACTCTTATGATATGTAAATCCAGGGTTTGTGCAGCCAGAAGCTTTTACAATTTAGAAGACCCATTTAAGAAAAAATAAAAATTTAAGTATGAATGTAATATTTATTTTGGCTAAGAAAGCACAACATATTACAAATTACCAAAGGTGACAAATACCATAAACACATCTGCTTTTTCCAATAACATTTGTGGACAATTTGTAGTCATATATTATATTAATAAGGGTCAGTTAGGAAAGTAAAATATACTGTTCTGCTATTGACATTGCTTCTCAAATCCAATGGTCACTTAATTATTGTATTAGTTAATTTATGTTGCTTATAACAAAATACCTATGACTGGGTGATTTATAAAGAAAATGAAACTTATTGCTTACAGTTTCTGAGGCTGGGAAGTCCAAAGACCATCTGGTGGTGGTGACTGTGACCCAGGGGTCTCACATTGCAAGATGGTGGAAGCAGAGCAAGAGAGAGAAAAAGACAGACTCTCTCCTCTTTTAAAGCCCTCAGAACCAGGCCCCTGACCACCATTTTTAATCCATTCACTATGGCATGGTCCTAAAATCCAATCACCTCTTCAAGGCCCCACCACTCAATTACCATAATAGGATTTCCCACCCACTTAACAGTCACAGTGGGGGCCAAGTTTCTAATATATAAAACTTGGGGGACACAATTCAAGTTGCAGGGAGTTTTGGGGGGACATAATTCAATCCACTACAATTATCTTCTGCTCACTCAATCACTCAGCAGTATTTGGCATAGTTGACCACCTCCTACTTGAACATGTTTTTCTGTCTCCTATGACACCACACTCTTCTGTGTTTTTTTTTTTTTTTTTTTCTTCTCTACTTCACTGGCTGATCCTTTTCAGTCTCTTTTGCTGGCTTCTCTTCTTCTTTTGGACTTCTAGAAAATGGAGTATCCCAAGAATTTAATCCTGGGCCACTTTTGCTGTTCTTACTATGCTTACTTCCTATATGATTTTATTTCACTATGTGGTTTTAAGTAACAGTCAAAAAACCTTAAATTTATATCCTTAGCTTTGAGATTTCCATTGAGCTCCTGACTTATTAGAACATATCCAACTCCTACACAATATCTTTGCTTAGATGCTAAATAGGCATCTCAAATCTAAACAATAAAAAACAGACATTTAGATTTCCCTCTAAACCTGTACCCATCTTAGTCTTTTGACAACTCAGCAAATTGTACTGTCACATATCTATTTGCTCAAGCCAAAAGCCTTGGAATAATCCTCGATTTCTCCTTCTCCTTCAACTCCTTGCATTCAACCCATAAGCAAATCCTCTCAACTCTACTTCCAAAATAGCTTCTGAATATGTCCATTTCCTCCTATTTTTTTCTATCATCACCCTGATTTAAGTCACCGTCATATTCTGCCTAGACTTTTGTAATGCCTTACTAACTTATGTCTCTGCTCCTATTCCAAAGTCTTACCTACCCACAGTAGCCAGAGTGATATTCTAAAAATGTAATTTTTATCATGTCATTCCCATGCCTAAAATCTTCTAGTGGTTTGCCATTTTTCTTGGAGTAAAATTCAAGTTATTTGCCCTAGCTAACAAACAAACTCCTGTATGACCTGGATACTCCACTTCTCCAACATCAATTCTCAACGCTCTCTCCTTAGCTCACTGTACTTGGGCTTCACTGGCCCAGTCAAGTTGACATATAAAATTAACCATCAAAATATGCAAAACTATGCATAAAATAGAATCAGAAAGGGTTGCATTATTCCATAAATTATGTTGAGGAAACTGGATAAATACCTTGGAAATGATGACATAATCTTATCTTACTTGCCACACTGAAATACATTCAAAATGTGTTAAAGAGTTAAGTGTAAAATAACTATTAAAATGTAACCTAGAAGTGTGGTATTATTGCAAGAATTAATAGAAATATCAGATTGCCCCCTAGTTGAACCCTACTTAATGTATCGAAAGGAATGTATCTGCCAAAATGTAAAGGGTATACTTGAGATACAGCCTTTAGTTAATATTTTGTATAGTTAAACATGTCCTTTTCTTTGATATTTCCTCTACTGCTTCTAACTTTATAAACTTCAGACCTACAAGAGGGTTAATAAACATTTTCTTGTGATTTTTATATTATCCAAATTTTCTCTCTTACCTTTATAATTAATATATAAACTGTAATTAAATGCAATTAATATTAAACCCAAATTATAAACCTTATAAACATGTTGGACAATCCTTTACAACCTGACCCCTTTCTCTCTAAACTTAATGCAAGACTGGGATTCCAAAGACTCCTCTAGTAGTCTCTGGAATAATGCTTGGTGTCTGTCCCATCAATCCATCCCGTCTTGTGCAATGGAAGGCTTGTAGTAGAAAGAGGATAACGGGAAGAGTGTAAACTGGAGTCAGTCTGATCTAAGCTCAAATTCCAGTTATATCATTTACTATCTTTTTGATTGTGGGCAATTTATCTACACCCTCTGAATTACATTTGCAAAATGGGCAAAACTAGGATTTCCATGAGTATTAAGTGAAACAATGTATGTAAAGCATCGAGCACACAGAAGATACTCAATAAATTTTAGCAGTCTTTGCTTTTTCCCACCTACACCTCATGGGTTGCACTAGCTCAACATTCATTACTGGCATGCTCAGCAGGGTTTTTTGTTGTTAAAAATACTTACTCTTGTGCTCGCTTCGGCAGCACATATACTAAAATTGGAACGATACAGAGAAGATTAGCATGGCCCCTGCGCAAGGATGACACGCAAAAATACTTACTCTGCAAACTCAGGGAATCAGCTGGCTACCTGCCCCTGAGATAAAAATTGTAAGATGGAAGTTGTATTTTCCACAGAATTTTGCACAGAACATTCTGGCAGGACACAAGCTCAACTGAGAATCAATTCATGAAAGCAAGGCAAGATTTTTTCTAGTATATTTTGCTAATTAGTCAGCTTTTGCTAAGCTATCATATGGCAACAAATAGCCCTCAAATCTCAGTAGCTTCCAAAAAGAAAAGTTTATTTCTCACTCACCTTTCACAACCTTTACAGGTCAGCTGGAGTTCTATTCTAGATCCTTTTCATTCTGAGAACAAAGCTGGAGGAGCAGGCCCTTTCTGAGAAATGCCAGTTTCAGGGCAGAAAGAAAAGTGAAGGAGAAAAAAAGCACATGCCACATAATGGCTCTGAAAGTTTCTTCTCAGTCATGGCCTATGGCACTTTCAGTCATGTTTCATTGGCCAAACCAAGTTACATGCCTGAGCCTGATGTCAAGGAGATGGAGAAGTATAGTTGTCCTGCAGGGATTACCTAGTACTGAGATTCTAGGTAAGGTCAATGATAGCAAATATTATAATACAATCTAGCACACCTGGTCTCTCAAATATATGACTCTCTTTTGAGGTAACTACAGAATATCTGAAGCTGCAGTAAGGCAACTGTAACTTGAGTAAAATGGTGTAACAGGTGTGCAAATTAGTCATTTCTGGATTCTGTTAGGTCTATTAATGTAGTGTGCTACCAAAATATCTTTTGGTGCTTTAATACTTTGGACTTTTTTGTTCTGGGGAGATGCTTCCCTTCAGCTATGGTGGAATTTTATGCCCTCTGGCTCTTTAAAGATTCTAGACAAGAATGGCCTATCTGTCAACAGTGATTCTGTGTCTTTTGTAGAATCACAGTTTAAAATATTGCCCACTTTGCCCCTTACACAGAGACCCATGTGATATAATCAGACCTTTCTTTTGCAGAAACAAAGTTTATTCTGTAGGCTAATTTGTGTGCTTTCCCTCTGCAGATAATGAATAGAGAAGAGATCTGCCATGTTTTTTTCCTTGGGCTTTCGTTGTGAGAAATCTTGGTACCCAATTTATTGCCAAACTATAGTTGTGGCTTGACCCAGCTGCCTGGTAGAATTTTTTCTCTCTGTTGACGGCAAATAATTCCTATTTCATTTTATCTCCTGATTGTGTAAATTTGCATTTCTTAAGCTTCTAACCTGTCTCGATTGTTTTGGGAAATAGTCCAAATAATAAATCCTGAAAAAATGAAAATGTAAACTATAATTATAAACTAACTCAGAAGAAAATGTTCCAGCTTGTACTACAATTTCTATAGAAAGATACAGCACATTACACCCAAACATTAATGCACTATAAAAACTATCACTTAAGCCCTAAACCGCAAAAAAGTTCAGAATGACGTGCATGTGTCAGAGAGTGTTATATAAAAATGCTTTTATGTGTTAAACTCCTCAGCTAAAATGTGACCCCGATGAAGACAGAGATCTGTGTCATCATTGTATTTCCAGCACCTCCCAGGTAGCCCCAAAGGGGAAGAAACATTTCTTGTACTCTTAACATAGAGTACCTTGCTATGTGTTGGAACTCAGGAAGGTTAAGTAACTTGCCTGAGTTCACACAGCTACGAAGTGGCAGAAGAGGAATTAGAAATGAGTGTTGTGTCATTCTAGAGTCTGTGAAATTTGCATTATGCTGGTACTCCCAAAGCGAAGCAACACATGTAAAATTGGTGAGGCATGAAATATTTTGGGCTGGTATATGTAAGAATATTTAAATTTAATTTAGTTTATTTCAGATTAATATGTTTTTAATAGATAGATCATAATGGTACACATTTGTGAGGTATAATGTGATGTTTTGATATCTGTGTATGATGTGGAATGATTAAATCAAGCTAATTAACATTACCATCACCTGGCTTAGTTATTTTTGTGGTAAGACAATTGAAATTTACTCTCTTGGTTATTTTGAAATAAATAATATATTATTATTGATTATAGTCACCCTGCTGTGCAATAGATCTCCAAATGTATTTCTCCTGTCTCTCTGAAACTTTGTACCCTTTGACTAATAACTCCCTGTTTCCTCTTGCCCTCCCTTCCCAGTCTCTGGTAACCATTATTCTACTCTCTACTTTTATTAGTTCAACTTTGTTAGATTCTACCCATAAGTGAGATCATGTGGTATTTGTCTTTCTGTGACTAGCTTATTTCACTTAGCATAATGTCTTCCAGGTTCATTCACATTGTTGCAAATGACAGAATTTCTTCTTCTTCTTCTTCTTTTTTTTAATGATGACCAGTAAAGGGGATCTTAATCCTTGACTTGGTGTTGTCAACACCACACTCTGCCAAGTGATCTAACTGGCCATCCCTATATAGGGATCCGAACCTGTGGCCTTGGTGTTATCAGCAACACACTCTCCCAAGTGAGCCACAAGCCAGCCCAAAATTTCTTCTTTTTTAAGGCTGAGTAATGTATATGTACCACATGATGAATATGTACCACATTTTCTTTATCCATTTATTCATTGATAGACACTTAGGTTCATTTCATGTCCTGCATACTATGAATAATGCTGCAATAACATGAGAGTGCAGATATCCTTTTGACATATTGAGTTCAATTCCTTTGAATACAGACTCGAAAGTGGAATTGTTGAACCATATGGTAGTTCTATTTCTTTGTTTTTAGAAGAACCTGCATTACCTTTTGTCATAATGGCTGTACTAATTTACATTCCCATCAACAATGTATAGCAGTCCCCTTTTCTTTTCATCATCACCAACACTTGTTATCTTTCATCTTTTTGATAAAAGCCATTCCAACAGATGTGAGATGAAATTGTATTGTGGTTTTGATTTGCATTTCCCTAATGATTACTTATGCAGAGCATTTTTTCATGTGCCTTTTGGCCCTTCACATGTCTTCTTTTGAGAAATGTCTCTTCAAGTCCTTTGTCCATTTTCCAATGAGTTTATTTGTTTTCTTGCTATTGAGTTGTTTGAGATCTTTATATATTTTGGATATTAATCCCTTATCTGATGCTTTGTTTGCAAATACTTTCTCCAATTCTGTGAGTTGTCTCTCCACTTGATAATTGTTTCCTTTGCTGGGCAGAAATTTTTAGTTTGATGCAATCCCACTTGTCTATTTTTGTTTTTATTGCCTGTGCTTTTGAGGTCAAATCCAAAAAGTCATTTCCCAGACCAATTTTGTGAAGCTTTTTTCCTATGTTTTCTTCGTAGTTCTACAGTTCAGGTTTTGCGTTTAGTCTTTAATCCATTTTGAGTTTATTTATTTATTTATTATTTTTTTAAAAATTTTAATTTATCAATATACAATATAGTTAATTTTCATATCCCTTTACCAATTCCTTTTTCTCCCTCCCTCTCTCCCCTTCCCCCATCAACATCATATCTGTTCACTTGTCTTAATAAGTTCAAAGAATTGTTGTGATTGCTGTATCTTCTTCCCTGCCCCCACCACTGTTTGTTTGCATATTTATTTATTTATTCTTAGCTCCCACAAATAAGTGAGAACATGGGGTATTTCTCTTTCTGTGCCTGACTTATTTCACTTCCTCATCAGATGAGTGGATACGGAAAATGTGGTACATCCACACAATGGAATACTACTCTGCTATAAAAAAGAATGAAATACTACCATTTGTAGCAACATGGGTGGATTTAGAAAAAACTGAGTTGATATTTTTATATTGTGTGAGATAAGGTTCTAATTTCATTCTTCTGCATGCAGATAATCAGTTTCCCAGCACCATTTATTGAAGAGACTGTCCATTCCCCATTGTGTGTTCTGGGCGCCTTTGTCAAAAATCAATTAACATTAAACATGTGGGTTTATTTCAGGGCTCTCTATCCTGTTCCATTGGTTCATGTGTCTGTTTTTATGCCAGCACCATGCTGTTTTGATTACAATCGCTTGATAAAATCAGGGAGTGTGACACATCTAGGTTTGGTCTTTTTTTCCTCAATATTGTTCTGGCTATTTGAGGTTTTTTAAGGTTCCGTATGAATTTGTGTATTTTTTAAATATTTCCTTGAAAAATGCCATTGTAATTTTGATAGCAATTGCATTGAATCTGTAGATTGCTTTGGGTCGTATGGACATTTTAACAATATTATTCTTCCAATCCATGAACATGGCGAAAACTTGAAGCTTCTTCTTTAAGATTAGGGACATGATAAAGATGCCTACTGTCACCACTTCTATTCAACATAGTTCTGGAAGTCCTAATCAGACTAATTAGGCAAGAGAAAGAAACAAAAGGCATCATAACGGGAAAGGAAGGAGTGAAATTGTCTCTATTTGCTGAAGACATAATTTTACATATAAAAAATCCTAAAGACTCCACCAAAATCTGTTAGAAACGATAAATGATTTCAGTAAAGTTGCGGGATACAAAATCACCACAGAAAAATCTGGAGCATTTCTATATACTAATAAGAAACTTTTTGAAAAGGAAATTAAGAAAACAATTCCATTTACAATAGCAACAACAACAAAAAATACTTAGATGTAAATTTGACCAAGGAGGTGAAAGACCTGTATACTGAAAGCTATAAAACATTGATGAAAAATTTGGAGAAAACACAAACAAATGAAAAGATATCTTGTGTTCTTGGATTGGAAGAACATTTTTAATTTTAATGTTATGCATTTATTTTCATGTGTGGCAAAATTTAATTAGCACAGGACCCTTATGATTTCGTAGATATTATAGCTTAGATGAAGCAACATTTATTTAAGTAGTAAATGTGGGTCAATTTAGAGAACAGTGTTAAGTAAACAATAATATGGGTGGTGTAAGGGATATGGCAAGTAGGCTGTAGGTGTCCTAGAAATGACTGAGGTTTGGGAAGCACTGTGTTACAGCCTGCTGCCTTAACCATGAATTGAATGGACAGAAATATATTTTAAACCCTCATCTCGTTCTGGTTGAAACATCTAACATACTGCATTTGTCTAAAGATACAGCATATTTAATTTAGGATCTCATGAGCCTCTCCTACATACCAGGAATTTATCCAGGTACTGAGGATACAAAGATAAATAGACATGTTGGTTGCCTCCTTTCATTAAACTTTCAGTAAGGACCTCAAAGACACCTGAAATCTGCCGCATCTTTTGTGGATGGAATTTTTAAAAAGAATTCAATCTGTGGACATATTTCCCCACCAATTCTAAACATGTATTTCTAAATTCTGTTATTAGTTTGGTTAATCCTTTACTGTGTGTCAAGTTTTTGTTCTTTTTAAAATAGCAATTTTGATGTAAGTTTATTTAGCTATGCTTTTCACTCAAAGATAGATGATCAGCTCTGATTATCAGAGTGTTGTCTCTTCGCATTGGTGATATTGGCTTTAAAAACAAGGATGCCAGAGACCTAGATATTAGGTAAATCTGTGCCCTATAAATAGCACAGATAATAAGGCACTTCAGGTTTCCGGTAGTAAAACTTGATATAGGATCTTGGTGACTAAAATTACAGGCATTTAGAATGTCAAGAAGGGGAAAAATCCTATTGTAGTAAAATAGCACAGAGTTTGCCTCTCTGTAATAGTTACGAGTTTTCCTTGCTTAAAATAACATAACATGATTTTATGAGCTTATAATACCTGCTGGAAATTAAGAGGAGTACTGCATTTTGCAGCTCCTTAAGTGTTGATTACATAAGTATTTCTGGGTGAAGTGTCATTTGAATTTTCCTCCAAAAGAAGAACTGACAGTTTTCCTCTATCACTTTTGTTATTATTTTCTCAATTATGTGTTCGTAAAATACATAATTGCTCTTAGTTATTATCATGAGTATTCATTTTAATATCTATTAACAATCTTAGGTCTGAATAAGTTTTGCAAAAAAAGCAATAGAGAAATCTATGCAGTGTTAACTGAAATTAGCATTTATGAATATTTTAGTTGATTTTTCTATAGCTAGTTTTCATTATCACCACATTATTTTCTCTATCATGTCTTAATCTAAATACGTATGAAGATGAATTAATTTAGTTGTCAGTGGAGAACACTTTAAGCAATGTCTATAGCTCTTTTAATTATGTCTCCAGATAGAAAGCTATTGAGGAATGATGAGACCCATGATAGCTGAATCTTGGGCTAAACACCAAGTACTCCCATACCTTCCCCAAAAGATAAGATATTCAGAGCTAGAGAGAGTGGAGGGAGAGGAGCTAGTATTTCCTCAACAAATGAATGTAGTTCTACTAACCTAGGTATAAGGAGACAGAAATCACACTGATTTGGAGCTAAGAGACAATAAATTGATAACTGGCAAACTAGGTATTGGCTTTCACCACTTTTGGGAGATTGGTCCCTCTACTTTTCTCCTCACCTTCATTCCATTATGTTTTGAATATAGCAGCCAGAATGAACCTGTTAAAATGGAAATTAGTTCATGTCACTCCTCTGCAAAACCTTCTAGTGGCTCCCATTTCATTCAGAAGATTAGCTGAAGTCTTTAAATCTATTAAATCAGATGCAATCCGTGTCCCTCCTTTACTTCTATGACCTCTCCTTCTACTCTTCCCATCTCATGACACCTCAGTGACAAAGATTTTGCTGTTCCTCAAACACTCCAGGCAGCCCCTGCTTCAGACCTCAGTGCTTGGTGTTCCCTCTTTCTAGAAACCTCTTCCCTGAGATAGCACAGGACTTACTCCTTCACTTCTTTTACCCAAATGTCACCTTCTTAGTGAGGCATTCCGTGGGCATCTATCTCACCTTACAACGTTCTTTTAATCCTTTGTATCCCTTTTGTATGCTGTGCTTTTTTTCTCCTCTATACCTGCAATTCTGTATACCCATAATTAGTCATGCCAGGGTTACACTAGTACCTATTTTTCAGGGATATTGTCAAGATTAAATGATTAACTTATATATATGTGTGTGTGTGCGTGTATCTGTGGGTAGACATATATATTATACACATATATACATATAAATGTACACACTTATATATATATCCTGACACATAAAGAGCACTCAGTGAATATTAGCTACATATAACCGAGAAGCCCTATGAATGATGACCCATGAAAAACTGTGGGTGAACCCCAGAGACCCCTTTTGTCTAGATTAAAGGCAGGCCTCATCTTACACTGAAATTTGGCCAAGTAGTCACCTGGTCCCACACTCAAATATCCTTCAAATAGACTATCAAGACCTTAACCTTCTGATGACAAGAAGAGGCAAGTAAAGACAGACATAAGGAAAAATGTACCAAGAAAAAGAATATTTGTGCCATGCAGCCTTTTAACTAGACATTGTTAAGGACTTATCAATGGCAGCTGGCCAAGGATGTAGTAATGCCATGTTGTACTTACAGAGTGTTACAGAGGAATATAAGTAAATCCTAACAATATCATATCATGAACAGCCATTTGAAATGTGGTTTCCAAGTGCATGCACACATACCATGCCTCCTCAGTCACCTACTCCACCCTGTCTTGTTTTTGTGCCATTCTCATCCATCCATAAGAGATTTCAGGCATCTTAGATCTCTTCCTCCTTTCCCTCCTTCTCCCCTTGTCCATTTCCACAGTCAGCATTGCTTGCCTGTGTCACCTCCTTTCCATTCCCATTGCTCCAGTTTATGACTAAGCATTTGTCAGTCAAATTACTGTAATAGCATCCTAGCTCATCTTCCCATCTCTTTAACATTCACACTACTGTAAGTTATTCAGATTCAGAAAGCGTACATTGAGCACTTACTATATTCCAGACATTGTTTTAGGTAGTTCACCGTTATCATTTATTTAATTCTGTCAACAACATTTTGAGCATAGTACTCGTAATCGTTCTTATTGCAAATACAGAAGAAAGTTCAGAGAGACTAAATGGCTAGCTTTAGGTCCCTCAGCTAAATAGAGGCAAGGTTAAGTCTCGTGGTTTTGCACCACCTCATACCTGCCTCTCATAACCTCCCTAAATCACAGACTCTTTTGTAACACGTAAATTTTAATTGTTGGTATTCAGTGATCTTCATTAGCTAGCTCTATACTACTCCTTAATTTTTATCTCCCATTTAGTTGCCCCTGGTAATTCATGCTCCAAGTTTACCATATGACTGCTTTCCCCCTAATATTCTAGGGACTGCAATGCCACTATAAGTTTGCATGTGCTTTCTCTCTGCCTGGAGTACATGTTACCTTCTCTGCCTATCAAAAATTCTATAATTTTTCATGCTCAGGTTAATTACTACTTCCTTCATAAAACTTTTTCCAAATGCCTCTTGGGTAGGATTCATGGCATTTTCTCCTATGTTCTTACAGCACTTGGCATTTATTTCTAATACAGTATTTTTTCATTCTGTCTTCTATTGTAGTTGTTCATATATTTGCCTCCTCTCTCTGACCATAAGTTCCTGTGGCCAAGGCCTGTGAATGATTTATCACTCAATTTTCATTACCTAGCATAATGCCTGGCATATAAAGTTTCTTTAGAAAGGTCTGTTGAATGTGGGATAAATATTAGACTTCTTTAAGGTGGTAGCTCCAAGGTATCAGGTTAATTCCCACCTGCTGTAATTAGCATAGTCAGTCAGGCCCCTCAAATCAGGGTTAGGAGCCTCTTCTTGAGGCTTTCAAGATATGCTATGCACTTTGAACATTGCATTATAATTATCTGTTTATGTATCTGCCTGGAGTGTAGGGAACATGTGTGAAGCCCAATGACTACGGCTCAGTAAATAAGTGAAGGCATGCTGAACTTACACAATGCCTGGCATTCTACCTTTGCTGAAGGGATATCCTTTTCCTCACTGACACAGTTCTGACGCTGTGTCCTGGCTAAACCATTTGAATCAGTCCACAGTAAATCACAGTGTGATTCACAGAGAAATGAACAAATCAACTGTTCTCCGGAGTAAATGGATAACCATTAACTATGGAACAATTTGAACGTAATGATGATCCGAATGACTATAGACTTGTGCTTCTGCTACTTCCCATTTACATCTAGCCTGAAACAAATGGACTGGATATTTGGACAGCACAGGCACATCCATGGTTAAGGTAACAATAAAAATGCATATCTACTCCTCATCTGCTATTAAGGGAGATCTGTCAGGTGTTCTAATTTCCCATTTAGATAAAATCAAATTCTGAAAGTTAATTTCAACATAAATTAACAGGAGATTTGATATTTTACAAGAATAAGTACATGGCAGATGATCCAACAGAACCAAACAACTTCATGAAGGGTGACCTGGGACATTATCAACATAATACCCAGACCTTAGTTATTTAAACTTTCAATTGAAGAATACAAAATATTTGTATATATAGAGCCTTCAATAGTAATATTTTTTCTTTTCTGATATCAACCTACCTGGCCTAAGATTTCGTAAATCAGGTGGACTTTTTGATTCTTATAAACATGACATTTTTATGAACATACCACAAAAATATGTATCAGTGCCAACACAACTAAAATATTTTCTATCAAACTGTGACCTTTTCTATTTGAGGTAATATCTGAATCTTTTTTCCCTGTGTTCATAAAATACACAGAGAAACTCCCATGATATAATCCGAAATATAAAAGTATGTTTAGTAAAATTGTTTAAAACTAGATGTATATTCAGGGATGCAACAGCTAGATATAGCTGCTGATTGAAATTAGAACTGTAGGCTCCTGGATTAGTTTGTGTGAATTGTCTTCCACGTGAGTGAGGCCACAGGACAAATCAAACGTATGCATAAAGAGGAGTATCAAGAAGAGTGAGAACAGATCTCCTGAGGGATTAGAATATATTTTATGAGATATTTAGAGATTATTTGCTCCCTCTCTTGGGATTGGACAATAAGTGCTAAGGGTGCCAAGATGGTGTGCACATGGTTTGTGAGAGTATTCTCAGAAGCTCCACTCTATTCTTTCCTGTAAATTCTTTGAAATGTCATTCTTTCCTGTAAATTCTTTGAAATGTCTGAGCATATTTGATTCTAGCCCCTTCTCCTTCCTGTATTCCCACCAATTGTGACACAAGTAATTGGGGAAACCACGAGAAATAGCAATGCTGTATTGGTGCATGTGTTTCTTCCCCAGAATCCACAGAACTCAGATACAAAGAGACTAAGTGATCCTATTATAGTAAGTAACTCAAAAGAAACTCCCAAGGGGTAAAATAAATAAAAAATATCCTATTTCTTTCCTTAAATAGGATAAGAATTCTTTCCCTTTTTGCTTGGCAAACTCCTCATATATTAGAATCAAGCATAAATAACCTCCACTGTGAAAGACTTGCTAACTTCTCTAGTTATAGTCATAAACATCTCTAGGTTGCCCTCTGCTCTCTATATGCCAGGCATTATGTGAAGCAGAAATGCAAGACACGACCTTTGCTCTCAAAGATCTGACAGTCCAGAAGGGAAGATAGACATATGAACATAAAGCTACAATATTTCAGTGAGATGCTGCTATAATGAAAATGTCTACAGAATGTAATAATAAAAAAGTGCCTCAGACTGCCTAGGAAAATTACATAAGTCTCTTTCAAGAAGTGATCAAACTAAGACTTGATCTTGCTTAAGCAAACAAAGACAATTTACTAAAAGTTTTCAAAAGGTGTCTTAGTGATTCCAAAAACAACTGAAACCACAAATTCAAATGCCATAAGGATCCTTGATTTCTGTTTCTCAACTCTATTCTTGAAGAAGTTGTCTTCAGTCTCTCCCTTTCTGTATCTTCATCTTTGACTCTCTGTTTCTCTCTCTCTCTCTGTCTCTCTCTTTTTCTCTCTCAATCAGCTGCTGACACTTCAACATATTCATAGTAAAAGATGGCCACTTGAATTTACATATTACTGTTCCAGGTACACATAGAAAGTGCTTCCTGGGAAAAGAGAATCTGATTGGCTCAATCTGGGTCAATGTCTACCCCCAATCCTGTACTCTATAACAAGGGATCATGGTTTTGCCACAGAAACATAATTGCTGGATCACAAACCCCTAGATAATGAGAGGAGTTCCCAGTGAAAAGTGGTTGGACTGAAATCAATAAGAATTCTTTACACATAGCCTATGCAAAAACATTCCATTAGTTCAATACGACTGAAACGTAGGCATGAAGTGGAGGGAGAGGCAGAAGATGAGGTACAGTGCTAGCCAGGGACAAACTTTTAAGGGCTTTGAGTTTGGACTTCATCTTATATGTAAAGTAAGTCATCAAAGCAGTTCAAGCAGTGATATGAAAAAGCTTTGCAGGGGGACAATAATATATAACTATTGATTGAGGAAGAGGAACTGGAAAAGAAACAGTTTGGGGAATATTGTTATATATTATATATAACTGTATACTGAATGCAATGATATTGTGAATTGCATACAATAACGGTATTGTATATAGTATTATACATCACATA
Organism: Cynocephalus volans; assembly: GCF_027409185.1. Taxonomy (NCBI): domain Eukaryota; kingdom Metazoa; phylum Chordata; class Mammalia; order Dermoptera; family Cynocephalidae; genus Cynocephalus; species Cynocephalus volans. The sequence goes on along the minus strand of NC_084478.1, from coordinate 161,382,696 downwards.
TTAGATATAATATTGTATATTGTATATTTTTACATTTTACATTTTGCTGTTGAGTTTGAAGTACTAAAAGGTAGTTCGAGTGGAAAGGCTACATAAAGAGCTAGGATTTATTAAGTATTAACTGTATGCCAAGCTCTCCACTTAATGTATATTTATTTAATCCACAGTAGTTCTCAACCAAGGACTTATTCAATATTCTATAACAAGAATATTTTTCATTTTTATCCTCATTTTACAGAAGACAACTCTGAAGCACACAGAGACTAAGAAACTTTCCCACGGTCACACACATAGAAGAGCCAGTATTTGTATCCATGCAGTCTGATTGCAGTGGGTACTCTTACCCTCTATGGCTTCTCAGTGCAGCTACTTATATATGCTAGTCTGAAGCTCAAGGACAGCAGTTATATTTATTATAATTATTACTTTATACTGCTTGTGTGTCTTCTCCCCTAGACTAAGAGCGTCTCAAGATTAGGGATGGAGTCTTTCTGGTTTCTGTCCCTATTGCCTAGCACAGAATTTGGCATGTTGTAGTCTCACCTATATTTCTAGCTGCTTTCATACATCTGTAATTTTAGGTATGGATGTGTAAATTTTTCTTGCCAATGAAAGGTGAGCAGAAGCAATCTGTTTCACTGTTACGAGGAAGCATTTTAGAGTTGCACTGTGATTCTCCATGTTCTCTTTCTTTGTTGTGGAAAAACCTGAAGACTTGTGTTTTTATGGAGGAATTATAAGATAGTGAAGTCACTGTCAGCCTAGGTCCCTGAATGACTACATGGAGCAAAGGCACCACCCATCACCTCTGCCAAAATGTACTGAATATATAGCTTGAAGAAAAAATAAATCTTTGTTGATTTAAGCCATCGAGTTTTGGAGGTTGTCTGTTAGTGCAGCATAATCTAGCCCATCCTTTCTGGTATGGTGAGTGATATTTATTGGTTGAGTAATAATATCTCTTCATCATTTATAATTCCCCAGATCAGCACTGTCAACATGATTATCTCAATCTCTTTTGGAAGAGTCAATTTTGTGAACAGAGGTGATGAGAATTTGTGAGCAGTATCAGAAGCATATATATCTATTATATGAGGAGGAAGAACTATATTTTACTTTTACTAATATTCCTAATATGACTTCAATAATCTGAATTTGTGAAGTTCCTCGTACCTCGTGCCAATATTTGAGCACCAGACACTGTTCTAGATAGTGGGGCTATATCAGTGGACAAAACAGACAAAAAATGCTCTTCTGGAGCTTATATTAAAGACTGAAAGACAAAATAAGTACACTACACAGGACATTAGAAATTGTTAGAGGTCATGAAGAATAGTAAAGGACATGAGGGGGATAGCTGGGCTGAGGGGAATAGTGGAAGAGAGGGTTTATAATTTTAAATAGGGTGGTCAAGGAAGGTTTCATTGAGAAGAAGGTGAAACAGAGCCATAAAGATATGGGGCAGGGGGTGGGGGGAAGGTATTAGGCAAAAGTAAAGCAAGTGAAAAATGCCTGAGTCAGGAGTGTGTGTGGTATTTTCTTTTATTATCATAGTAAAAGACATATAACATGAGATCTGCCTTCTTAACAAATTTTTAAGTGTATGATACAGTATTGTAAATTATAAACACATCTTTGTACAGACAACTATATGCTCATTTTTGTAGAGCAAATCTTAGAACATTTTCATCTTGCATGACTGAGGCTCTGTACCAATTGAACAAGAACTACCAATTTTCTCCCAGCACTTGACAACCACCACTATACTTCGTGCTTCTATGTGTTTGACTACTTTAGATACCTCATATAGGTGGAATCACACAGTATTTGTCCTTCTGTGACTGGCTTATTTCACTTAGCATAATGTCCTCCAGGTTCATCCATATCTTTGTTAAGGCTGAATAGTATTCTGTTGTATGTATATACCACTTTTTGTTAATCTATTCTTCCACTGATAAATATTTAGGTTGTTTCTACTTAGCTATTGTGAATAATGCTGCAATAAACATTGGAATGAAATTATCTCTACAGCATCCTGATTTCAATTCTTTTAAATAAATACTCAGAAGAGGAATTGCGGGGTCATATGGTAGTACTATTTTTAATTTTTTGAAGAAACTCCATACTGTTTTCCATATTGAGCTGCACCATTTTACATTTCTATCAAGAGTGCACAAGGGTTCCAATTCCTTCACATCCTTGCGAGTGCTTGTTATTTATTTTTTTGCTGGTTTTGTTTTGTATTTTAAAAATAATGGTCATTTTAAGAAGTGTGAGCCACAGTTTCATTGTGATTTTGACTTTGATTTGTATTTCCCTGTAGAAGAATGATGTTGGACATAATTTCATATACCTGCTGACCATTTGTATGTCATGAATTCCCTCAGCTTTTGTTTATCTAGAAAAATCTTTATTTATCTTCTATTTTTTGAGAATAGTTTTGCTTGATATAGTATTCTTGGTTGGCATTTTACCCCCAGCACTTTGAATTTATTATCCCACTCCCTTCTGGCCTGCACTGTTTCTTCTGAGAAATCTTATCATAGTCTTATGGAGGCTATCTTGTATGTGACAACTTACTTTTCTTTTGCTCCTTTCAAAATTATGTCTTGTCTTTGACTTTTGACAATTTGATTATAATCTGTCTCAGTGTGGACTTCTTTGGGTTGATTCTGTTTTGAACTCTTTGGTATTCTTGAATTTGGATGTTCATTTCCTTCCCCTGATTTAGAAATATTCAGCTTTTGTTTCTTCAAATAAGCTTTCTCCCCCTGTTTCTTTCTCCTCCTGTTCTGGAACACTCATAAAGTGTGTATTGATCTGCTTGATGGTGTCCCATAAGTCCCTTAGGCTTTCTTTACTCATTTTTTTCTTATTTTATTTTCCTCCTTTTTGCTCTCTAACTGGATAATTGCAAATAGACTGTCTTTGAGTTTGCTGTTTCTTTCTTCTCCTTGAACTAGTGTGCTGTTTAACCCACATAGTGAATCTTTCAATCCAGTATTATATTCTTCAGCTTCATAATTTGTTTGGAGCTGTTCTGTATCTTTGGTGAGAGTCTCATTTTGTTCATGCATCATTTTGCTGAACATATTGCACATATTTATGATGGCTATTTGTTTTTCAGGTAATTCATAAAACTCTGTTTTATTTTATTTTTATTTTAATTTATTTTGAGAAGAGCCAGCATAAAGCACTTTTATTGGAATAATAAAACTTGGATCTCAAATGTGGTGCTGGGAAGGGGAGGCAGCAATGATTTTTCTCACCAAATCACTGCACAAGATAGCAAATGGGTGAGAAGGGGCCAAGGGAGGAAAAGACAGGAAACTTTGAGATCAGCAGAGGGTGCCAAGCGTCAAAAAACAGGTGATGCTGAAGCTGCAAAGACCAGCACCATTTTGTTAGAGAACATTTAAGAATTGGTCATGATGGCTTGGATTTCACTGGATGTTAAGTCTACAAACAGCACCTTCAATTTAAACTTTCAATTAAAGTTCTTAAAATTTAGGAAGTGGTGGAGTTGGACAGTTATGAGATTACAAACATCCTGAAAATCCATTGGAAAAACCACAGGATGGAAAAAAAATCCAGGACATGAAGAAGGCTTCAGAGCTCCCCACTGGCCCAGGGACAAATACCTGTAGTGTCCAACATTGCACTGGAAATAATCTGCTTTCTAAAGGAAGAGGGTTATGGGGGTGGCAGGGGCTGGTGGAGGCAAAGGCTCTCAGCCTCTCCATTTCAGTTTTGGGTAGGGCTTTTAATTTAACCCAAGGACATCTCTCAACTTGGAGAATAATTCAGCCCTCAACAGCACCTCAAATCTGCTATGGCTTTGCAGCACAGCTCCAAGAATGTTTAATATATAACAGATAAACATTTCACCCCCAAAAAACCCCATAAATTAAAGATTCTTGCCCCCCCACCAACACCAATTCAATTCTAAAGTTAACTCATCACTTTTGCTATTAATACTTGACCATATACTTACTTAATTTGAAACTTAGATCCAGAGAACTGAAACTGAATCTTCACCCCCAAATGAAACACAATAAGTGAGTGAGTAACTTGATGTCTATGGCATATTGTTTAGGTAAACACACATATGTGGAGAAAAGGGTAGAGCAAATGGCAGTGTCAGAAACAAAGCTGAGTGACAGAACACATTTAGCCAGGGTAGATATTTATATAAAGAGTGCAGTGGAACATCAGGAAAAGTTCCATATGGATTCATGTGCACATGTCTGGAGGCACCAGATCCCTCCATGGCAGAACCAAGTAAAGGATGCTAAGGGGGGAGGCCATTCCTGTCATTCCAGTTTTAGAAGCTCCACGTCAAAGATGAGAGTAGTATGTGGTGGAACAATGCCCTGGTGCCCAGTGGTAGTGCAGGAATAATCTGGTGAGATAGTCAGCTTGGCTCTGACCCATACTCATCCAGGCATCCCCTTCTTCCCAGCCTTGGATCACCTCCTGCTTGCCTAGCATAAACTTAAAGGGATTGTTTCTGTCCAAGGATGATTCAAATTTCTTTCCCTCTTCAAGCATTCTGGGGTAGTGCACCATGCAGGTCTCTCTGCACCTCGGGAAAGTGTGCCTGTTTTCTGGTGAGATGGTCTCCACAACACTCCCATGGTGGTGGCAGATACTAGGTAGGCAGATGGCACGACTGGCAGCATGGACCAAGAGCAGACCTGGTGGCAGCTCCATGGCTCTGCCTTGTTCTTCCACATGTCACCTGTGCACCCTCTGTTTTATTAGTGTTAATTGGATATTTTTCTGCTTTTTCTGGAGATTTCTCTGTTTCTTCTTGTGCCTTATAAATTTGTGTTGTTATCCACACATTTCAGAAAACAGCCACTTCTCCCAGTCTTTATGGACTGGGTTCATACAGGGAAAGACCTTCACCTATCTGCCCAGCTAGAGTTTCTGTGGGCCTCTCAAACTTTTTCTTTGGCTATGTCCTTCTCTAGAATTATGCGTGTCAATTCCTAATAGAGGGATTTGTTGGGTTCTTTATTCAGGAACTTGTAATGTTTCATTCCCACTGGTGTCTGACTGCACTACTGCTGGTTCTCTCGAACTTCCATAGCTGCTCACCTCTCTTTTGTTCTCAGAGACTTATAGATTGTTAGTCTTCCGTGCTTCTAGATTATACTGGATCCCATCGGCACAACTTGTGTAAGACAGTAACCAATCCTTTGTGCATCCCCTTAAAGAACTGGAACATTGTACACACATGCCACTCTTTTCCTCCTGAGGGAGCAGATGCTTAGCTATATTGATCTCTGAGTTTTATCATAGGTTTTCTGGAGCAGCAGCAAGCCACTCTGCTCTCTGTTGTTCTTTAATGGCCCTCATGCATCTAGATTATGCTGGGTTCCATCAGCTCTCTAAGACAGTCCAGAGAAATACCAGTCCCTTAAGCAGCACTCTGAAAAGTTGGAATATTGAGTACACACTCTAACTCTTTCACTCCCACGGAGAAGCCAGGATTTGGAGGGTTTTCTCTCACTTGCTATGCCCTAAACTGGGGAAAGGGGCTGTATTGACTGAGGGTTTGCTAATTCAAGCATTTGCCTTTGTTCCCAGTCAACCTCAGCCTGGTGCCCTTTCCTGTCAGCACTTAGATTCAAACAAGACAAAAACTAGTCCCTCAGGCAGCCTGCCAAACTCTGTGCATTGGATGTATTTTTCAGTATTCTATTTTCCACCTCAAGTAGAAGAAGGGAGCTGGGAGTATTCTGTAGATCATGCCATGCTGAGCTGGGGAGAGTGACTATTGCAAGAGGGTGCTATGAATTTTCCTACTGGCTTTGATGTTAATGGTTTCATACTCACCTGGGGTGCAGGAGCCTCTTAACTGTTTTTATGGATTCTTTGCAAGGGTATTTGGACTTTGTATTCTTGAATTGGTGTCTATGTTGGGGAAAGGAGGGACTTGGGCTTCCTGTTTTTCTGTCTTGCTGATGTTACACCACCATTTTTTGGTATTTTTAAGGGGTAGTGTGAAGGCTGGCAGTCAGAGAGTTAACAAGAGGGAAGAGTCATGGAGGGACCTGTAAGATATTGTAAAGACTTTGCCTTTTACCTTTTTCGATTAAAAGCTTGTGATTTTTATGTTTAATTGTGCGTATTTGTTAGAAGGTCAAACAGCAAAGTGTGCAAATTTATGAATAAAGTGTTTGATGAATGCAGTAAAAATATTTCTGTCTTAGGTAGATCTCCATTGATTTCCCAATCTGTTATCTTCCACTTACATTTTCTAGTTTTTTAGAAGTAGTTACTGGCTGCCCATCATTACCACCATTACCACTCTGGTACAGGTCATCCTTGTCTCCCTCGCATCATAACAACGATCTTCTCAGAAGTTTCTCAGCCTCCATCTTCTACCACTCACTCCTCTACTTCACAGGACTTCCTGAAGTACTGTTTACAGCCACTCACCCAAGCTCAAAGTCATGCCATTATCCAAAATTAGTCCTTCCATTGAACTATAAAAATGTATTCGCCATTGGTTAATGCCTAAGAAGGGTTGCCTTAGAAGAGTGTTTTTCAAATTTTCTTCCTTCAAATAACCCTAATAGCAGAAAAGAGGGATTGGGACTGAGCCTTAAGCAATTCATTAGAATCATGAAATGTTTTAAAAGTCTACTTTATTTTAAAATTTCATGCAAGTTTTCATTTTTATTCATTATATAGCCTTATGTATTTTAACTTAGTGATAATGTTTTTCCCCAAATCCTCAAAGGATGTTGATTTTTCCAAGAAATGTGTCCTGTCAATTATTTATCACATATCTTCGATAATCAGAAATAAATGTACCTGGACTCTAGCTAAGAAAAATCCTCATGAAAAAAGCATCTGTGTCTTTTATCAAAGTGTACTCACAAATATTATCTAAAAGAGTATTCAATATCCTTTATACGTGGAACCATGCAATACATTTTTATCAGGTTTTTACTGTCAGTTCAGGGATGCCCCAGGTGTCCATATATCTGAGAAATAAGACCTTGGCACAGTAGTTTTCAAACTGTGTTCTCTGGGCCAGCACCATCAGCATCATTTGGGAACATATTACAAATGCAGATTCTCAGACCTTACCCCCAGACTTACTGAATCAGAAGCTTTGGGATGTAGACTTGGCAATAGTTTTTTTAACAAACGCTTCAGGAGATTCTTATGCATGCTAAAGTTTAAGAACCACCGCTATAGCAGATGCCTCAGGTTCTTGGTAAAATTGTGACAGTGGTCACAGTCAGCATTTTGTCCAACAAGCCACCTTTAATAGTGTCCTTTTTAAGCTCCCCAGCTCATGCCCACTAACTCATAGCACTCTTTCCTTTGACCTACTGGTCTCCTTACATTTCTTAGAATACACTAAACTCCTTCCTGCTTTAGAGCCTTTACACTAACTGGTGTCTCTGTTGGTAGCGCTTTTCACTATGGCTTTGAAGTGATTGATGCTATGTTGTCATTCCAATTTCAGCTTGCATGTCACCTGCTTAGAAACACCATCTAAAAGCAGCTAATTTAAAATAGCCAACTATTCATTCTATAATGTCACATACTTTATTCCTTTTCATAGCACTTATTACCATCTGCCACAATATAAAGTTATTTATTTGTTTATTGTCTGTTTTTCCTACTGGAATGAAGGCTCCAAAAATAGGTACTTTTCTTTGTTTTATTTATATTTTTTCCCCTGTGTATAGAATATTGCCTGGCATATAGTAGACACTCAGTAAATATTTGATAAATGAATAAATAATTACATAATGAACCATGCTAGTGGTCAGGAGACCTGGTATTAATAAGGAAAAGATGTAAATAGCTTGAGCTAATGCACCCACAATTTCAACCTAATGAATTTATGTCCAGAAGTGACTGTGAACTGGGAGTCTGGATCATTAAGTTGGTCTCAGTTTTTACTTGCTGTACATGGATTGGGTATACAGCCATGCTTATTGAATTTTTAGATAATATGGCTCTTATGTGTAAGACAAATTCTTATTCTGGTGCATGACCAAAGAAAAACTGTTATGTTTCAACACTGGAGAAAAAACTTGCTGTGCTGGGCTTATTGAGAGAAGGTATATAGGTCTCTGAGAATATGACATCTTAAAAGATTTTGAAGCATAATCTTGACTGTACTTGATTTTCACCTTAGACTGACATTATAACTTTATCCTTGATTAAGATATGACTTCACTGTAATTGTGCTTAGTGATTCTTTCAGGTAACATTAAAGTTGCGTTTCTGAAATTCCCCACCTGTTTTTCTTTCTTCCTTTCTTATTTTTCCCTTCAAGTTCTTCTGTCTTTGTCAAAAAAGCAGTTAGGCAAATAATTTCTGCAAAGTTGTGGGATACAAATCAACACACAAAAATCAGCTGCATTTCTATACATTAGCAATGACCAATTCAAAAAGGAAATTAAGCAGACAATCCTATTTACAATAGTATTAAAAAAGAGTAAAATAGTTAGGAATAAGTTTAGCCAAGGAAGTAAAAGACTTGAACACTGAAAACTATAAAAAAATTGTTAAAAAGAAATAAACAAAATACAAATAAATGGAAAGACATCCCCTGTTCATGGATTGAAAGACTTAATATTAATAAAATGTCTATACTACCCAAACCAATCTATGGATTCAATGCAGTCCTTATTAAAATCCCAATGAAATTTTTTGCAGAAATAGAAAAATATCTTAAAATTTATATGGAGTTCCAAGGGACTTGTATAGCTAAAACAATTTTGAAAAAAAAATAAAAAAAAATTTGTAGGCCCACACTTTCTGATTTGAAAACATACTACACGGCAACAGTAATCAAGATGTACTGGCATAAAGACAGACATGTAAGTCAATAGGACAGAATAGAGAGCCCAGAAATTAACCCTTACATTTATGGTCAAATATTCTCTCACAAGGGTGCCAAGACTATATAATGAGTAAAGGACAATCTCTTTAACAAATGGTATTAGAAAAACTGGATATCCAAATGCAAAGAATAAAGTTAGACCTAATTAACTCAAAATGGATTAAGAACTTAAATGTCAGAACTACAATTATAAAACTCCTAAAATACAACATAGAGCAAAACTCAGGTCATTGGATTTGGAATTGATTTCTTGTATATTACACCAAAAACAGTCAACAAAAGCAAAAACAGACAAATAAGTCTAATCGAACTAAAAAGCTTCTGCACAGAAAACAATCAACAGAGTGAAGGCTACCTACACAATAGGAGAAAGTATTTGCAGACCATATATTTGATAAGGAAGTAATATCCACAACACAGAAGAAACCTCTACAACTCAACAACATAAAACATATAACACAATTAAAAAATGGGCAAAAGTCTTGAATAGACAATTTCCCAAGGAAAATATACAAGTGTATAACAAGCATATAAAAATAGTCTCAACATCACTAATCATGAGAGAAATACACATTGAAACCAGAATGAGATATCACTTTACACTCATTAGAATGGCCACTATCATAAATACAGAAAATAAGAAGTATTGGTGTGAATGTGGATAAATTGCAGCCCATGTGCTTTTTACCACAATATAAATAAATAAATAAATAAATAAATAAATAAATAAATAAATAAATAAATAAATTTTAAAAAGCAATTGGTCAAAGTTCAATGTGGCACTCCAGTGGTAGCTGAGGCCTGTTCCAGGAGGATGTCAAAGCTATGAAATAGCCTGGCGGGGGATCAGTGATAAGGAGGTTGGATATACATAGGGAGATATAACAAATGAATAAATATTGAATAAATATTTGGACAAAATAAGTACTTATATTGAAGATAATGGGATCCAGGGTTTTTACTGTTAGACAAGGCAGTTACACATATGTAAAGGGGTAAAGCTAGACTGAAGCTTGAGATGTTGGAAATTAAAGGCATTGGAGTAAACTCACTATACAATATGTATAATATATAATATAGAATAATATAGATGTAAATGTGTGCATATATATTTATATGTGAGTATGTAAATATGCATATGTAAACACACACACATGTACACACATACATATACACACCTATGTTTCCTATCTCAGTTCATTGAGCATCCCTGAGTAGTGACAGCCTCCTAACAATGAGTACACTTAGTGTCCAGATCTTGGTTTATGAATACCATTTACTGTCAATAAAAAGAACCAGGGCTCCTTTGAGAAGTGACTGCATCTAGGATTGAGGCAAAAAATGATCTAGATGAACCTGGAGACCCTTTTTGGTTCCCCAAATAAGGAAGTAATAAGAAAGTGCTCTAAGAATGATAGGAGTGATGGTTGACTTTATATTTCAACTTGACTGGACCATGGGATGCCTAGCTATTTAGATAAATGTTATTCTGGATGTGTCTGTGAGGGTGTTTCTGAATCAGATTAATGTTTGAATCAGTAGAGTGAGTAAAGAAAATTACCATCCCCAGTGTTGGTGGGCTTCATCCAATCCTTTGGGGACCTAAATAGAACAAAAAGGAGGAATAAGGGAGAATTTGCTCTTTTTACCTGACTGTTTTCAAGCTAGGACATCATTTTTTTCTGGAACTTATACTGTTGGTTCTCTTATACCTTTGGAATTACACCACCAGCTCTCCTGGGTCTGCAGTTTACAGATGGCATATTGTGCGATTTCTAGCATCCATGATTATTTGAGCTGGTTTCTCAACATGAATCTCTATCTCTCCTTATATTTATATTTATATCTATATCTATATATCTATACCTATATACACACACACACGAGGGACTTCAAAGTGTTCATGGAAAATTAAAACTAAGAGGTAATAACAACCTTTCCCTGAACTTTTTGAAATCCCCTTGTGTGTGTGTGTGTGTGTGTGTGTGTGTGTGTGTATGAATGTGTCTGTATATGTGTGTATGTGTGTATGTGTACGTGTGTGTGTGTATCTTATTGATTCTGTTTCTCTGGAGAATTCTGACTAATACAATGAGGATATATTAAAAGGTTACAAAGGCCAGCTTAATGAGTTTCACACTGGCCAAATCCAGGACAATTTGAGCATCAATATATACAATGGTAGTAATGGATTATAACCCACTAAAAATAGTAATCCATAAATTCTTTCAGATATAAATAAATGAGTAAATAAATGGGGGAAAAGAGGAAGCTCTTCCTTACAGTAGAAGGTCAACTAGTAAGTGCAGAATGAATGATCAAATTAAAAAATCATCATCATTTGGCTATTATCTTAGAATAATTAATTCAATTTAGGAACATCAGCAAATGCTAAACCTAGCAGGTGAAAATGGAATGAGAAATGAGATTTTACGTAGTCCCCAAATATCTGTCCTCCAAACACTTATTCCTTATGAAGGAGAAAACAAAGTTACTGCATAGTAAAAAAGCAGGGTAGACTCCTGATAGAGTTTGGATGTTGTCCTCCCCAAACTCATGTGCAAATCTAATCCCTGATGTGGCAGTTTTGGGAGCTGTTTGAGTCATGGGGGTGGATCCCTCATGAATGGATTAATGCTCTTCCTGGGGGAGAGGGGCCTAAGTGAGTTCCCTCTATTAGTTCCCACAAGAGCTGGTTGTTTAAAAGACCATGGCACCTCCTCTCTCTCTCTCTCTCTCTCTCTCTCTCTCTCTCTCTTGCTTCCTCTCGCCATCTGATCTGCCTGTACCTGCCGGCTGCCTGCCACTTTCCACCATGAGTAGAAGCAGCCTGAGGCCCATGCCAGATGCAGCTGTCCCAGAATCGTAAGCCAAATAAACCTCTCTTCTTTATAAATTACCCAGTCTCAGGTATTCTGTTATAGCAACACAAAAATGGACTAATGCGACCCCATATTAATAAAGTAACTAAATTTAACAGTGCCTTAGGCTGACAAATCAGTACCATCTACCACCTGATAGGATGGAATGAGAACATAGCATTACTCTTGTCATAGTTCAGTCAAAAATGTATACCTTGGGTCTAATCATCAGGAAACCTTAGAAAATCTCATAATGAAGGATATTCTATAAAATGGCTTGTCTATAATCTTTTAAAAAGTCAAGGACATGAACATTAAGGAAAGACTGAGAAACTATTACAGGTTAAAAAAGACTGGAAAGATATATCAACAGGGTGTTACCTGAGGTTCTGGATTGGATCTGTTTACTATAAGATAATTATTGGGACAACTGGTGAAATTTGAATGGGATCTCTGGGAAAAGGGTATATTGCATAGGTTTGTCATTTTTCAAACTGTAAAGAGTTTTTTTTTTTTTAAGGTACTAAAGAAATAAAATAAAATAAGCCCACATAGGAAACTGCTTAATTTTCACTTAGATTCAGGCATCAATTTTGAACACCTACTGTGTACAAGCCATCATGCTAGTTATAATGAGGATTAACATATAATGATGGCTGATGTTCTAGAATATTTATTCATGGGTTATGTGCCATGCCAGAGTTATCATAGGGCTAAACTGGTTTGTTTCTCTCAGGACACTCAGTTCAGTGCTGCCTGAAGTCCAGTATCTGAAAACAGTTGCTTTATTTATTTTGTCCAATTTACTAGTTGTTTGCTATGTGAAGGCAAATATGATATCATTTACTCCATTATGGTCACAAACATAAATTCTGTGTGATTTTATTTTCTACAAATACTTGGGGAAATATTTGGTAGTTTCCGATAAAGTTAAATGTACACTTAGCATATGATCCAGTCATTCTACTTTTAACATATACGATAGAGAAATTAAGGCATATGAGTATGCTAGGGTTTGTACATGAATGTTTATAGCACCTTTAATGTAATAGCCGAAAACTGGAAACAGCTCAAATGTCCATCAATAGGTAAATGAATAAAGATATTGTGGAATATCGAGACAATGGAACAAAAAGGAATGAAGTACAAATATATACAACAACAATTTCTCAAAAATATCTTTTTAAGTGAAAGAAGACAGACACTAAAGAGTACATGTAAAATTTATACAGAATTTGAGGACAGGCAATACTAAATTACAGTGAAAGAAAGCATATCGGTAATTCAAAGGGGCAGGAGGGAACTTTTTGGAAAAATGGAAAGATTCTGCATCTTGATTGTGGTGGTGATTATAAAGCTATTTTACATTTATCAAAATGCACTGAACTGGTCACTTAAGATGATTATATTTTATTTTATGTAAATTATACTCAATAAAGTTTGTTTAAAAAAGTAGCAGACAAGCAGTCCCGATTAGAACAAATAAAATCACTCCACATAGGCAACCATGAATTTAGAGTTTTAGATTCTAATATCATTTGTTCAGTTCTTACTACACACACATTAATGGCTAACATTTACTGAACACTTACTGTGTGCAGGCACTGTGCTAAATGCTTTCCATGGATTTGTTCTTTCAGCAAATATTTATCAAGGGGCTACTTACTATGTGCAAAGTCCTGTTCTAGATATTGGGAATACAATGGGCTCCTGCTTTCACAGAGCTTACAACCTAATGGTGAGAGACAGATAACTTGTCAATGAAAAGGCAAGATGGGAAAATTTTAAGCTGAATTCCCAGCTTAGGGCACTTTCATAGTTAAAACACATGCTTGTGCATATGTCAGCACACATGTGCACACATATATGCACAATATACCTACTCACATTTACGTGTGTGCCATTCTTGGCTGACTGCTTTTGTTGCACACACTCCACAACTGCTGGCTTAAGTCACTCCTTGTTACCCTTGCACATCCACATATGTATTTGGCCATGTCCTCTCAGTCATTAGTGCATACTTACTCACAGGCTTTCAGGCAAGTGTACTTTGTACACATAGCAATTACACACACTTCTTTCACTTACACCCTTTTCCTCCTTCCCTAACAAATTGTGTTTTGCTACACAGAGCCAAAACCTGTAGAAATTCTTGGAACAAAAATAGCCTGGGCCTCATGACATTTGCGAAAACTCTTTATTGAATTCTATTGATTAAATTTTTATGGAATGTACACTGTGGTAGACCTTAGCATTCAGAGGTAAATGAGACCAAATCCTTGCCCTGAAGGAGCCCATTGAGTTATGAGTATTTGAAGATGAACATCACAACCATTACCATCCTGATGCCCACCACACTTTTTACCATTTTTGGAGAAATACTGTTGGGCCTCTTGGTCCTCAGATTTTAATTCTCTGTGTTAGAACAGATGATTCTTGTGATCTGATGCTAGTCCCATTCAGCATCAGTGAATCTAAACCAAAAGCACCTTCTGAGATCATCTAGGCTAATGCTGCCCATGCACTGGGGCTGGAGACTTGAAGGTTATCTTTCTACAACGTACTAAGTGTAGAGCATGAGAGTAAGCATTTATGAGCTTTTTAGCAACATGGCATTGCAGTGACACCCAAGACTGTGAGTTTGTATTTTACAAACACATTGGTCTATGATACATTGGGATAAAAATGTCTTTCTCTATAGTTCGAGAAGCATGACTCCCTTGTGTCACACCTGTGGAAACAAGTGGGAAGTGATTTGCCCAACAGCTCCTGACTCTTGGCTCAGGCTTGTTGACTATTATAGTTCAAAATATATTTCTAATCTCATTAGAGGCAGAATGCCTTATTGATACCAAAAAATGTCAATCATGGTTATGATTTGCACAGTACTGCCTATGTGTCAGACACTGCATGAGGTATTGTTCACACATTATCTCTATTTCTTACACCACCTCTTCATTGTATGTATTATTATCACCATTTTGCAAACGAGGAAGTTGAAGCTCAGAAAGGTAAATCAACCTGTCTCAATTTCACCCAAGAGGTTAGTGATAGAACTGGTATTCAAACACAGGTCTATGCCATTCTTCACAGAAATGGAAAAAGCAATCTTACCTCTCATATGGAACAACAAAAGACCCCGAATAGCCAAAGCAATCCTGAGCTAAAAAGAAAAGCAAAGCCGGAGGCATAACTCTTCCTGACTTCAAATTATACTACAAAGCTGTTGTAAGCAAAACAGCATGGCACTGGTATAAAGATAGACATGCAGACCAGTGGAGTAGAATTGAGACATTTTTTAAAAAATTTTACTTTATTTTGTCAATATACAATGTGATTGATTATTGTGGCCCATTACCAAAACCTCCCTCCCTCCTTCCTCTCCCCTCTTCCTCGCAACAACCTCATATCTGTTTGCTTGTTGTATCAACTTCAAGGAATTGTAATTGCTGTGTCTTCTTCCCTCGCCAGTTTATTTGTGTATTCACTTATTTATTTTTAGCTCCCACAAATAAGTGAGAACATGTGATATTTCTCTTTCTGTGCCTGACTTGTTTCACTTAATATAATTCTATCTAGGTCCATCAATTTTGTTGCAAATGGCAGCATTTCATTCTTTTTTACAGCAGAGTAGTATTCCACTGTGTAGATATACCACATTTTCTGTATCCACTCACCTGATGATAAACATTTGGGCTGGTTCTAACTCTTAGCTATTGTAAATAGTGCTTCAATAAACACTGAAGAACAGGTATACGTTTGACTTGATGATTTCCATTCAAATCACTTCTCAGGCTTATAGCCATCTGATATTAGACAAAGGCAACAAAAAATCTACATTGGGGAAAAGAATGCTTCTTCAACAAGTGGTGCTGGAAAAACTGGATGTCTGTATGCCGAAGAATGAAACTAGGTATGCATCTCTCACCATACACTAAAATCAACTCAAAATGGATTAAAGACCTAGGTAGAAGACCCAAAAATGTAAAATTACTAAGGGAAAATATAGGTGAAACACTTCAGCAGTTAAGTCTGGGCACAGGCTTTATGAACAAGAGTTTGAAAGCATAAGCAGCAGAAGAAAAAATAAACAAATGGGACTATATCAAACTAAAAAGTTTTTGCACAGCAAAAGAAACAATCAGCAGAGTGAAAAGACAACCGACAGAGTGGGAGAAAATTTTTGACAACTATGCATCCGACAAGGGACTAATATCCAGAATATATGTAGAACTCAAGCAATTATACATTAAAAATAAATGACCCAATTAAAAAATGGGCAAAGGAGCTGAATAGACAATTTTCAAAGGAAGACATACAAATGGTAAATAGGTACATGAAAAAATGCGCAACATCACTAGTCATCAGGGAAAAGCAGATTAAAACCACATTATAATAGCACCTCACTCCAGTTAGACTGGCTATAATCAATAAGACGGTGATTAACAAATGCTGGCGAGGGTGTGTAGAGAAGGGAAAACTACTGCACTGTTGGTGGGACTGTAAATTAGTACAACCAATTTGTAAAGCCATTTGGAGGTTTCTCAAATAACTACAGATATATCTTCCATATGATCCAGCAATCCCTCTTCTGGGTATATATCCAGAGGAATGGAAATCATCACGTCGAAGAGATACCTGCACTCCCATGTTTATTGCAGCTCTGTTTACAATAGCCAGGATATGGAACCAACTTACATGTCCATCAATAGATAATTGGATAAGGAAACTGTGGTATATATACACTATGGAATACTACTCTGCCATAAAAAAGAATGAAATACTCCCATTTGCAACAACATGGATGAACCTGGAGAAACTTATTTTGAGTGAAACAAGCAAAGCACAGAGGGATAAATACCTCATGTGCTCATTCATACGTGGGAGCTAAGAGAGAAAGGAAGGCAGGAAAGTAAGGCCGCAGTAGTGCCGTGATCCAACAGAGGGAGGAAACATTCCTAGGGCTACATATTGGAGTTGAGGGGAGAGGGGGAAAGGGAGGGAGGTTGGGCGATAATTGGGAGGGGACAAAGGTTATAAAAGTAATTTCTGGTAATGGATATGCCCCTGGTATGAATCTGGCCCTCTATTCATGTATCTCATGAATATTTGTAATAAATAAATAAATAAATAAATGAAACACAAGTCTATGCAGATTTGAGTTCTTATCTCAGTGAATCCTCAAACCTTCCTATGAGATAGATATTATTAATACCATTTTACAGTTAGATGAAGTAAAGCTCAAAGAAATTAAATGACTTGCCTAAGACCTTCTAGTTAGTGAATGATAAAGCTGGATTTAGTTTGAATGTTGGCTCTAAAACCCACATATTTTCCCACTATGCTACACTGCTTTAAAATGTTCAAGTGAGAAATGTGAGCAAGATAATAGAATATTGTTCTCTTGGTATTGAAGCATATCGGTTTCATGGGAAAGGTCAGAGGGCTAGGGGACTTCGGAAGTCTAATCTGGGAGTTGTGCCAATGTCTGAGTCCCGTCTTGTTGGCGCATACTTAGACTGGACATATATCAGTGTGTCACCAGTGTGGGCTATAGCTCATGTTGACTGCTTTTCTGTAGCCAAGTCTCAATGGAATTCTATAGTATTCTTCTGGAGTCTCTCTCTCCTGGAAGATGACAGTGATCTTCTCTTTGCCTGGAATTATTTTTTCCACCTGTTCATCTGGTTAATGCCTATTTATAATTCAAATACTAGTTTAAATTTTATTTCCTCAGATAATCTTCTGACACCCTTAAGGAAGTCAGTTCTCTCACTGTGCACTTTCATAGCATACTAAAATTCTCTGTAGCATTCCACATAATTGTACTAATTTGATTGTGGAATTCTTTTTTCCCTTTCTTAGTAAGATGTAAGCTTTGAGAGAACATGGGCTTTATCTTACTTACTCTTGCATCTACAGCTCCTAGCACCATGCCAGGAATGCGAAACACTCAATGAGTACTTTTGGTTTTGAAATAAAAGAATGAATGCATTAATAAAAGAATGATGCAAATTTTGGATTCTTATGCAGCCATGTCTGCCATTTTCTTCTTCCCTGTATTCAGTTAGACCAGTGTTTCCTAAATTTGCCTGATCATAACAATCACCTGGTGTGATTGCTAAAATTACAGATGATCAGGCAGAGAAGACTACGGTTGGTCCAGAAATCTCTATTTATTTATTTATTTTTACCAGCACACTAGGTGATTCTTATGGCTGGGTAAGTTTGGGAAACACTGATTTCACATATATGAGTCTTTTTTCTGAGTGTTATTTGACAATTGAGTCTGTAGCTTGATTGATCCTGTTCCTGAACCTACTACTGAAGTATTAGTTATGTAAACATCTTATGTCAAACTTGCAGTTGTGATCAGTTGCCTCCTATGGATCACCACTGATGACCGAATGAAATCCAAAGCTCTTATCCTGGCATTAAGGGACTTCCAGGATTTTTCCCAAAGCTCTTTTCCTATTGCCCCTCTACACATGCCCTCTGCTTCATGTGCACCAAACTACTTCCTATTTCTTATACACACCCCACAACCCAAATCTATGTTATGTATTTTTTTCCCGTTTCTATATTTTCAGACAATACTTTTTAGATCTAGCTCAATGACACTTCCTCCATGCAGCCCTCTGTGACTTTTCCTTCTTCTGATCTCTCCTAACATTGCAGTCCTACCTCTTTTATGACTCATTATTTTCAACTTTGTGTCATAGCTTTATATGTCTCTATGTTATCACTCCTTTCAGGCTGTCAGCTCTTTGAAGGCTAGAGCCTGAAAGTAAATTTGGTCTTCCCTGAAGAACAGACACAAAGTTTTGCCTCCAGTAAGAATGAGGTATTAGTTTAAGATGCTTCCCCTCCAGCTCTCCAGCAACATTAAGAAAATAGAAATCATCAGATAGAGATTTCCTTAACTATACTGTTTTCTCCACCTCCACACCTATCCAGGTCTTCATCCATTTTTTCCTTTTGCCTAGAAGAATCGGCACACCTACTTATTCTCTGTAAAACTATTTAAACATCTTGATGAATAAATAAAGTAATCAGGATAGGTTAGGTCATTCTGTGATAAAATTAAAACAAAAACAGATCTCAGTGGCTTAACACGTCAAAAGATTATTTCTTACTCATGCTACATCTAAAATATAGCTCAGCAGGGGCTTCTGCTCTTCATGGTCACTCAAGGCCCCACAGTGATGGAAACTTCATCTCAACATGTTCTTCCCAGGTCACTTTGACAAGCGGAGGAGAATATAGTAAATTATGCACTGGTTCTCAAAGCTTCTTCCTGGAAGTGTCACACACAGATAACATGTATTGCATCTCATTTTCACTCACATGTAATTGACCAAAGCAAGTCACATGGCCATACCTAATTTTAAAAAGGAGGCAAGAAAGTGTGATCTGTCATTTACCTGAAAGGAGGAGAGAACTCAAATACATTTGAACATCCCTAATGATTACCAAAATATATATAGACAACGTATTTCAGTGGCACTTTTCTTGATTGACTTTTAGTTACTTTACCTAATTCTCTCCTGGTTAAATGTTACAACTGCTTTTCTTTTCTTTGGCACATTGAGAGGATGTATATATTTGAAAAAGTATGGAGTCATCTACGGCCCTGTGTGGATGCAAGAAAGTTCATTACAGATTGTCTCTTGCTTTGGTAGAGAATCCAGAAAGATCCTCAGAGTTAGAAGGAAAAAAAAAAAAAAAAAGAGGCTGAGTGAGTCAAAGCAGGACAAATTTGGGAAGGGTTAGACTCTGTTACTTTAGAGGACACTTAATTACACTTAATAATTTGCACTTTAGTGCTTGATGTTCCATGCAGGTAGAATCTGCTTCCTTATAGAGGACATATAGGAAATAATAACCTCAAAGATGTTTTTAGGAAGGATATTTAATTTAATTTATTTTTAAAATTTATTTATTAATATTGATTTTTTTTACATTCTAAGATGTTGTGGAGCAGTTTGGGGGGATAGGGGAAGGGGGAGGGAAATAGGGTGTGAAGAGGAGGAAGGAGTGAGGCATGGATGAGCCCGTGGCACCACACTCATTTTGGCAGGGGAGCAGAGGGCTACCAGTGGTAGCTCAGCCATTGCTGGGCTAGATGTAGATGTTGGGGGAGCATGGCTGAGACTGTCAGTCCCCCACCGAGCAGGCGCGGGAGCCTGGGACACTTCTGGCAGTGGCTTGGTGTTCTTTGCTGGGCTGATTGTGGACGTCGGGCAGGTGTGGCCGAGGCCCATGGTTGTTCCCGCTCCCTGGCTTAGGAGCCAAGGGGGCTTCCAGTCCTTCTAGGTTTTACAGGTGTTCTTTGGTGGTGTTAGACCTTTACTGGTTAATATCAGAACTTTGTCTTTGGTCTTCGGGTATTTTGTTTTTTCTTTCAGTTCTGTGTTGGAATATTTGCAATTCGCACCACTTAAACTCTGCACTGGAAATAATTTGTTGTCCTTTTGGTTACTTCTAAAATGGGGGAACTTCCTTGAGCCCTGTTGTTGATCTAAATTGCTGCCGATTCCCTGGGGAAGGCTTTTTGTGCAGCTCAGGTTTTAATTGTTGACCTTGTAGTGTACTTCCGGGTCTTGTGAGGTCTGGTACACCTCGGTTGTGTGGAAACTCTGGTCTGGGCCTGAGTCTTTTCATCAGACTGCACCCCCTGCAGTTCTATATTCCTGACCAGTCTCCTCTGAGTGGTCCCTTATTGACTGGGGGGTAGATCAGCTGTCCTTGCTGTGCACCAGTGTTCCCCTGGTGGGCCTGGATCCCCCTCCGCCTGTGCTCCAAACACTTCCTATGGGACAGGCCATATGTTGTTCCCTTGTGATGTCTCACTGGCCTCTGAGTAGCTCTTTTTTTCTGTTGTCTGTGGCTCCTCTCTCCTATATGGGTCCACAGGATCCCTGTTAGTAGTCTTGCTGCCCTGAGGGCCACCAAGGCCCTCTTCTCCCCTGCTGCCTCTAAGAAACTTCACACAAAGGACACAGCTGCAGCTTTTGCCAGCTCTTGCACTGTGTGCTCACCAGGGCCAGCCTTGAAGTGGCTGAGACTCAAGAGGGTGGGAGCAGTCCTTTCTTTTTCTCATCATGGTTTCCCCCACCTTCATGAACTCAGTAGGTCTCTCCTCCTCTTCCCCTGAGCTCCAGTGACCCAAGTTTGGCTGTCATTGCTTTTTAATAGCTATAAATTGGTAGATTTGTGAGAGAGAATGATGCTGGGGAACATCTATTCCCCCATCTTGACTATAACTCTGGAAGGATGTTTTAAAGAGCATTCAAATATGCTGATAATTAACCCTTCTGTTATGGCAAACATTTAGGTTCAGTCCCTGACTTCATCCTGACTTGTTTTTACATGTTTGATAATGTCGCTTAACCTTTCTCCACATTTTCCTGCCTGAAAAAAGGGAAGTAATGCTTGCTTTTAAAGCTCTTTGGGATTTCAAAGGCAAGGTCTGGGTAGTAAGCATAGCATTGGTGAAGAGAGGTTATATGGATATTGGGCTTCAGCTAATGTATGTTAGCATGATCATAAAAATTTATGCCTTTCAAAAGCATGCATAATATAGAAGAAAAAGCTTTCCTTTGGAATAAGAAAGACATCACTTTCTTAAAATTTTTATTTTAACTTACACATTGTAATTGTAATTGTACATACTTACAGGGTACAATCTGATGGTTTTTTAAAAAATCTGATGTTTTAATACATATATATGTTGTATAATAATAGATTCAAGGTAATGTATCAATCATCTCAAGCTTTTATCATTATCTTTGTGCCCAAAACATTCAAAAACCTCTCTTATAGCTATTATGTAATATACAAAACTTAGCTGTTAACCATAGTCACCCTACTGTGCAATAAAACACAGTAACTTATTTCTCCCATCTAATTGCAATTTTTTACCTGTTGGCCAGCTTCTCCTTGTTTCCTACCTCCCCTCCCCCTCCCCAGTCTCTGGTAACCACTGTTCTATTCTCTGCCTCTCTAATGTCAATTTTATTTCCTTAGATTCCACATGTGAGTGAGGTCATGTAGTATTTATGTTCTGTGCCTCAAATGACAGAATTTCATTCTTTTTTATGGTTGAATAGTATTCCGTTGTGAAAATATACCATGTTTTAAAAATTCATTTATTTGTGGTTGGACACTCAGGTTGATTACCATATCTTGGCTATTGCAGATTGTGCTGCTATAAACATGAGAGTGCAGATATGTCTTTGACATATTGATTTCATTTCCTTTGGGTATATGTTCAGAAGTGGGATTGCTGGATCAAATGGTAGTTCTATCTGTAGTTATTTTAGAAATCTCCACACTGTTTTCCATAATAGCTGTACTAGTTCACACCTCCACGAACAGTGTAGGAGGGTTCCCTTTTCTCCACATCCTTGCCAACTCTTGTCTTCTTTTCTCCTTTTGATAATAGCCATTCTAACTGGAGTGAGGTGGTGTCTCATTATTGTTTTGATTTGCATTTCCCTGATAATTAGTGATGTTGAGCATGTTTTCCTATGCCTGTTAGTGATATGTAAATCTTCTTTTGAGATGTGTCTGTTAAGATCCTTTGCCCATTTCTCAATTAGGTTATTTGGGTTTTTTGCTGTTGAGTTGTTTAAGTTCCTTATATATTCTTGATATTAACACCTTGTCAGATGTATAGTTTGCAAATATTTTCTCCCATTCTGTAGGTTGTCTCTTCAATTTGTTAACAGAGAAAGACATCACTTTGAGTCCCAGCTCTGTCATTCCCTATTCGTGTAAACTTGAGAAAGGCACAAGTTTGTGGGACAAATTTACCTCATGGGACTGTTGTGATAAGTAAGAGTGAAAACATACAACTCACCTACCATAATGAATGACCCTTAGTAAACTGTCAGAAAAGGAAACTATTAAAATTAAAGAGCAGGAAAAGAGATGGATTATTTTAGAGGATTCAGCAGCTCCCAAAATGTCCTTGAACTCGGTGTGCATTTATTTATTTATCTTTTTTTAATAGAAGCATGTTGATGATGCATATTTAGGGAATACAGTGTTATATTTCATTACATGTATACAATGTGTGGCAATAAAATCAGGATAATTAGCATGTTCATCATTGCAAAACTTAATTTTTTTTGTGCTGTGAACATTTGATCTCCTCTCTTCTAGCCATTAGATAACATGCAGTAAATTAAAATATAGATGTCTAGCTCAACTGTACACCAATAGAACTTTTTTAACCTATCAAGCTGTAATTTGATGTCTATTTATACCTTTTTTGCACTTAACTTTTTTATTATTAAAAATTTTATCAAGGCATGTATATTTAAGGCATACAATGTGATGATTTTGTATACAATAAGCCAGACAGAAAAATACTGCATGATCTCTCTTATGTATGGAATCTTAACCAAAAAAGTTTAATACAGAGGAATAGAGAATAAATTGGTGTGCATTTATGTCAAATATTCTGGGTTAAAACATTTTACTTTCATAGCTTTTATTTATAATGTACACAGAAATTGAGTTTCTCACCTCTTTCAGAATTAATCATGGTTGGCTGTATTGTTCTCTGAGTCAATAAGACACTTGGCTTCCAAAATTGATGTTAACATCTTCCAGAGTTACATGTATTCTAATGGAGGAGTGTTACCATGACCTTATCTTTTAACGATTCAAAATTGAGACTCAAATATTTTCTACTATGATAATCATAATTAATGTGTAACAGTAGATTTGGAGTTAAAGCTATGAATGTGTGAACTGTTATGGTGTCGCAAATTATGGCTTTGCATATTGAATAATTTCCTATATTAAATATGAATAAAATGTACATAGGCACATTTATGTGATAAATTTGGCAGAAAAGCAAAGAATACTGATAAAAGAACCATTATGAGGAAAGGGAATGCTTCTCTTAAAGTGTCTTTTATTAGTATCTACCAATTTACTTCTATATATTTCTCTGCTACTTAAATAATAATAACCGGTCTCAAATAACACATACTTACATTAACTTCTTCTGCATATGTTGCTTACTTAATCTGTATAGGCCATCTAATGTTTAAATGGATTAGTTTAAAATGCACTTTCAAATATTTTATTGAGACAAGTTTAAATAGCAAAATGAAGAGGAGTATGTGTTCCTGTTAACATTAGAGCAAGGAGGGCATTTAAGATCATCTCTAATTCAGTGTCTTCATCTGGCAAATTGGAGTCACTCATTGATGTTCAGAGAGATCAGATTTTTTGTTCAATGGCTCATAACTGTTTGAGGTAGAAGCAGGATTAGAACTCAGGCCACCAAGCTGCCTCTTGTGTTTGGTTTTATTTTAAAAACAGGATTGCCAAGTTGGAAACTACAATACCACATTCCCATGTAAGGACTCTAAACCTAGTGCTTTTGACCCCCCTTGGGACACAAAGTTTAAGATAGCTGTCATCTTAACTTTTTGTTTCCCTTTGAGAGGAAGCCAGATGAGCATTCAGATATCTGAAAGGGAACAGGTATACTGTGATGTGTCTGACAGGAAAGACCTCTTTGCCCCCAACGCTCAATACCAAGTGTAACCTCTTAGACATTGTCAGTACAGGTAAAAATAGCAATCCGTTGTGAAAGGAGATTATCTCCGGTTTATCCTTGCTTCTCCTTCCTTCATATAGATGTAAAACTTACCTGCTCTATGTTTTTGTGGCTCAAGCTGGGAGTTGACTTAAATCTAAACCATTAATGTGATTTTGTTTGACTCAAGGTCCTGTGATGGTGGGTGAAAACACATTAACAATGTGAACTCAAAGGCATTTCCTGTCCTCAAATGAAAAGGCTCTGTGAGCTGAAGTTTAATTCATATTTATAGCTGCATGTTCCATTGTTACTCTTAATGGAGTTTAATTCATATTTATAGCTGCATGTTCCATTGTTACTCTTAATAAAATTCATCACTTTCTGCCATGTTATTAAGTGATAAATGGCATTAAATAATATGAAACTCGAAAGCAGTCATTTCAATTTATGTTACTAAACAGCACTCTTGCTAAACAAAGAAGAAATTAATAAAAATCAACATGGTTATCTTCTGATTACACCTAAAGATTTTTAAAAAGATTAAATCTATATAAAAATAGAAATATGTTAGTGTGATTTAATCAAGAGAATGAAAAGGAAAACAATTTAATAATTTTTACCTAGTACATGAAGGATTCATGGGGGAAAGAAAGGTGACCAATACCTTCCTTTTCAGACATATGCATTTCAGAACAGTAAGGGTTATTCAATAGTGGGATGGCTGGACCACTTGCTGTGTGCGTCCTCCCCCACCCATCATTTATTCAATCAAAACTTTATTGTAAGCCAATTTCCAATTTGAAAAGGATTGGTGAGTGCATCAATAAAAAGAGATCTTTTATTTAGTAAAAATCCTGTATAAAAGACCATCAGAGCATCAGTTAGCAAGCTGTGTTGCGGGACTTCAAAGAAGTTTCATCTATAGAATAAGACTTGGTAATAAGTATTGAAATAGGATTCTCTGAATATCGGGCTATGCAGAAGTAAGATACAGAGGAGAAGATCGGATGCTTGCTTGCTGCAGTGGCATTCTCCTTGGCATACTTAAGGCCAGGACAAACCAAGCATGGTTTGTAATTGACTTAGAGAGATGGAGGGGGCACCAGGTCCCCACTTCCTTCGATTAGTTTCGCATTCTGAGATCCACTCATGATGTCATACAGACTTAAAGCCTTACAAATCATTTCAAAAACATCTGTCCACAGTCTTTGAAAAGAAAATAAGAACTAACATTTGCTGAGAACTTGCACGTACGTACCGGGTACTCCACTGGGATCTTTAATATATATCAGATACCCAAATCAACCCTAGGAGGTATGCATTTCTATGATCCTCATTTGTCTTCTGAAAAAACTGATGCAGAGAGAGGTCTAACTTTTGTGAGCTAGTTTGTAAGTGGCAGAGCTGGAATCTAAATGCAAATGAGAAACCTTCAGAGCATTTGTTTTTCTCACTACTCTATGCTTCCTGTCTTATTATGTTTTCTTGAAAATAAATGTTTTTAACTAAAGGCACAAAGGCAAGCATTTAGTTGAACTACCTCTGGTGAATTTTAAAAAGGATTCTATATATGTTATCACAGTTGTACTGAATGTCCTAGCTAGCATTCTTAATATTCAGCTCCATAGTCAGGTACTGAGGTATACCCGTGGATTAATTATTTCATGCAATGGTGAATGTTTTGAGAATTGAACTGTTTTAATAGCTAAATTCAGGCATGCACATATGCGTGTGCATACACACACAGAATGGATCAAAGGAATTAATGTTATTGCAGGAAGCTTCAATATTTATGCCTGGTAAAGTGTATGGACAGAAATTTTCAATTAAGTAAGCAGAATAAAATAGCAAAATTAAAATTGAATCTAAACTAGTTTGAATGTTTAAGAATCAATAAAATTAATGTTATATTTAAATGAAGGTTAGGATAAAAACCCTCCCCGCTTCACTCTGATGGGAAAGCCTGTCAGTTCCTTTTTCTGTCTTATTGAGCCAAATATTGTTGATTGCATTATTGTGCTAGTCATGTTTGGGTTTGTGTCTTTAAGACATATGTGCATGTGACTTGTTTAAAGCAAGTTGACATTAGAAAAGCACAATTTGGAGATATTGGTTGAGCCATTCTTAGCACTGTTCATTTCTTTTTTTTTTTTTTTTTTTTGTCCTTTTTCGTGACCGGCACTCAACTAGTGAGTGCACCGGCCAGCCCTATATAGGATCCGAACCCGCGGCGGGAGCGTCGCAGCGCTCCCAGCGCCGCACTCTACCAAGTGCACCACGGGCTCGGCCCAGCACTGTTCATTTCTGTTATTACCTTGAATCCTTATTTTGTCCTGATTTTTGGCTTTTGCCTAAGAGTCTGCCTTCAAAATAAACTAAAGTAACAACCTCAAATCTTTCTGTAGTACCCAGACCCATCTAAATTGACTGAATCATTCCACACAAAATAATGCTATTAACAGATAAAAAAGCTACCACTATTCAAAGTCCATATCTGGATAAACAAGAGTCCACGGCAGGAGTCCAGGCTGCTTGTCCATATCTTGTTTCATTCCCCTTTCTTGAATTTCTTTGTAGACCTTCTCATCTTGACTCCAGTTATTACCTGCTGATTTCCATCTTGAATTGGGGATAACAGTTCAATATTTTATTGTAAATTGAAAAATTATAATTGCATATGTTTACGGGGTACAATATGATGTTATGATACATGCATATAGTGTGGAATGATTAAATCAAGCTACTTGATATATCCACCACCTCAAATAGTTTTGTTTTTTTTTTTTTTTTTTTTTGTGCAGAGGACATTTGAAATTTACTCTTAGCGGTTTTCAAGAATATAATACATTATTATTACCTATAGTCACCATGCTCTGCCATCAATCTCAAAAAACTTTTTTCTCTTGTCTAGCTGAAATATTGTATTGTTTAACCAACATTTTCCCATCACCCCACCCCCAGGCTCTTATAACCACCATTCTGCTCTCTGTTTCTACGAGTTCAGTTGTTTTAGATTCTACATGTAAGCAAAATCATGCAGTATTTGTCTTTCTGTGACTGCTTATTTCACTTATCATAATGTCCTCCAGATTCATCCATTTTGTTGCAAATGACAGAATTTACTTCTTTTCTTAAGGTGAATAGTATTCCATTGTGTGTGTGTGTGTATACATTTTTTAATCCATTCATCGGTCGATGAACACTTAGGTTGATTCCATATCTTGGCTCTTGTGAGGAATGCTGCAATGAACATGGGAGTGCAGATATCTTTTTGAAATACTGATTTCTTTTCCTTTGGATAAATACCCAGCATTAGGATTGCTGGGTCATATGGTAGTTTTCTTTTAGTTTTTTGAGGAACCTCCATACAGTTTTCTGTAATGGCTATACTAATTTAAATTCCCACCAACACTGTACAAGGGTCCCTTTTTCTCCACATCTTCGCCAACACTTATATTTTGTCTTTTTTGTAATAGCCATTCTGACTGTCGTGAGGTAGTATCTTATTGTGGTTTTAATTTGCATGTCCCTAATAGTGATTCATTTATTGGCTCTTTATCCTGTTCCATTGGTCAATGTGTCTATTTTTATGTTAATTATGTTATGTTTTGATTGCTATAACTTTCTAATATAGTTTGAAATCAAGTAGTGTGATGCCTCCAGCTTTGTTCTTTCTGCTTAAGATTGTTTTGGCTATTTGGGGTCTTTTGTGGTTCCATATGAATTTCAGGATTTTTTTTCTATTTCTGTGAAAAATGCCTTTGGGATTTTGATAGGGATCGCATTAAATTGGTAGATTACATTGCATAATATGAATATTTTAACTATGTGAATTCTTCCAATCCATGAACATGAAATATCTCTCCATTTATTTGTGTCTTTTTCAATTTTTTTTTATCAATGTTTTATAGTTTAACAGTTTTCAGTGTATAGATTTCACCTCCTTGGTTAAAAGTATTTCTAAGTATTTTCTTTGTAGCTATTGTAAATGAGATTGTTTTCTGGACTTATTTTTCAATAGTTCCTTATTAGTGTATAGGAATGTTACTGATTTTTGTATGTTGATTTTGTATCCTGCATCTTTACTGTATTCATTTATTAGTTCTAACAGTTTTTTTGGTCTATTCTTTAGGATTTTCTGTATATGATATTGTGTCATCTGCAAACAGAAACTTCTTCCTTTTGTGTTTGGATGTCATTTATTCTTTACTCTTGCCTAACAAGCAATGTAACTTTTAATTTCTATTCTGAAGATGTTAAGCACTGTTTCAGAGCATGGATTTACCTATCTGCCTATAACTTGACTCAAGGAAATCCTGGGTAAGAGGTACCTCATACTTCATTTAAAGCCCTGTTAGACTGACCAGCCAAGCTCATGCTTTGCCTAGCTCCCATCTGAGAGAGGAGGTGGGCAGGATCAATTTGGGTGTCTGACTCCCTCACTTGGGTCATGGGCTGTATATGCTACTTTCTCCTTGATTATAGCAGTGACTTTGTATGACTTATGCCTTCCAGGCACTCAGGGTAATCTTGGTTAACATAATTTTCATTGCTTACCTCTGTAGCTGTAGAACACACAGATTGGCAATTGCATCTCTCTTCATCTCAATATATCCATATGAAGCTGCTTTTTAAGAATAAATTCTTCATGTTCACTTACTTTCTCTTAAAAGCAAAAGGTTAGAAAATTCTAGGGATACAAGGGTGTGACTCAGTCAGCTACAGTAATGTGGGTACTATCACACATTTCTAATGGGTCCAAATGCAGTTACCCAGGTGCTAGGATAAGAACAAGGTAAAATTAATTGAAGAAACATTACAGGAAATGTGTTGTTCTAGCATTTTCTTTGTTTTTAGCTTTTTTTTTTTTTTTTAAATTTTATTTTGTCGATATACATTGTAGCTGATTAATGCTCCCCATCACCAAAACCTCCCTCCCTTCTCCCTCCCCCCCTCCCCCCCAACAATGTCCTTTCTGTTTGTTTGTTGTATCAACTTCAAATAATTGTGGTTGTTATATCTTCTTCCCCCCCCCCCCGGTTTGTGTGTGTGTGTGTGTATGTGTGTGTGTGAATTTATATATTAATTTTTAGCTCCCTCCAATAAGTGAGAACATGTGGTATTTCTCTTTCTGTGCCTGACTTGTTTCACTTAATATAATTCTCTCAAGGTCCATCCATGTTGTTGCAAATGGCAGTATTTCATTCGTTTTTATAGCTGAGTAGTATTCCATTGTGTAGATGTACCACATTTTCCGTATCCACTCATCTGATGATGGGCATTTGGGCTGGTTCCAACTCTTGGCTATTGTAAAGAGTGCTGCGATGAACACTGGGGAACAGGTATACCTTCGACTTGATGATTTCCATTCCTCTGGGTATATTCCCAACACTGGGATGGCTGGGTCGTATGGTAGATCTATTTGCAATTGTTTAAGGAACCTCCATACCATTTTCCATAGAGGCTACACCATTTTGCAGTCCCACCAACAATGTATGAGAGTTCTTTTTTCTCTGCAGCCTCGCCAGCATTTATCGTTCATAGTCTTTTGGATTTTAGCCATCCTAACTGGGGTTAGATGGTATCTCAATGTGGTTTTGATTTGCATTTCCCGGATGCTGAGTGATGTTGAGCATTTTTTCATATGTCTGTTGGCCATTTGGATATCTTCCTTAGAGAAATGCCTACTTAGCTCTTTTGCCCATTTTTTAATTGGGTTGCTTGTTTTCTTCTTGTAAAATTGTTTGAGTTCCTTATATATTCTGGATATTAATCCTTTGTCAGATGTATATTTTGCAAATATTTTCTCCAACTCTGTTGGTTGTCTTTTAACTCTTTTAATTGTTTCTTTTGCTGTGCAGAAGCTTTTTAGTTTGATATAATCCCATTTGTTTATTTTTCCTTTGGTTGCCCGTGCTTTTAGGGTCGTATTCATGAAGTCTGTGCCCAGTCCTATTTCCTGAAGTGTTTCCCCTATGTTTTCTTTAAGAAGTTTTATTGTCTCAGGGTGTATATTTAAATCCTTAATCCATTTTGAGTTGATTTTAGTATACGGTGAGAGGTATGGATCTAGTTTCATTCTCCTGCATATCGATATCCAGTTATCCCAGCACCACTTGCTGAAGAGGCAGTCCCTTCCCCAGTGAATAGGCTTGGTGCCTTTGTCAAAGATCAGATGGCAGTAAGTGTGTGGGTTGATTTCTGGATTCTCTATTCTATTCCATTGGTCAGTGTGTCTGTTTTTATGCCAGTACCATACTGTTTTGGTTATTATAGCTTTGTAGTATAGCTTAAAGTCAGGTAGTGTTATGCCTCCAGCTTTATTTTTTTTTGCTGAGCATTCATCTAAAAGTTTTCTAAAGTAGGATTTCGCTTCTCTTGTTTTCTTGATGTTAACTCAATCTTAAGTGTAAGCTGGAAATATATAGATCTGAAAACCCACTAGAAATTATATCCTTGGTTATTTTATTACCTATCAGTAAGAAGATTAAAAAGGCTTAGCATCGATTATCTAAGTAGATAACCAATGGAAAATAAAATTACATCCAAATGTAATGGGGATAATAGCATGTTCAGGCTGCTGGAGACCTTATTCACTTGCCCTGTGATTATACCTTCATTATACCCCACTGAAGATATGGCTCTGTGGCGTGCCATGATTCTTAGGATAAAGCTCAATGTAGCAGCAATATTATACAAAGAAGCTGGAATGTGACAGATGGAATTGGGCCAATTAAGCACATATAATTCTGAGACTAGTCAAATTTGTTCATACCAGATTGCCTAGTTAGTGTAAAACATATTTGCCCAGTTCATCTGATAATGGTTTTACCTTGTGTTTAATCTTATCCAAATAAGTGGAAGTTAGGCTATGGACAAAAAGATACCAATCCTATTATTTTAGTTATTTCTGGCAGTAGTGTTTTTTTTTTAATATTATTATTGTTGTAACATAGTTGATTGTACATATCTGTGGGGTACAGAGTTGAATATCAATATCCGTGTGTAATATGTGATGCTTAAATCAGGATAATTTGTATATTCAACATTATACAATGTAATCATTTTTTGTGGCCTATATCTATTCCTCCCTTAGCCCTCCCTCCTCCTCCCCCTTTCCCACCCCTGGTAACCTCACTTCTGTTCTCTCCTTTGGAAAGTTCAATGTATTATTGTGATTGTTGTATCTTTCTTTCTTTTTTATTTTACTTGTTTATTTTTTTAGCTCCCACTTATGAGTGAGGACATGTGGTATTTCTCTTTCTGTCTGGCACTATTTTTAAGGGCTTGTCCATGAACAAGGCTGTAAGTTTTACTCCTGCTCCTTGATCAGAAAATGAATCCATTTAACCTAATGTGGCATAGGCTGTCCTCCTGGGCTGCAATATCCTTCTTGCCTCTCTTCACAGGCTCATTTTTACTCGTCTTTTAATCCAAGGGAAAGCTTTCCTGTTCTGCTCCTTCCCTGCCACACCTCCTAAAATTTAGGTTGGGTGACTCTCTTAGGTGCACTTCTCTCAGAGCCTGTAAGAGACAGGTTATAGCATTGCATTTCAAAGGTCAGATTCACAAATATGCAGAGATGTCATTTCAGATGACAACGTTCTGACATGGAAGGGACATGTGACAACCAACAGTAGTTTAGCATGGTTCCCTTAGTCTTTCTCAATCCCGCAGAGGGGCTCTGACTGATGGACCCAGATGTCAGTAGGTGGGTCTTATCAATTCTAAGGAAACACCCACGAACTTTTAAAACATTTTTGTACACTTTCTTTTTTTTGTAAGTTAAATATTGCTGTTATTTATCTTAAACAATTAATCTTCAGCTTATCATGATTTTTCTGTATATACCATATTTAAATAACTTGTTTAAACCCTTGGGCAGCTACTTACATGAGTACATGGTCCAGGTTTCTTTTTCACATAAATCCCCCTACATTGTGTCTCACACAGTCACATATCAGTGTTTCTACTTTTTTGTCATCTGCACCTGACTGTACTGACTGTAAGCTTCTTGAGGGTGGCCAAAGGGTTTTGTTCATCACTAAATTACTAAATATCTGAAATAATGCCCAGCATATAGTAGGTGTTCAGTGTTATGGGCTGATTGAATGCACAATAGCTAGCATTGATTGGATGTTTTTAGTATATGGCATCATGCTAGTCACTGTCCCCCATGGTTATGAGGTAGTTACTATAGTTATTGTCATTTTATGGATGAGGAAACCAAGCTCCAGAGAGTTAAAATTGCCTAAGGTCACAGAGCAAGTAGGTAGCTGAGTGAAGATAAGACCTAGGATACTCTGACCTCAAAGCCCTTGACCTTAGCTGTTATGAATAATGTCTCTGATATCTGAATTTCTCTATTCAAGGAAAATAGAGACCTGGGGCACTATAGAAAGCTAGGCTTAAGCCTGTTAGCACAAGAATCTAGGATGGGCTATCATTTGTCTTCAGACTATAGTCTATGAAACCAGGGAGATGCTATCTAAGAAAAGTAACCCTGTGGAGAAAAGATGATAGAGATTGACAGACAGTCCCACTGAACCATCAGACTGAATGGGCTAGGCAAACAGAGTCTCCAAATATAAGACCATGCCAAGGGAACTGGCAAAAGGCAAGGAGGTTCCAAGCAGAGGGATGAAGCCAGAGTCTCGAGGGATTATTGAACTGGAAAGAATAGCTATGGCAGAGCGTGTATTTGTAAGGATGCCAATCAGCTCAGACAGCTGAAGGAGCATCCATCCATTCAGATAGTGCTCATTATTGAGAACTTATCTTGGTCAGCCACTGAAGATACAGAGATAAGCTCCTGGAGCAACAGAGAAGGAGATTCTGCACACTTGCACAGACTTTGGTACACAGTGAATGCTCCCACTGCCTTGCATCCGTGGCTGCCTAGCAAGAATTGATGCTAATAGTAGACGCTCTTATTGAGCACTTAATATGAGCCAGGCACTGTTCTAAGTGCTTTTTGTGCTCTAAAATCAACCCTCGCAACAACTCTTTGAGGTAGGTGTGATTAGCATCATCATGTTACAGATAAGGAAATGGCAGAGAAAAGTTGAGGGACATGCTTGAGATCATACAGCTAGCCAAGGTCAGAGCTGGCATTTGAAACTATGAAGTCTGACTGCAGTGTTTGAGCTCTTAACTTTTATTTTATTTTTTTGATAATGTGAACGTTATTATATTTTCTACACTATAAAGATACTGTTTTTTTATTTTTAAAGTAATTTATTATTAGCATATTCATCTTTACAAATCATAATCTTCAGATGAACTAACTTTCTGTGTTACTCATTCCCTAGATTCCCTTCCATCCAATGGCATTTATTCATTCATCACATCTTTACTGAGAACTTAGTATATGCTTAGCACTGGGGTAGATGCTAGGGTGTAACCGTGAAGAAGATAGGCAAGCTTCTAATATCAACATAGTGGGACTGATCCATGAAATGAGAAAAAAACAATGACACCCCACCTTCCACCTGTAAGATCCCAACCGTGTCTCTTCTCTATTGCTGAAAGCTGCACATGCTTCCCAGTAAAAGCCAATACTGAATCAAGAGAAACTCCATCCACTTTTATGACTCGGAACTGCTAGGACTTTGGTTTGAGTCCCTTCTGTGTTGGGATTCGCTAGTGTATGTGTGACACACAATTCAGCCAGTGTATAAAATGGAATTTATACAGAAAATATTTAATTTCTGCAACCAAGGAATTTAATTTGACAGCAAGCATATTAATCAATACTCTGTGGCCTCACTACTGCCCATAGACAAAACCACCTTGCATGAGTTCACTGAAGAGCATTGATCTTCACCTCCCTCAGGCAGTCTCCACCAGAGTCAGCAGAGGACTAGAAGGTACACACTAAAATAAAAAGACATATCTAGATGAATTTTTCTTCTACTACATTATTATGGTAAATACTTAGTATTTTTTAAAATTTTTTATTAATTTTTGAATTTTTAAAAATTTTAATTCTCAATATACATTGTAGTTGTTTATCATGCCCCTTTACCTGTTCCTCTCAACCCCCTTCTTCCCCCGACATCATATCTGTTCACTGGACTTAAATAATTCAAGGAATTTTTGTGATCGTTCTGTCTTCTCCCCTCCCACCCTTTATTTGTTTGTGTGTTTATTTATTTATTTATTTTTAGCTCCCACAAATAAGTGAGAACATGTGGTATTTCTCTTTCTGTGCCTGATTTGTTTCACTTAATGTAATTTTCTCTAAGTCCGTCTATGTTGCCGCAAATGGTAGTATTTCGTTCTTTTTTATAGCAGAGTAGTATTCCATTGTGTAGATGTACAACAGTTTCCTTATCCACTCATCAGATGATGGACATTTGGGCTGGTTCCAACTCTTGGCTATTGTAAACAGAGCTGTGATAAACATTGGAGTACAGGTATCCCTTCAACATGACGATTTCCTCTGGGTATATTCCCAGCAGTGGGATCGCTGGGTCATATGGTAGATCTATCTGTAATTATTTGAGGAACCTTCATACCATCTTCCATAGAGGCTGCACCATTTTGCAGCCCCACCAACAGTGTATGAAAGTTCCTTTTTCTCCACAACCTCCCCAGCACTTATCATTTCAGTCTTTTGGATGTTAACCGTCCTAACTGGAGTGAGAAGGTATCTCAATGTGGTCTTGATTTGCATATCCCGGATGCTGAGTGAGGTTGAGCATTTTTTCATGTGTCTGTTGGCCATTCGTATATCTTCTTTTGAGAAATACCTGTTCAGCTCCTTTGCCCATTTTTTAATTGGGTTATTTGTTTTTTGGCCATAAAGTTGTTTCAGTTCCTTGTATATTCTGGATATTAATCCTTTGTCAGATGTATATTTTGCAAATATTTTCTCCCACTCTGCTGGTTGTCTTTTCTCTCTGGTGATTGTTTCTTTTGCTGTGCAGAAGGTTTTTAGTTTGATATAATCCCATTTGTTTAATTTCCTTTAGTTGCCTGTGCTTTTGGGGTCCTATTCATGAAGTCTGTACCCACTCTTACTTCCTGGAATGTTTCTCCTATGTTTTCTTTAAGGAGTTTTATTGTTTCAGGATGTATATTTAATTCTTTAATCCATTTTGAGTTGATTTTGGTATATGGTGAAAGGTACGGGTCTAGTTTCACTCTCCTCCATAAGAGTACCCAGTTTTCCCAGTATTATTGCATGGTTTTATTAGTTAAAATAAAAGTGGAGCTGATTAAAACCTTAGAGAACAAGGTAAATGGACATGTAAAATGTTCTTGCTTTCAAGTTCAATGGTGAGTAACTGAAAACTCAATTTTTAGGGATAGCAACAAGAGGGAAGTAGACACTATATTCTGTAAAGCAGATTTCATCTGGACCACGTGGGAAGCCCTTCTGCAGTGGAATACAGGCTATTATCTGGGAAATATATTGTACTTATCTCAGAATCGGGCAAAGGATTTCATACTGCATCTCCACTTTGAGTCATTTTAATCCCCATCCCACCTCTTTAATTCTGGTTTCAATATTAATTTTATTTTATTGGCTTAGGTGTTGGGAACCACAAATGCTAGAAATCCATATTTTGGATTAGCCAACGTGAAGCACCTTTGAATTCCAATGTACAGATTTTGACAGGGAGACTGGGGGTGGGGTAAATTCTGAGAGATATCTGGAGTTGAATTAATTCCAGCAAGAGTGTTCATCTGTAGCTGAGGTCCCCAGACCAAGCAAAAAGCCACCCAGGTGGGAGCCAGATTAGCAATTGTAGGTGAAAGCAGTGGTAATTAAGGGGACCATCTTTTGCATAAGCCAGATCTGTGCCAATGCTCTACTCTAGAAACTAGGAGTCATGAGGTCTTGGGAAAGTTAATTAACCTCTCAGAGCATCCATTTCTGGAATTACTGAAGGGTTTTACACAGAGCGAGGATATAGTCAGATATCTGCTTCAGGAAAATTTCCTGAGCATCTGCGTGGAGAGTGGGTTATAGGAGGCAAGGTGGGAGGCAGGAACAGAGAGTAGAGACCTGAGCTCTGTTGAGGAAATCAGTGCCTCCAAATGCAGGCTCTTTTATATGCATTGCCCAGCATCTGGCAACGCTGGTGCATCAATGATTCACCATATACAGTACTTACTTCAGGTTTGGCAAGTAGCCAGGGATCAGTGAGGAAAGCTACCCCTCCTCTGCGCTCAGCACACAGGGCCCATTCAGTGTCATTCCTTTAGACTACGGCTGGGCTTCTTGCCCTCCAATCCCTGGGCTCCACCAGCCCTGGGGAAATGACAGACCCTGGGAATCAGAGAGACAGTGCCCTTCCTCATCATGCTCAGCTGCCCTACTGTCTAGGAGGTCATGGATTGTCCCGGAGGTAGTGCAGCTTTTCGTGCATTTGCTAGGAGGGCTTCGTGGATGTAAACTCTGTCTGCCCCTGGCTCCCCAACAGGATGTGGGCAGCCTGCATCTCCGCTGGACTGGAGCCAAAATGCAAAAGCACAGCGCCTTCGAGCTCCCTGCCTGCAGAAGGGCTTGTCCCTGCTCACTGGGACAGTGCTTGTTTGCAAGGGAGATTTTAAAGCAGTTTGTGGTGTTTCCCAGGATATTTTTTTCTGCTCTGTCTTTGGAGATGCTCTTTAACAACAGCAACAACAAAACTAAGGTCCATGTCTCTTTGTCTACTGAGGGCACAGAGAAATGCTACAGTAAAGAAACCTGTTTAACTTTTCCTTAAACCAGTTTCCTCACTGTATTTGGCACTGAACCCTTTTCTCGTACATCTGTGAACAGCTCCATTGAAATGACTTGGAGAAATGCTACTGTAATGAATCCAGGAGGGGCAGGAAGGATTTGGGGAGTGTGGTGTAATGGAGACAGGCCTGGTTTTGGAGTAAGCTTTGTGCTTTACTCTCCATATGACTGGACAAGTTAGTTAACCTTCCTGAGCCTCTGTTTCCTCACCTGTAAAACTGAGGTAAACACTTAACTTGAGGATTGTCATGAGGATTACCTGAGATGAAATAGGTAAATTTCCTGTACATAAGAAGCAATTGGTAGTTATTATTTCTGCAGTATGGGCAATCACAAATCTAGGCTTCTAAGAATTAGTTCTCCTGGTACAATTGTATTCACTCACTAAGGCTTTACTTGCAAAACCTTCAACTGACCCAAATATGATTTATTTGACACTGAACAACAATAGGTTGATTTTAGGTGCAAGGGAAGAGGCAGAATATGAAGTGGTTTGCTTTTTCTTCATGAAAATGAGGTTACCTAGAAACTTGGATCTATGCTTCCTAATAAAGAACAATGTAGGCACACCTTTTAAAAAAGATTCCTAATCTTCAAGTCTGTGACATTAATAGTTAACAAATTTTGTCTGTTCATCATCGTTTCTGTTCTTCTACCTGCATAGAAAAATAAGGCACTGGACTTGAGGTATAAGGAGGTTCTGATTAATAGGGAAAGTAGTTTGATTTCTGGGGCCCTTTACTTGCCTAAAACATTTCCCCATCTGCTGGCTGTTGCTTGAAGTCACATATCACAAAGCTCTTCTTTCCATAGTTGACTATAAAAGCTGCTGCATAGATGATGGATGGACAGATGGATGCACGGATGAATGGATGACTAGATACAGTACAAAGTTCCAATGCTGTTACCTTGATAAATAGTCTGTTTACACACAACATCCTTTTCCTTATCTGAAGATATCTATTTTGTAGCCTCCAAATCATCTCTCCTCCCAGCTATACTTCCCCTCTTTCTGCTGCTCTTGCCTATATGTCAGTCTGTTTCCCAGTCCTCTGATCCCTTGCCTGCCTCACTCATTTAAGCAGGTCCCTTATCCACAAACATCTCTGCTAGGGAAAGTCTAATCCTCAGCCCATGCAATCAGACCTGTCAAATGTGAACCATGGACACTGTATTCTCAGCAGCCCCTACCCTATTTGCCCTTGCCATGCTTTTGGAGTTCAGAGGTCAGAGTACAGGAAGGTTCCTAGTTCTGTGAGGGGAGGGGAGCGAGAGTGGGAACAAACGTCAGCAGATGACACTCCCTGACATCGCTTCCCCTTTCACAGAAGCGGTGTTTTGTTGCTTGCTTTCCCACAGCTGAGCTTGTCATAAAGGAGCTCTGTTCTCTGAGAGTTTGTTAATTGCAGCATCGCTGGGTTAAAAAAAAAAAAAAAAACTTTCAAGAATGTAGAGAATCTTGTCTTCATTCATTTTGATAAGTAGTCCCTTACTGAAATGTCAGTTTCCAATCTTATTTTTGATACATCAAAAATTATCAACTTAAAGTCAAACCGACATACTCACGTTTCCATTATTTAAATAACCCTCTATGCTAATTAAGTGTAAATTACTTTAGATATATCAGGTTACAGCACTGCATATCACCCAACAGTTACATAATCTTTTGAATTCTGTCAAAACAGTGTTACCATTTTGGGGGGGAATCTCTGTTAATATCTAGTGAATATCTAGGCCCCTCAGTGAAATTTTTTTGACAACTAATTTTCTAGTGAAGCAGATACCAGTTATACTTGGAGTTGGCTTTGATCCTTTGATCTGGTGATGTGGGTGTGAGAGTGGGAGAGGGAAAAGGCTGAGTATAGTTCGCTTGGTGATTTATATAGCTCCTTTCACAGGATTAGAGAGAGAATCCTAAAGAAAACAGCATTGTTTGAAGCCATAATAATTAGGTGGTCTCTCGTTAGCTGGACTAAATTCCAAAGTGATCCCAGTGGCTTGGAAGTAAGAGAGTCCATTTCATTCTGTGCTTAAGAAGCATTTCCCTGAAGGAATCCTGCTGACTCTGGAGATTAAGGAAGAACTTCCTGGTGGTAATTAATTAATTGCATGCAACACTTTAATTTAAAATGAGTCACTACAGTTTTGGAATAAATAAACTCCTCTAAACTGTGAAAGTAAAATGAAAATAAATGTTGATAGCCATATTGCCAATTTTGTCTGTGCATCTAAGTGTATTCCTTTTGGACTCTTAGTACTAAGGCTGCCAGGACCACAGCCTGTGTAGCTAAGTGCATTCAGCTCAATCTCAGAGCCCACACTGATCTCCTTAAATCAGGCTTCCACGCCCACCACGTGAATTGCCAGGGAAACCCAGTTAGAGGGGGCTCGGCAAATCTGTGTCATCCTCTTCTAAACCCCCAAGACAGGGCAGCAGCATTTGCTTCTCCATCAGGTAAATTTTCTCAGGGCACCTGAAGCCAGAGGCTTCTGTGAGAAGCAGAGGTCATGACGGGGAAGCTGACAGCATTTTCATCCTATGAATCTTAATCTTTTGGTATGCAAGTTCAGTTGTGCATTTTTATTATCCCTACTAACTGGGTACTTCTAGAAAGTGAAGTTTGTCTGATCTAGTTCCAGGCTTGCAAGAGTGCTGCTTACAACGGGGCTTCTCTATCTACTTACTCCTACATGCTGCTGCTCCTTTCCTGAACCTCCCACACATACTCCATCTCCATCTGAATCTGCTCTAATTTTCCTGGCCCCAGTCTTGGCACAGTTTTCAGACTTATCTAGGCTTTTGCCCTGTGGTAGATGACGACGTTTCAATTCTGCTTCTAACACTGTGCTGTAAGCTCTCCCATCACACAATCTCACCTGCACCTAAAGGATTATAGGTCGAGTATCCCTTATCTGAAATGCTTGAGACCAGAAGTGTTTTGGATTTTGGATTTTTTTTTTTTTGGATTTTGTAATATTTGTGTATACATTATGAGATATCTTGGGGATGGGACCTAAGTCTAAACATAAAACTTATTTATGTTTTATGTATATGTTATACACATAGCCTGAGGATAATTTTATACAAATTTTTAATAATGTTGTGCATGAAACAAAGTTTCTATACATTGAACCATTGGGAAGAAAAGGTGTCAGGTGTGGAATTTTAAACTTGTGGTGTTATATCAGCACTCAAAATGTTTCAGATTTTACAACATTTTGGATTTTAGATTTTCAGATTAGGGATGCTCTTTCTGTGTTATAAAAAGCCTCAGCAGCTGGATACCGGTCAACTAAGAAAAATATTTCAAGTCTTGCCTTCCTTTCTCCAGCTCCTACTTCCCTAAGGTTTCAGACTCTGGTATGGTATCATAGTTGTCCTTTCTTTCTCTCTCTCTCTCTCTTTCTTTCTTTTTTAAATTCTCTCTCTCTCTTCCCCCCCTCCCTGTTTGGACTTGATGGCTAAACTCCAGCCTTTTGTCCACAGCTAACTCAGAAATGCCACAGACTGCAGTGCTTGTAGATGTGTCAGGGCTTTAGTTCTCACTGCCACAGCTAGAGGAGGCTGCCTTGAAGAACCCACTCCTGACCTCTGGTACAATGTAGTACAATTCATGGAAAGGGACTGAACACTTTTTGTCCATCCCCAGACATGGCTTAGTGCTTTCTGGGGGCCATCAGATCCTACCCCATACTGATCACTAAGCCCAACCCTGGGCTGACCAGCAGCTGGGACATGGCTCTTTCTTCTTCAGCACACCCATGACCCTTTGCTTGTCCCCAGTTCTTTAATTCCAACCTGTGTAAGGGTTAGTTGGCTGAATAGCTATTTCTCTCAATAGAGCATGAGCACCTCAAGGGTGGATGAAGCCTTAGTCACTTCATTCCTTCCTATAACATCTAATGTATTAAAGGATCTCAACAAAGAGTTTCTGAAATGAATTAATTCTGCCATTGCTATCCATTGTGGCAAAACTCTAGGAGAGAATAAACAGCAAAGATACAAGAGGGGAGAGTAAATATGAAGGGCAGGCTTAAGTCTCTGAGAATCTGTCTGTGGAAACAGTATCTTGAAATCGTTCTTGAACATGTAGCATTGTGGGTTTAACATTTATCAAGCCTCTCCTTAGAAGTTTGCCTTGGTTAATATCATTGGCTTTATTCATATTTGAAAATCCCACCCCTTTGTATATTCATCATAAACAAAAACTATTCAGAAATTTTCAACTTTATAACGACCTTGGGCCAGGTTACTAGTTGGGGGGAGGGGAGAAAGGCATTTTTAGAGGCCAAGGGAGAATTCAGATTGTGTCTGGGTGCGTTATCATTTCTTTGTCAATCAGGCCACCTTCCTTAGTTGCTAGAAAACATTGTAGTTTTTGTTTTGACACTCAATGACTAATAACCAAATAAAGTAAGCCAGCATAGTTTTATTTTCCTTGTTATTTTAAATAAAACTTTGTTATATGCAGATGATAGTAAGTATCCTTGGGCTCGGAGCCAAATTGTTGATCTTGTTTTGGTGAAAATTCACGATTTATTAAGTGCACAATTATTAGCTGTCTGTCTTAGAGCATCATGGAAAACATTTGTCTAAACTGGGGTCTGATAGAAGAACATTTTATCAGTCAGCTTATGCTGTGGTAACAAAAAAATTAAGTGGCTATTAATAGCAAAAGTTGATTTCTTGCTCACATCTCATGTCCACTGTGGGTTGGCTGCACTTCCTACAAAGAAAGGCTGTTGCTATGGGTGTTGGGAAGTAAAGCATCACTGTGTTGCTGATGATAATTCTTTCACATACAAAACCAAAATCCACAACATTGGTGACGGCCCAATCACAGACTACATAGAAAAATTAATTGATTTCTAGCCCATACATATTGCCATCAAATACACGCATGCATGTGCGTGCATGTGCGCGCACACACACACACACACACACACACACACACACACACACACACACACACACACACACACACACACACACACAGAGGTTACTGCTAATTGGAAGGCAGCTTGTTTGGTCTGGAATTCCTAAAGATGGAGGTGGCAGCAGAGAGAACAAATAGCACATTCCTTTCAGACAAGACAGCCAGTTTTCTCATCAATAACCTAAGAATAATCATAACACCTATGTCAAAGATTGTTTTTGAGGATGCAACATGATATTGTATATACAATACTTCAATAGGGCAGGGCACATAGGGAGTCGTCAAAAATGTTAACAATTCACATTGTTGTAAAGCTGTCACCAAACCAGTTTTTGAAAGCGGAGTCAGTGCTATGCTTTATATGCCAAGGGGATGTTCTAGAGTCTCCTCAGTGAGTGTGCAATTAGCATTGGTTATCTAGAACTGGGGTTGTGATCCCTCACCCCAGTTCTAAGTTCCTTTCTCAGGTCACTGTACATACCTATCATTGAGATAACTAGTCAGGACTGCCACTATTGCCTGGGGCCCAGAAATGAAATGGA
This sequence comes from Cynocephalus volans, assembly GCF_027409185.1. Classification (NCBI taxonomy): domain Eukaryota; kingdom Metazoa; phylum Chordata; class Mammalia; order Dermoptera; family Cynocephalidae; genus Cynocephalus; species Cynocephalus volans. The sequence goes on along the minus strand of NC_084478.1, from coordinate 161,340,171 downwards.
GTAAAATTCAACTCCTGTATGGCCCAAATTAGAATTTTATAACAGTCCCTCTTTGTTGAGTGCAATTCTGTGTACCTAGCATCATTCCTGGTTGTTAAGATACACAATCTTATTGAATCTACAGAATAACTCTAAAGGTAGGCACTGCCATTAGCACCACTTTACAGTACAGGTAAATGAAGCCCAGAAAGGCTAGGCACTTGCCTTTCCTAGCTAGGAAGTGGCAGGGCTGGGAATCTAATTTAAGCTTGTCTGAGCTCATAGCATGATCTCTAACATCCCAGACCTGAGAATATTGTAATATTAGCAATAATTGTATAAAATTCCCTTCTATTTCTCATTTTTAAATATTTCCTGAGGGGTCTTATATCTGCTATGAACTCAAAGAAAAGACAATGAAAATCTCTTTTAAAGCTAAAATGATTATAAGTAAATTTTCCTCATATACTTAAAGATTTATTAAGGAACTATTATGAAAATTCCTGTTCAGGATTAAACTGTTCTATTTATAGTGCTTGATAAATTACTTTGATACACTTAGCATTTCCTAAAATTAAATTTTTAGTTTAAGCAGAGAACACTGACAAAAATGAGGCCTCAAAATAAAATGACTGAATCCAGAAATCTGTATATAACTCTAAGATTTCTGAATGTCTCAACATTTTAATTCCTATCATGGATATAAGCTTGGACTTAAAATATCTATAAGTTCACTTTGAATCATACATTTAATTATTATTTTTTATGCCTTGCTGAATTTGATTCTACTCTGTCTCTTCACCATAGCCTTGCTTTCACTGACAGTGAAGTGACACTAATCATGAGACCAGGCTGGAATTTATCTTAGTAATATGCATATATACGTGTATGCTGAGGTGGTATTAGCAATGTACCCATGTACTGGACTTAGCAATTTTGGAGAAAAACTTGGCAGAACTCAAACACCATGAGATTTTAAGTTAGATTGTGTTAAATATTATTCCTGACCCTGCTACATACTCACTGTGTGACTCTAAACATATCATTTGATCTTAGTGATCCTTCACTTCCTCATCTGTAAAATGGGACTGATAATACATTCTTCCCAGGAAAGATGATATGATGTGCATTAAGGGCATAGTCCAATGCTTGGGACAAAATAAGCACGCACTGTTATTGAAAATAGGAAAAATTTTTGATTCCAATGATTCTAAACAACGCTGCCATCTCTTATATCAATAGAAATGAGAAAAAGTGGACTGCTTTCAATGTATATATGTATGCACACACATTTCTATATACACTTGCACTTGCGCACTGGGACACTTAATCAGTGTGGAGAAAGGGTAACTAAAATTGGGCTGCTTAAATGAGATTCTCTCCATGTCCTCCCTCTGCTCAAGAACAATGAATCTCCATTCTTTAAAATTAAGTTAGAAGTCCTGTTTACTTCATTTTTGTTTGTATGTTAAAATTATTGTGTTAGTTTATTTTAATTATTTTAAGACAATGACTATATTAGGCACAGTGGTTGGCACTTTCACATAAATGATCTTATTTAAGCCTCAGAACAACCCTAATGTGTAGGTGGTATTGTCCCTATTTTTAAAAGTAGCTTCATTGAGATATAATAAACTTGCAATAAACTGCACATCCTTAAGTGTAAAATTTGATAAGATTAACTTATGTACAGACCCATGAAACCATGACTACAACAGAGAGAGTAAAACTTCCTTTTACCCACAGAAGTTTCCTCATACCACTTTGTAATCTGTCCCTCATCTATCCTTGCCATTGCTCTATCCCAAGCAACCACTGATCAGCCTTTTATCACTATAGATTAGTTTACATTTTTTACAATTTTATAATATAAATTATATAATATTTAGTATTTTGTATGGCATTTTTCACCTAGTATAATGTTTTCAAGGTTCATCCATATTGTATCATGTACTGGCACATCATTTCTTTTTGTTGCTGAATAATATTCCATTGTACAAATGTTGATGGACATTAGAGTTGTTTCCACTTTTTGGCTATGATAAATAATGTTGCTGTCAACATTCATGTGTACATTTTGAGTGGACATATATTTTTTGTTTCTGTTGGGCATATAGACATAAATGGAATTGCTAGGTCCCATGGTGATTCTGTGTTTTACTTTTAAGAAACTACCAGACTGCAACGTGGCTGCAAAGTGGCTGCAAAATTTTACATTCCCACCATGTTTTTTAAGTATATGAATAAACTGAGTTGGAGAATAGGAAGAACTTGCTTTAAGGCCACACTGCTAGTTGGTGGTGTCAAACCCATATTTCCCAGAGTGTGTCATTTCAAAAATCCAATCAAGGTGACGGTGAGCTCCTTCAGGATAGAGATGTTTCTCAGACTTAGTTACTTTATAGTATAGGTTGGCACTGAGTCAGATTGCTTGATTCACATACCAGCTCTACCATTTTCTGGTTGTGTAACACTAATTGAGCAAGATTCTTAATCTCTCTGTTCTTCAATTTCTTACATCGAAAAGTGGGCATACTGGCATACTAGTAATGATAGCTACCTCATAGGATTGCTCGGTGATTAAATAAATTAATAGGTAAAATACTTTGCTCAATCCCTAGCACATATAAAGTGTTCAGTAAAGGTTTGTTTTCATCATTATCATTACTCTTGTTGCTATAATTTGCATCCAGTACAGAGCTGGGCTCATGATAGATGTGAAATCAATCCTCCTTAGTAAACAAACCAACACGTTGCTCTGCGATGCATGGATTGACATCTGGTTCCAGGAGGGATACTTTATTCATGTCTCAAAATAATGTGGTGCTGTGTATATAGAAATGAGTAAGGGACTTTCCTACTTTTGAGACTCTCAGTCTATCATAGTAGCTAACATTTTGGCTTTGAGCATTGAATGAGAGTTACAGAACTTCCCTCTAGGAAAGTTCACATGCATGAATAACTTTGCAACTCATTTCCGTGGTTGACTCTTCTAGATAAAGGCATGAGAACTAGCATTTAGTACACATCTCCTCTGTGATAGGCATTCTGCTAGGCACTTTACACCCGGGGTTTCATTTAATTCTCATAATAGCTCTACAAGGGAAGATTTATCACTTTAGTTCCTAAAAGAGAAAGCTAAAAACCAGAATGAAGTAGGTTTCTCAATGTCACACAGCAGTGGTGATGCTTGCTCTATTTGAAAAGCCATTTCTCCTCTGTCATCTTTTCTACTCCTTATTTTTTTAAACTATAAATTCAAGAACCCTTAAAGGTGGAATAGTTTTATAACTTCTTCCATGATTTGACAGTACATTTCAGCATTTTGCATAATTGGAGAAGTCAGTCGGTAGGTGAATCTAGCTGGCTGTAGTAGAAACCAGTATGCCATCTATTTATGGAAAGTTTCCTCTGTTTCCTTTCCTTTTCCTGGATGTCATTTTTTTTTCATTTATTCATTTTTATATATTTATTTTAATTTAATTCAATTTTTAAAAGTCAATTTAATTGCCTGTAAGTTTATTTTATTATTTTAAATTTTATTTTATTTTGTCAATATACAATGTGGTTGATTATTGTGGCCCATTACCAAAACCTCCCTCCCTACTCCCTCTCCCGCCTCCCTCCGAACAACCTCATATCTGTTTGATTGTCCTGTAAACTTCAAGGAATTGTGATTGTTGTGTCTTCTTCACTCCCCCCAGAGTTTATTCGTGAATTTATTTATATATTTTTAGCTCCCACCAATAAGTGAGAACGTGTCATATTTCTCTTTCTGTGCCTGACTCGTTTCACTTAATATAGTTCTTGCTAGGTCCATCCATGTTGTTGCAAATGGCAGTATTTCATTCGTTTTTATAGCTGAGTAGTATTCCATTGTGTAGATATACCACATTTTTCGTATCCACTCATCTGATGATGGACATTTGGGCTGGATCCAACTCTTAGCTATTGTAAAGAGTGCTGCAATGAACATTGGGGAACAGGTATACCTTCGACTTGATGATTTCCATTCCTCTTGGTATATTCCCAGCAGTGGGACAGCTGGGTCGTATGGTAGATCTATCTGCAATTGTTTGAGGAACATCCATACCATTTTCCATAGAGGCTGCACCATTTTGCAGTCCCACCAACAGTGTATGATAGTTCCTTTTTCTCCGTAACCTCATCAGCACTTATCATTCAGAGTCTTTTGGATATTAGCCATCCTAACTGGGGGTGAGATGGTATCTCAGTGTGGTTTTGATTTGCGTTTCCCAAATGCTGAGTGATGTTGATCATTTTTTCATATGTCTGTTGGCCATTCATGTATCTTCCTTTTAGAAATGCCTATATAGCTCTTTTGCCAATTTTTTAATTGGGTTGCTTGTTTTTTTCTTGTAAAGTTGTTTGAGTTCCTTGTATATTCTGGATATTAATCCTTTGTCAGATGTATATTTTGCAAATATTTTCTCCCACTCTGTTGGTTGTGTTTTAACTCCATTAATTGTTTCTTTTGCTGTGCAGAAGCTTTTTAGTTTGATATAATCCCATTTGTTTATTTTTCCTTTGGTTGCCCATGCTTTTGGGGTCATATTCATGAAGTCTGTTTCCAGTCCTACTTCCTGAAGTGTTTCTCCTATGTTTTCTTTAAGAAGTTTTATTGTTTCAGGGTGTACATTTAATTCTTTAATCCATTTTGAGTTGACTTTAGTGTATGGTGAAAGGTATTGTTCTACTTTCATTCTCCTGCATATTGATATCCAGTTCTCCCAGCACTATTTGCTGAAGAGGCAGTCTCTTCCCCAGTGTATGGGATCGGTACCTTTGTCAAAGATCAGATAGCTGTAGGTCTGTCAGCTGATTTCTGGATTCTCTATTCTATTGCATTGATCAGTGTGTCTGTTTTTATGCCAGTACCATACTGTTTTGGTTATTATAGCTTTGTAGTATAGTTTAAAGTCAGGTAGTGTTATGCCTCCAGCATTATTTTTTTTTGCTCAGAATTGCTTTGGCAATTTGTGGTCTTTTTTTTATTCCATATGAATGTATGGGAAGTTTTTTCCATTTCTGAGAAAAATGTCATTGGAATTTTGATGGGAATTGCATTGAATTTGTATATCACTTTGAGTAGTATGGACATTTTCACAATGTTGATTCTTCCAATCCAAGAGCATGGGATATCTTTCCATCTTCTTGTGTCTTCTTTAATTTCTCTCAGCAGTGGTTTGTAGTTCTCGCTGTAGAGATTTTTCACATCTTTGGTTAAATCTATTCCTAAGTATTTTATTTTTTTGGTGGCTATTGTAAATGGGCTAGCTTTCTTGATTTCTCTTTCCACATGTTCAATATTGGAGTATAGAAATGCTACTGATTTTTGTTTATTGATTTTGTATGCCGCCAATTTGCTGAAATCATTAATCATCTCCAAGGTTTTTTTTGTAGAGGCTTTAGGCTATTTGATATATAGGATCATGTCATCTGAAACAGGGACAGTTTGACATCATCTTTTCCAATCTGGATGCCCTTTATATCCTTCTCTTCTCTGATAGCTCTTGCTACTACTTTTAACACTATGTTGAATAGGAGTCGGAGAGTGGGCATCCTTGTCTAGTTCCATTCAGGTTGATATCGGCAGTGGGTTTATCATATATGGCTTTAATTATGTTGAGATACTTTCCACCTTTACCTAACTCATAGAGAGTGTTTTTCATGAACGAGTGTTGAATTTTATCAAATGCTATTTCAGCATCTGTAGAGATGATCATATGGTCCTTGTGTTTGCTTTTATTAATATGGTGTATCACATTTATTGATTTGCATATGTTGAACCAACCTTGCATCCCTGGGATGAATCCCACTTAATCATGGTGTATAATTTTGCGTATGTATTGCTGTATTCTGTTAGCTAGTATTTTACTGAAGATTTTTGCATCTATATTCATCAAGGACATTGGCCTGTACATTTCTTTTTTGTTCTATCTTTACCTAGTTTTGGTATCAAGGTGATGTTTGCTTCACAGAATGAGTTTGGGAGAATTGCCTCTGTTTCAATCTTTTGGAATAGTTTGCAGAAAATTGGTGTCAATTCATTTTTTAATGTTTGGTAGAATTCTGCTGTGAACCCATCTGGTCATGGATTTTCTTTATTGGGAGCCTTCTGATAACAGCTTCAATCTCTTATTGTTATTGGTCTGTTCAGATTTTGTACATCATCTTGGCTTAGTTTTGTTAGTTTGTGTGTATCCAGAAATTTATCCATTTCCTCCAGATTTTCAAATTTGTTGGCATATAGTTGTTTACAGTAGTCTCTAATGATTCTGTGTATTTCAGAGGTATCAGTTGTAATATCACCTTTTTCATTTCTAATTTTTGTTATTTGGATCTTCTCTCTTTTTAGTTACTTGTGCTAAAGGTTTGTCAATTTTATTTATCTTTTCAAAAAACCAACTCTTTGATTCACTAACCTTTTGTATTGTTTTTTGGTTTCAATTTCATTAAGTGCTGCTCTGAACTTAATGATTTCTTTCTGTCTGCTAACTTTGAGTTTTGATTGTTCTTGTTTTTGTAATTCTTTAAGGTGAAGTATTAGGTTGTTCACTTGCCATCTTTCCATTCTTCTGAAGTGAGCATTTCATGCTATATATTTCCCCCTTATACTGCTTTTACAGTATCCCACAGGTTTTGGTATGATGTATCATTGTTTTCATTAGTTTCAATAAATTTTTTGATTCCCTGTTTGATTTCTTCTTGGACCCATATGTCATTAAGTAGAATGCTGTTTAATTTCCATGTGTTTTTATAGTTTCCACAATTTCGTTCGTTATTGATTTCTAATTTTAATCCATTGTGATCTGAGAGATTACATGAGATAGTTCCAATATTTTTCGAATTTTTTGAGACTTTATTTGTGACCTAAAATGTGATCTATCTTGGAGAATGATGCATGCGCTGATGAGAAGAATGAATATTCTGAGGTTGCTGGATGGAATGTTTTGTAGATGTCTGCCATGTCCAATTGGTCTAAAGTGTTGTTTAGATCTTGTGCTTCTCTGCTAATTCTTTGCCTAGATGGTCTGTCCAATAATGAGAGTGGGGTGTTTAGGTCCCCTGTTATTGTGGTTTTGTGTCTATTTCCTTCTTTAGGTCTAATAGATTTTGCTTAATAAATCTGGCTGCTCCAACATTGTGTGTGTATATATTTATGATTATTATGTCTTCTTGATGGATGAATTCTTTTGTCATTATGTAGTGGCTCGCATTATCTCTTTTTATGGTTTTTAGTTTAAAGTCTATTTTATCAGGTATAACAATAGCTACTCCAGCTCGTTTTTCATTTCTGTTTGTATGGTAAACCTTTTTCCATCCTTTCACTCTTAGTCTATTTGAGTCTTTATAGGTGAGGTGGGTCTCTTGAAGGCAGCACATAGTTGGGTCCTCCTTTTTAATCCAGTCAGTCAGTCTGTGTCTTTCTATTGGGGAATTTAAGCCTTTTAAATTGAGTTGTTATTGAAAAGTATTGATTTACTCCTAGCATTTTATTGATTTTTGTTTGGATGTCTTAAGTGTCTTTTGTTCCTTTCTTTCTGATTAACTGTTTGCCATCTGTATTTGTTGGTTTCTTGGGCTGTAGATAAACTTTTTTTTTTTCCCCTCTTCATTTTTGGCATTTTTATTTTACTAGTGGGTTTTGTTTTTTCTTGAGTTTTCATGGCAGTGGTAGTTGTTTTTCAGGTACTAAACCCAGTACTCCCTTGAGAATTTCTTGTAAGAGTGATCATGTGGTAGTGAACTCCCACAGATTTTGTTTGTCTGAGAAGTATACTATTTGTCCTTCATTTCAGATGGATAGCCTTGTGGGGTAAATTATTCTTGGCCATCAATCTCTGTCTTTTATCATTTTGAATATATCATCCCATTCCTTTCTGGCTTTTAGGGTCTGTGATGAAAAGTCTGATGTTAGTCGGATTGGGGGTCCCTTATATGTGACTTGATGCTTCTCTCTTGCAGCTTTTAAGATTCTCTCTTTGTCTTTGAGTTTTGCCAATATGACTATAACATGTCTTGGAGAAGACCTTTTCGGGTTGAATATACATTTGGGGATCTTTGAGCTTCCTGAATCTGAAGATCTGTGTCTTGTCCTATACCTGGGAACTTTTCTGCCACTGTTTTGCTGAATATGTTTTCAATGCAATCTCTTTTTTCCTCCCCTTCTGGAATACCCATGACTCAGAAATTTGAGCCCTTAGATTTTCTTGAATATTTTTAATTCTTTTTTCTTTTTCTTTTTTTTTTTTGTCTGCCTGTGTTATTTCAAACAGCCCATCTTCAAGGTCAGAAGTTCTCTCTTCTGCTTCTGCAAGCCTGCTGGTTAAACTCTCTGTTGTGTTTTTTTTATTTCATGGAATGAATTCTTCAGCTCGGCAAGCTCTGCTACATTTTTTCTCAGAGCACTGTTTTCCTTGCACATTTCTTCTTTCAGGTCCTGTATACTTTTCCTCATTTCATTGCGTTGTCTAGCTGAGTTGTCTTGTATATCACTTAGTTTCCTTAGAATCATCACTCAAGTTTCCTTGTCAGACATTTCAAGGGCTTCTTGTTCTATAGGATCTCAATAGCTTGAGAGTTATTACCCTTTGGTGGTATACTTTCTTGATTTTTCATATTTCTAGTATCTTTCCTTTGATGTTTAGTCATTGTGGCAAGGGATTTCACAGTCCACTGGTTCGACAATATTGCCTGGCTAGGATGCTGCTGGGGCTGGCAATTTGGCATGGCTGCCTCAGTGCCTGCTTGGTCGCATGCTGGTGCTTCAGGCGCATGTTCGCTGAGGTCTCAGGCCTCTCTGGGTGGCACCTCTCTGGTCGGTGTGCACTCAGCCGGGCTGGGGATGGGGTCCGGCAGTGGCAAGGCCTACCTACTCAGTCACGCACTGGCAACACAGGGAATGTGGTCGCCGCAGGTCTTGGGCCTCTCGGGGTGGCGCCTCTCTGGTCAGCGTGCTCTCGGTCAGGCTGGGGATGGGGTCTGGCAGCAGCGAGGCCTACCTGCTCCTGGATGTCATTTTAAAGGATGCCAATCCTAACATGGTTCTTGCACCTAACTTACACCATTAATTATTGACTCGTGAGAAATGTAACCACTGTATAAAGGAGCCCATTCACTTTGACACCTAAATTATCTTTGAATGACATTGTGCTCAAGTCAATCAACTTGAATACAAGGAAGTTTCATAATGTGCTTTTTATACGACTTGGAGGGTGAAGAGAGTGTTTTCCAATTTCAGACCCCCAATTTAATTTGCTAAACACTGCAGATAATAACAGCTTTTAAAGTAGAAGAGGACTTAACTCTACCACTTTCCTAAGTGGACTTTAAACCCTGCTGGAGAATACACCTCAGTTCTGGAATCCCAGGAGTAGGGGTGATGTTTAAGATAGGGCAGCGCTCTTCAGAGCAGAGAAGTAATTTGGAAGCAGTGGGGAGAGGGGAGCTTTAGCAATGGGCAGAATCCTAAAAGGAGATTTCTACTGTGTCAGGGGCTGAAGTCCAGCAAAGGAAAAGGGAGCTCTTTAGTAGCTGTTGTTTGTCAAAACTCAGTGGAAAGGCCTGGCAACAATCATGGTGTGGTGGTGTGTCAGGTAGGCAAGGAGGGCGAGGTTGGTGGGGATGTGCAAAAACCTCTTAAACCCTCTTGTCCACCCCTACGTCCTTGACTCAGACATTGGTTTTCCCTTGGTTTTGATGCCAGATCACTTCTTTCTGAATCCTCTAAGGTGTGTGAATCGGGGAAAAATTATACAAGAGATTGCATATGCTTTTATTGGCTGATTATATTAAGTACTAAAGAAAACACATTTTGGGCTCCATCTCACTATGTTTTTAATTCTTCTTCCCAGTGTGCCATAGGGATCCCATTTTCAGAACCAGCCATCCTCCTTCCTCTTCACACACAGAAAGTAAAAGGGATAATTATCCCCCAGGAGCACCTTAATTGTTCCAATTAACCTGACCACATTTTGCAATCAGAGCCAAGTAGAGAAGAGGATTTAAAGTGATGTAACACCATTTTATAGGCTGTACATAAGTAATAATCAAGGCAGGACATTTTCTATAAAGGATGGACTTGGAAATGTCATAGGCTTGCACTAAGAAACTTTACTACCATCATTACCAAAAAGAAAAATGACATTTTAGAAGCTTTTAATTCTACCATCAACACACCTCTCTTTATTGCTATAGCGCATGATCACAACTATCTGTGCTTGTTTAAGCTGTGGAAGCAGTCTGTGAGTGAAACTGTTTAATTGCTTTCTCAGGTGAACAGGAAGGCAGGCCTGAGTTTGAGTCCTCCTTCCAACACTTATGTACACTCCAACACTGGACAAGTCACTAAACTTTTCTGATCCTCACTACCCATTATTGTGTGCCAGGAACTGAATATACATCATCTCATTCAATCCTCACAACTCTGGGGGTGGATATTGTCCCCATTTCTTAGATGATCGAATTGAGGCTCAGTGAATTGAACTGACCTTTCCAAATTCATTTTTCAGCTTGCTGGTGAGTCATAGAGTTCATTTTTCTTTTCTTTTTTTTTTTTTTTCATCTCCTAACATTTACTGAGAATGTAGTATGTGTCTGGCATTCTGCTAAATATTGAGGGCATAATGGTAAGCATAATGGACACGGTCTATGTCCTCCTGGAACTTAGAATTCTGCTCTGTCTGATTGCACAGCCCATGTCCTAGTCACTATACCATAGAATTCTGCCTTTCTTATGATGTTGTTAGGCTCAAATGAGTAAATGCATGCAAAATGTTATAGTCTTTAAGGGAATTGCATTATGTATTCGATGTATACACATGCACACATGAACACACATTCGTATCTTACAAGACTTTTCGAGTCTTTATGAACTTGTTCAAATATCATTTAGACATGACTGAAATAACTGTGTAACTAAAAATTGGGTAATTTGGGTCAAAATCAGTTAATTTTCTTAATGCAATATAATAGGATAGGCAAATAGAGTCAGAAAGCAGATTAGTGGTTGCTTGGGGCTAGGGCTGGGAACAAACAGTTATTGCAAATGGGCATGAGTTTCTTCTTGGAGGGATGGGAATGTTTTTCTAAAATTAGATTGTGGTGAAACACACAACCCTGAAAATTTACTAAAAATTGTTGAGTTGTACACTCGAAATGAATGAATTTTATTGTATGTAAATTATACTGCAAATAAAGATGTTAAAAACACAAAGTAAATTAATAAAGGCCTATGAGTTAGTCCTAATAGGAAAATGTGATGAGTTTGAGTATTTCTGGGTTGATTAAGGAAAAGACAGGATTGTGAGAGATATGCAAACTTCACTGGGCAGTGCATAGACAGGTTTGCATGAGAGGGGAAGTCCTTCATGGCAGGAGACTTTCTAGAAACAGTGGCATGGGGCCACCATTCCATAAAGGGATAGGGCAAGAGACTTCCCAGGGTAGAGGCAAAATAAAGAAGGAACTTCTGCATCTAGGTGATATTGCTCAGCAGCATGGTAGAGAGTCTCTGGGCCAGAGAACTCTGAAGGAGAGCAGTGGCTTAAGGTCTTCTATAGCTATGGTGTTTGTCATATCTGTGGTTAGTGGATGTTGGGTGTTGTTTCACGGGATATGTAAAGTAGGTAGGCTCTAAAAGGTTAAAAATGTTTGTTTTTTCATTCAAAAACATTGGTTACACATATTTATAGGGTACAGAGTTATATTTCATTACACGTATACAATGTGTGATAATTGAATCAGAGTAATTAGAATAGTCGTCATTGTCAAACATAACAATTTCTTTGTGATGTGAGCATTTGATCGCCTTTCTTCTAGGCATTTCATAACACGTAGTAAATTATTTGGACTATATTTAAAGCAATTGGATGTGTAAGAAGTAGACGACATGGGGACCATTTTTAGCCAATATACAGGGGCTATCTCTGGTATTTATGTAACAGGAAGGTATCATGAATTTGCCACATCACTTAGCACACGGTAGGTAGACAACCTCAAAAATTATAATGGTCAAGAGCATCAGCTTTGGAGTCAGCCCAGATGGGTGATATACCAGTTATATAATGATCCTAGGCAACTTCACATGCCTCAGTTTCCTTATATATAAAACAGGAAAATATGAACATTTACCCAACAAGGCTCTGAGGATTACATCTGTTAGTACATATAAAATAAAACACCTATCACAGTGTCCTACATAGGAAACATTCAACAGTTTCTAGCTCTTATTATTATTCCAGAAACTTAAATAGTAAACAGTTTTAGAAACCTCAGGAAGAACGGTTTTGATTAATAAAATGTCTACACTATTTCTATTCACTACAAATTTTAAATCAGCATTGCTATAAAAATCACTAGAAGTCATCCATGGAAATGCAAGCATCTTGCTAGCAGCGACATATGGGAAGTGAATTGGCACTAACCCATTCCCACGTTCTCCCTGTGAGCCATTGCACAAACACCCAGGGATGGGCGACTCTTGGGTAGGGTGCTTCACTGATCTGATCATCATTGTCTGTGCCTGGCGATAAATCCTGCCTCATTGGACCACTTTGCGGGTTAAAGGAACTAACATATGTAAAAGCACCTAGTTCACTTACTATTATTTGGAAATTGAGGCTCTCAGAGACTTTAAATAGCTTGCTGAAAATCTCATGGACAGTAAATACTAGAAGTAAGACTTGAATCCAGTTGATCTGATTCTAGAGCTTGTACTCATAACCATTATGCTCCACATCTTACAGGCTGTGCACCTGGAGGCAAGTTTAACCTCTGTTATCCTCAACATCTTCATTTTTAAAATAGGGGAGTTAATAGTACCTCTGCTTAGGGTTCTTATGAGAATTAAACAAGATATATAAAGCACTTAGAAAAGTGCCTGGCATGTAGAAAGTGCTCAATGAGTGCCATCAAGTATTCTTTCTATTATTACGATTATTTTTGCCTGGGGCACTTTCACTTTAAAACTTATCTCCTGAAATTATGTCACAACTCATAGGAGAAAAAGAGGTGTGGGGGAACTCCAGCCCAGGGTTTACTTGATTCTCCTTCTCAGTAAATGTCAACTCCATTCTATTGTCATTCAGTTTAAAAACTTTGGAGCCACCCTTGACCCCTCCCTTTCTCTCACACCCCAGTTTTACTCTGTCAAGAAATTTTTTTTTCAAAATAAGCCCGGAATCTGACTCCTTTTACTCCCCTCCACCACCACCGCCCTGCTTCAGACCAAAACCATCTCTTAGCTGGATTACTGCAGTGGCTTTTCGACTGCTCTCCATGCTTGACTGCCCATGCCCCCTTCAGTCTGTTCTCAACACAGCGGACAAAGTGACCCTGTTAAAACTGAAGTCAGGTCATGCCACTCTTCTGCTCTTCTGCTATTTTTCTCCTTTCCTCCCTAGGTAGCTGCAAGGCTACCTCTTTCAACTTCCGTATTAGTAATCTACGACTGCATCACAAATTACCACAAACACAGCAGTTTGAAATAACACCATTTATTATTTCACAGCTTTCATGAGTGAGTCAGAAATCTGGATAGTGCTTTAACTGTTCTCTGCACAGTGTCTCAGAGGGCTGCAGTCAAGGTATTGGCTAGGCTGTGCGCTTATCTGGAAGCTCAAATAGAGAAGGATCCACGTCCAAGATCCCTCAGATTGTTGGCAGATTTGATTTCCTTGCAGCTGTAGAATTCCTGGCAATTTGCTTCTTCAGAACCAGTAACTGAGAAAGAAAGTTTCTGCTGCTTCAAGTCTCTGACTTCTACATGATTTTTTAAGGGGCTTACCTGATTAGATCAGGCCCACTAAGGATGACCTAATTTTTGAAATTACGTCAAAGCAAGCTGATGAGGGACTTTAATTACATATGTAGAAGTCCGTTGATCTTCTCCGTATAACATAATTTAATCACAGGAGTGACATCCATCCTGGTCACATGCTCTGAACACACTTAAGAGGAGGGGTAGGAATGTTGAGGGATTATCTCAGAATTCTGACCACTACACCTACTTCAAACCTTTGATCAAATGATGCCTACTCTGGTCACACTATTTAATATTGTTATCCATCCCTCCTCCCAACCCCTACCTTCCTTCCAATGACCCTTACCTTGCTCTACTTTTTTAAAAATATTTTTTAGAACAGTTTTAGATTTTCAAAAAAACTGTGAAGGTAGTACAAAGAGTTTCCATATACTCCATACCTTTTCCCCTATTAATAACATTTTATATTTGTATGGAACATTTGTTACAATTAATGAACCCATATGGATACATTATTATTACTAAAGCCCATACTGTATTCAGATTTCTGCAGTTTTCCCCTAAGATCCGTTTTATGTTCTAGCAGCCCATCCAGAACACCAGATTACATTTACTGGTCATACCTACTTACAGCTCCTTTAGGCTGTGACCGTTTCTCAGACTTTCATTGTTTTTGATGGCCTTGACAGAATTGATGAATATAGGTCGTGCCCAAGTATTTTGTACAGTGCCTTCTATTGGTATTTTTCTGATGTTTTTCTCATGATTAGACTGGGGTTATGAGCTTTGGGGTGGAAGATTAGAGGGATTAAGTTCTGCTATACGCTGAATATTTGTGTACCCCTCAAGTTCGTATGTTGAAACCTACTCCCCAATGTGATGCCATTAGGAGGTGGGATCTTTGGGAGGTAAGTGGGTCATGAGGGTTGAGCCCTCATGAATGGGATTAGTGCCCTTATGAAAAAGACCCTAGAGAACTGGTTCAAGTGGGGCAGGATGCCCCCACTGAGTGCTTCGACGGTGGGACCCCTGCAGAGAGCTGTGGCTTGGGCTACACACTGCAGAGTTGTGGGATGAGAGATGCAGTGCTTCACCCTCAGGCCAGCAGAGCCACTGGAGCATGCTACCAGCTTCGGAGTGCTGTGTAGTCGGGACCACCACTTCAGTGGGTCTGGGGGGTGAAGCATTGAGCCAAAGATTCTTGAGCCTTAATATTTAAAGAAGTTTGTCCCAGTAGGTTTGGACTTACTTGGGCCCTATCACCCCTTTCTTTTTCCCTATTTCTTCCTTTTGGAGTGGGAATGTCTATCCTATACCTGTTCCACCACCGTATTTTGGAAGCACATAACTTATTTGGTTTCACAGGTTCACAAAAAGAATTTTTCCTCAGGATGAATTGTACTTTGTGTCTTACCTGCATCTGATTTAGATATTTAGATGAAACTTTGGAATTTAGACTTTAGAGTTGATGCTCAACAAGTTAAGACTTTTGGGGTTGTGGGAATGAAATGAATGTATTTTGTATGTGAGAAGGACATGAAATTTTTGAGGCCAAGGGTAGACTGTTATAGATCGAATGTGTCCCCCCAAATTCTTATGCTGAAATTCTACATAGAGTATAATATGTATGGCTAAGGAACTCAGACTTTAAGAGCAATTGAAAACTATTGAAGGGGAATAGCACCATCAGATTTCTATTTTAAGAAGATGATTCTGGTTGATATGTGGAGAATAGATTGTCGGAGGTGGTGGTAAGACCTCATGAGGAACATTGGGGACACCAAATGGGAGTCTGGGCCCCTTCTATTAACCTAGATGAAAAATGGTAATGGTCTGAACATCATGGTGGCAATAGGCATGTACAAGAGTGGGTGAATTCGATAAATATTAGAGAAATATTGTACAATTTGTTGGTATTGATTAGATTTGGGGCATGGGGAGGGAAGAAGAAGGACTCAAGGATGATTTGGGGAATTTGGATGGGGACTTTTTTATCCAGTACCAACAGTGCCTTTGAAAAATAGTGTCTCAATAGTTATTAATCCTCCCAGTAGCTTCTCAAAGATTATATGCAGTTAAAGTAATGGTTTAAGGATATCTTCTGTCTTAGAGCATTCGGAATTTGAAAACTTTGGGTGAGATTAAATTTCTGGTGAGGAATGCCAAATACATACAATTGTAACAAATTGTAGAGATAAAAAAAAGAAGAAAGCCTATTTTAATAATGTGCACTCCTGGTGTGCAATCAGGAAGCTTTCAGTTCGAGAAGCAACTAGTTGTAGGGTAATAACTGAAGACAGGATGATAAGCTGAGGATTCATTAATTCTTTGTTCTTTGCCAGGTCTGTCCTTGTTATTGATAAATCAATTACAGACAAACTGAGCTTATAACTGCTCAATTGGACAACTTTTAAAAAAAATTTGAAGTATTTACTGCCCTGAACTATTTACCTGATTGAATTAGCTTTAAATTGCACTGTGAGAGCATTGCCAAATACTGAGAGTTGACACATCATCTTAGCAGAGGTGAAGTTTGTTTGTGAAATTGGCCATGAACTTATCTGGCAAGAATACAACTTCTGAAAAGTCCTTGCTCAAAATATTTCTTCTCATATAAACTTATGAGAATGTCAGAAGTGAAATTTTAAAGGTCAACTAATACAGTCCTTTCTTAGGCATGGATGAAACTACAACCTACAAAGAAGTGGTTAAAGAACCTGCCCATTGTCATGTGTTGCCTTTAAAACTGAGTCAAGACTCAAAATCATTAGTTTTCAGAACTTTAGGTGGTTGTTCCTTGACTGTTTTGCACCCCTGTGTATGACCGGTCTCCAAATGCATATTGGTGATATTACTAATAAAAAAAAAATTATAAGGTGCCACAGGCTTTAATCCTACCCCTCATCCTTCCTTCTTCCTCCATCACATTTCCTTCCCCTTTCCTCTCCAGCCCTCCCTCCAAACTGCTCTGCAACAACATCATAAAGTGTAAAAAAAAAAAAAATAAAAAAAAATTAAAAAAATAAAAATAAATAAATAAATAAGTTAGAAAATACAAATGATTTGAAAACATTACTGTACTTAGAGGAAGATCATAAAAATCAATATAATTTTTTTCTCAAACAACGAACACTAAGATTTCAACTCCCTGCATGTAGAGGTCAGTATCATTGTGGGGGAACATTGATAAAGTATTCTCATACTCAAAAATTGGGAACTTGTTTGTTGTGGGTTGATTTGTGTTCTCCAGAAAGATATGTTGAACTCTTAACCCCCAGTACCTGTGAATGTGATCTTATTTGGAAATAGGGCCTTTATAATGCACTCAAGATGAGATCATGCTCAATTAGAGTGGGTCCTAATCCAATATGACTAACATCTGTTATAAGAAGAGGAGAAGAGATACACAAGGAGAATGCCATGTGACGACAGAGGCAGAAATTGAAGGCATGCATCTACAAGTCAAGAAATGCCAAAGATTGCCAGCAGCACCAGCATCTGTGAGAAAGGCATGGAACAGATTCTACCCTAGAGACTTCAGAGAGAGTATGGCCCTGCCGACACTTTGACTCTGGACTTGTAGCCTCCAGAACTGTGAAACGATAAATTGCTGTTGTTTTAAGCCATTCAGTTTGAGGTGCTTTGTTACAGCAGCCATTGCAAACTAATACGCTGGTCTTCTGCAAAGAGTGTTGAAGGCTGCCAACAGGATATGGGAGAAAACTGCTTGGATGGAATGTTATCATTACATGCTTTTTCTTTGCCAGACTTATTTCCCTTCATCTAGACTCTACTGCTTTCAGCATAGAGCTGCTTCTTCACTTGTACTACATACTGAACAGATTTTAAGTAATATCATATATCTTCCTGCCCTCCTTCATTCTCTCTCTTCACCCCCCCCATTCTACCCACCCCTCTCTCTTCAGAGATGGAGGTCTTCCACATAGCATTTGTAGATTAGGTTTATTTTAGAGGATGAAAGTGGAAGGGGTAAATCAGTGATTACTTTAATGAGCTCTATTACGCTTTCTTTTCTTTTTTAAAAAACTCAGTTAGCTTTTATTGCAAACATGAAGGATTAATTTTCTCACTGGTCCTTCACTTCCAAACTGAGCTCCATATTTCCTGTCATCTGAATCCTAACTGAATATTTGGGATCTTTTTTCTGCTCCAGTGAAAGATCAAAGCACAAGTCAATATTAAGGAAAGATAACAGAGAACCATGAAGTATGGTATTTCAGTGGCATAAAATAAATACGATTATTCCCTTTGGCAATTCTGTTTCAATTAGATATACAAGTAAGCTCCTTAATTTATTGTTCAATGTAGTCAAGTGTATGGCTTCTTAAATTTTAATGTAATACTGGCTTGAAATCTTGCTGTTTGAACTACATCATACTCTGTCATTTGGAAGGGATCTTAGAAGTCAGCGAACTCAGTGAGGCCTCTAGAAGTGCTGAGACCTGTACAGCTTCACAGGACTAATTGATGGTAGAATCAAGCCTGGAACCCAGGTCTCCTGTGGCCCAGTCCAGCATTCTTTCAGCCAAATATCTCTCATTTTAAAATGAGAGTTAGTTTCCTTTCGGAAAATGATGTTGTTTCTCTTCTAAGCAAGTGTACTGTAGTTCAAGCTCTGATCTCTCTAAATGCAGAGAGGACAGAACTTCCCTGAAGAGTCATCTACTCCAGTTCCCTCCTATTTCAATTAGTGCAGCAAAATTCTACCCTCCTATCAATAAAATAGAATAAAAGCTTCAGAAGATGACAGTTAATTCACAGCAAAATTTCAAAATTAAATGGTCAAAATTTCTTAATTTGGATAGTTGTATTATGGCTACATAACTGGTTAACATTAGGGGAAGCCGAGTGAGGGATGTAAAGGAACACTGCACTATTTTTGCAACTTTTGTGTGCATCTAAACTTATTTCAAATTAAAAAGTTTTAAAAAATTGAATAAGTGGGATTTTGAAATGTACCAATGGTTTTCCTCCTTAACCTGATTCCTGAAAATAGTGTGTGTGTATTCCTCAAAACATTCTTTATACAGTGAATGCTGACCTTATGCTACTATAGCACAGTGAGCTTGACAGGCTCTTCTTATCTTGTGAAAATTGCATTTTGTTAATAGTCATTAACAATCATAGGATAGATGGTGTGCTCAGTAGCTGCAGTTTTCACAAAGTAGAAGAAAGATGTGATATGTGAGAGAAACATATTGGGGCAAGGCAATGACTAGATAATCCTCTATTGGAAAAGCCATGGTGTCCCCTTTCTCCTGGGGAAAAAAATGCAGTTAGTATCAACTAGAGTCCAAAAACTGGTAGACTCTTCCCTTCAAATTCATTTCTGTATAATCATTTATTGAGTGCCTACTATTTGGAAAGCTCCATTTTTATTGGAAAGACAGACAAGTAAATAGGTGGTTATTATATAGATCACCTATATTGGAGGAAATAAAATCAACTATATTGGAAGGAATAACATGGTCCTATCAATGCACAGAGAATGAGAACTTCTAACTTGTCCTTTGGCGTTGTGGTGTCAGAGAGAGCTTCCTGAAGGAGGGACTACCCAAGGCTGAATCTATAAGGAGAGCAAAAGGTAGTTGAACACAGGAGGTGAGCACTACAGAGAGACATTCCAAATAAAGAAAGGAATATGAGCAAAAGTACCAATAAAAGTCTTGCATATTTGGGCAAGAAGTCCATTTCAGTTGGATCATGAGGTGTATGTGTCTGCGAAAGAGATACAGGGACAAGACCCTTTATATTGAACCCTTTAGGAAGAGAGGAGCAGCATGGGCTGACTTTTGTTTCAGAAGGAACTCTCTGGCTACAGAATGGAAAGTGGATTGGAGGTGAGCTAGAAAGGAAACAGGGAACCTATTTAGAAGGTTATCGCCATAGACCAGGTGATAGATGATGTGGCTGGAAGTAGGGTAGTGGCAGTAGGGGTGGTCAGAAGTGTATTCTTTAAAGAGATATTTAGGAGGTAGATTTTAAAGGATATGGTGCTTTATTGCATGTGGGAGTTTACAGAGAGTAAAAGATAGTGTCCAGAATTTTGCTTTTCCATATTGACCAACTTCTTTCTGAGCATCTCATTTACCTCCTTGTCTAACTGAAACCTGGTTCTCCTAAAGACACTGCCTTCCCTGGGACTTTCTCAAATTAAGAGGTAAAGTGGACAGCATATGCTTCCAGATACAATTTAAGGGGATGTCAAAAAGACACAGGTCAAATAATTTTCTTACCATTTTGCACTTAGCTATAATCATTGAATTTTAAAAATATTAAATAAAGAAACATATTCCAGTTTCACTATGAATTTATTGTTTACTAGGCAAATCTTAGCATGACAAGAAGGCACAAACAGATTGCACTGCCTCCTGAGCATCAATTGTTCTTGCTATATCACTGCTCAAGTGGTGGAAATGGAAGTAATTATAGGGTCACCATTGCTCTCCATGGCCTCTTCTAGAATGTTACTTCTCTATGCTGTAATTAAATCTCTTTGCTGTCATGAAAGTCCTATCATCCAGCTCTAAAATTCTCTTCCTCTCTATATTGCTGCCAATTATTCTAATCATTTATCTAGGACTTTGGCAGCTTCTTCAGTTTTCCTCTTCACTCTAAGTCTCTCCACCATCCTAAGATGACATCAATGCTTACACAGATGGCCCATCTACATGTCTTGACCTCCTAGTTCTGATGACCTTCTTCTCCAGCCCTCCTTAGTTAGCCCTTCCCACAGCTACACTCTGGACCTTGTTATCATCCATAAGTAGTCTACCTCCAAAATCTCTAATTCCGCCACTCCAATCTATTGCCATTACCATCTTCCTTTCCACATTTATAGTTCAACTACTATAGTTCAACTGTTATTTTATCTATTTAGGAAATCCAAACCACCTATTCTTTATTTTCTCCCAATCAATATATTCTCTCCTTTCTTCAGTTGCCCTTTTACTTGGCTGATTTCCATACTTAATTATTTCAATAAGATCTTTGTCAATATCCTGAACACCTGCATTATTTGTTTTTTCATTGCATCAACCTGAAAAAAAAAAACAACCTTGCATCAACCCAGCTGTCTACCTTCTTCAATTGTGCAAATGGGCAGTTGAATTCTGCAAAAACTGTAATTAAACAGAACAGATGATTTCTACTATGAGTTCATGATTATAAACTTCAAGTGGGCCTTCAATTCTTCCTAGCAAGCCTATCATATTTCTATGGTCAATCTTATCTCCCTTACTGTTTTTCAATCTGATGTTTGTCCCAAGTCACTTTTTGTAGATGACTTTTTTTCCTGTCTTACCAAGGAAAAGGAAGCTACAGAAAGGAACTTCTGCATTCCCCTATCATATATATATAAGTCTGCCTATATCCTAACTGCACCCATTTTATCTTCCTTCATTTTTTTTCATAATATAGGACCTATCCATCCTTCAATCCAGGCATTCAGCTTGAGCTTCAGATCTCATCGCCTTCTACTTTTCCAGGACCTTTATACTGAGGAAACTTAAATTGTTGTTTACCCCATATCTTTATCATTTTCAACCTTTAACTCTCAAGTAGGCGATTCATGTCAGCTTTTATATGTGCTTAGTTCTCTTTCATTGAAAGAAAAATAAGCACCTATTTACTGCCCTCCCTTCTTTCCTGTAGAGCCATGCTTCTAGATAGATTGCTTATACTCACTGCCTCCAATTCCTTCACTTCTGTTCATTCCTCAATCCAACACAATACAGCTGCCATCCAATCATGCCACAAACCGGCTTTCACCAAAGTTATTAATGGATTCTATGTCACTAAATCCAGAAATACGTTAAGATACTCATTTTACTTAGTCTCTTACCAACATTCACCTGTTGGCCATTCACTTTTCTTTGGAAAAAAAGCAAAAACCTGCCTTACCTTTTATAACACAACCCTTTCTTTCTTTTCCTTTTTCCTCTCTCATCCCCCATTCACTGCCTTCTTGACAGGTCCATTCTTTATCTCCACCTGCATCTCAAACCTCAAGCTTCCCTTTCTTTGCAGCTTAGGTGCAGCACATCATAAGAGAGGATGACATAAATAGATAGAGCTTCTTGCATCATTGTATTCTGAGTTCCTTGGTGCTTCCAATATAAGAGTCCAGTGAAAAAAATTCTACTTCAGACTTCTCACAATCCACCCCCTCAGTCAATGGTCTTCAGGCTATATTGGCAGAGTCCTGGACTTCTGTGAAGCTGCTTCAGGTAGCACTGTGGGGTGTAGCAAGAAGAAGGCTGAACCAATGAAACTCCAGGTCCCTTCTTGTTTTAGTAAGGCCAGTTCCATTTTTATCTGGTTTATATTATTGGAGTTTTATGTAATATATCATTTGGAAAAAAAAATGTGTTTTGTTCTGCACACACCCACATTTATATACACTCACACACACATTGGCCTACTCTGATGACTGTGCCAAGCCTGAAACTAAGAAACAAAACCTGTTTGTGTTATTTTAAATTTCAGGTGTCTGTCGGCTCCCAGTGCAAAGGCATCTGTAGAGACAAACTAAGGGTTGTATGTGAAGATCTCAGACAGTATGCAGTATTCTGGTTTCAGTGGTGCCTCATCCTGACTCAAAGGAAAAATTTGTTTTTTTACCCCACTGCCTGAACTGGATCTATCCTGGAATTTCTAACCAAATATCCGTTTAATCTGTCATGGCATCTAAAGCCTTTTGCTGATGCCCTAAAATGGAAATTGCCAATGAGGGATGGCAATTTGACTGATGAGTATACTAATTATTTCAGGGGATAGATTCTGTATAAAGAGGACTGATGGGAAACACTTTCATTGTTAGCTATCAAGAAAAGGAAAGACAGCATTTTAGCAAATAAGATGCTTAATCAGCAAGAGAAGACATTTAAAGATCAGTTTAAATCTTAAGCACAAAAACGTACTTTAGAGAATGCTGGGTTGAGTATTCAGCCTGTTCTCTTCAATTTTAGTTCAGTTCGAAGCACATTTATTGAGGCCTGGTATATGTTAAGCATCTCTTCCCACACCATGGGGCATGTAGATGAATGAGTGATAGTTCCTACCCTGAGGAGCTTGCCATATATTATGTACAGCTCACATGTCCTTTGCACCAAACAATTAAACCCTAAATTCTTTGAGTTGCTCATGGTGAGAATGCAGAATTCAGTGAAATCAAACAAAAAGTACCATGACACTGATCAGCATTCAATTTCTAGAAGGACCCAAATAGGAAGTAAAATTTTCTCCAGGAGGGGTTTAAGACACCCTCTATGTTGCCATATTGCTCTGAGAACATAGATAAATAGAAATAACATATCTTATAGAGCAAGCACATACTATATAGGCTAACAACAGAATACCACAGCATCATGAAGCAATTCCCATAAATTAATAGAGCAGGAAACCAGTATTTTGCATGGTTAACTGAGTCAATGGTGCTGAGAAGACACATAGGAACACTAAGGATTGCTTTTTGGATTTATTAATGTTACTACTGCTGCTGCTGCCACTACTACTACCACTACTGGTACTAGCAATAGATAACATTTATGGAGTATATAATCTGTTTCAGGCACTTTTCTGAGAATTCCATTTATACTATATCATCCAATCTCCCAAACAAATCTGTGAAGCAGATATTTTAATTTTATTATTGAAAAAGCTAAAGCTTGGAGGTAAACTAACTCATCCAAGGTAAGTGTTATAGCCAATAATCAGAGGCTAGACATTGGTGACCTGGACAAAAATGATTTGATGGAGTAGTAGGAATCTGAGACAGATTGGAATGGGTTAAAGAGTGAATATACAGGAGAAAATACTGACAAAAAATAGTGACAATACATTTGGAGAGATTTTTTTGTATAGATTGTTTTTAATTAAAGAAGGAAATCTCCACTGTAATGAGAAGGAAGAAGGAAAAGACTGGTGCAGATATAAGAAGGTTTGTAACATTTGACAGGCAAAAACTGAGAGACATTTTGTCTGATCACATCTATTTTCCTTGTGAAGGAAGACACAAGATCATCCTACACAGAGAAAAGGGAACACGGGGTCACAGCTTTGGAAAAGAGCGATCGTGCTTGAAATAGACCTTGTAGAGAGTAGAAAAGTCAGTTAAGAAGAACATAATAGAAATGCTTGGCAGTGTTGAAGATTGATTTATTTAAGGTTTGTGACCAGGAATTTATAGTTATATGAACTTACACTATTTTAGGATTTACTCCTGCAGCTCAGGTATTCTTCATTGCAGGGAGAGAAAAGGTGGATATTTGAGGTTAGCTCTTGTTGGGTTTTGCCAGGGAACTGCAATGAAAGACAGATGGGTAAGGGAGATTATGACAATGGCTGTAGTGTTACTGATGTGATAGAATGTGGAATCTAAGCTGGGTAAAGAGGGCAGTAAAGAAAGTCGAGGGACAATTAATAGGTAGAAAGCAGAGAAGTCGATGGACTGACTGTCACAAGGAGTGGGGGGCTAATTTAACACTCACAATGGGGATGCTTTACAGTAACTGGAAGGGATAGAATGATGTATTTGAATCCATGCTTTCAGGGGCAGCATAGTTTCAGGTAATGACAGAGTCCACAGTGTGAATGTGGAGATGGGTAGATGAGCTGAAATGGAGAAGAAAGCTTAAATCTTTCTGGCTATAAAGTCTGATATAAAGTCTGGGAGTTTCCATTGTTTCTTTCATTATTTATTTAACTTGTAAAGTGAAATAATGCATGGTCTGTGGAGATAGTTTTGTCTTATTCTTGTAGGAAATTTAAAAAATCAAAAGGTAATATTGCCCTTCATGGTCAAGCCTTATGTTCTATGACCTAGGCAACTGATTCTAAGCTAGAGTAGTATATCTGCTCCCCCGCTACCAGGAAACTCTTTGGAAGCATGTTGCAGTGTTTGATTATTGTCACAAGGATTAAGGAGAACTACAGGCATTCAGTGAGTAGTGGACAGACAACCTAGATGTTCTGCCATGCTGCAACAGGCTTTTGCAAAAACAAAACTAATGCCATTTTCTGAACTGTTTTGGAATGTCTCATCAGACATTATTGTAGGCGTAAAAACTATTTATATATATCTGAGTTTGGAACTAAGCCTAATTTTACATAGAAAACCAAAGTATTTGTTACATGTTTTAATAACCATTAAGTTTTCCAGGAGATGAAAATTCCATGGAAAATGGAAGAAACCTGTCCTTAGTTTTGTTTGGAACTTTGTGAAGAGTTGTTCAAAATATCACAGATTTCAAGACTAATAGGAATTCTGCTAGAACTGTTTGAGGCACTTGTATCCCCAGATTAGTAAAAGGAAATTTTTACTTCAAAGTCTTTTCAATGGACATAAAAGTAAATATTATTAAATTAGCAGATATATGAATTGTAGCAATCTCATTGAACTTCTTCAGTAGTGGTTGTTTTAAGAATACTATTACTCTTATTGCAATGCATCAATTAGACCAATTAGACATCTTAGTTGTAAACGTTTTATATGGAAATTTTAAGTTAATTTTTGGGTTGGCTGTTGTTTTTCAATGTTATTCTGATCTTGTCCTTTGAGGTCAATTATAACCCTGCTAGAATTTCTTTTATTAGTTTTCTTTTCTAATAATCCTCTCTTACCCCACTGTCTATCGAAAGATATACTCTCCAAAGGTCTCTTTATGTATTAAAGTCTACAATGTATACCTTGACATGTGATAGAATTTCAAATTAGACATGTTTTTCTTGATACTTTAGATCTATCTGTCCATCTCATGATCCTTAAATATGGGGACAAGCTCATTTGTAGAAATAATGTTCTTGTTCCTTTTCTCATCTTGGAGTGTTTGATTTGTTTGGCATATTAATGCCATTACAAAAAAGGTTGTTTCTCCTTTTTCTCTTATCATACACAAATCTGTATAGCCCATTATTACTTAGTCTCACATGCTTTCACTCATTATTAATTTATTTTCTTTAATTTCTCCTTTTTTTAAAAAAGATTGAATCCTAATTAATTATACATATTTTTATGGTTCAACATTGATATATGCTGATCAAATCAATATTACTAGCATAGATATTGTTATAAATAGTACTTATTCTTTATGCCCCTTGTCCAATCTCTCTCCATCCCCCTGTCCCTTCCACTTTCACCTCTGATAACCCTAGATTTCTTCTCTTCTACTGAAAGAGTAATGGTTACTCTGTTGATTTGTTGCCTAGATGATCTGTCCAATGCTGAGAGGTGTGTTCAGGTCCCCCAATATTATCATAGAGCAGATGCTTCTTCTGTCATTCTGGAATGAGCTTTTTGGAGAGAGACATCCTCTTCTTTTCATTGGTCTCTGCTGGTGACTCTCCTTGTGTCAATGCACTCCAGTGACTGGCAGACCATCTGTGTGGTGGTTGTGGTGTCTAGCCACTTTTGTAGCAGCTGTGGTTATTGTAGTGGCTGTGGTGGGCCACTCACATGGAGGTGATGTTTTTGACATGCTCCTTGGTGCTGGTGGTGTGTCTGATTGTGGGGGTGTCTGGTCCCCAGATCCATACCTCAGGATGCTGGGCAGGCCCCAAGGAACTGGTGGTGTGCCTAGTTGTGGGAGGGGGTGTATGGTCCCTGGCTACATACCTCAGGTCCCCAGGTGGGCTCTGAGCCACTGTTGGTGTGCCTGGTTGTGGGAGGGGGATCCGGTCCCCAGATCCATACCTCAGGTCCCCAGGCAGGCCCTGAGGTGCTGGCAGTGTGCCTGCACCAGAGCTAATTTTTTGTCTTTGGCTTACTTCTAAAATGGGCCAACTTCCTGTGGGGACCAGCACTTGAGCCCTGTGGTTGAGCTAAATTGCTGCTTTGCTGATGATTCCCTAGGGAAGGCTTTTTATGCAGCTCTGGTTTTAATGGTTGACCTTATAGGTAGTTTCAGCTCTCCAGAGACCCAGTGCACCTGACTTGTGTAGAAACACTGATCTGGGCCTGAGTCTTTTCATCAAACTGCACCCATGTAATTCTATATTCCTGACCAGTCTCCTCTGAGTGGGCCTTCGCTGATTGGGGTGCAGATCAGCTGTCCTTGTTGTGCCCCAGTGTTCCCCCAGTGGGCCCATCTCCCCTACCACCTTTGCTGCAAACACTTCCTATGGGACGGGCCATGCACCAGTCCCTCAAGATGACTCATTGGCCTCTGAGTGTCTCCTTTTTTACAGTTGTTCTGGCTCCTCATTCCTATGTGGGTCTGTGGGAGCCCTATTAGTGGTCTTGCTGGCCTGGGGGCTACCAAGGCCCTCTTCTCTCTTGCTGCCTCCAAGCATCTTCAATCAAAGGGCACAGCTGTGGCTTCTGCTGGTTCCTGCTCTGTGCGCTCAGCAGCTCCAGCCTTATAGCAGCCATGGCCTGAAACCATCGGAGCAGTTTTTTCTTTATTTCATCATGGCTTCTCCCACCTTCATGCACTCCATAGGTCTCTCCTCATCTTCACTTGAGCTCTAGTGGCCCCAGCTTGGCTGTTGTTGCTTTTTTATAGTTGTAAATTGGTTAATTTGTGGGAGTGAATGACACTGGAGACTGTCTATTCTGCTGTCTTGACCAGAAGCTCAGTTTCTCCTTTGTGCTGGCATAATATTCTTTATCTTAATTATGTAAGTATGTAAATTTCACTAAGTGTGACTTAATTTCCAGGATAGTGAAATTGGTGTTACAAAATATTTGTTAGAAAAGAGAACACCAAGTTTGATGTTTTCAACACCAGTGGCTGGGCTGCTCTCCCAAATCTCCTTCTCCCAGATAAAAAATTTGTATGTCTCAGTGTTATATCCCTCAAGGAATCATGCTGAACTTGAGGAGAGGGAAACTAATGCTTGAACCACAGTGAGAAGTGGCCTAACCTGGGATACTCAGTGGATTCCATTAGGGTTTACAAATGGGTTTGGGTTTTATATGGGATGGATGGACATTATACGCTTGAGCTTGGGAGCACTGTGAAGTTCTGTGCTTAAGCTTGGCATGTAAAGAAGAGAACCACTCACATTTGAATTAAGTAGGCTGGTCATGAGCAGCCTGTCATGATAGACTGAAGAGTCTCCCAAAACACTGCTGAGATTGAATTTCCTATCAGTTGTAACAGATAGGGACTAAATTAGATTTATTTCATTTTCAAAAAGGAAAAAGTAAAATTTGCTAGCCCTGAAATGCGCTAGTGCAAATTTATACCAATTATAATTAAGTTTGATAATATTATTTTAGACATATTTTCATCAGAGGAATGTTGAGAAACCTTTGTTAAGAGAATACATTTTGCATGGGTCTATAACTTCATATTCCAAAGCAATAGTAGCTTCTTTTTGACCTTCTGTCCTATCCTTCCAGCACCTTTAGAATGAATATATTTTTATCTTTAAATTTCCACATCCACTAGCCTCTCTGTGTGAATACCCCTGGGGAACAACTCAGTGTGAGGTTCTACTTTGCAGAATGATTCACACATCTTGCTCCTGTTTGTACACTACAGAGGGCACGGTAATACTTCTGCTAAAAGAGGAGCTCCAAATTGTCAAACCCCAGCACTTTTGTGTGAAGCTGGTGTTTGTAAGAAAGCAGATTGAATTATTTAGGGTCAGACACCAGTTGGAGTAAATCACCAGGGAAGACCATGAGTGGCAGAGAGAAGCTATTTGGGTGTAAACGCTTGGGAAATAAGAAAACAGATCTTTCAGCTATGCTTCCTAAACAGAGCTTTTTGGAAATATTGCTTAGGAGTGATAGGATAGTGAATTAAAATGTCTGCACTTGTATTTCCCCCTGAATGACTGTTGCACAATGGGCTAATCTGAATGCTTTTGAGGAGAGTTCTGTATGGCTTATTTTCTACTCAACTGAAACCTCTCAAGCTCAAGACAAGATATTTCAGTTGTGTGACTTCATTGTGTGAGTTGTCACAAAATGAGGTGGGGAAGAAATATTGCTCTTTAAAAGTTAGTGAACCGTGGGGATTTTACATGGAATTGTAAAGAGTTCAAACTAGTCAAGGAAAGAAATGGCAGATGGACAACTTGAAGAGGGTTCCTTCCGGCAAGGCTTGAAAGACATAGGCATTGATCTCAAAGGCCTTTCCTTTCAGAGATGCACAGCCTAGGCCTTGGTAACTTCAACAGATGGTCAAGAAAATATCCGTATTATTACTCTGGGCTTTTTGCTGAATAAAGTTTCCACATCCATCCTCAAGACAAGTTTATAGCTAGCTCCACACAGCACATAAATCGTTTTGAAAAGACCCCAAATGTTTAAATTTAATCAAACAATTGGTAACTTTGAAAAGTAACTCATTAGCATCCCGTTGCCACGCAGAGCATTGGGTGAATTAAGTTGCTTGTTTTCAAACACCTGTTTGAAAATGTACTGTATGCAGACTAACTCAAATAAAAGAGAATTTTCATTTTCAGACACACAATCCTAGACATCTTTTAAAAACAAATAGTAATGTCCAAAGCATTTTATGTCACTTTGAGGATGACGTGCTTCTGGGTATCTTTTAGTAGCTATTTTGCAACTATTGCAAGAGTAAATTGTGGTCCAATAAAATGTATACTCTACCTGACTTCTCAGCAGCATTTGACTCCTGTTCACCTTCCATTTTGCAACTCTGTATTCCATTATCTACTGACCCACTAGCTTCCCACCTTAGCTCTAAGACTCTTCCTAATTAGATTCACTTGTGCATTCCAGTTTATTTGCCCATCCTGAAATCCTTGTTTATTCCCCTCAGTTCTGTCTGAGGCTTTCTTCCCTTCTCACTCTACACATTCTCTCTAGGCAATCTTATCCTCCACCAGTTGGTCTTCAATTTTCCTCTGTTTTTGTGCTGTCCACTGTGGTAGCCACTAGCCATGTATGGCTATTTAAATTTAAATTAATTAGAATAAAATAAAATTTAAAATTTAGTTCTTCACTCACACTAGCCACATTTCATGAGCTCAGTAGCTACATGTGGCCAGTAACTAGTGCAAATATAGACATTTGTATCATCACAGAGAGTTTTATTTATTAGAAAATTCTGCTTTTTATGCCATTGTATCCCAGATAAATCTCTAGTTCAGACATCTCTCTGGGGCCTCAAACTGGTAACAGCTTACTGGACATCTCCATTTGGATGTTCCATAGGCCTCACAAAGTATTTCCACGAAACTGCTCTTTTTCTGGAAATTAAACTGGAACCTGGAATGCAGAAATGAATAATCTCATCTTTATTCTTTGTAAACAGGATGGCCATCAAGAATTTTGACTGTTCACAGATGATTAATTTCAATACTGGTAGTTCTTTAAAATAAGGAAGACACCCAGTTATTTTGTGTTGCATTTGACAATTTCTAAATTGAATCATTCCTTGCAGTGACCTTGTAACTGGTACTATTCTCTCCCATTACCCCTGCCCCCAAATTAATTTCACACACTGAATGCAAAATGAGGTTAACAAAGCAATCTTTGTGATGGGAATTCCACAGATTGCTTAATTGACACTTCTAAATCTCTCATTTATTTGTATTTCCAAATCAACAGAATTAGACTACAAATTAATTCATTAGTTCAAACAATAGAAAATGAGGTCAGGATTATTAGGAGAAGAATAGACAAGGAGATGAATTGATCCACATTCAGATATACAGGTTGATCCCTGAAACTCAGAAAAAAGTAGGTCAACTTTTCCCCTCTCTCTTAATTACATGCCTACAAGCTTTCTCCTGTCAGGTCTGGAAATCTTGGGGCTTATTGCTACACAATGTAATTATGTTTCCATATCTGATCGCGTCCAATTTTGAAATGAAATAAACAGTAGGAACTAGTCACATTAGCAAGTGGAGCCACCAAATTACATTCATTAAGGCATTGTTCAATTATGGAGTGCAATCCTCCAGTGACCCCAGGAAAGGAAAAATTTAGTTTACAATTAAGGATCTCTGGTACTCAATAAATATACGCACCATTTTAAAATAATGCTTTATTTTCCCTTCTATCAAAGGGAATCTAGATCTGGAAAGGGCTTGAATAAAGAATAATTACACTTTGATGAAAAGAAGCTGAATTCACCTTGATATAAATCAGGTCAGTAATTATACACCCTAATGCAGTATAATGATCCTTTTGGATTTATAATTATCAACCTTCGGGAGAGTCTCAGTGTAATTCTAAAGTAACAGCAAGGTGACAAGCAATATTTCCCATTTCATTTTCCATAACATACAGTACAATTCTATACTGAATTGCAAGTATTTTTTTTATTGTAGTAATTTCTCATGCTTTTGAATTTTTTTTTCCTCTTTAGCCAAATATACAGCTCCCATTGTTAGTCTTAGCTTATCTTCTCACATTTGAATACATTGTTCTTCATGACTCTGAAGCAAACTCTCTCTTATCAGGCTAGCAAAGGCAAAATGTCTGTTGCCTCCCAAAGTATTCTTTCCAAAATTCTTTCTTCAGTGAGACCTTTTTCAGAGCTGCCAAGCATAAACAAGGAGGGATGACTTCAGCTGAATGACTAAAATGGCCAGAGAGGCCACTGTTATCCTTGTTCGACCTATGTCTGCATGTCTTCTACATTGGGTGACATAGATATTTGACTATTTTACTGGATTATAAAGTTACACAGCATACAATCTACATGGCAATGAGGGAGACTTGCACACATACATAGACGGAAAGACAGAGAGACAGAAAAAGAGGGAGAGGAGAAAGAATGAGAGGAAGTGCACATGCATGTGAAAAAAATGCTTTCACATACATTATGTGACCCTGAACCAAATATTTAACCTTCTGAGTGTCAGTTCCTTAATCTGTCAGAGTAGATATCTCATAGAGTTGTTGAGGATTAAATAAGATAAAGCTCTAAAGTATTTAATATAGTGCCTGCCACAGAGAAACCATTCAACAAACAATAGCAAACACCCTATTGATTGCTAAATAGCTGCACAGACATATAAGGCACATCGGCACACATAAATAGGTGAGCACACAGTATTACACATATGTTCTGCCCATTTGAATTATAAGAAATAAATATTGGGTAGATATTTATATTATGGGATATCTACCCAATAGTGTTGGGAAATCAGCGTTTGAGTTTTGATTCTGATAGTTAGTAGCTGGATGACCTTGGGAATGTCATTTAGCACGCAAACAGGCTTATGTATGTAACACTCTTTACGCATGTGTAAAACCTAAAGGTGTCACATCCTGTTTGTATCCTTTGCATTAGCAGAACCAGTTTCCAAGGAGTGCCCTCTCTATGTATGTATGTGTGGTTGAGAATACTCACCCAGGACTCTTTTCTCCAAAATGGCCTTTTGAATTGCATCTGGAACCTGAGCCAGTCTTACACTTGGAGTCTGACAATAGCGTCTGGCCCTGTGTGCATTCAGCTTTTACATTCTGCTTCTTGAGTGGCAACTGCCACAGTTGCATGCAGTGTCCAGGAGTATATCATCCCGGAGTCAGATAAAGGACCCATCTGGTCATTGGCTATGGAGATGAGAAGGCAGAGGTGCAGACTTCTCAATGACTCTTGCAGGGCACACCAATTATCAGGGATAAGAGGCACAATATTGAAATCATATTCTGCCCATAACCGTCTAGAACAAAAGCCTAGCACGCAGTACGTGACCAGTAAATATTTGTCAGAGAATTCCAGGCCATCTCAAGGTTTGTGACCCCAATACATCAAATGACTTGGAGTCAATTGACTCTCCATTCAGTCACAACACATACCATTTAATGGAGATTTTATGCCTCATTCCTGGGAAAATGACTTGTCTCACTTGTCTTTTTCTTCTTTGAGAGAAAACCTCCCTTTGTACTCTCAAGTGACCACATTTTCAAATCTCAGTGAAATCAGGTGGGAAGCACCTTCCGTATTTTCTTTCCCTGCCAGATTTTAGTTGCTGGTAGGGTTGCCATTTTGGATTGCTAAATGACCTTCTTATTCCCATTTCATGCCTGGCGCTTTGTCTCTTGTAGGTTCTACGGGACTGTCAGAACCTATTTCCTAACCTCGCCTACCTCTTCCTTTAGAACTTTTCAGCCAGGCTCTTTTTCCTGCTCTGTATTCTGTTCACTGCTCCTCCACCCTCACAGGCCTCAGCTGCAGCTGAAGAGTCCATGGGAAATAGGGAACTCAGTTCCATGACACATACATTTCAAGGAAAAATGCCCTCTCACTCCTGAATTTGTGGAGTTTTAAATATCAGAAGTTTGTCTATTAAAAATTTTCCCCAAAAATAAAAATGGATTTAATTGCAACAAAATATCTGTGTAATTAGAAGCCACACAAGTCATATTTGAGTGAACCTGCTTGGGTGGAGGGAATGCGCTGCTGCCAGTCACTATTGTATACATTTAGTTTTCTGGAAAAAAAAAAAAATCTTTGTAGATCAACTGGGAAAGAAACCCTATCTTCTGATACAGTTTTGGATTTTCTTTTCTGTTGAAGATTTTGCACTAAAAACATTTTAACAGACATGTATTAATAGCCAAAACATTTAGTGATTTCTTAAATGTTAATAAAGTTTTAACACGAAAAAAATAGATTTTCTGAGATAGCAACTGGCAGTGTGGGGATAGAAATAATGTATTCAGTAAATAAATTTCACACAGCACGACTAAGCCCTCCTACAAACTATTCAGATCAATATTTGATGAGAATGTATCAAAGCAAACTTATTGCTATGAGGAGCCACTGCTATCTTTTGATTGAAGTTAATGAAGCAGACATATTAGTGTAAAGCACTTGCTGGATGCATTCGAAATTTGTCGTAACCACCACTAGTGCTGCTAATGGAAGATGGTAATTACTGTCCACATAATTCTGAAATAATAAGGAAAATGGGCACTTTTTGGAATCATCATATTAAAATGCAGGCCCGATAACAGAAAAGTTTCTGGACATGTGCTGACTTGAATCAGTGAAGATGAAAGTGACAGAGTACCTTTATTCTTTACAATTGAAATCTCGCTTCTGTCGCAAGCTGTAAAGCTTTAAAAGGATGAGGAAGTCAGAAATGTTGCCAACGACACAGAGTAAAGAAGAGTGCAGGAAGTAAAGTGTGGTAACAGCAGAATTCGGCACATCCCCATTACTGTCAAAGGCACTGTAGCCATCGTGCAGCTTGAACCCTGCTCTTGCTTCATCCATGTAAGGGAAGACACCTGATTTGATTGGGTCTCTTGGATGCTTCCCTGGAGGCATATATAGATCACAGCATTGACAAGGACTTCCTAGGACTGAAGATGCTCAGGGCATTCATTTCCATCTCTGAATAAATCAGGGCAGAACTGGCAGCGCCAGACAGGTGTGACTTGCTCCCAGCACCAAGCCCAGGCCCAGCAGATTTGCAGTCGGTGCACTCTCCTGCCTGAAACATGAGAGAATGCTAAATGCGCTTCATGTGAAAGAAAAGATGAATGGTTCCTGGAAGCATATTGTCAGTCACGAGATAGGTTTCCCTCCCTTAAAAAAGAAGGAGATGCTTAAAAAAAAGGATCCTCGGACAGCATCAATAAAAAGGAGACAACCTGATAAGCAAACACAGTCTCCATGGACCAGGGCATGGGTGTACTTTCCCAGTCAATTTAAAATGTCTTGAAAGTAATTTGTACTTGTGGCTTGTCTGATCTGAAAAAAAGAAAATCCTTACAAACGATGGGCCTGCTAAGAATACGTAGGGGAAAGCAGTCTCTTTCAAGTGAGATGGCTGCTTGGGAAATACTGCACACATCCAACAAAAGTGCACTGGTTGTGCACTCAGGAAAGCTCTGACACAGGTTTTCTGAAACAAAGGGTTAAATCATGCAGCAATTTTCATAGCCCCTTGCACAGTCCTTTGCAGCGCAGAAAGCTCTTTCATACATATGCTCTCAATTCTCTGCCTAGCCACCCTGTGAGGAATGCAGGATGGGGATGATCATCCCCATTTTAGAAATGAAGAAAATGGGGCTTCAATGAGGCAAATGACTTGTCTAAGGGCAGACCTTCCGACTGCCAGCCCAGTGCTCTGTGCACTGCAGCACTCAGAGGTCTCTGCTCTGTGAGGCTGTGCTCCACACTGCTATTCTTGGCACCTCTGTGTCAGGGGAAGCTGTGTCCCCAGGTGAGCCCTGCCACCCAGCCCCAGTCCCCAGCAATCCTCTGATATGGCTCTGCTTAGTTCCCTGGGCAGGCTGGCCATGAACATCCCCCACAAAAAAATCTGCTCTTAGAAAGAGAGAGAAAAAACTGTCTCCCACAAAAGAAAAGAAAACCTGTCAGGAGAATCATGCTCTTTAAAGACAGTACTTCTTTACTGTCATTTTCACACCAGTCTTCCAGGACTTCCAGGTTAAAGTCCAAACCTCTGAGCCTGGGATGTGAGCCCCTCCATATGTGATGCTTCATCATACGTAACCCCAAAGGAACCTTCTGTCTAGCCGGACAGAGAACCCTCTTCCCCAGCATTGGAAACCATGATTATTTTTAATACCACAGTTTCTCCTACAATATTCTCTCCATATGGTAAGGCCTCCTTTCCCTTTTTTTTTTTTTTTGGCCAAATGTGCCCAAGGGTGCTGATGTAGACTTAAGTCCCACTGCCCCATGAAGCTTCTCCTGCAGGTTCAGCCTACAGATTGTAGGAACATTCCATTTCCATGTCACACATTGGGTCCTGAGCGATTGCTAACCATAGTTGTCACAACTGTTCTGATTGCAAGTGACAGAAATTCAACTTGACCTGGCTAAGGCAAAAAGGGAAATTTACTGGAAGGCTATTGAGAAATTGAATGTACCAAGAAAAGGTGGAAGATCAAGGGCAGCTGTGCCTTAGGGACATTTGTAATAAGAGACTCAAAATGCTGCCAGTGCTCTGTCCCTCTCTCATCTTTGCTTCCCTTGGCATGGAAACTTCTTTCTCTCAGCTTCTTCTGGGAAACATGGCAACCAACAGTTCCTGTGCTGCATATCTCACAGGCTTTTCCACCAGAAGAGGATGTAGGCTCCCTCCTCAGTTTCATTTCAGATGATTCTAGGACAGTCCTCTGATTTGCCTGCTTGCTTCAAACACCTATCTCCAGAAAAATCTGGTATGGCCTGGGACAGAATCACTTAACCTAGACCCTGACACTGGGGCCTCAGGCCGTGTATCATTTCTAGGGGAGAGAGGTAATCACCGTGATGCACGCAGCCTCCCTGGTTGCTGTCTCCCACATTGTCTTGTGGTCTCTGGTGAATCACTCCTTCCCGTTCCACGCATCATGTCTCCTTGCCCAAACAATTTTGACAGCTCTTTGAGGGCTGAGTCTAAGGCCACAAATTATCTTTCAAGAGTTCTCACGGTACCTGGCATAGTACATGTCCTTTCACTTATTTACTCATTTATTGAGTGCCTCTTCTGTGGCAAGCCTGTGCCAGATGTTACGGGTGGAAACTTGTTATTCATCCCGACTCTTGCCACACATTATTTGTAGTTCCCTAAAACCACCATGCCATTTCTCACCACTGGGTCTTCATACATGCTATTTCCTTCATCCAAAATACCTTTCCGATTCTTCTTGCCCTGACAGAAAAGCCCACTAAGCCTCTAAGACTCAGTTCAATTGTCACTACTTCTGGAAAGCCTTTCCTGACCTCTTCGCCTGGCCCCCTTATCCCAAAGCTGGGTGAAGTGCCCCTCCTATGTGCTCCCAGAGCACTCTTGATGGCACTTCCTTATCACTGTGTATTGTGATCATTTACTTACTTGTCTTCTGTGAGAACAGCCAGTGGTTCTCAAAGTCTGGTCATCCAACCATCAGCATCTCCTGGACACTTATAAATGCACGTTCCTCAGCCTTGCTCCAGACCTAAAGAATTAGAGACTGTACGAGTGGCACCAGCAATCCATGTTTTAATGAGCCTTCCAAGTAATTCTGATGCACACTTAAATTTGAGAACTACTGAGATAGATATTACCAGCAGTCATCACAGGATCTGGTTCATATTCAATGCTCTGCAAACTTTTGATGAGTGGTTTAATGAATCAATATTTTCTTCTCCACGTGAGGATTTTGGATGTGTTGTTTCTACTTGCTTGCTTTTCAAGCACTCATCAGGTTAATGAGTGATTTCCATTCATTCATTAGGCCATCCATCCATACATTCATTCGTTAGACTGCCTAGAAAACTAGGGATTCCAATGTTGAGTTCATACTGTTTGCCACAACAATGAAGCGCATAGCTCTCCCAACCACCAGGAGTATTTCGGGGGCCTTATTTTACGGCTGTAGGATACAACTTTATAAATATGATATCTTCCATTGATACCTTTTCAAAAGAGTCAAGAAGAATTCCAAAGAAAATCTTGTTCTTGCACTTGCTGATATCCTTTGAGCTTTACATGATTTTGAAAGAAAGAAAGAAAAAAAAAAAAAAACCAAAAAACCCCACTTAATCCTGTATGCCTCCAAGTCATCTTTGCTGATGAACCCCAGATTTAAGTTCTAAACAAATTAAAGATTAAGAACTTTCCTTTGACACATTTTTTTCAAAAACTTTATTGCTGTCTGCGAGCTACTTGGTTCCTTTCAGAGGGAGCAATGTTCTGTGTGCTGGGCGGAGCAGGACCATCCTGCACCTTGGCAAAGCTGAGTGGGAGTGTGTGTGAGAGATGGAACTGTCTCAATAGCCCAATGTTATGCTTTAAGCAAGCTTTTGAGAACAAAGTCTTTTTTTTAATTGCTCTGCCTGCCAGTGATCACGACTGTCTTCTTTCATTGGGACATTCCATGCCTTTGCACTGAGTGCCAAGGCAGGGCATCCCTGGAGCACTCTAAGCTCCTCACAGAGCCCTGAAATTGAGGCCATTCTTGAGGCCACTCTCTCTCCCATTCTGCACACACACACACACACACACACACACACACACACACACACACACACACACACACACATTTTCTGATAATCCTTTCCTGCATAAGCGTTTCCTGATTGGCATTTTGTGGCTGCATCACAACACCTGGAGATTCATATTGAGCATGCAAATTCTCCTGAAATATCTCATTCTGTAGGCAGTACAGGCAAATGTTAATTTTGACAATTTCTCTAGGTAATTCTGATATGAGCTACTGTTGGGAGTTACTGGATTAGGTGATGTTCAACTTTCCTTCTAGTGCAGACTCTATGATGTATTATTACACACTTCACGATCTCTTTCTCTCTCTTTCTCTCTCTCTCTCTCTCCAAATACAGGAGCAGGTAATAACAGCTTCAACATTATTTTGCGAGTCACAAAACCTAGGTGTGATTCCATCTCTGCCATAATCTAGCTCTGCTAATTTGGATAAGCAATTAGCCTCCTCTGACCTTCTGTTTCCTCATGCACAAAACAAATAGTGTGTACTACTAGATCCAGTGGTTTGCTGGTAGAAAGAAAAAGAAAAAAGAAGTTTTGATTTGTGGCGTTTTTAGCATGTGACAATTTTTATGTTGCAATCACTGCCACTCACCATGGCCAATTTCAAGCTATGGAAGTGATGTCACTGAGCATGGAGTTGGGAAGAGATACATACAATCTACTCTGCAAACTGGTGCACAGTGGCTCCATCTCACCATGGACTAGATTTCCTCCAACCATAAATCTCTGTTTTATGTAACTACTTAATTAATAATGGCAGCAGCTTTAAGAACAGAAAAGTCAGTTATTGGTGCTGTCGAGAGCCTGAGCTTTGTAATTGAGCAGACTTGGGTTTAAATTCCAGTTTTCCTGTTTAAACTGTGAAACTTTTGATAAGATACTTATCAGTTGTGGTTTCCTCATTTGTAAAACAAATGAATAAAACCCCCTATTTAGTGAGGAGTAATGAGATAATGTATATAGAGTGCCTAACATAGTGTCTGGTAAATGTAACATGCAAATGAATGTGAGTAGAGAAGATAAAGCAAAGCAATAGCAGCTATTGTGGTAGAAACACCAGGAAAAATATCTAAACACAAAATATGAAAGAGAGCTCATAGTGAAACTCGAAGTTAATGATAACAGTTGCCATTTTGTTGACTGTTTGCCATACTCTTTTTTTTTTTTTTAAAGATGACCAGTAAGGGGATCTTAACCCTTGACTTGGTGTGTCAGCACCACACTCTCCCAAGTGAGCAAACCGGCCATCTGTATATAGGGATCCGAACCCATGGCCTTGGTGTCATCAGCACCACACTCTCCCGAGTGAGCCATGGGGCCAGCCCTGTGTTTACCATGTTCTAGACACTGTGCTAAGAGCATTACATGGGTTTTCTGACTTTAAAAGCCCAAAAAGCTGTAAGTGTTATGAACTAAGCCGTCATCTAAAAAACTAATTTAAATTCTTAAAAGCTAGTTTCAGATTTGAACTTATACACAAGAAAATTTTCAGAGGGTGAATCTAGAAAAGAAGGATAGGAGATATGAAACTAACCACAGTTCCAAGATTTGTACTTTGTATTCAAACAAATTCATGGGTAAAGTCATTCAGTGGACGTACACTATATACAAGATACTGAACAAGGCACTGGGGCAGGAGGAGATGCAAATTAAAATAATAATATCTCTGAGAGAGAAAGACTCAAACATAAATTGCACTGATTTCAGGCTGACTTGAACCAACTCTCATTTTCCCTTACATTGAATGGATCTGAAACTGTTCACCCGGGCCTCCTGTTCTCAGCCTTTTGTTCTAAACACACTGCACAATCCTTCTCAATTTCTTCAAAAAATTGAAGAGGTGGGAAAACATACAAACTCATGTTACACGGCCAGCATTACTCTCATACCAGAACAAGAAAAGGACGCTATAAGAAAAGAACATTAGAAGCTAATATCCTGAAGAACACAGATGCAAAAATCCTCAACTAAATACTAGCAAACCAAATTCAACAGCATATTAAAAGGATCATTGACCAAGATCAAGTGGACTTTTTCTCTGGGATGTAAGGATGATTCATCATACACAAATCAATAAATGTGACATACCACATCAACAGAATGAAAGATAGAAAGCCCATAACCTGAATAGATGCAGAAAAATATTTGATAAAGTTCAACATTCTTTTAATGCTCAACAAACTGGGAATAGAAGAAATGTGCCTCAGTTATAACAAAGGCCATATATGACAAGCCCACTGCAAACACCATACTCAACAGTGAAAAGCTGAAAGCTTTTCCACTATGATCAGGAACAAGATGAGTACTGCTACTCTCACCACTTCTTTTCAACATAGTACTGGAAGTCCTAGCCAGAGCAATTAGGCAAGAGAAAAGAAAAAGGCATTCAGATAGGAAGGGAAGTGAAATTGTCTCTGGTTTCAGACAGCATGATCTTATATATAGAAAACCCTAAAGACTCCTCCATAAATTCAGTCAATTTGTAGGATGCAAAATCAGCATACAAAAGTCAGTAACATTTCTATATACTAACAATGAGCTATCCAAAAAAGAAATCAAGAAAACAACCCAATTTAAAATAGCAAGAAAGCTAGCCCATTTACGATAGCCACAAAAAAATAAAATACTTTGGAATACAGTTAACCAAGGAAAAATCTCTATAAAGAGAACTACAAACCACTGTTGAGAGAAATTAAAGACAACACAGGAAGATGGAAAGATATCCCCTGCTCTTGGATAGGAAGAATTAACATTGTGAAAATGTCCATATTACCAAAAGTGATCTAAAGATTCAATGCAATCCCCATCAAAATTCCAATGACATTTTTCTCAGAAATGGAAAAAACTATCCAGATATTTATATGGAACAACAAAAGACCATGCATAGCCAAAGAAATTCTGAGCAATAAAAATAATGCTGGAGGCACAACACAACCTGACTTTAAACTATATTACAAAGCTATAATAACCAAAATGGCATGGTAGTGGCATAAAAACAGACACAAGGATAAATGGAATAGAATAGAGAACCAAGAAATCAACCCATACACCTACAGCCATCTGATCTTTGACAAAGGCACCAAGTCTACACACTGGGGAAGAGACTGCCTCTTCAGCAAATGGTGCTGGGAAAACTGGATATTCGTATGTAGAAGAATGAACCTAGATGTGTACCTTTCACTGTATACCAAAATCAACTCAAAATGGATTAAAGGATTAAATATACACCCCCAAATACTAAAACTCCTTAAAGAAAATATAGGGGAAACATTCCAGGAAGTAGGAGTGGGTACAGACTTCATGAATATGACCCTAAAATCACAGGCAACTGAAGAAAAAATAAACAAATGGGATTATATCAAGCTAAAAAGCTTCTGTACAGCAAAAGAAACAATTAACAGAGTTAAAAGACAACCAACAGAGTGGGAGAAGATTTTTGCCAAATATACATCTGACAAAAGACTAATATCCAGAATACACAAGGAACTCAAACAACTTTAAAGCAAAAATCCAAGTAACCCAATTAAAAAATGGGCAAAGGAGCTGAATAGGCATTTCTCAAAGGAAGATATACGAAT
Source organism: Cynocephalus volans (assembly GCF_027409185.1). NCBI lineage: Eukaryota > Metazoa > Chordata > Mammalia > Dermoptera > Cynocephalidae > Cynocephalus > Cynocephalus volans. Next base: position 161,298,921 of record NC_084478.1, on the reverse strand, counting down.
GGCCAACGGACACATGAAAAAATGCTCAACATCACTCAGCATTCAGGAAATGCAAATCAAAACCACACTGAGATACCATGTCACCCCAGTTAGGATGGCTAATATCCAAAAGACTGTGAATGATAAATGCTGGCGAGGTGGTGGAGAAAAAGGAACTCTCATACACTGTTGGTGGGACTGCAAAATGATTCAGCCTCCTATGGAAAGTGGTATGGAGGTTCCTCAGACAATTACAGATAGATCTACCATATAACCCAGCTATTCTACTGCTGGGAATATACACAGAGGAATGGAAATCATGCTGAAGGTATACCTGTTCTCCAATGTTTATCGCAGCACTCTTTACAATAGCCAAGAGTTGGAATTAGCCCACATGTCCATCATCAGATGTGTGGAAAAGGAAAATGTGGTATATCTACACAATGGAATACTACTCTGCTATAAAAAAGAATGAAATACTACCATTTGGAATGACATGAATGTACTTAGAGAAAATTATATTAAGTGAAACAAGTCAGGCACAGAAAGAGAAATACTACATGTTCTCACTTATTTGTGGAAGCTAAAAATAAATAAATAAACACAAACAAATAAAGGTTGGGGGGATGAAGACATAACAATTACAACAATTTCTTGAATTTGTTAAGACAAGTGAACAGATATGTTGTGGGGGGGGAAGAGGGGGACTGGGGAAAGAGTAACAGGTAAAGGGTCACGAAAATCAACTGCAATGTATATTGAGAAGTTAAAAAAAATCGTTACAAAAAATAAAAAGACACTTAGGAATAAATTTAACCAAGGAGGTGACAGATCTGTACACTGAAAAGAGTAAACATTGATTAAGGAAATTGAAGAATAAAAATAAACGGAAAGATATCCTGTGTTCATCGATTAAAATTATTAATATTGTAAAAATGTTCATACTACTTAAAGCAGTTCACATATTCAATGTAATTTGTATCAAATGCCACTACTATTTTTTTTACAGAAATAGAAAAAACAATCCTAAAATTCTTATAGAACCACGAAAGATCCTGAATAGCCAAAGCAATTTTGAGCAAAAAGAACAATGCCAATAGCATAACACTACCTAATTTCAAAATCTGCTAAAAAGCTATATTATTCGAAATAGCATGGACTGGCATAAAAACAAACACATAGACCAATGAGACAGAATAGAGATCCCTGAAATAAACCCACATGTATATAGTCTACTAATCTTTGACAAGGGTGCAAAGAATACTCAGTGGGGGAAGAATAGTCCCTTCAATAAATGGTATTGGGGAAACAATATCTGCATACAAAAGAATAAAATTGGGCCCTTATCTTAGATCATACACAAAAATTAACTAAAAATGGATTAAGGACTTAAATTTAAGACCTGAAATCTTAAACTTCTAAAAGAAAATATAGGGAAAAAGCTCCTTGACATTGGTATCGACAATTATTTTTTGGATATAACTCCAAAAGCACAGGCAACAAAAACAAAAAATAAACTGTCAGGTACATCAAACTAAAAAACTTTGGCACAGCAAAAGAAATAATCAACAAAAATGAAAAGGCAACCTATGGAATGGAAGAAAATATTTGCAAACCATTGTATCTAATGAGGGATTAATATCCAAAATATATTCATGTAAGGAAGTCATACAAATCAATATAAAAAAAATCCAAATGACCCAATTAAAAAATGGCAAAAGACCAGCATAAGTATTTTTCCAAAGGAAATATAAAATGGCCAATAGGTATATGCAAAGGTGTTCAACATCACTAATCATTAGGGAAATGCAAATCAAAACCACTATGAGATATCACCTCACATCTGTTAGAATGGCTGTTATCAAAAGACGAGACAGAAAGTCTTGATGAGGGTGTAGAGGAAAGGAAACCCTTGTATACTGTTGGTGGGAATGTAAATTGGTAAAGCTATTAAGAAAAACAGTATGGAGATTCCTCAAAGAATTAAAAATAGAACTGCCTTATGATCCAGCATCCCCACTTTTGGGTATATATTTAATGAGAGCAAAATCAGTATCTTGAAGAGATATCTGAACTCCCATCTGCATTGCAGCGTTATTCACAATGGCCAAGATATGGAAACAACCTAATTGTCCACAGATGGGTGAATGGATAAAGAAAATGTGGGATGCACAGACAGACATGCGCGCACACACACGCGCGCGCGCACACACACACACACACACACACACACACACACACACACACTGAAATATTATTCAGCCTTGAAAAAAATGGTAATTCTGTCATTTGTGACAACATGGATGATCCTGGAGGACATTATGTTAAGGGAAATATGCCAGCACAGAAAAACAAATACTGTATGATCTCACTTACATGTGGAACCTGAAAAAGTCTAACTCATGGAAGCAGAGTGTACAATGGTGGCTACCAGGGTTTGTAGGGTGAGGAAATGGTGAGATGTTGGTCAAAGGGTACAAATTTTCAGTTATATGATGAACATGTTCTAGGGATCTAATCTACAGGATGTTGACTATAGTTAATAATACTGTATCACATACTTGTAATTTTCTAAGAAAGTAAGTGTTCTCACTACACACAAAAACAATGGTAACTCTGTGAGGTGATGGATGTGTGAATGAGCTTGATTGTGGTTATAATTTCGCAATGCATACATATATCTAATCATTGTGCTGTACACTTTAAATATATACAATTTTTATTTGTCCATTATACCTCAATAAATCTGGAAAAATAAATGAATAAACATAGTGCACACTTTCTAAACTACATGAGGCATGTTTCAGTGGGTGCGTAGTGGAAAGACATCAGGGTTTGAAACCCACTTCCTACCCAATTTAGAAGTTGCAGCAGTTGGGGCAAGTTCCATCACTACCACTTATTTCTAGATTTTGTTTTATTCTAGGGGCCCAATAAATATTATCTATTGTTTTTGATAACTTTATTAAGTAAGTTGATACTAGCTTTGGTAATAAACAACCCCCAAAATATATGATGGCTTAAACATGATAAGAACTTATTTCTCAGTCACATAATTTCCAAAATGGGTGTTCTCTGTCACTTAGTGGGTCATGGACATAAGATCCTTCCATTTCATGGATCCATCATCTTCAATACACGATTTCAAAGTCATTAGGCTCATCTATTTCAACCAGAAGATAAAGAACCTGGAAAATCAAATGTTGATGATTTTGTGGACCAGTCCTGTACGGGCGCATATAGCTTCCTTGCATTGGCTAGAACTTACTCATATCCTTACACTTAACTCCATGAGAGGCTGGTAAATATAGAGAAAATAAGAAATGTTTTGGTGAATAGATGGTCAGTCTCTACCAAAGAAACTAAGTAACTTTTTCTTATTCTACACTGAAGATCTCACCTTACATAACACCACGTGATGTCAAGTCTGTATATTCATTTTTCAAGAAGTATTAAGTGTCAGAACTTTTCAAGGTGCCATAGTTTTATATTTGGATACAAGTTTGAAGGAGAGAGGATTTGACGCAAATTTGCTCTCTCTCTTGCTTTTGTTCTTGGTGATTTTCAGTACTTTCTGTTTTATCTGCTGCTTATCATTTTCTGTCCTATGGTATTCTGGTTTGCATGGTCTACTGTGCAGAGTTAAAACAATAATAGTAAAAGAAAACAAGAAATAATCTAGATATCAAGAGTCAGAAATATGTCATGAATGACTAATGGTCAGTTAATGAAAAGAGGGCAGGACAAATGTCAGAAGCCTAGTTAAACATAGAAATTAAGAGTTCTCAAGTACTGAGGGTTGAGCAAACCAGGCACCATATCTCATAACAATCATTAGAGATCAGGGTATTAGTATGAACTACCCAATGTCTCCAAGGGAAAGCAAGAATAGTGTTATTTTTATAATACAAAAGAAAAACACTTGGCCAGAAGGGTTAGCAGATTTGTTAGTATTCTGTCAACTGATCCATTCCTTGAATCCCAGATAAGGACAGAAAAAGAATAATGATGGAGTGTGTGATGAATAACACAGACTCATGCTGTCTGTTACTCCCTGGAGTTTCGGGGTCAATCTTCAACTCTGGATTCCTCACTGTTTTTTCAAGCAGGAGCAAAACACTCATTCAGTGGTCTCACATACCGACTGTTCCTTGGGACTATTTCTTATTACAACAGGCCTAAGTAAGAAGTCCATCTCTAAAAAGGATCCTGCCCCTCGTTTCAGGGTGTCCTTGTGATTTCCTTGATGCATTTACTTTGTCACTTATACACATGGCTTCTTTACCCATTGATTTCCTCACTGGTTTCATGCCTCTTATACTTGCTTGCTTCCCTGATTACCCTTTCTGTTTTAGTGTGTTCAGAACATGCATGCCTGGACACAGACTTCTGCTTACATTGTCATCAGATTACTCTGGACTCTGGCAACACAGACAATGGCAGTATGTAAGTAACACGATAAACACCATCTAATAGAAAGAACCAGGCAATATAATGCCAAGTTTAAGGCCATTAAAGATCAAAGGAGATGACCTCAGTAGGTGAAATTACCGAACTCTCTTGATAATATTGTGTGTGTGTGTGTGTGTGTGTGTGTGTGTGTGTGTGTGTTTGTGTGTTTTGGTGGAGAGGATTTCCACAACAGGAGAAGGGCTGCTTTTGGCAACAAGAATTTGGAAGACAGAACCCAGTGTATCCCCAAAACTGCAGTCTGTGCTTCCCTATCCTAGAGAAAAGGTAATGACATACTTTTTATTTGCTCTCCCTCTTCACCACTTTTGATATTGCATACTTTATTCCAGGAATGACAAAGTGAACACTAGATTCTTATATCGCAAAATTTGTTCTAACTCAACAATCCCTATATGTGAACATAGTAGGTGTACAGAAGTTTATTGAATTGAAGTATTTGGAAAAGAAGGTGAAGGAAGAAAGGAATTGAAGACACATTTACTGAATGTCTCCTACTTCTGCTGTGACAATACATTTATTTTAGGGTTTACCATGGTCCAGGCACTGTGACAAAAACTGTTTTATTTACATTATCTATTGTTAATCCTCAAAAAGACCCTTTAAGTCATTTTTTATTCCTGTTTCATAGATGAAGAAATGGAGGCAAAGGGAATTTAAATGACTTAAATGTCATATAATTAATAAGTGGTACAGCTGAGACTGAAACCCAAATATGCTCCTGCTTTCAACAATTGTATTATAATTTGTCATATACCAGGCTGAGGCTCCCATGAGGTTAAGTAATTTGATACCTGGGTTCAAGTCCATGAAATAAGAGCAAAGTTGTCAAAAAAGATGGTTGGATTAACAATGTGCTAGTCTTTTGTTAATAAAGCACAAGACTGTTTCAGGAGCTAAACTGCATATATAAGAATTTACTTCATCTGTCTTGTATGCTATTATTTCCAGCCCATACCTCTCAGATAAGCTACAAACTCATATATGCAGCCACAAAACTGCATATTTAAACTCCTTAAAACCTATTTCTCCCAGTCTTGCCTATTTCAGTAAAGGGCCTCTCCTTCCCTGCCACTCCCAACTTACTCATGCCAGAAGCCTGGGAATTAACTTTGACATATTTCTCTACCTGCATCGACCTCTTTAGAAACAGATTTTCAGAAAGTACAGTTAAACTTTAGGAGAGAGGCATAATCCCTTTGAGATCATTAGCATGATGGGTATTCTGTTGTTTGATTTCTTACTTTTGTTTTTAAAAAAATGGGGTCAGTGACTCAAAGCAGTAGCTATTCCTCCACACCTCTGTTTTATACAAGGGAAGCTGAAAATCCATTCTATACACGGTAACCAGAGTGAAAATTTAAAACACCAATCAGATGATAAACAGTCCCCTTCATAAAACTCTAAGAGATTCCCCATTGCCTTTAAAATTCAGTGAAACATGCTTAATACACAAGGCCAGACCTTGCATGATCAGGCACTGCTGGCCCCATCTTGTTCCACTCAGATCCTTGCTCCTTTTTTCTCTCCAAACACATCACTGGATTCTCTGAGTTATTTGATCACATTTGAGCTATTTCTTGCCTCAGGACCTTTGCACATGCTGTTTAATATGCTTAAAATTCTCCTCCCACTCCCCACCAACCCTCTTTTGCCTTGCTAAATCCTAACTTATTCATCAGTCATCAACTTTAATGCAACTTTCTTAGGGAGGTGTCATAGTCCATTGGGTCTACTATAAGAAAATGCCATAAACTGTGTAGTTTACAAACAACAGACATTTATTTCTCACAGTTCTGGAGGCTGGGGAGTTGAAAATCAAGGTATTGGCAGATCTGGTATCTGGTGAGAGCCCACTTCCTCATATATGGCACCTCCTCATAGATGGCCTCACAGATGGTTGTGCTTTCATGACCTAGTGATGTCCCAAAGGCCCCACATACTAATATCGTTACCTTGGGGGTTAGGATATCAATATATGAATTAGAGGGTCATAAAGATTCAGTCCATTGCAGGGCTTCCCTGATACCCCAGTCTAGAACAGACCTACTTGGGGGATATTCTCATAGCATTCTCTAATTTATTCAAACAAATCATCAAAATTTTAATTATATGCATGTATTTATTTATTTATTATGAATATTCATGAGATACAAAGCTAATTGTCACCCTTCTAGCCCATGACATGAGGGACAACTTCATACTGGCAGCATACCCATTACCAGAACTTGCATTTGTACCCAGTGTCCCCTACCCAATTATCCCCAACCTCCCTTCGCCTCCCCCTTCCCCCCCACTGCACTTTATAACCCAAGGAATGTTCTCTCCCTCTGCAAGACCAATGCACTACTGTGGTCTTTCTTTCCTTCCTTCTTTCTCTCTTAGCTCCCACATATGAGTGGGCACATGCAGTATTTATCCCTCTGTGCTTTGCTTATTTCACTCAACATAAGTTTCTCCAGGTTCATCAATGTTGTTGCAAATGATAGTATTTCATTCTTCTTTATGGCAGAGTAGTATTCCATGGTGTATATATACCTCAGTTTCCTTATCCAATCATCCATTGATGGACATTTAGGTTGGTTCCATATCTCGGCTACTGTAAACTGAGCTGCAATGAACATGGGAGTACAAGTATCCCTTCAACATGATGATCTGTTCCTCTGGGTATATACCCAGAAGTGGGATTGCTGGATCATATGGAAGATCTATCTGTAGTTGAGAAACCTCCATACTGTTTTCCATAGTGGTTGTACTAATTTACAGTCCAACCAACAATGCAGTAGTCTTCCCTTCTCTCCACACCCTCACCAGCATTTGTTATTCACTGTCTTTTTCATTATAGCCAGTCGAACTGCGGTGGGGGGATATCTCAATGTGGTTTTAATTTGCATTTCACTGATGACTAGAAATATTGAGCAGTTTTTCATGTACCTGTTGGCCATTTGTATGTCTTCCTTTGAAAAATGTCTATTTAGCTCCTTTGCCCATTTTTTTTAGTTGGGTTTTTTTTTTTTTTATTGTGTAATTGTTTGATTTCCTTGTATATTATGGATATTAATCCCTTGTTGGATGCATAGTTAGCAAAAATTTTCTCCCACTCTGTAGGTTGTAGTTTCACTCTGTTGACTGTTTCCTTTGCTATGCAGAAGCTTTTCAGTTTGATATAGCCCAATTTGTTTATTTTTTTATTTTGCTGCTTGTGCTTCGGGCTCATGTTCATAAATCTGTGCCGAGACCTAGTTGCTGAAGTGTTTCACCTATATTTTCCCTTAGTAATTTTACAGTTTCAGCTCTTATCCTTGTCTTGAACCCATTTTGAGTTGATTTTAGTATATGGTGAGAGGTGCATATCTAATTTCATTCTTCTGCATGTGGATATCCAATTTTTCCAGCACCACTCATTGAATAGGCAGCCTTTTCCCTAATGTAGATTTTTATTGCCTTTGTCCAATATCAGATGTCTATAAGCCTGAGGGGTGATTTCTGGGTCCTCAATTCTACTCCACTGGTCTGAGTGTCTATTTTTATGCCAGTACAATGCTGCTTTGGTTACTATAGCTTTGTAGTACAATTTGAACTCAGGTAGTGTTATGCCTCTGTCATTATTTTTTTTTTGCTCAGGTTTACTTTGGCTATTTGGGTTCTTTTTCTGTTCCATATGAACATTTAGATAGTTCTTTTCCATTTCTGTGAAGAATGACATTGGTGTTTTGAAGGGGATTGCATTGAATCTGTAGATCACTTTGGGTAGCATAGACATTTTCACAATGTTAATTCTTCCAATCCAAGAGCATAGAATATCTTTCCATCTTTTTCTATGCAAATTTTAGAATTGTCCGTTCTATTTCTGTGAAAATTACCATTGGTATTTTGAGAGGGATTGTACTGAATCTATAGATTTCTTTGGGTAGTATGGACAATATTAATTATACCAATAATAATATTAACAACATTAATAATTGTAATCCATGAACACAGGATATCTTTCCATTTGTTTGTATCTTCATCAGCTTCTTTCACTGATGTTTTATAGTTTTCAGTGTACAGATCTTTCACCTCCATGGTTAAATTTATTTTTATTTCTAAGTATTTTATTTATTTTTATCTCTTGCAAGTGAGATTGTTTTCTTGATTTTTTTTAGTTCACTGTTAGTGTTTAAAAATGCTACTGATTTTTGTATGTTGATTTTGTATCCTACAACTTTGCAGAATTTGTTTTTTATTTCTAACAGTTTTGGGGGTCCACAGCTCTGGGATTGGGGCTGGTGTAGAGGATGGAAGAGGTGGTGGCTCTTTTCCCTAGGGGCTCAAGTGTGGCTGCTTCTTGGGTGGGGGATGGGTATGCAGCTGCATCTCCCTGTATGGGGTTCCCCTGAGAAAATGGCTATTGCTTACATCAATGGCAAGAGATGATGGTGACCTCTGCCACTGGACAGGCCGCTAGGGACCAAGGTGGTTCCTACTGCATAGTTAATACAATAGCTTGTGCATTTCTTCTTTTCTCCCAGCCATATCCTGTTTGAACATAGTACTTATACTTGAATCTTTGTTGTAGGTGCTTAGTAAATACTTGTTGAATGGGTGGATGGATTGCTAATTATCTTAGTTTAACTACAAATTAAGTGACCTCCTGGAAGATACCTTCCAAACTTAACAATCTCTTCCTACTTGAAACTGCTTTTTTCTTTGAATCCAGTCAAATTTCCCTCTCCTATTTCGTCTCCCATCTGACAACTTCTGACTAATCTTCATAGTCCAAGTTTTCTCTGCTTATCTTCTAACTATTGAGCCTCCCAGGATTCTGTTCTCAGGTCACTATTCTTTTGTTCTAAGTACTCTCCCAAGATGGTCTCCACCAAATCAATCACTTCATTTTTGATGGCTCTGATGACTCCATATAGCCTTCAAAAAACTTGCCCTCAAATTTCAGATAATGTGATCTGTTGGGCATCTTCATTTTAAGTCTCAATCCACCATAATTAGAGCTAAACTCATATTTTCTTGCAAACTCACTTCTATTCCTGTGTCTACAATCTGCATTTTTATACATGGAAGTGTGTTGCCCCCCTGTGCAAATATCTATCATAGCACTCAGCACAACTTATTGAAATTCTGCTTCCTTATATAAGCAGTTAACTTTTAGACAAGGAGTACGTCTGATTTATCTTTGTGCTCCCAAGACCTAGCACAATATATGGCACAGAGTTGGTATTGAGGTACATTTGCTAAAGTGAGTTCATGTATGAATATATAATTACCCTTGCGTGTTCCTTAACTTGACTCCTTGTAGTTCTATTTTATTTCAACTTGTTGCATAATTATGCCATTCAATCTACCAGTAAATTTCATGATTCCACCTCTGAAATATCTCATAGGTCCATCCTTTTCATTAGTTCTGCCCTTATCCAGAGGCCTGTATGCAAACTATCATAGTGATATTTTAGTCGTTGTGATTAAATATAATGTCTTCTTACTAATATGCGTATACCCTACAAAATCTCCGTTCCTTCCTTCCTATTCGACAGATGTTTATTGAGTGACTGCTATTTGCCAGGCAGTTTCTAGACACTGGAGATATGAGAGTGAACAAGACAGGACAACTTCTCAGGGAGCTTTTTTAGATTGGGAAGACCTAAAATTAACCAGCAACCAAATACCTATTTTAAAACAATGTCAAATGCTAGGGGGGAAAAATAAAGCAGAGTAAATGGATAGACAAGCAGTTCTATAAAGTCTTAGTTGGGAAGTATTTCAATTGGTTATTCAGGTAAAGTGTCTAAACAGGTAATATTTGAATGTGATAAAAGAGTAAACCATGTGAATATCTCTGGAAAAAGTGTGCAAGACAGAGGGAACTACAACTGTAAATGACCTTAGGTAAGAGACTACTTGTGTAATGCATGTAACTGACATTGAGTGAGCAAGAGATAGACAGGAACCAGAGTCATGTAGGACCTTGGAGATGATGGTATAGGTATTGAATTTTATTTTAAGCATGCTTGCAATTATTATAAAATTGAGAACAAGGGACTGCTATGGGTGGCTGTGTGGTTAAAAGAATGTTGGGGTGTATATCAATCAGCCACTGACAATAATGCTGAGAAACAAACCATGCCCAAACTCAGAGTGATGCAAGATTTAGCATTATGTCTTTCTTAAACATCTGTAGGTTGGCTATAAGTTGTACTGAAGTCTCCTCCTTGTCTCTCATCTTCTTTGAAGCAGCAACTATTCACAGCATGTTTCCCTCATGGAAATAGCAGAAGCAGGAGAGGACAAGCCCAAATACACATTTCAAGACTCTACTTGTGTCATATCTATTAATATCTTATTGGCCAAATAATTCACACAGGGTGGGAAGTATATGTTTCTCATGGAGTTGACGAGGATGGAGGTAAAAATGCTTCTCACAAAAATCCAGTCTATGCAAGATGTGAGATTGGAAACAAGGAAATGTGTCATGTTATTACTGTAGTCATTTGAGAGATGGTCATTTTGGAAGTGGTGAGAAATGAATGGATTTAGGATATAATTTAAAGGTAGAGCTTACATAAGTCAATGATGGATTTCATGTGGGGGATAAGGATATCACACGTCACTCATAGGATTTTTATTTGAGCAATTGGATGCCTAGAGATGCTATTCATCAAGGTAGGAGAGACTGAGGGAAGAGCAAGCTCTTAATTTTTGGACATGTTAAACTGAAATAACTTATTAGACATCCAAGTGGAGATGATTATGGAGCAATTGGCTAGATGAGTCTGGAATCAGGAAAGAGGATAGAACTGGAGACATAATACAGTTCTGATTTAGATTTAAGAGTCATAAACATCTAGGTGGAATTTAGCGCCTCCAGTCTGGATGAAATGGTTCCCAAATAATCTTCCATGGGCTGGTGTGACCATGCCAGTCCCAGATGTTTTTAGTGTTGTCTCTCACTCATTGTTTTTCATATTCTTATACTCTGTATGAAACTAACTTCATATTCTCAGAGTGTGCCTGTACTTCCATGTACCAACCATGGGATTTCTTACATCCAGCTTTCTATTAGAGCCCAAATGACTCAATTTCTCCAAACTGCTTTCCATGACCCTATCACATTTTCAATCAACACATGTATCTATGGATCAGAATAATAGTTTGAAAACTACTTTTTGAGTACAACACCCCCATTTACTGATGGCAATTTAGGACCATATAATATAATTTATGGACTCAAATATGTATTGACAATTATTCTCATTTGTCCATGTGGCTGTATCATCTAATAGAATGTGATCTCTTTGAAGGCAAGAGTCTGATCTAAATCAGATTTTCTCCCGCACCTCCTACCTTCTGCAAATTGCTGGTGTTGCATATCATTTCTGTTGAATTTTAATTTGCATTATCATTATAGACTGTTTAGGGAGATTTTTAAAGAAGAGCCAACATAGAGACACAGTAGATAATCACTGAAATATGAGCTTTTTAAAAAAAAGAATACTTGCTATACATTGACATATTAAAAAGGAGTTCACTGCACTGTGAATCAAAACCAACTATAAAACCAATATTTTTTTCTTCCCCCATATTCTCCTACATATTTATGTTCTCCTACATATTCTGTACTCAGAACTCTTGGCTATATATAAGTCATTCTACACTGAGAATTTTCTTAAGAATACTACTGAAACAGTGAAAATTGTAAATAATCTGCCATTTCTCCGAATCAGATAAGTGTCTCACTGAGCAAGTAGTGACTGGGAAAGCAAACTGCTGGGACTTACCACAGTGGCAGGTATTACCTTTTCTTTGACTTGTGGAATATTGATTGAGCCATCTGCTCCAGGTTAGAAGTGAAAGAGTGATACACTGAATAGGTTACAAAGCCATTTCAAAGAAGGAAACAATTTCTTGACAGTAGAATTTTTTGAAAGATAAACCTTTTTATTGAAACAAAACATAATTGACTACAAATATTTGTGGGGGACAGAGTAGACTATCAGCATTTGTGTACAGTGTGTGGTGATCAAATGGGGATAATTAGCATATTCATCATTACAAAAGCTAATCACTCTTTGTGTCCATTAACCAATTTCTCCCTAACCCCCGCTCCCCCTTTCCACCTCTAGTAACCACAGTTCTGTTCTCTCCAGAAAGATATTTTTTTGACAAAAGTAGAAATTTTCTAGGTGAAGAAAATGCCAGATTTAAAGTATAATGTAAATTCTTCAGAATAATTTTTATTGCTTTCTTGATTATTTCAGTACACATGGGTGGATTTTATTCAAAACGTAGCATTGATCTCATGCCTATGTTTGTTTTTACCTAATAATTTTATAGTCAACAGGAGACAGCATTGTACTGGAAGGTATGAAAACAAGCTTCTTGTCTTAGTTTTACCATGAACCATTATATGATGTTGGACAAATTACTTCACTTATCCATATATTTTCATTTTTCCATTCAGTCATTTGTAAGTACCTACACTATATGGTATTAGTACTAACAGTATTTTATAAATTTTGGTTACAATCCTTCTGGTTGTAATAAGGGTCTATTCTTTTTTTTTTTTTTTTTGTATTTTTATTTTATTTTTTTTTTCACTTCACTTACGGTTGTTTTATTTTATTTTTATTTTTTTTATTTTTTATTTTTTTAAAAATTTTATTTTGTCGATATACATTGTAGCTGATTATTGAGGAACTCAAACAACTTTACAAGAAGAAAACAAGCAACCCAATTAAAAAATGGGCAAAAGAGCTAAGTAGGCATTTCTCTAAGGAAGATATCCAAATGGCCAACAGACATATGAAAAAATGCTCAACATCACTCAGCATCCGGGAAATGCAAATCAAAACCACATTGAGATACCATCTAACCCCAGTTAGGATGGCTAAAATCCAAAAGACTATGAACGATAAATGCTGGCGAGGCTGCGGAGAAAAAGGAACTCTCATACATTGTTGGTGGGACTGCAAAATGGTGCAGCCTCTATGGAAAATGGTATGGAGGTTCCTTAAACAATTGCAAATAGATAAGGGTCTATTCTAATCAGCTTAAGCAACAGGGGGAAAATTATTGTTATTATTTTTGAAACATAATTGAGTATACATATTTGTGGGGTGCAGAGTTGAATATCAATACCTATGTACAATATATGATGATCAAATGAAGATAATTAATATATTCATCATTGCAAATCATAATCATTCTTTGTGACCCTTTACTAATTCTTCACTAAATGCCCCCCCCTTCCCACTTCTGATAGCCACAGTTCTGTCTTCCCCTTTCGAAAGTTCAAAGTATTATTGTTATTTTTGTATCTTTGTTTCTTTACTTTTTACTTATTTGCTTACTTTATTTAGCTCCCACTTATGAGGGAGGATATGTGGTATTTTTCTCTCTGTGCCTGGCTTGTTTCACTTAACATAGTTTTCTCCAAGCTCATCTATGTTGCCACAAATAGCAAAATTTAATTCTTTTTATAGTAGAGTAGTATTCCATTGTGTATATATGCCACATTTTCCTTATCTAGTTGTCCATCGATGGACTTTTACATTGGTTCAATATATTGGCTTCTGTAAATAGAGTTGTAATGAACACAGGAGTACAGGTATCCCTTTGACATGACGATTTCCATTCCTTTGGGTATGTACCTAGAAGAGGGATTGCTGGATCATATGGAAGATATATCTGTAGTTGTTTGAGAAACCTCCAAATGGTTTTCCAAAGTGGTTGTACTAGTTTACATTCTTACCAAAAGTGCAGTAGTGTTCCCTTCTCTCCACACCCTCACCAGCATTTGTTATTCACTGTCATTTTGATCATAGCCAGTCTAACTGGGGTGAGGTGATATCTCAGTGTGGTTTTAATTTGCATTTCCCTGATGACTAGTAACATTGAGCATTTTTTCATTTGTATGTCTTCCTTTGAAAATTGTCTATTCAGCTTCTTTGCCCATTTTTTAGTTGGGTCATTTATATTTTGACTGTATAACGGCTTGAGTTCTATGTATATTCTGGATATTAGCCCCTTGTCGGATGCATAGTTGGCAAAAATTTTCTCGCACTCTGTAGGTGGTCTTTTCACTCTGCTGATTGTTTCTTTTGCTGTGCAGAAACTTTTTAGTTTGATATAGTCCCATTTGTTTGTTTTTTCTTTTGCTGCTTGTGCTTTTGGGCTCATGTTCATAAAGCCTGTGCCCTGACCTAACAGCTGAAGTGTTTCACCTATATTTTCCCTTAGTAATTTTACATTTTTGGGTCTTATACCTAGGTCTTTAATCAATTTTGAGTTGATTTTAGTGTATGGTGAGAGATGCGTATCTAGTTTCATTCTCCTGCATATAGACATCAAGTTTTTCCAGCAGCACTTGTTGAAAAGGCAAACTTTTCCCCAATGTAGATTTTTGTTTCCTTTGTCTAATATCAGATGGCTATAAGCCTGAGGAGTGATTTCTGGGTTCTCTATTCTACTCCACTGGTCTGAATGTCTATTTTTATACCAGTACCATGCTGTTTTGGTTACAACAACTTTGTAGTATAATTTTAAGTCAGGCAGAGTTATGCCTCCAGCTTTGTAATTTTTCCTCATGGTTGCTTTGGCTATTTGGGTATTTTGTTTTTCCATATGAAAGGTAAGATTGTTTTTTCCATTTCTGTGAAGAGTGTCATTGGTATTTTGATGGGGATTGCAGAGAATCTGTAGATCACTTTGGGTAGGATAGACATTTTCACAATGTTAATTCTTCTGATCCAAGAGCACGGAATATCTTTCCATCTTTTTGTGTCTTTTTAATTTCTTTCAGAAGTGGTTTGTAATTCTCATTGTAGAGGTCTTTAAACTACTTGGTTAAATTGATCCCTAGATATCGTATTTTTCTGGTGACAATTGTAAATGGGCTTACTTTATTTCTCTTTCTGTTAATTCATTATTTGAGTATATAAATGCTACTGATTTGGGGGCATTTATTTTGTATCCTGCAATGTTACTGAAATTATTAAACAGCTCTTGGAGCTTTTTGATAGACTCTAGGTTTTTCTATATATAGTATGATGTCATCTGCAAATAGGGAAAGTTTGACTTCCTCTTCTCCAATCTGGATTCCTTTTCTTTCCTTCTCTTTCCTGATTGCTCTAGCTAGTGCCTCCACCGCCATGTTGAATGGAAGTGGTGAGAGTGGACATCCTCGTCTTGTTCCTTTCCTTAATGGGAAGGCCTTCAGTTTTTCCCCATTCAGAGTAATACTGGCAGTGGGCTTGTCATAAATGGCTTTTATTGTGTTAAGATATTTTCCTTCTATACCTAATTGCTTGAGAGTCTTTATCATGAAGGAATGTTGAATTTTGTCAAATGCCTTTTCAGCATCTATTGAGATAATCATATGGTCTTTGTCGTTGAGCTTGTTGATATGATGTGTCACATTTATTGACTTTCATAAGTTGAACCATCCTTGCATCCCTGGGATGAATCCCAGTTGATCACAGTGTATATATTTCTTAATATGTTGCTGTATTCTAATTGCTAATATTTTGTTGAGGATTTTAGCATCTAGGTTCATCAAGGATATTGGCCTGTAATATTCTTTTTTGTGTGTGTCTTTATCTGGTTTTGGCATCAGAGTTATGTTGGCCTCATAGAATGAGTTTCGGAGAGTAGAGTCTGTTTCAATTGTTTGGAACAGTTTCATGAGAATTGGTATTAACTTCTCTTTAAAAGTTTGATAGAATTCAGCTGTAAAGCACTCCAGACCCAGGCTTTTTTTGTTGAAAGATTGATAATTACTGCTTCAATCTCCTTGCTTGTTATTGGTCTGTTCAGGTTTTCTATCTCTTCTTGGTTCAGTCTTGGCAATTTATGTGTGTCTAGAAACTTATCCACATCTTCTTCCAGATTTTCAAATTTCTTGTCATACAGTTGTTTATAATAGTCTCTAATGATTCTTTGTATTTCTGCAGTGTCAGTTGTAATGTCCCCCTTTTCATTTCTGATTTTTGTTATTTGGGTCTTCTCTTCTTTTTTTGTTAATCTAGCTAATGGTGTGTCTATTTTGTTTATCTTCTCGAAAAACCAACTTTTACTTTTGTTAATCTTTACTATTGTTTGGGGGGGTCTCTATTTCATTTAGTTATGCTCTGATCTTAATTATTTCTTTCCATCTACTGCCTTTAGGTTTGGATTGTTGTTGTTTTTCAAGTTCTTTGAGGCATAGCATTAGGTCGTTTATTTGGAATATTTCCATTTTTTTGATATAATCATTTACTGCAATAAATTTCCCTCTTGGTACTACTTTTGCAGTATCCCACAAGTTTAGTATAATGTATCTTTATTTTCACTAGTTTTTAGAAATTTTTGATTTCCTGTTTAATTTCTTCTTGGACCCATAGGTCGTTCAGGAGCCTATTATTTATTTTCCATGTATTTGTAAATCTTCCAGGGATTTGCTGATTTTCTTATCTACAGTTTTAGTCCATTGTGGTCTGAAAAGATTGTTGGAATGATTTCAATTCTTTAAAATTTGCTGAGACTAGATTTGTGACCTAATATGTGGTCTATCCTGGAGTATATACCATGAGCTGATGAGAAGAAAGTGTATTCTTTAGCTTTTCGGTGAAATGTTCTGTATATATTCGTCAAGTCCAGTTGGTCTAGGATACAGATTAAATCCAGTGTCTCTTTGTTGACTTGTTGCCTGGAAGTCCTGTCCCATACTGAGAGAGGGGTGTTCAGATCACCCACTATTAATGTATTAGGACCTATCTCCTTCTTTAAGTCTAAGAGTGTTTCCCAGATATATCTCGGTGCTCCAATATTGGGTGCATACATGTTTATGATTGTTATGTCTTCTAGCTGGGTAGTCCCCTTTATCATTAGAAAATAGCCTTCCTTTCTAAATGTATTTTGGTTTAAAGTCTATTTTGTCTGATATAAGAATAGCTACTCCTGCCCGTTTTTGGTTTCTATTTGCATGGTATATCTTTTTCCATCCCTTCACTTTTAGTCTATGAGTGTCTTTATAGGTGAGGTGGGTTTCTTGAAGACAGCATATACTTGGGTCTATCTTTTTAATCCAGTCAGTTAGTCTGTGTCTTTTGAATGGGGAGTTTAGTCCATTCACATTTAGAGTAATTATCAAGAATTGTTGTTTAATTCCTGTCATTTAATTGCTATTTGTGTGGTTTAAATATGTTTTGATAATTATTTCCCCTATTATTTCTCTTCTTCGATGTGAGTTGGGGATTTAATGTGGAATGGTTTAGCTTCTTTCTCTTTCTTGTTGGTATTTTTGTTTCAACTGTGGGTTTTGCTCTTTCTTGTGTATTTGTGATCATGGTCACCATTATTCAGAATCCAGATGAATGACTCCCTTGAGAATTTCTTGCAGGGCTTGTCGTGTGGTGGTGAACTCCCACAACTTGTTTGTCTGGGAAATACACTTTCTCCCTCATTTCTGAAGGAGAGCCTTGCTGGGTGAAGAATTCTTGGCTGGCATATTTGTTTATTTTAGTATTTTGAATGTATCATTCCACTTTCTTCTGGCCTGTAGGGTTTCAGTTGAGAAGTCTGCTGTTAGTTTGATGGGGGTTCCCGTATAAGTGACCTGAGGCTTTTCTTTTGCTGCTTGTAGAATTCTCTCTTTGTTTTTGAGCTTTGTGAATTTAACTATAATATGCCTTGGGGGGTATCTATTTGGGTTGAATCTTTTTGGGGACCTTAGAGCTTCCTGGATCTGAAGGTCTGTATCTCGCCCTACACCTGGGAATTTTTCTGTTACTTTTTCCTTGAATAGGTTTTCAATACCTTTTCCCTTCTCCTGTCCTTCAGGAATATCCACAATTCACATGTTAGAGTGCTTGAGATTGTCTGCTATCTCTCTTAGGTTTTCCTCATTATTTTTAATTCTTTTTTCCTTTTTTTTGTCTGCCTGAGTTATTTCAAAAAGACCATCATCAAGCTCTGAAATTCTTTCTGCTGCTTGCTCTACCCTGCTACTCAAGCTCTCAGTTGTGTTTTTTTATTTCATTGCGTGAGTCTTTTATTTCTAGAAGTTCTGCTACACTCTTTTTTATGGTATTAATCTCTTTGTGGATTTCCTCCTTCATATTTTGGATGTTTTGTCTTGTTTCATTGTTTTCTCTAATTGAGTCTTCCTTTATTTCTTCAAGTTTTCTTAAGATCATTACTCAAAATTCTTTTTCAGGCATTTCAAGGATTTCCTATTCCATGGAGTCTGAATTTGGGGCATTACTGTACCCTTTCAGTGGTGTCATTTCTTCTTTATTGTTTGTACTTCTAGTGTTTTTTTGCTGATGCTTGGTCATTTGGTAGGGGGTTTGCTTCTTCTAATACACTGAGGTTGGCTGTTGAGTGGCCTTGATTGCTACTGTGGGAAGTGAACTGTCTTGCTTGATATTAGGTGTGTTGGTGGTTGTGTTGAACCTACTTGGTTCCCGTTCTAGACACTGTGGTCGTAGAATGAACCCCTAATGTGTGGAGTTATGCTGGGCCAAACATGGTGGATCAGATCCATAGGCTAGTGCTCCCACCTGGGTCTGAGGTGGGATGAGGGGTCACGTGGATCCACGTGGTACCACTGGCTGGCTGGTGCCAGCAGGCTCACCTGCACAGTGCCAGTTCAGGGTGGTAAGGTAGGGCCTGGAGCTCCCTCCATGCCTGGGTCCAAGGCGGTGGGTTGGGGGGCCCACGTGGAGCTGTGCAGTTCTGCTGGCTGGCCAGCGGGCGCTGGTGGGCTCACCCGTGCAGTGCCGGTTCTGGGTGCTGAGGCCTGGTTTTAATTTTTTGAGGAACCTTCATACTGTTTCTCATAATAGCTGTACCAATTTACATTCCCAACAACAGTGCATAGGATTGTTTTTTCTCCACATTCAGCACTTGTTATCTCTTGTGTTTTTGAACATAAACATTCTAACAGGAGTGAGGTGATATCTCATTGTGGTTTTGATTTGCATTTTCCTAATGATTAGTGATGTTGAGCATCTTTTCATGTGCCTCTTGGTCATATGTATATCTTCTTTGGAGAAATGTCTGTTCAAGCCCATTGCCCATTTATTAATCAAATTATTATTATTTGGTTTTTTTTTTGCTACTGAATTGTAGGAGTTCCTTATATATTTTGGATATTAGCCCCTTATCAGTTATATGGTTTGCAAATAGTTTTCCTGTTCAGTAGGAACAGGAACACTTTCACTCTGTTGATTGGGTTTTTTTTTTTTTTTGCCATGAAGAAGCTTTTTAGTTTAGCTTAATTCTACTTGTCTTTTTTTGCTTTTGTTGCCCGTGTTTTTGAGGTCATATCCAAAAAATCATTGCCAAGACCAATGTCAGGGAGATTTTTCTCTATTTTCTTCTAGGAGTTTTATAGTTTCAGGTCTTACATTAAAGTCTATAATAAATACTGAGTTGGTTTTTGTGTACAATGATAAGGGTCCAATTTTTTTTTTCCTGCATGTGGATATGCTCTTTTCCCAAAATCCTTTTTTTATATGTGTGAGTAAAATAATTTATTTACTTATTTATTTATTTTTAAAATTTTATTTATTGTTAGCATATTTATTTTTACAAATCATGATATTTCATTATGCCCTTTGCCTGACCTATTGCTTCCCTACCTCCCTTCCTTCTGTCCCCCTTATCTCTAGTATCCTTAGGTTTGTTCTCCTTCTGAAATTTCAACGTATTGCTGTGGTCTTTTCTTTCTTTCTTTCCTTCATTTCTTCCTTCTTCTTGCCTTCCCTCACCCCTCCCTCCCTCCCTCCCTTCCTTCCTTTCTAGCAGCCAGATATGTGTGACGACATGCAGCATTTCTGATTCTTAGTCTGGCTTATTTCACTCAACAGAATTTTTTCCAGACTCATCCATGTTGCTGCAAATGGCAGAATTTCATTCTTTTTATAGCTGAGTAGTATTCCATTGTGTATATACACCACATTTCCTTTACCCAGTTGTCTGTTGATGGACACTTAGGTTGGTTCCATATCATGGATATTGTAAATAGAGCTGCAATTAATATGGGAGTGCAGGTATCCCTTCAACACAATGATTTCCATTCCTTTGGATATATACCCAGTAGTGGAATTGCTGGATCATATGATAGCTCTATCTGTAGTTGTCTGAGAAACCTCCATATTGTTTTCCATAATGGCTGTGCTAATTTACAGTCCCACCAGCAGTGTAGAAGATTTCCCCTTTCCCTGCATCTTTGAGAGAATTTGTTATTCTCGTTTTTTTTTTCTCATTCTGATTCTTTTCTTTTCTTTTCTAATTGAAGAAATGTATTTCTTTCTTTTATTTTTTTAAATTTTATTTTGTCGATATACATTTTGGCTGATTATTGCTCCCCATCACCAAAACCTCCCTCCCTTCTCCCTCCCCCCCAAAAATGTCCTTTCTGTTTGCTTGTCGTATCAACTTCAAGTAATTGTGGCTGTTATATCTTCTTCCCCCGCCCGGTTTTGTGTGTCTGTGTGTGTGTGTGTGTGAATTTATATATTAATTTTTAGCTCCCACCAATAAGTGAGAACATGTGGTATTTCTCTTTCTGTGCCTGACTTGTTTCACTTAATATAATTCTCTCAAGGTCCATCCATGTTGTTGCAAATGGCAGTATTTCATTCGTCTTTATAGCTGAGTAGTATTCCATTGTGTAGATATACCATATTTTCCGTATCCACTCATCTGATGATGGGCATTTGGGCTGGTTCCAACTCTAGGCTATTGTAAAGAGTGCAGCGATGAACATTGGGGAACAGGTATACCTTCGATTTGATGATTTCCATTCCTCTGGGTATATTCCCAACAGTGGGATAGCTAGGTCGTATGGTAGATCTATCTGCAATTGTTGGAGGAACCTCCATACCATTTTCCATAGAGGCTGCACCATTTTGCAGTCCCACCAACAATGTATGAGAGTTCCTTTTTCTCCGCAACCTCACCAGCATTTATCGTTCAGAGTCTTTTGGATTTTAGCCATCCTAACCGGGGTTAGATGGTATCTCAATGTGGTTTGGATTTGCATTTCCCAGACGCTGAGTGATGTTGAGCATTTTTTCATATGTCTGTTGGCCATTTGTATATCTTCCTTAGAGAAATGCCTGCTTAGCTCTTTTGCCCATTTTTTAATTGGGTTGCTTGTTTTCTTCTTGTAAAGTTGTTTGAGTTCCTTATATATTCTGGATATTAATCCTTTGTCAGATATATATTTTGCAAATATTTTCTCCCACTCTGTTGGTTGTCTTTTAACTCTGTTAATTGTTTCTTTTGCTGTGCAGAAGCTTTTTAGTTTGATATAATCCCATTTGTTTATTTTTCCTTTGGTTGCCCGTGCTTTTGGGGTCGTGATGATGAAGTCTGTGTCCAGTCCTATTTCCTGAAGTGTTTCTCCTATGTTTTCTTAAAGAAGTATTATTGTTTCAGGGTGTATATTTAAATCCTTAATCCATTTTGAGTTGATTTTAGTATACGGTGAGAGGTATGGATCTAGTTTCATTCTCCTGCATATGGATATCCAGTTATCCCTGAAGAGGCAGTCCCTTCCCCAGTGAATAGGCTTGGTGCCTTTGTCAAAGATCAGATGGCAGTAAGTGTGTGGGTTGATTTCTGGATTCTCTATTCTATTCCATTGGTCAGTGTGTCTGTTTTTATGCCAGTACCATACTGTTTTGGTTATTATAGCTTTGTAGTATAGCTTAAAGTCAGGTAGTGTTATGGCTCCAGCTTTATTTTTTTTGCTCAGCATTGCTTTGGCTATGTGTGGTCTTTTTTTGTTCCATATAAATGACTGGATAGATTTTTCTATTTCTGAGAAAAATGTCTTTGGAATTTTGATGGGGTTTGCATTGAATTTGTATATCACTATGGGTAGTATGGACATTTTCACTATGTTGATTCTTCCAATCCAAGAGCATGGGATATCTTTCCATCTTCTTGTATCCTCTCTAATTTCTCTCAACAGTGCTCTGTAGTTCTCATTATAGAGATTTTTCACCTCCTTGGTTAACTCAATTCCTAAGTATTTTATTTTTTTGGTGGCTATTGTAAATGGGCAGGCTTTCTTGATTTCTCGTTCTGCATGTTCACTATTGGAGAAAAGAAATGCTAATGATTTTTGTGTGTTGATTTTGTTTCCTGCTACTGTGCTGAAATCATTTATCAATTCCAACAGTTTTTTGGAGCGGTTTTAGGCTGTTCAATATATAGGATCATGTCATCTGCAAACAGGGACAGTTTGACTTCATCTTTTCCAATGTGGATGCCCTTTATTTCCTTCTCATCTCTGATTGCTCTGGCTGGTACTTCCAACACTATGTTGAATAGGAGTGGTGAGAGTGGGCATCCTTGTCTAGTTCCTGTTCTTTTTTTTTTTTTTTTGTCGTTTTTTCGTGACTGGCACTCAGCCAGTGAGTGCACCGGTCAGTCTTATATAGGATCCGAACCCATGGCGGGAGCGTCGCCGCACTCCCAGCGCAGCACTCTACCAAGTGCGCCACGGGCTCGGCCCCTAGTTCCTGTTCTTAAAGGAAAAGCTTTCAGCTTTTCCCCATTCAGGATGATATTTGCAGTGGGTTTGTCATATATGGCTTTAATTATGTTGAGATACTTTCCCTCTATACCTAACTTATAGAGGGTCTTTGTCATGAAGGAGTTCTGAACTTTATCAAATGCTTTTTCAGCATCTATAGAGATAATCACATGGTCCTTGTGTTTGAGTTTATTAATATGGTGTATCACATTTATTGATTTGCGTATGTTGAAACTAACTTGCATCCCTGGGATGAATCCCACTTGATCGTGATGAATAATTTTACATATGTGTTGCTGTATTCTGTTTGCTAGTATTTTAGTGAGGATTTTTGCATCTATATTCATCAAGGATATCGGCCTGTAGTTTTCTTTTTTGGTTATATCTTTACCTGGTTTTGGTATCAGGATGATGTTTGCTTCATAGAATGAGTTTGGGAGAGTTGCGTCCGTTTCAATCTTTTGGAATAGTTTGTAAAGAATTGGTGTCAATTCCTGTTTGAATGTTTGGTAAAATTCTGCTGTGAATCCATCTGGTCCTGGGCTTTTCTTTGTTGGGAGCCTTCTGATAACAGCTTCAATCTCCTTTATTGTTATTGGTCTGTTCAAATTTTCTACATCTTCACGGTTCAGTTTCGGGAGCTTGTGTGTGTCCAGAAATATATCCATTTCCTCCAGATTTTCAAATTTGTTGGCGTAAAGTTGTTTATAGTAGTCTCGAATGATTCCTTGTATTTCAGATGAATCAGTTGTAATATCGCCTTTTTCATTTCTAATTTTTGTTATTTGAGTCTTCTCTCTTCTTTTTTTTGTTAGCCATGCTAATGGTTTGTCAATTTTATTTATCTTTTCAAAAAACCAACTTTTTGATTTGCTGATCTTTTGAATTGTTTTTTGGTTTTCAATTTCATTCAGTTCTGCTCTGATCTTAATGATTTCTTTCCGTCTGCTAACTTTAGGTTTGGATTGTTCTGGTTTTTCTAGTTCTTTAAGGTGAAGTGTTAGGTTGTTCACTTGCCATCTTTCTATTCTTCTGAAGTGAGCGTTTAATGCAATAAATTTTCCCCTCAATACTGCTTTTGCAGTATCCCACAGGTTTTGGTATGATGTATCATTGTTTTCATTATTTTCAATAAATTTTTTGATTTCCTGCTTGATTTCTTCTTGGACCCATATGTCTTTAAGTAGAATTCTGTTTAATTTCCATGTGTTTGTATAGTTTCCAGAGTTTTGTTTGTTATTAATTTCTAGTTTTAATTCATTGTGGTCTGAGAAGATACATGGGATAATTCCAATTTTTTTGAATTTATTGAGACTTGATTTGTGACCTAATATGTGATCTATCCTGGAGAATGATCCATGTGCTGATGAGAAAAATGAATATTCTGAGGTTGTTGGGTGGAATGTTCTGTAGATATCTGCCAATTCCAATTGGTCTAGAGTCTTGTTTAGATCTTGTGTTTCTCTACTGATTCTTTGCCTAGATGATCTGTCTAATATTGACAGTGGGGTGTTCAGGTCCCCTGTTATTATGTTATTAGTGTCTATTTCCTTCTTTAGGTCTAATAGAGTTTGTTTTATAAATCTGGCTGCTCCAACATTGGGTGCGTACATATTTATGATTGTTATGTCTTCTTGATGGATCAGTCCTTTTATCATTAAGTAGTGTCCCTCATTGTCTCTTTTTATGATTTTTAGTTTAAAGTCTATTTTGTCAGATATAAGAATAGCTACTCCAGGTCGTTTTTCTTTTCTGTTTGCATGGTAAATCTTTTTCCATCCTTTCACTCTTAGTCTGTGTGAATCTTTATGGGTGAGGTGGGTCTCTTGTAGGCAGCATACAGTTGGGTCCGCCTTTTTGATCCAGTCAGCCAGTCTGTGTCTTTTGATTGGGGAATTTAAGCCTTTTACATTAAGAGTTGTTATTGAAAGGTGTTGATTTATTCCTAGCATTTTATTGGTTGTTTGGTTGTCTTAGGTGTCTTTTGTTCCTTGCTTTCTGATTTACTGTTTGGTTTCTGTGTTTGTTGGTTCCTTAGGTTGTAGATAGAGTTTTTGTTTGCTTGTTTTCTCTTCATGAATGCCATTTTTATTATACTAGTGGGTATTGATTTTTCTTGGGTTTTTATGGCAGTGGTAGTTATTTTTCAGGAAGCAAACCCAGTACTCCCTTGAGGATTTCTTGTACGGGTTGTCGTGTGGTAGTGAACTCCCGCAGTTTTTTTTGTCTGAGAAATATACTATTTGCCCTTCATTTCGGAAGGATAACCTTGCAGGGTAGAGTATTCTTGGCTGGCAATCTTTGTCTTTTAGTATTTTGAAAATATCATTCCATTCCTTTCTAGCTTTTAGGGTTTGTGAAGAAAAGTCTGATGTTAGCCTGATTGGGGCTCCCTTATAGGTGATTTGACACTTCTCTCTTGCAGCTTTTAAGATTCTCTCTTTGTCTCTGAGTTTTGCCAATTTGACTATGACATGTCTTGGAGAAGGCCTTTTTGGGTTGAATACGTTTGGAGATCGTTGAGCTTCCTAGATCTAAAGATCTGTGACTTTTCCTATACCTGGGAAGTTTTCTGCCACTCTTTTGTTGAATATGTTTTCAATGGAATCTCCATTTTCCTCCCCTTCTGGAGTACCCATGACTGGGATATTTGAGTGCTTAAGGTTGTCTGATATCTCTCTCAGATTTTCTTCAATGTCCTTGATTCTTTTTTCTTTCTTTTTGTCTGCTTGTGTTATTTCAAACAGCCCATCTTCAAGTTCAGAGGTTCTCTCTTCAACTTCGACAAGCCTGCTGGTTAAACTCTCCGTTGTGTTTTTTATTTCGCTGAATAACTTCTTCAGTTCAGCAAGTTCTGCTACATTTTTTTTCAGGAGATTGACTTCTTTGTACATTTCCTCTTTCAGATCCTGTATACTTTTCCTCATTTCATCATGATGTCTAGCTGTGTTTTCTTGTATCTCATTCAGTTTCCTTAGAATTATCACTCGAAATTCCTTGTCAGTCATTTCAAGGGCTTCTTGTTCTATAGGATCTAGAGTTTGAGATTTATTAACTTTTGGTGCTGTACTTTCTTGATTTTTTGTGTTTTCTGGTATCTTTTTTTTATGTTTATTCATTGTGGCAGGGGGTTTCACAGTCCACCTGTTTGAGACTAATGACTAACTAGGATGTTGCTGTGGTTGCCAATTTTGTATGGCTACCTCCGTGGCTGCCCAGTTGGCCTCTAGTGCCTTTTGTGTGTGGTTGCCTCGGGTATTGGGCTTCTCCAGGGAGCCACCTTTCTGGTCAGCTTGGACTCTGCTGGGCTGGTGGATCACGTACCACAGGGTGTGTGATTGCTGTTGAGCTTTTACTTCCTGTGCAGGACTTCTCCCTCTTCCATGGGCTCTGGCCCAGGCTGTTGGATTGTGCAGTGGCGACCCCACCGGGTGTGAGGTTTCTGTCAAGTCTCCACCTCCCTGGCCGCACGTCTCCCCACTCTGTGCGAACTGTGCTGGGCTGGGGCGTGTCTTCTGCAACCATCGTCTATCAGCTGGGCCTTCAAGACCCTGCTCGGCACCGCCTCGCCCATGAAGTCTACCAGGTTTCTGCTAGGCACAGACAACTGGTCGCTCTGGGTGCCTTTGTAGCACTGTGTAGATCTTTCTCCGGACTTGTTCACCTTTGTATCTCCCCGGTATAAACCAAGTCTAGCGCCCGCCTGCAGCCAGCTCTCCAGCAGGTTCAAGCGTACCTGGGAACTCTCCTACCACACTATTCCCAACCAGAAAATGGTTAAGCTTTTTTCCAAACTGGTGGCCACAGAGATGGTATCTGCCTCCCAGTAACAGGAAGTTTACCAGGGGCCGGAGTCCAGGGTGTTGTGGAGTGACAGTCAGCCCTCCCCTACTTCCTTGCCCTCCCGACACTGGCCGGGGACGCCCCACGCCACCAACCCGCCAGAGAACCACGGAGGGAGTGGGAGGGGAGGCCGGCCCGCTGGCTCCAGAAAGCCCCGCGCCGGGCCAAGCAAGTTGGAAGGCTCAGTTACGGCCGAGCCGGGCGGAGCTGCTAGCACCTGGGAAAATGGAGGCAGCCCCGTGGCGGTGAGTGACCCGGTGATGCAGGCGGGAGCCAGGTGGGCGTCAGCCCCCCAAACAGGGCTGGTCCAGGGGTCACTCACAGGGTTGTGCCAGGTCGGGTGCTCACTCTCTGCCTCTGGTTTGCCACCTTCCCCGTTCTCGGTCGCTGTCACCTCGGGCTGTTCAGTCGGGATGCCGCTCGGGTCCTCCCAGGAATCTTCTTTAATGCCGGCCTGAAACCTCGAATCCTGAATAGGGCAGCTGGCCGCCTTCAGCGTGGCCCCGGCCTCCGGGATCCTGTCTGCATCCACAGCAGCCCTGGCGCCGTGTTCCCTATTTAGAGACTCGCTTTTTCAGCTAAGAAACAGTTCTTTTCCTGCTCCACACTACAAAGCTGTTGCCTGTAAATGAGGCAGCCTCTCCTGCCGAGGGTAAAGTGGCGGTCACCCCCCACGACCAGCCACCAGCAGCAGTCCTCCCTTAAGAAATGGCAAGAGGAAGGTCCACAAGTTTCCCGGCTGCCTGAGGCCCAGTGGCCGCCTTTTCCACCTCAGCTACTCCGCGCCAACCGCCGCAGCCACTGCCATCTTGAAACGCCTCATTCTGATTCGTTATTCTCGTTTTTTTAATAATGGCCAGTCTAACTGGGGTGAAATGATATCTCAATGTGTTTTAGATGTGTACTTTTCTGATAACTAATGATGCTGACCATTTTTCAATGTACCTTTTGGCCATTTGTGTGTATTCCTTTGAAAAATGTCTATTCATTTTCTTTGCCCACTTTTTAATTGGACTATTTGTTTTTTTTACTGTAGAGTTGTTTGTGTTCTTTGTATATTCTTGATATTAATCCCTAATTGGATGTAAGATTGCAAATATTTTCTCTCATTCCGTACATTGTCTTTCCACTCTGTTAATTGTTTCCTTTGATGTGCATAAGCTTTTTAGTTTGATATAATCCCATTTATTTTTTGTTTTGTTACTTTTGCTTTTGTGGTTTTATTCATAAAGTCTTTGCCCAGTCCTATTACATAGAATGTTTCCCTTATATTTTCCTTTAGTAATTTTATGGTTTCAAGTTTTGTATTTAAGTCTTTAACCCATTTTGAGTTGATTTTGGTATCTGGTGAGAGGTGCAAGTCCTGTTTCATTTTTCTGCATATGGATATCCAGTTTTCCCAGCACCATTTATTGAAGAGGCAGACTTTTCCCCAATGGATATTCTTGTTGCCTTTGTCAAAACATCAGTTGGGTGTAAGTCTGTGGGTTGATTTCTGGGTTCTCTATTCTATTCCATTGGTCCATGTGTCTGTTTTTATGCCAGTACCATGCTGTTTTGGTTACAATAGCTTTGTAATATAATTTGAGTCGGTAGTGTTATGTCTCCAGCTTAATTTTTCTTTTCTTTCTTTTTTTTTTTTTTTTTTTTTTGCTTAGGATTGCTTTGGCTACTCAGGGTATTTTCTTGTTCCATATGAATTTTTGGATTGCTTTTTCTATTTCTGTGAATAATGTCATTGGTATTTTGATGGGGATTGCATTGAATCTGTAGATCAATTTGCTTAGAATGGACATTTTCATGATGTTAATTCTTGCCATCCAAGAGCATAGTATATCTTTCCACCTTTTTGTGTCCTGTTTAATTTCTTTCATTAGTGTTATGTACTTGTCATTGTAGAGATCTTTCACATCCTTGGTTAAATTTATACCTAGGTGTTTTAGATTTTTGGCGACTGTTGTAAGTGGGATTGCTTTCTTGATTTCATTTTCTGCTAGTTTGTTATTGGAGTATAGAAATGCTATTGTTTTGGGGGTTCCCAACACCAACTTTGAAGAGTCTATTCTTTCCCCATTATGTACCCTTGGTAACCTTGTTAAAAATCTTAGAAGATAAGCTTTCAGGTTTTCACTGTTAATTATGATGTTAGCTGTGGGCTTTTCATATATTGCCTTTATTCTTTTGGCAGCTGGCCAGCACAGGGATTGAGCCCTGGACTGGCCTTTATCATGTTAAGGTAATTTCCTTCTATTGCTAGTTTGTTTTATGTTTTTATTATAAAAGGATTTTGAATTTTGTCCAAGGCTTTTTCTGAATCTATTGAGATGCTCATGTAATTTTTATCCTTTTTTCTGCTAAGGTGGTGTTTCACATTGATTTTCATATGTTGAGCCATCCCTGCATCCCAGGGATAAATCCCACTTGGTCATGGTGTATGTTCCTTTCAATATGCTTTTGAATTTGTTTTGCTAGTAGTTTTTGAGGATTTTTGTATTTATATTCATCAGGGATTTTTGCCTATAGTTTTCTTTTCTTGAATTGTCTTTGCCTATCTTTCATATGAAGGTAATGCAGGCCTCATAACAGTAGATGAAGGTAAAACAGACCTCATAAAATGAGCTTTGAAGTGTTCCTTTCTCTTAACATTTTTGGAAGGGTTTGAGAAGAATTAGCATGAATTCTTCTTTAAATGTTTGGCAGAACTTGCCATTGAAGCCATTTTGTCTTGGGCCAGATGGCTTTTCTTTTTTGGGAGGTTTCTGATTACTGAATCAATCAACATGCTAGCTACAGGTTTGTTCAGATTTTCTATTTCTTGATGATTCAGTCTCAGCTGATTGTATTTTTTTAGGAATTTATTCATTTCTTGTTGGTTATTCAATTTGTTGGGGTATAATTGTTCAGAGTAGACTCTCGTAATACTTTCAATTTTGTGACACCAATTGTAATGTCTCTTTCATTTTCTATTTTATTTTGTTTCTTCTTTCTTTTTTTCTTAGCTAATCTAGTAAAGGTTTGTCAATCCTGTTGCTCTTTCCAAAGAAATCAATTCTGAGTTTTCTTGATATTTTCTATTTGTTTTTCTGTTTTCTATTTTATTTATTTCTGCAGATTTACCACACCTGTATCAGACTGAGTATGGAGAGGGCCCCTATTTGTTTTCATCAACTACCTCACTCATTCCCACCCCACCCCTGCCCTGCCAACAACTTCCAGGACATACGAACTGTTATGAATTGAATTATGTCCCCTCCAAAATTCATACATTGCAATCATAACCCCAGTACCACAGCATGTAATTTTATTTGGAAATAAGGTCATTGTAAATATAAGTAGTTAAGATATGATCGTATGAAAGTAGGTTTGGCCCCTAATCTTATATTACTGCTATCCTTAGAAAAAGAGAAAATTTGGACACAAACACAGGGAGCAGGACATGTGAAGAGGAAGGGAGTGATGTGTTACAAGCCAAAGAACACTAAAGATTGCCAGCAAACTCTTGGAAGCTGGAGGATAAACCTGGAACAGATTTTTCCGTCTCAGCCCTCAGAAGAAACCAACCCTGCCAATACCTTGATTTTGAACTTCTAGATTCTAGAACTCTGAAACAATAAATTTCTGTTGTTAAGCTAACCTGTTTGTGGTAGTTTGTTATGACAGTCCTAGAAAAAAAAAAAAAGGCGTATTAATTAATTAATTAATTTATTGTTTATTTTTGAAAATTGAAGTGGGACCATGGGAAGATGAAGGGGCAAATACCTGCAAGAAAGAGAAGCCCTGAGATTGTGGTCTTAGTGACCTGAATCTAAGTGTCTAAAGTATTATGAAGTTGAACTGAAATGTAATAAAATTAGTTGGTTTTGCTGGGTACAGTGATCGTTCAAATCTAAGAAGAGTAAGGATATGTGCCGTTTTAGAATTAAATCCCACATTATTTTCTTTCCGGGGCATGGCTGGCTTCATAAGATTTTCTCTCTTTTACAATACATTGCTCTGTCTAGGGGGCTAGGCCTTTCAAGTGTGCGTGTGTGTGTGTGTGTGTATTTGTGTTTGTGTGTATATGTGTACACATGTGTTTCTGTTGGGTGTGGGTAGTTATGAAGTGTCAGCCTGCTAAAGGCCAATTATATCAAATATGTTAGCCCAGTTCCAATCACTGAATATTTGACGTAACAACCATGGTGATTTTTGTAACATTCAGTAAATCTTAATAAATCCAGATTGGCATGACATTAGCTGTTTTCTCAACATAAAACCTATGGCATTCATATATTTTAAAAGAAAGATTAACACTCTGCACAAGGTTCAAAACTGCTTTGTATTTCTCAAGAATTCTTTGGGAAGGTCATATTTGCTTACGTTGAAAATTGAATATATCTAGTACATGTTTTGTTTTTACATGATTACCTGAGTAAAATCCACTTTTCTTTAAGGAAAAAATTAAAACAAAATGGGACATAAACATTTTTAACCTTGGATAATAAAAATTGTGGAGGAATTATCATTATAGATGTCTTGCAATTCTGCAATTACCTTTGTTAAGTCCAAATTAATGACCCTCACCCATCCTCATATGCATTTCAAATAATTCTTCCTACATGGGTGCTTCCTGTACATTGTTTTATAAACAACTTTCAAATTTATAATAACTTAACTAGCAACATCAATTATTTTGTATCTGCATATGGAAACAGTTGAAAATTTAGTGTCTTTATTGGGGGAAGTTTTGCACAAATTGAGGGGAAAATATTATATGACATCACAAAATGTATATTTGTAGTAATGAAGTGACTATTATTGTAATGCTTGAAAACTAATATGAATTTCTTTCTTTTTTTAATTTAATTTTATTTTGTCAATATAGGATGCGGTTGATTATTGTGGCCCCATTACTGAAACCTTCCTCCCCCCTCATTCTCCACCCTCCCTCCCAACAATGTCCTTTCTGTAAGCTTGTCATATCACCTTCAAGGAATTGTGATTGTTGTGCCTTCTTCCCCCCCCCCCGGTTATTTGTGTATTTATTTACTTATTTTTAGCTCCCACAAATAAGTGAGAACATGTGATATTTCTGTTTCTTTGCCTGACTCGTTTCACTTAATATTATTCTCTCTAGGTTCATCCATGTCATTGCAAATGGCAGTATTTCATTCTTTTTTATAGCAGAGTAGTACTCCATTATGTAGATGTACTACATTTTCTGTATCCACTCATCTGATGATGGACATTTAGGCTGGTTCCAACTCTTAGCTATTGTAAAGAGTGCTGTAATGAATATTGGGGAACAGGTATACCTTCGACTTGATGATTTCCATTCCTCTGGGCATATTCCCAGTGGTGGGATACCTGGGCCATATGGTAGATCTATCTGCAATTGTTTGAGGAACCTCCATACCATTTTCCATAGAGGCTGCACCATTTTGCAGTCCCACCAACAATGTATGAGAGTTCCTTTTTCTCTGCAACCTCGTCAGCATTTATCATTCATAGGAGAAACACTTCAGGAAGTAGGACTGGGCACAGACTTCATGAATACGACCCTAAAAGCATGGGCAACCAAAGGAAAAATTAATAAATGGGATTATATCAAACTAAAAATCTTCTGCACAGCAAAAGAAACAATTAACAGAGTTAAAACACAACCAACAGAGTGGGAGAAAATATTTGCAAAATATACATCTGACAAAGGATTAATATCCAGAATATATAAGGAACTGAAACAACTTTACAGCAAAAAAACAAGTAACCCAATTTAAAAATGGGCAAAAAAACTAAATAGACATTTCTCAAAGGAAGATATACAGATGGCCAACAGACACATGAAAAAATGCTCAACATCACTCAGCATTCAGGAAATGCAAATCAAAACCACACTGAGATACCATCACACCCCAGTTAGGATGGCTAATTTCCAAAAGACTGTGAATGATAAATGAATTTCTTTTTAAACATATGAGTGCTGGGTGGTATTGCTAAGTGGAAAGAATCCTTTATCTGAAGATTGTGTTCTAGCTTTTACCACAACCTGGTTGTGAAACCTCTGCTCCTTTGGTTCTCATTTGCTTCGTGGATGACGTTAGTGGATTGGGCTAGGTAAACCCCATGTTTTCTTCCAGTGCCAAAATTTTGAATTTATTCTACAATACGTATTGGCTATTGTATACAAGGCATGGTGCTAGGCACTGATAATATTTCAGTGAACAAAACAGATAAAAATCTCTGGCCTCATGAAAAAAAATATGCTGGTGGTCTCCTGGACTCCAATGTCAGCCCAAACTTCTTATCTCTGTTTTCAATGCTATCCAAGCCATCTTCTTAAAACATACTTATGAGAAAACCCCTTCAATGCTCAAAAACCTTTAAGGTTCACTATCAATTGTGGAATATTTTGCAAATTCTTTAATTAGGTATTCTCTACTCAGTGTGTACTGGCCCAACACAATGTTAAGAATCTCATTACTTCAGAGGCAGTATTGGGTAGTAGGAAAAGAATTGGCCCAGGAGTCTAAAGCCATGGGTGTCTAAAGCTGTGGGTTCGGGTCCTAGTGCTACTACTCATTAGCTATATAATCTTTGGCAGATCATATGAATTATCTGAACTTCCATTTCCTCATTTGTAAAATAAGACCAATAATAACCTAGCTCTATAGAGCAATACACAAGCAATAAATTGCACCTGATAAAATTATGAAAGCCCTTTGCAACTATTAAGGTAATTTGGGATATTGGAAAGACCATAGATTTTGTAATCACACAGAAGTACGTTTGAAATCTGGCTCAGCACCTTACTGGCTTTGTGACTTTGAACAAGTTAATTAATATCTCTGAACTCCTTATCTATAAAATTGGATTAAAATAGCTATTTTGCAATGTAATTATGAGTGCTAAATGGGAGTGTAAGGATAATACCTGACAGATAATATGTAAGTAGGTGACCATTGAATACTAGCTATTAAGTTAGTTAGCATTTATTTCAACTGTACATAAATTGTAGAGATAATATGTTCCTACTCAGTGACAAGTTAGGTCAAAATTTCCTCCAGTGAAATGTGTATTTGAAAGAAAGGAGAGGAGAGGGAGGAGGGAGGTCAAGAAAAATTCCAACTAGAACGAGAGTGAAATGCAATTTGAACTCTAATGTTAGGCTGGTCCTAAAGGGCCATTAAATATTAGTAGATAGTCCACACTTAGAAATGCATAAGAAATAAAAATTGTAATGAGATTCATTTGGCATTACTTAACAGAGTTGAAAATGTATAAACTCTAAGACCTAGCAATTGTACTACCAGATGTATAACCTAGAGAAATTCCTAAGCAAGTCCAAAATGGGGTATGAACAGAGATATTAATTTCAGAATTGTTTATAAAAATAAAAGAAATTGGAAGCAAGTTAAAGGTTCATTGAGTGATAGTTAAATAAAACAATTGTGGTCTACTCATTACGTAGCCTCTATACAGCAGTGAAAATGAATGAACTATACAGCTTATACATATCAACATGAATGGATTCTTCATAATGTTGAGTAAAAAAGCAGATGTTCAGAAAAGTATTTATAGCATAATATAAAGTTTAAAAACTTACAAAACAATACTACATATTGTTTTTAAGTATATATCTATATGTGGTAAAACTGTAAAGACATAAGTGGGAATGATAAACACCAAGTTCAGGGTAAAGGCTAATTCTGGGCAAGGTGTGTATTGGAGGTGTGGAGAATGGTGTTGAGGAGAATGCAGTCAGGTGAGGTCAACAAGGGGCTTCACCTGCATTTACAGTGCTCCATTTCTTAAGCTAGATGGAGAGTGCGTGGATGCCTGCTACATTATTTTCTACAGTTTGTATATATCTGAATTATTTTATAATAAATACTGAAAAAAGCATGAAAATGAAGTGAGAGGAGAGGAGGGAAGGTGTTTCTTCCGTGTTATCCAATCAGGAACTCACAGTGAGTTGTAAGTGCTGATTTTCCACCTAAAAGAAGCTAAAAGAAGTAATCATCATGCTGATATGTGCTGTAAAGGAATCAAGAAGGTGTGTACACGGATCCTCAAAGACAGACGAGTTACAGGTGCCTAACCAATCCTGGGCCCAGAAAAACTCCAGAGTTGCCCTATGTCTCCACCTGAAACCCAGATCTTTACAGAGATCCAGATCAAGTTGTAATTATCTACCCAGAGTGATATTAACACACTTTCAATTAAGAAAATAACCACTCAAACTTAAGGAGATGTTTGGTTTTCCCATACTCAGACCCAAGTATCCATTGAATCTCCTGCTGGAGGTACCCAGGTAAAGGAGGACAAGCGCATAGTATCAAGTGAATGAATGAGAAAAAATATAGACTTTGGAGGCAAATTGACCTGGCTACAAATTCCCCTTCTGCTGCTCACCTATGGAAATGATCTATAAAGCAAGGACTGCCAACGATTCGCCGTATTACTTTGAACAAGTTTTAGTTTCAGTATCTGTATCTGTAAAATGAAGATTATTATATTTATATCTATCTATAATATCTAGCTGGCAATATTTCAAGGAATACACGACCATGTAAAACATATATACACACATATATGTACATATGAATGTAATATGTATAATATATGCATATATATGTATGTAATATTAGGTACTCAAGGAATGTTAGTTTCCTTTTTTTTCTATCCACTAAGAGATTTCATACAGACTGAATTGTCATAAGATTGACTATTAAGTTTCATTACAATCCACTTGAGAATCAATTTGGATAGTCCTATTATTACAATGACCTGGAGCAGTTTTGATGTAATGCAATTTTTCTCATTTTAGTTCTCTTTGTTCACCCTTACTTTTATTACTATAAATTACCAAAAAAGCAAATTAAATTTCTAAGACAGTTGAATTGAAGAAATAAATTATCTTTTCATATTCTCCCCTAGCAGGTGTTGCTAAACCACACGTGGTGACCATGGATAGCCCCTATGTCCGTTGGCCGACAAGATGGCAGTCTTGTTGCAGATTTAACTTTGAGTACCTAAGGTCTCACATTGCCCTGGGTGGCAGCAGAATACATTTTCTTGGCATTGCATTTTGGTGGCTTCTAGCTGCAGAACCTGCTGGAATCTCTGTAGTGAGTCAACCGGGAATAACAGACGCCAGAAATTGTGAGGCTGGAGTGGTGAGAAAGAACACAGCTTTGATTACAGCTTCTGGAAAAAGTGACCACCAGTCCAAATTTTAAGGACTAATGGGAATCAGAGAACTAAAACAGCCACCAGTTTCTCACAAGCTTGTGAGTCCTAGAGATTCCATCGCGTATTTCTTTGAGAAGTTAGAGAGACAGAGCTGTTA
The DNA here is from genome assembly GCF_027409185.1 of Cynocephalus volans. Taxonomy (NCBI): domain Eukaryota; kingdom Metazoa; phylum Chordata; class Mammalia; order Dermoptera; family Cynocephalidae; genus Cynocephalus; species Cynocephalus volans. The sequence continues at coordinate 161,262,778 of NC_084478.1, read as the reverse complement.
AATACAAAACATAAACAAGGTAAGAACAAGTTAATTATGTCTCCTATAACCAAGTTAACTTATATTCCTCTGGGAAAATAAACCAAGACTTTTTAACTCTCTACAAAGGTACATGCTATCATGGAAGAAAACATATAGAGGAGATAAAATATTTAGTATGGTGAGGATGCATAGAAATGCAAAAGATATGAGATTCATCCTGTACTTCATGTTCATTTTCTATAATTGCACATTTTTAACTGTGGGGGGAGTATGTGGGTGGTAAAAATTCTCCATTTTCGCACCCTCCTCAATTTCTTCTCTGACTACTATAAAATAAAGCTAGAAATTAAAAACAAACAGTTGAAATTCGTAGAAAAATTCAGCCATTTGGAAATTTTAAAGTACTCTTCTAAATAACACTTAAGTCAAAGTGGAAGTCTAAGCGGCAATTACAGACTATTTAGAATATGCTGACAGTGAGAGCACTGCATCTCAAAATATATGGATTGTGATCAAAGAGGAATTTATAAGATTTACAGCCTTATATGTTTATTACTAAAAACAAAAGAACAAGAATAAGAATTCAACTAAACAGAATAAAATAAATTGAAATATATACAGGGAAAGCAGGAGCAGACAAATTATTCATTCATTCAATAAATATTTGGAGTGGTCACTATGTGCCAGACACTGTGCTAGGTACTAAAAATACAGCAGTAAATGTACCAAGTTCATGCACTCATGGAACTTATACTTTGAGAGAGAGAGAGAAAACTAACATTTAAACAACTAAGTGAATAATGTGTCTGATCATAATTGCTATGAATAATAATAAGCAGATAAAAGAGAAGGCATTTTTGAATGCCACTGAAATGTGGACAAATGTGACCTGTATCACTTCTCAGCAAAAGCTCCAAGAATCAGTGTGCATGATTTGCCGTGTACTCTTTTTCTGCCTCTATGATTATGGAAACAGGTTTTAAGATGGGACCTCCATCAGCCAGGATCCATGAATGACTACAGTGAGCGGACCCCTACTGACTCATGGAGGGCAGGTAGCATGAATGAGAAATAAACATTGCTGTTTTAAGTCATGGGCATATTCATGCTGTTTGTCCCTGCAGTGAAACCTAAGCCATCCTAACTCTTGTTATCTAAGTGGAAGTGTCAAATAGGTAGCTGTTTCCATAAGACTTTGAGAGAGAAATTGGGAATTGCTAATATATAGATGGTAAAGTCATGGAAGTGGATCACTGAGGGAGTAAGTCTGTATAGAAGAGGTCTGAATATTCAGCCCGAGGGCATTCCAAAGTTAAGAATCAATGAGAAGATACAAATCCAGCAAAGGAGACAGATAAAAAGTGATATGTGAGAAAGATGAAACAAGAACAAGTACGCTTGAACACAAGAATAGAGAGTGTTTCAAGGAAGAAAGAATACCAATTAGTCTAATATTGCTAGGAGTTCATAGAAAAGGAGGCTTAAGGATTGGTCATTGTATGTAGAATGTGGAGGTCACTGTGGACCTTGACAGATGTAGTTTTGGTGGAATAAAGGTAGATTCAACTCTGAGTGGGTTGATGAGAGAATAGGGGGTAAGGAAGTGTAAGCAGTGTGAACAGATGAATTTTTAAAGGAATTATTCTGTTAAGTGGGAGCAGAGATAGGAGTTGGTAGCTGGAAAGTAATGTTTGAGGTTAACAGGCAAAACAAGGTGGAAGATACTGAATTATGTTTGTATGTTGATAGGAATGCAACAGTAGAGAGAAAAAAATGATGATACAAAAAAAGAGAGGAAGTTTTGGCCTTAGCTAGGAGCATAGATTGTTTATCCATACCGACAGAAAAGTAGAGTATATGGGTCCAAATGTAGACAAGTCGGCACATGTGGCTTTGGGAGTTTCTGCAAATTCCTTTCTAATTATTTTAAATTTCTCAGTGAATTGGGAAGAAAGTTCATCAGCTTCGAGTAAGGAGGGTTAGAAGATATTAGAAGTTTAAGAGGAGAAGATGGTGCAAATAATCACCTTGGAAAATGGGAGTGGGAACTATCAGATAACTAACATAAACAAAAGTAGGAAGTAATACATTAGAACAGTGAAAGCAATAAACCCTGTAAGTACATCTAAAACTTGGTTCTTTGAAAAGATCAATAAAACAAGTAAACCTCTGATAAAACCAATTAAGAAAATAAGAAGAGAAAATGTACACATATAATATTTAAAATCGAGAAAGGATATAACCACAGATTTAGAGAATATTTCAAATGTTTTTCAACAGCTTTATTGAGGTATAATTAATATACATAAACTGCATATTTAATGTAAACAATTTGATGAGTTTGGACATATGCACAGACCTGTGAGATTATTACCATGATCAAGATTATAGACATACCTATAACCTCCTTTTTATTTGTGTGGTAAGAAATGTAGCATGAGATCTATCCTCTTAACGAAATTTGAAGTGTACAATACAGTATTGTTAACTGTAGGTGTGATGTATAGCAGATCTCTAGAACTTACTCATCTTGCATAACTGAAACTTTATACCAGTTGAACAACAACCTTACATTTTTCCCTTCCTTTAGTCCCTTGTAACCATTATTCTATTCTCTGCTTCTATGAGTTTGACTATTTTAGATGCCTCATATAATTGAAATCATGCAGTATTTGTCTTTCTGTGACTGTTTTATTTCACTTAGGATAATGTTCACCAGGCTCATCCATGTTATCACAAATGGCGGGATTTCTTCCTCTTTTAAGGGTGAATAATATTACATTGTGTGTATATATCACATTTTCTTTATCCATTCATCTGTCAGTAGACATTTGGATTGTTTCCATATCTTGGCTATTGTCAATGATGCTACAATGAAGGAAGGAAAGGAGGAAGGAAGGGAGGGAGCAGAGAAGGAAAAGAAAGAAAGAAAGAGAGAGAAAGAAAAAGGACCAGATGTTAAAATGAATGTCATATCTGTATAAAATGAGTAAGTCACATCTATATAAAATGACATATGTATATATGTATTGTTAAGTGAGAAATTAACGATGCAGTCAGTTGTTTACAGTATGATAATATTTTTGTGACTTAGTGAAAAATGTATGTGTCTGCATATACATACACAAACATGTATTATGCATGGAGAAAGCTAGGGTAAGACATAAGAACTGTTAGCAATGGATAAGTGGATAAGGGTATGGGAAAGAGTGGGAAGGGCGAGAGGGTAAAGAAGTTAGCAGAAAAATGCAAAAAAAAAAAAAATTAAATAATGTCCTCTGTGAAGAAAATTTCCTACATGCAGTGTATGATGCCATTTATATAAATTTTTACATTTGTGTTTCTATATATGAATGGAAATGTATGAAGCAGGATCCAAAAGATGTTAATGAAAATGTTTCAGAGTGTAAGCATTTCATGTGGCTTTTACATCTTTTCCTTATAATTATTTTTATTGTTTAATTTTTTTCAAACAGCATGCATGATTTGTACATAGAGTTCAAAAATGTAGCTATTTTTCGTGAAAAATGTATAATTCATAATTTTTAAATTTTATACTCAATCAGATTTTCCTCACACTCCTTACATCGTGAGTCACCGTTCTTGTGTGTGTGTGCATATGTGTCTTTGTGTACACTGCATCAGTGGATGATAAATACTCTGAGTTCTTTGTCTGTGTCTTTATTTTTTAATTAATTTTCCTTATTGACACATAGTGGGAAGCAATTGGTTGGGCAAAGGGCATAATGAAATATCACGATTTATAAAAATGAATATGCTAATAATAAATAAAAATTTAAAAATAGATAAATAAGTAAATATTTTACCCACAAAAAATGGTTTTGGGAAAACATGATATCCACATGAGTTTTGGGGGGACATAATTCAATCCACTACAAGTAATACGGAAAGTACTCTAATTAAAAGAAGGGAGTGCAACTGTGACACATTTCTAAACTTCACCAAAAGACGGGAGTTTTTCAGATATCACTATCTCAGCAGAGTGGTGGCACAAATAGTAGGATTCATCAAGGATAAAGAAAGTTGACTGTCACAATTAGCCTTTCAAATAGATGTTTATTTGGAGACATGATTTTTATTTGTCACGGAGACATAATTTTGTTTTGTTTGTGTTTATATTGTAAGCAGTTGGAGTAGCTGGAAATTTGGTTCAACTTTTGAAATCTTGTTGGCGTGGGGCTAGGTGCCCTGGTAAGTCTTTAGAGCTTTGGAAAAGTGTGACACATAAGAGATTTAAAGTTGGAGTAAACTCAATTTTTTTGTGTTGTTTTTTTGTTTGTTTGTTTGTTTTTGGGTTTTTTTTGTGTGTTTTTGTGACCGATAAGGGGATCGCAACCCTTGGTTTGGTGTCGCCCACACCACGCTCAGCCAGTGAGCGCACTGGTCATCCCTGCATAGGATCTGAACCCGTGGCGGGAGCACCACTGCGCTCCCAGCTCCGCACTCTCCCGAGTGCGCCACGGAGTCGGCCCTTAAACTCAATTTTAAAGCTGCTGAGAGCACTCCAAAAATCTTGGATGGAAGACAGGCTAGGCTGTTTGCTGAAGGATGAACCGAGACCAGCCAGATACCTAAGTGAGACCCTTTTAGTGAAGTCTATCGTGGTGATAATATGGTGAAGGAGAGGCTTAGGGGCTATCACTATCCTTGGAGGCCAGGAAGAAGGAAATTCACAGTCCATCAAAAGTAAAATGATATTTAATGTGCTATCAAATAAGGGGCACATATTAAATGAACTATTATTATTTCCCAGCACTCTCTGCAAATTTCCTGGCAACAGACATCATATTATCTCTGTTAATGTTAGACCCTGGGAACTGACGGATTAAAGAGCAGAGCTTGAGATCACTCCATTTTCTAAAGGTGTACTGTCTGGGAATCTAGGGAGAGAGGCAAAAAGCATTCGTGATGTGCTGCCTGATTGAAGTATGCTGATGCTGTGGTTGTAGCTCAGTTATATCATCAGTATGACCTCTGTTCTCTGTCCTGTGTTCTGGGGTTGGGGGTGCTCTCTGCCCAAGCCCCTGTTACTTCCTCTGCATTGATTACTAAATGATTCCACACCACGCATAGGAGAGGTCCTGAAGATATAACAAGTGACAGAAGCATTTGAGAAGGAGTTAAGAAAACAGTGTGATTTTCACCTTTTTTACCAGGGACAAATAATAATGGGATTCTTGTCATTGTAGCCCATTTGGGAGAAGTGACACAACTCAAACTACATTGACTGCTTAGGTACCATCAAGACTGGTGGAAAGAAGAGAAAGACAGCTTTAAAAATTCATTTCAATCAGCACTTTATTTGGTTTGGTTAACTGCCAGTTTTTGTATATCCATGTAAAAGAATGATATATTACCAGTGAAATCATATTTTAGAAGAATATTTAATGACAACGGGCAGTCTCATGATATAATTTAAAAGAAAAAAGGATGCAACACTTTATGATCCCATGCAGTTGGAAAAGCCATTAAGGAGTTGTATATAATGATGGCATCTCTCATTGGTGGGAATAATTTTTGTTTCCTTTTTCGTATGTTGCTATGTTTTCCAAATTTTCCATATTAAACTTTTGTTTTTGCAATTAGAAAAATCAGAGACACTATTTTTAAAATGTCATTTCTTCATTCCTTGTTGAAACCACAGGACTCAGTTCCAGGAACACCTGAAATTACACAAGTAAAAGGTAAGAAAGGAAGGATGGAGGGTGGTGATGGTGATAGTTTCTTCATTTTGCTTTCCATTGAATTGTTTTGGAAACTCAATTTGAATTACTGAAGCTGATGGGTTTTATTCTAACCTTGTAACAGAAAACCAAGAGGGATAAAGTAAATGGAAGGATTCATTATAATAAAGTGTTAGAGAGATATTGTGGGCATTGGAACAGATAGCTAAGTCTGTTAAGTCTTAGAAAAAACAGAGGCAAAGACAGGAAGGGGACTCATCTCTTCTGAAATCATCTGGAGAGTCTTGGTAACAAAATCAGTGTTCATCATTAGTCTATACCCTGTAACGAAACAATAATAAATAAGAACAACATACAAATCTAGGAAATAAAAAATGTTTCATCAGCTTATCACTAAATCTTTCTATACTACACTTATACTTTAGTTACTCTTTTCAAATTTTTAAACTTTAAACTTCAATTCTTTTAGAGTAAAAAAAAAATCACATAGTAGGAAAGAGTTTCAGAGCTCTTTCATAGTAAATTCAGAATTACTGAACCCAAATAGTCATCACCATGAAGTTCCTTGTTTTCTAAGCTGCAAATGCTATCCTTAAAGTCTACAGATAAGTCTACTTTGTAAGAATATTTTGTGCATGCTGTGTTTGTAGAATTTTTTTTTCTTTTATATTCTTTACTTTAAATTGATGTTTTAGAATAGGAAATTATCTTCCACAGCTGTGTCTCCTGGTCTGATAATATAGTAACCCATTTCTGAATGTGAAAGTTTAAAATAAATCAAAATGAACATTAAGGCATACAAACAGCTACTTTAAGTCTGCTCTTTTTTAATAAGGATAAGTTTTTGCTTATATTCAAATACATGGAATGTTGGCCCAAAACTGAAGCTGCTGGAGAAAGATCACAGATGTTCTGTGGGTTATTGAAACTTCCATCATTTCTCTAAAAACATACCCTTACATGGTCTTAATTGTACAAATTTAAGTGTTGAGAAATGTCTAAATAATAAGCAACAATTAAAATAAAATGTTTGTTTTATTTGTAAATTATGTACAGAATGCACTTTACATTACAAGGAAAGGGGGAAGAAGAAAGAGCCATTGCCTTCCAACCCACGCTGTTTACTTTCTCTGCTGGAGATGACCATTTTTCTGTGAATCAGATGTACAAATCAGTTTGGATTTCCTAAGTTGGAAAAGGAGAATTTTTAGCTAAACTAAAAGTATTGCTCCATTAGTTATTGGCTTGTTTCAACAAAATGCTTTAGAACCCTACTAACTCAGAATCTTAAAGGAAATTTCCTGGTATAATTTTATAATGAAAAACTAAAGTAACTATCAAGAACAACGAGTTTATGAATTTCATCTTAAAGAAACTGTAAAATGGCCACATAATCTGAAATGCTGGGGTTACCTTATTCTTTTAAAGTTATTTTGATTAATCTAAAAGTAAAAAGCATAAAACTGTCAAAAATGCCATTAATCTAAATGTCATTGTGGAAAGTGCATCTTTGATAACTATCAAAATGAATTAGACCTATGTACTATAAAATTATCAAATGGCTAAAACTTATCAATGGCTTTAAACTGTACCAGTATTCTATAAAATGAAGAACCGAATATAAATGCTTGGATGTCAAATACTCAAATACATTTCAGTGAATAGATTTAAAGAATGCTACAAATGCCATGTGCACCTTATGGTGATTGGCCAACATAGAAAATCCGACCTCTTGTAATTATTCGGTCCCCAAATTAATCAGATTATGATTTTTCATGTGAAGACTTCGGTGTTTCTTCATCATTGTCTTCTTCTTCTTCTCAATAATCCCCATCTGTTTGCTGTTCCAGTTCCTCTTTTGTGATCATTTCAAAATCATTCCCAATTCCACTACTGTGCTGGGATCGGCCATCTTCCCTCCTGTCACTGTCTGTGTCTGAATGCCGTTCTCCACCAGAGCCTTCTGTTCCATGAATTCCTGGTCCTATTTTTCCCTTGTCATCTTCCTTTTTCTCACTGTCTGACATTTTCTCACTGTCGGACTTCTGCTGCTTTTTGGTTTCAGATTTCTCATCTTTCTTTAAGTCTGCTTTTGGTCCTTTGTATTCATATGTGTACAGAAGCCTGAAGGAGTCAATGAAGCCCAAGTCAGCAGTCAGATTTGGCAAGAACCCAAAGTGGTGCCTTCCTCCAGTTATAAGCCAAATGATGAGAAATAGAATGCAACAAGCAACAGCAAGGAGAAGAATACTGGCTACAAAACAGCCTGCGGCCATACTGAGCTAATAAACACCTACCCTCATTTCTGCTGGCCAAAGAGGGAAGAGGGTAGCTGCTATTATTGCAGGTACAAGAATTAATTCCATGACAAATGTTTTAAAGTGAACCGGGTAATAGATCCACACATAAACCTCATTTCCATCCAGAAAAACTTGATCATCACGTGGCTCAAGTTTGAATTTTTTCTTAGTTTCCTTCTTCTTGGGAGTTCCTGGAGTTTCCTCCTTTTTGGATTCTTCTTTTTCACCATCTTTTTTGTCTTTTCATCCTTTATGTTTTTTTTCTTGCTCTTTTTATCATCTTCATTTCTACTTTCAGCTTTTCCTTTATCGTTTTCTTTCTTTATGTCTTTATCATGCTTCATTTTCATTACTTTTAGAGTCTGGTGAAAAAATTGTTTCTTTAAAAGCCTGTTGCAGTAGTCAACCACAGACTCCCTAGTTGTAAATAAAATTTCCTCTCTTTTCTTGGCCTTCGCCCACTTTCAATCCAAAAGGTAATCCGCTGCTTTTGAAGCAATAAAATAATCAACCCGGTGACCCATCATATTGGTGGACTTTGTCGGACAGTTGAATTGAAGATACTTGGCTACAGCCTTCTCTTCTTTAGATGGTTCACCAACTTCCTGGATCCACTTCTTGTGTCGCCTGTGTTCTGCCATGTTGGCTGCTCCACCCGGTTCCTTCTGATGTGGATGTAGAATTTTAATAAGAAAAGAAAGTAAAATGTTGACAATATAATAAAGGTTCCATCTCCAACCATAACTAGATTCCAGGGCATTTTTATATCATGCTGTCATTAATTGAAGGCTATTCATAGAATAGTTGAATTTTAGATGCAGAAGTTATTTTAGAAATATAACAAAAGCAAACAACTTTACTTTACAGATTAGAAAATTGAGGCTGAAGATGTGAAGGGAGTGTCAAGCCTAGAACTAAACTCAACTATACAGTTGTCATTGAATAAATATCAGGGATAATTGATACTTTTATTTAGAGGTCATTCATGTCTAAATGAATAAGCATAATATTTTAAATCTTAAAAATTTCCTCCTGACTCTGAGCTGTAGAATTCCTTCTCTGGCATCCCTGATTGGGTGTCAGGAAGGCTTTTCTGATAAGTGGGAAGACAGACTAGAAAGTTTCACAAAGTAAAATAGTGTAGGTTGTTTGTGAGTGTGGACAAGTGAAGATTTTGCCAGGCAAAAAGGGATGCATTGTTTTTTTTTTTTAAAAAAAAAAAACACATTTCATTCATCAAATAAAAATATCAACACATACAGAATTGAGTTTCAAATGTCTTAAAAATATTTTTCAAATGTTGGTGGATAAGTAAGAAGCTGCAGTGTTTGTTTATCTTTTTCTACTTTCATAGCATTTAATATTTCTCTCCCTCCATGACCCCCTTGCTCCCTGCCAATAGATACAGTATTGCTTTCATGTTAGCATATTTTGATTAATTTGTTATGTATACTTTCCTCATTTACTTTAATGCCATGATTATTAGCTTTGCAGTTCTTTCTTTTACTTTGGTCCCTATGCTTAGTGATTGATGTTCTTGGCTACAATGGAAAAGAAAATGAGCATATAAAGTTTGCCCTTTTGACCAACATATAAAAAAGCCCCCAAATGCTCACTCTAAATCCAATTTAAGATCAAATACCAAGCCTTTTGCTAAAGCAAAGACTTTCCAATAAAATTACAAGGGGTGATTCCATTCCCTAATGCTATTATAAGCCCTTAACTGGACATGTTGAAGTGGTATTAATTGAACACATTAAACATATCATAGCAAATATGCTACTTAAGAGTTCCATATAATCGTAATTCCACTTGTTACCTACCATTACTGTAAATGAAGTGTATGTTTAATAGACTATCAAATCAGTTAATTTTTATAGGAATTCAATTTAAAAGGTGTGTTTGTAATATATACTTTTATTTATTCCTCAGATAGTTACTGAGTCCCTGCTGTGGGTCAGGTACTCTTCTAGGTTCTGAGGATACACAAGGCACCTTGCTTTCATTGAGTTTACACTCTAGTGGGGGTGGAGGGCAGATAATAGAAAACAAATGAATACATAAACAAGATGAGTTCAGTTAGAAGTACTAGGAAGAAAAGAAATTAGAGGAGTATGATAGAGAATGACAGGTGGAAAAGAGTTAATTGAGACTGTGTGGTTAGGAATTCCCTTAAAGAGGGCATGTGAACTAAAAATGAATGACAGAAGATCCAAGGATCGAGAGACATGAGGAAAGAGTGGATATGGTAGGGGGCAAGCCATATGAAGATCTAGGGGAATACTGTTCTAGAGAGTAGGGCAAACACCCTAAGGGGAGAATGGAATTTGCTGGGTCTAAGATTAAAAAGCAATCCAAATGTGGCTGGAATGTAGTTAATGACCAAGTTAACTGTGGAAGGAAAGGGGGTCCAGTACTGAGCCATGGGATACTTTGACTTTATGTTTGGTCTAGACTGCTGCCCAATTCTAGAATTGCTATTAAAGCCAGTGAAGATCTGCAAAACTAGATATGTTGTAATTTTGTCTTTTAACAACATTAAGAAGTCGAACAGAGAATGAATATCCAGGGAGCTAGGGTCATAGGTGTTCGTGGCAGGCACAGTTTCAGAGGAATGTTAGGAGTTGAAGGCAGGACTGGACAGGTTGAAGAGAGAAGAGCAAGTGACGAAGTGGTGACAGAAAGCACAGACAATATTTTAGACATGTTATTCTGTAAAGAGTGGCAGAGAGGTGGAATAGTAGCCGTAAGTTGGGTGAAGTGTGGTCAAGGGGATATCCTTTCAAGATGTGAGATACTTGAGCATGTTTGCATGTTGGTAGGAAGGCTGGAATAGACAGGGACAATCCAGGATGCTGGAGAGGCAAGGGAGAATTGTGGAAGAGAAACATTTGTGTAGGTTGATGAGAGTGGGAGCCAGAAGCTAAAAGAGGTTTTGGCAGTTAATCTATTATGGCGGGGGCGGGGGGGGGCAGAAAGAATGGGTATGGGTGCTGGTCCTTCAGCAAATTTGACAGCAGGAAATTGAGGCAAATTTTGCCTCTCTTTTTTCATTGTGAAGCACATAAATGACAAGCAAACCTACATACATGTATTCAAGCATTCATATGTGTATATGTGTGTGTGTACCATACATATTTGTTTAACTTTTAATTTGGGACAATTTTAGAGTCACTAAAGTTGCAAGAAAATAGTACACATAGATATAATTTACTGCTCAACTAGTTTGCCACCATGGTAGCATCTTACATAACTATGCCACAATATCAAAACCAGGAAAGATATATGGAAAAAATCCATGAACCTTATTCAGATTTCACCAATTTTACGTGCACTCGTGTGTGTGTGTGTGTGTGTGTGTGTGTGTGCGTATTCAGTTTTATGCAATTTTATCACATGTGTAGATTTGTGTGATCACCACCACAGTCAAGATGTAGAATATTTCCATCACAGCAAGGATCTCTCATGTTGTCCTTTTATAGCCACACACACTTCCCCTGGAAACCACTAATCTGTTCTCTATTTCTATAATTTTGTCATTTAAAGAATGTTATATAATTCCTTTCGTGACTGACTTTTTTCACACAGCCTTATTCTTTGGAAAGCCATCCAGATTGTTGCATGTATCAGTAGTTCCTATCTTTTTATTGCTGAGTAATATTCCATGGTATAAATGTACCATTATTAAAATCCATTCATCTGTTGAAGAATATCTGGTTTGTTTCCTGTTCCTTGATTTTAAAAATAAAGTTTATATGAACATTTGTGTGCAGGTTTTTGTGTGAACATAAATTTTCATTTCTCTGGGATGAGCATCCAGGAGTGTAATTGCTGGGACACAGGATAGTTGCATGCTTAGTTTATAAAGAAACTGCCAACCTGTTTTCCACAGTGGTCGTACCATTTTACATTCCCACCAGAAATATATGAGTAGTCCAGTTTCTCCACATCCTCACCAGCAAGTGGTGTTGTCACTATTTTCTTTTAATAATTTTAGCCATTCTGATAGGTGTACAGTAATATCTCATTGTTTTAATTTGCATCTTCCTAAATAGCTAATAATGTTTATCATCTTTTCATATACTTATATACCATCTGTTTATCCTCTTTGATGAAATACCCTTTTATGCCTTTTGCCCATTCTTTAATTGTATTGCTTATTTTTCTATTGTTGAGTTTTAAGATTTCTTTATATATTTTAGACACTAGCCCCTTGTCAGATACGTGGTTTGTAAATATTTTATCCCACTTGATAGCTTGCCTTAACCATCTTGACAGAGTTTTTCACAGAAACGAGGTCTAATTTATTAATCTTTATCAATTTATTAGTCTTTCTGCAGCTCATCCCCTTGTAAACTTTTCTAATGCCATCTCAGAACCTTCCATGAACTGCCTGCAACCACTCTTTTTTCATGCTATCTTCTATATCTGACATTCTACCTATAGAATAGTCAATTTTCCCTAGTCAGAGAAAATGCTAACTCCTCCAGCCAACCTACCCTAATCATTCCAGCACAAATCTTCTAATACATTTCCTTAACATCCAGAACAAAAATGCAAGGATAGTCTCCAGTAGCTTGAAAAGACAATGAAACAAATTATCTCCTAGAGCCTCCATAGGGAATGCAGCCCTGCCAACACCTAAAATTTAGCCCATTGAGACCCATTTCAGACTTCTGACCTCCAGACCTGTAAGATAATACATTTGTGTTGCTTTAATCCACTAAGTATGTGGCAGTTTGTTATAGCCTCAACAGGAAACTAATTCAGGAGGTGAGGGTTTTCCAAACAAAGAGAACAGTAAGTGAAATGGGCTGTAGGTGTGAACATACTGAGTCTATTTAAGCAGAAGTCAGGATTCCAGGGTGACTAGAGCCCAGTGAGCAGAGAATTAATTAGTGATAAGAAATGAAATCAGAGCAATAACACTAGCCAGATCAGGGACCTGATCATTGTCTTTCCAAGCTACAGGAAACTATCCACATTCCTTGGCTTGTGACCCCTTCCTCCCTCTTTAAAGCCAGCAACAAAACATCTTCAGATCTCTCTCTGACCCACTCTTCTGCCTCCCTCTTTCACTTACAATGACCCTTGTGATTATATTGAATGCAGGATAATCTCATCATCTCAAGATCCTTAACTTAATTACATCTACAAAGTCCCTTTGTCACGTGAATTACGATATTCACAGGTTCTAAGGACAGGGACATGGATATTTTTGGAAATTATTATTCTCCCTACCATACCTCCCAAATCTGCATTTATTGTTTCCTCACATCACTCAAGTTTTCTATTCAAAAGTCACTTAATCATTAATACCTTCTCTGAGTACCCTAAATAAAATATCATACTTTCCTATCCCTATATAGTCCTCTCCCTATATAGTCCTCTCCCATACTTTCCATTAGTTAATACCACTTATTACCACTTACTATATAATTTTGGTTTTGTTCATTGTTTGTCTCTCTTTCTAAAATATTAGCTCCTTGAAAGCAGGGGTTTTGTCTGTTCTGTTCAACACTATATCCCCTTTCCCCCAACTTATGTAGAACAATTCCTGCCAAATGGTAGGTGCTCAATAAATGTTTATTGAGCTGATGAATATTGAACTTCTGTGCATATTATTTTCCTGCTCCAATGTACATTCCTGGAAGATAAGAACTATATTTTATATAAAAAAATTCAAATTTGTAAGCTTTAGTTACTGAAAAAATCTCATTTCATTACTAGGATTCTGTCTTCCCCAGTAAGAAGTTAAAATTCTCCATCTCACAATTCTTATTCTGACCATGTTCTCCCTCTTCATTTTTAGAAGATTCCGTTCAGTTATTTTTGTATAACAGAGAAAAACTTTCTTCCACTCTTTCCATGAGATGGAAAGTACAGGAAATGGTCCGAGTCTTCTAAAAGGAACTGGGCTCTAGCCTTACTACACTGATGGGAAAAAAACCCTAGAAATACACTGATATGATATAAAGTAACTTAAACATCATATCACATGGTTGAAGATTAATTTTAAGTAAACATTTGTTTAAAAGTATGTCTTAATATGAATAAAATTTATTTTTATGTAGATTTGAAGTCATAATAAAGCTTGATGAACATTTGACTGTTATGAATATTCTTAACACAAGCAGAAACATCAGCATCTGATGCAATGGGGTTGAAGCAAGAAGCACAGGACAAAGGAAGTCTGTGTGATTAGCTTACTGTATGGTATTATTATTATTATTATTATTATTATCGTCATTATTATTATTATTACTTATTTGAGTCTCATTTCCTTATTTACAACATTGGGATCATAAAGACAAGCATATTTACTTAATGTCAAATGAAAGAAAAGGTGATAATATGGTGAACAAGACAGATATAGTTTCTAAAAATAAGTTATTATAAACCATGACTCACTCACTGCTGGAGTGATGTTAGGCAGAGAAGTGGGATGGGGGCAGATCCAGGAGACTGAGAAGGAGGAAGATCTTCCCTGATGAAATTGTTGGCTTTCTTTTTCTTCAGGAGTTAGAGGCCAGACATTCTGGACAAAACAACCTAGGAGAATATTAAATTTCAGTAGAATTCCAGGTACAGGTCAGAATTTAAGGGGGCTGAAACCCCTGAGAGCAACATGGGGAATAAAGTTTCAAGACTGTAAAACAGAGTTTGCAGTGGCAGGAGAGCTCCTGCAGAGAAAATTGACTGTAAGGAAGGAATTGAGGGATTCAGAAGCAGCCTCTAGCAACAGACCTAGCTAGCAGGGATGAGGCAAGAAACAGGACTGGGAACTCTTGGTTATCAGAACTTATACAATAGGTAAGAGACCTATTTCCAGAAGTTCTGGGCAAAGAAGGACAAGTCATGAGGACTACACAATTTTCAAGGTATGTTCATGCTGCTATTCCTGGATCCTTGGGTTCCATGTGTTTGGCCTGTCAGATACCAGTGCATGGCAGTATTCTCTTTCCAGGTGAATTGTTTGAATACAATGTAAGGCTAGGCTCCTGTAGTTTCTGATTTTACACAGGGGGAAATATCTGGGGTGGGCCTGGGTAGACTGACATATAGGATAGCCCATGATCAAAACAGGACTGATCACTTCTAATTACATATACAGCAATAAACATGGTAATAGCATTAACAAAGTAGCATACTAATAAGATCCAAATAAATGTGTACTTTAAGTTAAAATTTTTGTTTTTCCAAAATGCTCAAATTGAAGAGGGTTAGAAATCTTGATTCTCATTTGATTTTTAGAATAGGGATTTTAGGTAATGTATGTATGGGTCAAAAGCCCACAGATAGCATGGCAAAAGCCCATTTATTTAATTGCAATTAAGTATATGTTGATTCTCATTTGATTTTTAGAATAAGGTTTTTATATAATGCATGTATAAGGCAAAAGTCTCCAGCCAGCAGGCAAAAGCTCACAGCTAGATGGGCAACAGCCCATCTAATCAACTCTAATCACTGCTTAGATATGGGATTTATACTTTAGTGATTTTAGAGCTAACAGGTGGTTGTCATACCAATCCTGTTAAGAGATTTTACAGAATTACTGTTGGGAAAAATGTGAACAAATGTTTGCTAATGGAAAGCTGTTTTTTGGTGGAAACTTTAGAGACAATTATACTTAGATTTAATCATAAATATGTAAATTTTTCTTAAATCATTTGACAAGAGCTTGTGTTTTAGATAATGATCGCAGTTTGACCAACTTAGCTTTTCACAAATTTTACCTTATAATGTCACATTGTTAATTTTAATGATGATACTAGTTTCCATTGTTTAAGCTATATTTAGCCATTGATAACTTTTGTCACACTGTCCATGTCTTTGTGTCCTTTTTGAAATGATTGAATCAACTGATTTTTCTTGTGAAACTTCCTTGTCTTTAAAACAGAAAACAGAAGCTAACTTTGAATTGGGGCTGCACCCAGTTTTCTCCTTCTAACACAGGAGTTGCTGAAGTGCTGTCCCTTCGGGCTTCTCATTGCATTCATGTTGCTTGAGTAATCCTTTTTTGCATCTCCGTTACAATGAGAGAAGTGTAACAAGAAAATAATTAAAGAGGGACAGTAGAGAGACTCCCTACCTATCAAATAGCTACTCTGATTTCTCCCTGAGAAACAGCATGTTGCTAACACTCTTGCTTTAATAATGCTAAAAATGCCATCACAATCCATTTCAAGAGTAGGGAAGAAAAAATGAAGATTAACTAGATTATGTGTCAGCAGTGATTGAAAAAAACACATAGGAATCATTTGGAGCTGTCACTGCTGAGAGACAGGGTACTCTGATGTCTTGGCCTGTTTCATAAAAGCCTCTAACACACACACGTGCACGCACGCACACACACACACACACACACACACATTTTTTTCTTGTTTGGTGTCATGAAGCCAACTTGCCATGATGCTACAGCAACTGGTTATTTTGGTCACATCAAAGAATGAATCAATTGGTTGAAAATAGTTTCAAATCTAATTTGTTTACCAGAGTGTGGCTGTGAAATTCTTACCCATTCTACTCATGTCACTAAGCCATCAAATGCCTGTTTGAATAAATTTTTCCCCTTTTCACTAGTGGCCTGGCTTACTGTAAATACAGTGCAAACGAATATCATAATTATCCCATCTCCATGGATTAATTCACTCATTCAATAAATATTTATTATTTACTGAGAGATAGGTAATCTTCTAAAGCCTGGAGATACAACGAGGGAAGTTCAAAAAGTTCCTGGGAAGATTCATATAATCTTTCATTTCTATTTTTTCACGAACTTTTTGAAGTACCCTAGTACATGAAGCAAAGTTCCACCCCTCAAGGAATTCCTCATACTACAACCAACTGCTTACCTCATGATACAAATGCAATGCTGAGGAGAACGAAGTCAGTCCCTGTTCCTTTATCTCCCTCAGTATTCTATGCATACATTTATGGTTCCATTTAGAATATCAAATTGATTTGACTGTTAACTAATAGTACCCGATTAGGCTGTGAGCAACTTGAGAGAAGACAAGTGCTGACTAAAGAGTGTCCTCCTTCAACTGAGATCCTGGGGAGGTAATTGCATGTATTGATTGTCTGCCCAACACTTGTTCATGTGGAATCTAAGCCAGGAGGTCAGGAGTCTTGTCTTATTCATGGCTGTGTCTCCAGCCCCTAGGACAGTGCCTGTAATATAATAGGCACCTAATAAATATCTGTTGAATTAATACACTATAAATAAATTATTAATTATTGAATCAGTTCTTCTGGTTTATAGGTTCTAATTCTTTCCACTACACCACATAGCTTTGTGCCTTAAAGCACTGTGTTCTTGCTCATTTCATAGGGCATGTGGCAAAATTCCCAAAAGGGAAGATATTGATGTATATTATGCAAGAACCTTGACACCGGTGTAGTTTGCAAAACTGGATTTTATGTTGGCACATTGTGGACCATGACCATGACTCCAGCTGATTCATACCTTTACAGCTGGCACCCAACAAGGAAGAGCTCTTGACACCTTGTCCCTGATTTCACTGTTTTCTGGCTTGTCTCTCTTTTCTCCTGGTCTCTTGTTTCTTGTATTACTCCTCATTTTGGACCCTGCATTCATCCCCTTGGTTCTGCAATTGTTTCTTCAGCTTTTAAACTCATGTGGCAGTGCTGAAATTGCCCTGTAGGCTGCCAGCTTTTCTGGCTGTCCTCAATTTCTTGATAAGGCCACTGAATGCCATAATCCTCTTCAGGGTTGGCTGCCATGGCTGGAATAGACCTATGTTACCTAAATCCAGTCCCTGAAAGGGGAAATCAGACACAATACACATTCAACAAATGTCTGTTCATTTGATTCATTCATAATAGTAGTGGATGTAAAATGGGATCACTGCCTGGATTATAGCAATCCCCTTGGAGAAATTTTCCTCTGACCCCAAATACATAGTTTACATGGAATCTACTATTTTCTTACATAGCACAACTCCCTAGTCAAAGTTTGTGATTAACAGAGTAAGAAATTGGTCAAATCTTAACTAAGAATATGGCCTAAAGTTAACTCAAATTCTCTTAGCAGGAGCAGACTTGGAATACTTAGAAAATTGGAGCAGAACCTAAAAGAACCATGAAATTGGCTGATCAAATAATTCCTTTCCCAGTCCAAAAATTAGTCAACAAAGTAATGTCTTTAATTCATTTTCTCTAACTGTCCTTCAGTGATATGTATCCTCGTGTGCTACTTTCTCTTTTTCCCTTTCCCAAATGAGAACTTTCATTGTTATTTTTTCTGTTTTTGTTCCACTATTATATATTGGACATCTTGTGGATAGTTAAATTTGCCATTTGGTCACAGGGTATATGATCATGAGAAAATACATTTAGACTTGGTCAAGAGAAATAGATGTCATTTCAAGATCCTGGACTTCGAGGTGACACTGAGGCTATGAATGACCAACCCTGCGTTGTCTCTCATGGGAGAGGTCTGGAGAGCATTTATGGTTGCATGTGAGAAAATTGCATCATTTTTAGGCTGATAGTAATGGGAAGAGGGGCATTTTCAAAAGTTTGTTATAGGAAGAAGGCATGTATATACTAGGCAGTGAAGTAGTAAGATAAATCTTTCATAAATTGACATGGCTGTTTGGCTTTCAATGATTCTCTTAATTGTGACGTCTATCTATCACCTCTTCCTTGCAAAAACTGCTTCCTCTTGTGCTGCTAATACTATGTTCTAAATGAGTGCTTTCATGTCCTTAGTAGGGTCATGTCCTTACTAAGCCGGCCACAGTGGTCAGGTGTCATTTTGAGGAAAGAGAACATGTTCAGTCTGAAGTTTTTTCCCGAGAGTTCTCAAATTCCTCTGGAGGCCTTATCCGTAGCTTCACAGAGAATTAAGTCAGCACTCAGAAGCAGAGGTGAGACATGGAGAGAAACAAAATGAGATAGAGAGAGAGACAGAGAGAGGGCCCTGACATTGCTCAAGTCTCTGTTTCTAGTTACAGAGTGTTCTGGTTACTGACTCTTGGGAGATTAGTTGTTCATTTCTTCATTTTTGTGAACAGTTCACAGCCTTCCAAAACAAACTTCATTTACCTAGGCTACTTTATATTAGGTTTCTCTTACCTTTCAACCATAACAGTCCAGACCAATATATTATAGCAGTTTGCAATCTACTATTTTGTGACAAAATAAAAATAAAAGAATAGAATAAAATAAAATAGAATATTTTTGAGTGCATCATGTTAAGTAATGGCAAGTATTGACTTGGTACTTTTGTTTTGTCTGTGAGTGTGTGTGTGTGTGTGTGTGTGTGTGTGTGTGTGTGTGTGTGTGCATGCACTGGGTCATTAGAGGGTCGTGCTTAAAGAAGTTTGAAAGGCACGGCACTAAGTCACCCAAATCCATGACTCAGGGGGGCCACTCTCAGGGTGTAGGAAATCATTCTAGGTGGTTTCGTTTTTAATGAGCACCACAGGTATGTGGGAGGTGGAAGACAACCCTGAGAAAGGCTGAGTCATTACAGAAACTTTTCTGTACTAGAAGCAAAATATTCTCCCCAAAGTGACATTCTGTGGAACGATTCAGGCTTATGAGTTTGGTGAGGACTGTAAACCAAGAGGCCAGAAAGAAGTTCGTTTCAGTAGCTGCAGTCTCATAAACTGCAGAAGAGTTCCAATTACCCAGGATTTTGGCTTAGTGTGAAAACTCCATATTATGCAAAATCTGAGAAAGGATCAGAGGAAGTTAATAGAATCAAGGCAGTGATGATTATGCAATCATAGGAAGATAATGTGTATGCATCAAGACTTGTTTAGAAAAATAAAGCAAAATACCAGGATGACTCAGCTGTGAATGGACGGACACCTAAACTAATACCTTTCAGTGTGGCTGGTATGACAGTAGCCTCCTGTTTATGCAATTCTATTTCAATGTCAGAAATGATTCAGTCTGGAAATGTGATTACAATTGAAGCAGATCACTTCAGTGGAGTGACTGTTACAGTTACTCTTTGGTTAAGGGATAGAAAATTAACCTGTACAAGCTAAAGGCTAGCATATGCATGTAGGGAGTGGTGTCTTACCTGAAGTGGAAGGTAATTCCAGGCACCGATCAAATTATCTGGAAGAAAACTATAATCTTCATAACAGAAAACAACTCTGTGGGAGAGTTTTAGGTGTACTTGAGGATTGGAACCAACTTCTGGTTTAGACCCTAGAGCAGCACTGTCCAATCGAGTTTTTGGTGATGATGGATAGGTTCTGTGCTCCCTATTACAGTAGTCACTAGATATATTTGGCTATTGAACACTTGAAATAAGCCCTGTGAGACTGAAGTACTGAATTTTGAATTCTGTCTAATTCGAATTTATTTAAATTTAGTTTAAATAACCACATGTGGGTAGTGTCCTCCACAGTGCACGGTGGAGCTCACCCCATGAGAGTGGCTAGGCATTTAGCAACCAGCATGGCAGGTGAGTAGAATGACATGATGGAGACCTTTGCAAACAAGCCAACTCTGGTAGAAAGCAAAAGTAGCCTGCTGGTCAAGCACTCTATACTTCCTGCACATTTTTTTTCCCTTGAATTCTCACCTATATTTGGTGAGGTCCTTTAGAAAACCCCATTTGTGCTCAGGGGATTCACAGGAAGGAATTTGTTACAGGTTGATTCGGGTGTTGATAGGAAAGCAGTGTATCCTTAGGTTCTGGGGTGATGGTTGCAGGGGGGATCAAAATGAAATAGCTGGACCTAGACATATGCAAAACTTTTAGCAACATTGAAACTTTTTGTCAAACTGTTCATTTTGCTTTGTAGCCAGATTAAACAAGCAAAAACACAGTTTTGTTGAATTCTATATTTCAAGACACATAAATTGAGCTAAAATGGTGTGTATAGACATAGCCTCTCATTGGTGTCTAATGCATATAATGTTGGACCTGTTAACTGATTCTAAACAAGTTTTCTAAGCTCCCTACAATAGATGGTGTCATTATCCTCCCATAAGTTATCGAAACAGAAAACTCAAAAACAGCTTTTTTTCTTTTTAAAATTTGAAAGAATTTTTTAAAAGTATTGCACATGTTTACTTATTCATCATAGAAAAATTATAAGATACAGGTAAGGCAAAAGATGGGGGAAATTACTATGGATTCTGCCACTGAAACTACAGTTAAATTTTGTTATATGTGTTTGGAGAGGTTTTTTGGTCCTCTATGATTTATAAGGTCCTATCTATACACAAGCACTCACACATATATATTATAATGCAATCCCACAGGATAGTGGTTTGTAATCTGTTGTTTTTCTCTTTCCACATAAATAAATATAGATGTAAGTAGTTTTGTTTAAAAATATACCTGTTTGCATGCATTTTGTAATTTTTCATAGCTGCATAGTATTTCAGTTTGTGCATGAACCAGAAATAATTTAGCCACTCTCCTTTTGCTGCACATTTAGTTTCTCTTCTCCCCCCATCATAAACAGCACTATGTTGAACATTATTTTATGGACTTATTTGCATATTTATGTATGTATTCTTTAAGGTATTCTTTTGACTGGGTAGTTACATTTGAAAAGTTATGAATTAAATTATGATGGTTCATGTCTTTAATTGACAGTAGTAATAGCTGAGATTATTGAGCACTTATTATGTGCTTAATATTATTTTAATTGCTTTTAACTCACTTAATTCTAGTAAGTGCTAATATTATTCCTATGTTACAAATGATAAAAATGAGACAAAGCACTGTAAATACTGTATGTACTCTCTCTTAAGTAGAAGCTAAGAGATAGAGAAGAAAGGGAAGAAAGACCACAGTGTTGCGTTGGACTTGCAGAGGGAGAGAACATACCTAGGGATACAAAGTGGAGTGGGGGAAAGGGGGATGGGGAGGGAGGTCAGGGATAATTGAGGGGATAATTGGGTGGGGGACATGGGGTATAATCACAGCTTGTGGTAATGGACATGCTGCCAGTATGGATTTGGCCATCACATCTTAGGCACAAGTGGTGAGAATTTGCTTTGTACCCCATGAATATTCATAACCAATAAAAACAGAACAAAACATTTAAAAAAAATAAAAATAAAAATAAAATTGAGACACAAAAGAGTTAATTAACTTGTCCAAGATCATTTACCTACTAAGGGGAAACTGGGATTTAAATTCAAGCAGTCTGACTCTAGTCTTTGCCCTTCACAAGAATTTCTACTGTGCTCCCTCTCCATGAGTTTTAATTTAAGTACTTACATTAGAAATCCCTTTCACTATTATTTCTCATATTCAGGGCTGCCTCTTGGGCTTTTGATATTCTTGGCATATTGGAAAATATGCCACCACTCAGGTATTGTAAGGTTTCAAACTGACAAAGGAAACCCTTTTGTTTTGGTTAACCCCAATCTCGGAGATAGGAAGCGATAAACACCTAACAGCAACAGCAACAAAAAGATCTATGACATTCTTTCAGTTTCTGTATTCTAGTCAGCAATTACAGTAGCCAGCATTTTCCTTATTTTTATGTGTAGTGTTTTTTTGTGTGTTTTGTGTTGTGATTTCCCATGTCACATTCGTTTTTCCCACTGGATTGCATGGGAGGAGGGGTGATGATCCATCCATATCTTACTAATTTCTGCTTTATTAGGCCTAGCACAGAGTGTTTTAATTCCAAAAGTGATGTGAACACATGATCTTATGATCTTATTTGGCCATAAAGTGCTTTCATAGATGCTATAGCTTGAACAGATGAAGAAACAAACTTGGTATCCATTTGCTAAATGACCATTGTACAAAAGTGTTGGCCCCTGAGCTGTGGCAGATTCCAGCACTAGGGACTCCTTAAGGTGACTCTCGGAAGACAACTAAATATGTGCATTTATGGGCTCTTTTATACAAAAATCCTACAAAGGGACTAGGTCATTTTCCTCAGTTTATATTACTATCTTATGGTCTTCCTGATGGTTAAAAAATCAAGAATCAGAGAAAAGTTATACAGGACTCCACCAAATCAGAGAAGTTAGGTTTTTACTCATAATGTAAATGCTAAAGTACATTTTAGTATTTAAAATAGCACAAGTGGAATTCAAAAAAATGAATGCCTGTAGAGATGTGACATGAACGTGTCCATTTTCCAATCCTATTCCTGTGCCTCTGCTCATTTTAATTAGCAATTGAACCAAGTACCAAAGTATATTAGATCATTAGTTGGGTTTGCCTTTTCATTTGGAAGTACAGGCATATCTGCTGAGAAATCTCAGGTGTGACAATGCAATCAGGACTTTAGAAAAGCATAGCCAAATGCAATTTATATCAGTGCTCAGAGAAAATTGATTGTGATATTATTTATACCATTTTTCTCTGCATTCATTTCTCAATCCATGCAGATAAAAGTGCTACTTTCTAATTCATGGGCTATAGACACTATAGATTATATGAAATTGGTCATACATTAAAGATTTTAGAATCTTAGGGGAAGAAGCATGTTCTACATAGTTATCCACCTTAAATAAAAATATCCATATAAAAAGAATTAATGTCCCTTGTGCTTTCACTAGGCGGGAATCAGCCTGCTCTATACTAGACTACATTAGCATGAAGTGCTGCATATCAGTATGGTGGACATCCCCCACTGGCACTTGTAGCAACAGCAGAGACTAAGCTGCACTTGAGACCCACATTTGTACTTGTGAGACAGCCCCTCCCCTTTTTATTTGCACATATGACGTTTTGAAAAAGTATGGTCAATGCAGCCCCAGTGGGGAATTGTGACCTCTGCTTGGGGAGAGTTCTCAAAGGTAGAAAACAGTCTTGTGAGGGATCGTAGGGATCACGTTTATTGATATGATCAAT
Source organism: Cynocephalus volans (assembly GCF_027409185.1). Lineage (NCBI taxonomy): Eukaryota > Metazoa > Chordata > Mammalia > Dermoptera > Cynocephalidae > Cynocephalus > Cynocephalus volans. The sequence continues at coordinate 161,238,968 of NC_084478.1, read as the reverse complement.
TTTTATCAATTCACACCCTCATAAAATGCATTCAGTTTTTTATAACATAATATTTTTGCGGTAAAAACCTCCTCATTGCTGCTTAGAGTAATTAGAGAAATGGGACATAAAAGAACCAATTGTAGTCATTAAATACAAAAGGTGATAGAAATAAACTATAATAAAATAAGCCTGAGGATATATGAAAGGGACTGGTCTGGTCTCCGACCTTAGGCAGCATTGTGCCCTCGGTAAGAAATTCTTCTTTTTTTCCTTTTTTATAATAACTTTTTAGAAACATATTTTGCAAACTATACAATTCACTCATTTAAAGTGTCCAATTCACAAATGGCAAACAGGTATATGAAAAAATGCTCAACATCACTATGAGATGTCATCTCACACCTCTGGCTATTATCAAAAAGGCAAAAGATAACAAATGTTGGCAAGGATGTGGAGAAAATGCTTGCACACTGTTGGCAGGAATGTGAATTAGCATAACTATTATGGAAAACAGTATAAAGGTTCCTCAAAATATGGAAAATAGAACTCCCTTATGATCCAGCAATTCCACTTTTGGGTATATATCCAAAGAAAACAAAATGAGTATTTTGAAGAGCTATCTGCACTCCCATGTTCATTGAAGTATTATTCACAATAGCCAAGATATGAAATCAACCTAAGTGTCCATCAATGGATAAATGGATGAAGAAAATGTGGTATATACACACAATGAAGTACTATTTACACTTGAAAAGAAGGAAATCCTTTCATTTGCGACAACATGCATAAAACAGGAGGGCATTATGCTATGTGAAATAAGCTAGGCACAGAACGGCAAATACTGCATGATCTCACTTAGTGGAATCTAAAAAAATTGAACTCATAGAAGCAAGGAGTAGAATGGTCATTACAAGGGGCTGGGGAGGGGGTTGGAGAGAATTTCAGTTAGATAGGAGGAATAAGAGATCTGTTGTACAACATGGTAAGTATAGTTAATAACAATGTATTGTATTCTTGAAAGTTGCTAAGAGTAGATTTTAAGTATTCTTATCACAAGAAAATGATAAATATGTGAGGTAATGCATATCTTAGCTTAATTTAGCCATTCCACAATGTATACACATTTTAAAAGAGCATGTTGTTCACAATAAATATATAGAATTTTTATTTGTCAATTAAAAATAAAATAAAATAAAGTGTACATTTCAGTGGTTCTTAGTATATTCATAGTTGCGCAACCATCACCACAGTCAGTCTTAGAATATTTCATTTCCTTAAAAGAGACCCTGCACCATTTAATCATCACTCCCATACCTCCCATCACCCCCTCCAGCCCTAAGCAATCACTAATCTACTTTCTATGTGTATAAATTTTCCTGTTATGGACATTTTGTATAAATAGAATCATACAATATGTGATTCTTTGTGCCCGGCTTCTTTCACTTAACATAATGTTTTCAAGGTTCACCCATGTTGTGGCATAAATCTATACTTCGTTCCTTTTAATAACCAAATAATATTCCAATGTATGGATACACAAAATTTTGTTTATCTGTTTTGTCAGTTGATGGATATTTAGGTTGTTTCCACTTTTGTGTATTATGAATAATGTTGCTATGAATAATTGTGTGCAAATTTTTGCTTTTAATTACCTTGGGTACATATCTAGGAGTAGAATTTCTGGGTTGTATGCTAACTCCATGTTTAAATTTTGGAGAACTGCCGAACTCTTTCTTAAGTGGCTGCACCATTTTATATTCCCACCAGCAGTGTATCAGGGTTCCAATTTTTACATATCTCACCAATACTTGCTATTGTCCATCTTTTTGATTGTAATCATCCTGGTGGGTGTGAGGTGGCATCTTGTTTTGCTTTTGGTGTGCAAAGGTAACACTTCTTAGTGAGTAATTTTTAAAAATTGGAGAAAAGCCATACTGGCTACCTGCAGGAAGCAGGGCTACGCAAGGACAGATATATGAGTGGAGCTAGGGTGTGACTTTTAGGGCTAGGCATAGAAATGCTTGACCCAAACTTGGAGGCACCACTGTTGCAAAGATAGAGATTGCAAGTTTTGTTTTGTTTTCACAGAAATAACCATAGGAATAATAGATTCTAGGTGAATTTTCTGAAATCATATGGTCCAAAAATAAGCTGTTAGAAAAGAACTTGGTCAAAATGACAAAATTATTTGAGAAAATGGATTATCAAAATGATTAGTTGATTAAAAATGAGAATTTCCAGTCAGTAATATGGCAGTACAGAATAATGGTTTTGAAGTCCTCTTACCACTTGCTACATGGGAAGGAGAAAATGTAATGGAAAGGACATGATAAGCTTGAGGATCAATTCTAGATCTAACAATCTGTGAATAAATTATAAAGCTTTCTGACCATTATTAAAATCTCCACATCTTATTTACCTCTACTAGATTGGAAATGTTCCTCCTTTTTTTTTTTTTTTTCTGGCTTGGGCTTGAACATTTATTTGCATTCATCTGTACATAGTACATTGTATATACACTACAAAACTCTTTGCTTTGGAGAAAAAGGATGGGTTTTGCCACAGCTTTAAAGAAGCCATTGATGAGAGAAGATGTGAATTCCACAAACCTTTGTTGTGGTTTCTCTCAGCTTTGAACTAGGCCTAAGAAGTACCTAGTCTGCCACAATCATAGCACTTATTTGCGTTTAACTGTGTACCTTCATGTGTAACATCTGTTCCTAGTATCCTTTTGACTAAATAGAATACTACTAACACTTAACTGGTATGCTTGTCAGGAGTCTTTTCATCATTGCATTCAATTAAGATACATAAAAATACAATTTAAACTAATTTTCATAATTTTATTCTTGTCTATTTTGTTATGTTCTAATTTGTGAGTTCCTTTATATGACTACCAGAGTATTGAAGAAGGTTCCGTGCTTTTAAAATTGCAGTATCTCTCTCTCCATGTAGATGGCTGTAAAAGCCACGTCTTTTTTTTTTTTTTACTTCAGTTTATACATTTTCTTTGGACAGCTGTGACATACTCTGGCTGTTTCTGGTACTTAGTTTGCATATGTATTCTGTGCTTTTCTTTTATTCCAATTTTTTCAAGAGAATCAGAGTCTGTGCTTTCAGGAACCTAAAAATCTGGAGGAAGAAAGAAATATGGAAATAAAGTAGGTACTCTATATATCTTGAATGAGAAAAAAAAGCTTAAAAAGTAATAATGATTATAGGCACCATTTGTTTATTCCTACCTATGTACCAAGTACTGTGTTAAGCACTTTACATGCATCTAATTCTTAAAACAGCCATATAAGGTGGCTGCAGTCATTATCCCCATTAAAAAGATGAGAAAATTGAGGCCTAGAGGAGTTAAGAAACTTGCCAAATTGAAAAATAGAGTTTGTAAATAGCAGACCTGGGATTTGAATTCAGGTTTTGTGTAAATCTGAAACCTGACTGCATCAATGTGCCATGGGACAAGAACTACATAATAAAAGTTGAAGGGGGAGAGACTAACTTTGCTTGGGGGCATTGTAGAAAAAGAGAGTAGAAGAGATCTCTGAGCTGGTCTTAAAGGATAAGTGTAGGTCACTGGGCAGAAAACAAAGCTCAATCTGTCGTTGCCTTAGGCCATCACAGATGAATGTACTGTGCGGCACTTGAAGCTACTATTAGAGGCAGCTGGCAGTGCTTCTGTAAGCCACAGTGTCTGCATGGGTAAAAGCCTAGGGGTCAGAATGGCTATGGCATATCACAGAGTTGCAAGTGGTCATTATGTGTGTGAACTTGGGAAGCAGAAAGAGAAGAAGCTGGAAAAGTAGGTTAGGCTGACTAAGCTCCTGAAAGGCTGTTATTTTAGTGTGCAGAATAGATTGAATGAGAGAAGACCAAATACCAACAGACTCTTTGGGTAGCTATGGCAGGACTCTAGGTAAGGCTGGGGGTGGTGGGGAGAGGAGACTGATTTGAGATTGGTGTTTGGTTGAGAGGAAAGGAATGTCAGGCTGAGCAGAATGTGCAGTTCAGAAGATGTCTCTCAGCAAAGCACCACTGTTAGATCCCTGCCCCTCAACTTCTCTCTGTGTCCTGGGATGGAGTTCTAAGTGCACATATTGTCCTGATGTCAGGATGAGTATTCCAGCGCATTGAGTTCTAATCTTGTTTCTGACAGTTATGAGCTGTGTAATTCCAGGCAGTGTATTAGTTTTCTAGGACTGCTGTAACGAGGTACCACAGACTAAGTGGCTTAAAAAAAACAGGCATTTATTGTCTCACAGTTCTGGAGGCCAAAAGTCCAAAATCAAGGTGTCGACAAGGTTGCTTCCTGTTGAGGGCTATGAGGTACGGAAACTGTTTCAGGCATCTCTCCTTTGTGTGTACAAGGATACTTCTAAAAGTTTGCAGAAAAATAGAATTAAAATATAATGTGAATCTTGCCTTGAATTTTTGAAGTACTCTAGTAGATGGCTGTCTTCTCTGTGTGTCCTTATGTTTGTGTTCAAATTCACCCTTTTTCATGTTAGATTACAGCCCACTCTAGTGACCTCATTTTAACTTAATTACCTTTGTAAAGACCCTATCTCCAAATATGGTCACATTTTTAGAGACTAGGGGTAGGACTTCAACATGAATTTGAGCAGGGGTGGGGGACACAGTTCAATTCACCTGTAATAGACGCTGGCAGTGTCCCAGCCAGTCCCCCTTAACTGGCTGGTACCTCCGTCCTTCAACTGTGTGAATTCTGGGACTAAGGATTTGCAGTTTGAACTTCTTGTGAGATATTACTCTTTGCTGATAATAGTTGTCTGGCCAGGAGATGCCTGAGAAGTTAATCTCCCACTTTTGATGGTGGCAAATGACTGACTATTTGGGTGAATGGGCTACAAAAGCCCTGTGGCCCATTTGTCATAAGTCAGAATAACTCTGCAGTGTGTTTTATGCTCCAGAGCTTATGCTGCTCACCAGCCCCACATACACACACACCACGGATCAAACCAAGCTAAACTTTACCTGAAACCACAGGCTTCCTCAGCTCTTTCTCATTCTCTGCCCTACTTCCATCCCTCCCATATGGTATTACCACCTGAATCCCTGTCTTAGGTGCTGCTTCCAGGAAACCCAACCTCAGATATTCCTAAACTTTCTGTACTCCACTTTCCTTTTCTAGCACATAGTAAAAAGTCAATAAATGCTGATTTTCATTTCTATTATTAATATGATATTTAATTTGGTCCTTAATTTAGAGCAGATCTTTAGATACTGTTGATGTATTGCTATACACCATAGTAAAGAGAAAGACTGACTCTGTAATATTTTAATGGTCCAGAGATTCTGCCTAGAGGGTTTGAGTCAATTACAGAAACCTCAGACTTTGAGAGGATCCAAAAATACCAAGCTAAAAGTGTTCCCTCTATAGAAGGGTATTTACATGTGTATTTAAGACTGAATACTGGGGTTTCAGACCTTAGCAAGGTCTACAGCACAAGTTTTAGAAAGACAAAATGAGAGTTTTAAAAATATGCAACCTTTGGGAAATCCCCAAATTAGTAGGCAGGGACATTGCAGTGAGCTGGAAGTGCTGCAGAGCTGGTCGAGAGCGAGTCAACAAAATATGGGTTATAATAGACCTTGTTTCAAGTTTTATAAAATGTGACTTTAGGGGAACACCAGTTATACAAACAAATAAAATTCATTAATGAATTAAACACGTCATTCACCACATCTGAGTAGGATTTTCCCCAGGAATGCAAGGATAATGTAGTATTGTTGAGACATCAACAATGTGAGAGCTTCACCATGTATATTTATATTTAATCTGTAGTTACTAAGAAAGAAGCAGATGAATTTGATTCTGAGAGAAGTAAATAAAAGAGGGATTTGAATAGTTCCCTGTGCTTATACTAATTCTACTTGAATTAACTATTATGCCTTTTTAAATGGCTACTTTAGATGCCTTGAGCTCCTGGCTACAAAGTAGACAATTCAAATCCCATCATTTAGTTCTCAAATCTACATTTGCTATTACAGGAATTCTATCACTGGTATCCTACAGACAACATATGACACGGATATCATATTTTTGTACTGAAAAAACAATACAATTCAATATTGTCACCAAAAACCACTCTCTATAAACACACACATATATACGTTAAGTTGTTAAGGTAAATTTAAAAACAAACACACAAAGCAAAAAAATGTTTGAATGAGAGGTACTTTTTTTCCCAAACATCAAATATATGGATTTCAAACATTGTCATCTATCTGAAGCATTATTGTAACACATTTTGATAGATTGAGAATGGAAAAATACAAGATATTATTTTAACTGGGACTGTAAAATCCCTGAAAATTCAAAGTCAAAATCTGTCATTAATAAATTCTATTTGCCTCAGTACTAAAGGACATATGTTCCCCCTGAATCATGCAGTTTCATAATGTTCTTAGGAAGGACTTGAATAATAATAATAAAAAAATACACTCGCTTTCCCCATATCATTCCTTTACAGAGAAACACACAGAAGTTCCTCAAAGACCACTGTGATATTTACTGGTGTCATGTATATTACTTTATTTAGATAACTTGATATGTTTTCTTGACTCTTACAGTGGAGGAAAAAAAAAATGAATGAATGTTTTTGTTAGCAAGTCAGGTCCTTATCGAATTGTTTTGTCAAAAGGCTGTTGCTAAGCTTACAAAGCAGAGTTTATACAATGAGATGCAAAAACATGTATAAATATCAAAACAGAACAAAGAATAAGTTTCAGTGAGTGAATATAATATTTCAGCATGGGTTTCAAAATTAAATAGAATCATCCATGTATTGTTATGGCACTTTATCCATAAATTCTAAAGGAACTTGGGTTCATTATTTTAAGAAGTCAGTACAAAGAGTTATTACACATTGTACACATGTATTAAAATATCACACTGTACCATATAAATATGTACAATTATTAGGTGTCAATTAAGAATAAAATAAATATAAAATATTAAAAATTATGTTTATATTTGACACTAAGTAGTACCTTATAGTTTCCAGTAGTACCTTATAGTTTTCTAGCAGGACCTGACTATATAATTTATAAATACATTTATTAAAAATATGTCACTCATGAAATTTACACAATGCATAATTATAGGTATCCTTTATTTGGGATTGACAACATTTGAAGGTACCATGCTGTTGATGGAGCCCCAGAAGTTAGAAGGGCTTGAGGTTTTTAAATTGCTATAGGAAAGACACCACACAAAATTTTTTATACACATTATTTCAAATTACCATAACTACAAGGTGGAACATATTATGCTATTTTACTTATGAGAAAAATGAGGGTCACAGAACTTTTTTTGGGTGGAACATAGAACTATTTAACTTCCCTTGACTAAGGGTAATTAATACAGGCCATGGAGTCTCAAAAAGTCAAAATGTAGACATCAGAGTTTTCAAAATCCCCCTTAAATTTATGTGTACAATTTTGTTTGTATATAAACACGATATTTTAAGAGGAGAGAACCATAATTTTTATGAAATTCTTCAAGAGGTCAGTGACCCAGAAAAGATCCACCATGCAAAATTTTAAATTTCAGATGCAAATTCCGTAAGAGCAAGAGCCATGGCATTTCTTTGACATTTTCTATTCTGTGTTGGCACACAAAACAACTGATGACATATTCATAACATGACAATTAAGAAAATATTTGTAATTATATTTTTTAAACTGGGAAGTATTTTTTATGACAAGAAATAAATGAAAATGAGTATAAGCTGAATCTACATGGTATAGTCCCATTTTGTGGATACACAGTTCATCCCATTTAGTTGATAAAATGGCTGAAATATGTTGACTAAACAGACTGTGGCTCAATTATTTTGGCAGAAACTGAGTCAATTAGTAGTAGCAGCACATCAGCTCTTAGGATATTCCAATAAGGCATCAAATTCAACACAGTCCAAAAGGAAGGTATCACCTGAACTCACTTCTAAACCAACTCCCTGCAAAAGTTACACATTTCTGACAATAGAATCAACATTATTCCAGTTTCTCTATACCCTGGAGGACACTTCATGTAGAAAATAAAGCAGAACAAAGGCATCAAGAGGTGCAAAATATAGCCTAATTAGTACACAGTGCCTGGTAGTAATAGGCATTCAATTCATATCTGTTGAATAGATAAATGTATACATGCATGTATGAATGAATAAATGAATAGCAAGTTTGCTTTGGGGCAAGTGGTGGACAATAATGCTGGAAAGAAGGCAGGGGCCAGATCTTACTGGAGTGAGATGGTAAGATTTAGGCTTGGCCAAATGTGTTGACATTGATCCATCCACTGAGCTAGAAAAATTAGGAGAAAAATCAAATATGTTGGAGGAACCTAACAAGTTCAGTTTTTGACAATTTACTTTGAAGTACGTACAAGGTATACAAGTTGAAATTTCTAGTAAAGTTGTGGTGAATAGAATTTGGAACTAAAAGGAAGTTATTGATAACAGCCCTGGAGATTTGAAAGACATCAACATATCATGGCCACTGAATGCATAAGAGAAAATACTTGCCCCAAGAAAGGGTGTAGTGAGAAGAACAATAAGCTAAACAGAAAACCCTGGGGAATGAACACTTTAGGAGCAGGCAAGGAGAGAGGAATCCATGAAGGCATCACAATAACTGATCCAGGGAAACAGAGGACAGAGAATCCAGGCTCAAAGGGTACAGACTACCAGAGTGCAGAATGGCAGGTGTGTATGCACAGAAAAAATATGTTGGTGTGGGTATGAAGGTGAGCAGGGATGGTTGAACTAGAGAAAGATGGGGAAGAGTATAAAAAAGCAGAGGATAATCTCCCAAGAATAAAATAAATAAGGGGGAGATTTAAGAAACACCAAAGCTTACAATTGAGTTAGGGAAAAGAAACATACTTAAAGAGCAAACTTCAATAAAGCTAGATTCCCATGTGTTAGGCACTGTGTCCAGCACTGAGGGTACAACACTGAGCAATGTAGACACATCCATTGCCAATGCAAAGCTGGCTGTTTCACTGGAGGACTTTTGACAGAAGAGGTTCATTGTGATATGATAGGTTTTAGTAAAAGACAGAACTGGGTTGTAAATTTGGCTGTTTTCCTTACCAGGTGTGTGAACTTGATAAAGTTTGTTCACCCCTTTAAACTTTACTATTTATATCATTAGGATTAGAAAAAAACAACACTAACCTCAAGAGTTTGTTATGGAAATTAATAAAATAGCAATAGTGAAAGTAACCGGCACACAGAATAAATGTTAATTATCATTTTTGGCAGTGATTAATTATCATAGAGTTGGTGGGAGTCATTGTCATCGTTACTGGGGAGTCCTCAAGGAGAGAATATACAGGTCCTTGCGAAAAAAGGACTGAGAAATGCAATATGAAGCAGATACTTGAAGTTTGGTTATTGTTAGTGAGGCCAAAACAAAATACAATGTTGTTGTCCAATTTGTCTTTTATGGTCTCATGCATTTTAATACTATTCTCTCTTTTTCCAGGAAAGCTGCAGGTAGTGGTGTTTGGAAGGAGTATGCAGGTTCCCTCTAGATAGTCTTCCACGTGTGCATTTGGGTATTGCAAATACATGACTGCCAACTTTTCTGTTTGGCCCATCTTGACAACATATGCAGCAGACAAAAAAAGTTGGTTGTCCTCCTGGGTCTCCAATTCCCTGTCTATTCTCAAAGCAGGCCTTGCCACGGATGCATCTAGGGGGCCAGATACCTGCTTCATGGGTTTGGGAAGACAAGCAAGCATTTGATGTTACATAAACATGATTTTTAAGGTAGAATCCCCCAAATATTTCATCTATGATGCTTTGAATAGTGTGTTATTCATATCTTTTTGATGACTTATCACAGGTTTTGCCCCTCTCCTTTGGCAACCCCATCCCAACCTCAAGGTTTTCCAACATTTACTTCTCAAGTCATACAGTTTCCTAATTGCCAAATGCAAGGCTGCCTTTCAGTGCTTACTCTGTGCCTATGGCATTTGAAACTATTACAGACATTCACCTTCTTTGAATTGTTTCTTCAAATGGTTTTATGTTATCTGTTTTTCTTCACCTGTTATTTATGTCGTGCTTATCTTCAGACAAGGTTTATATTAATTTGAAATATAAAGACACAAGTGAAAGTTGGGTGCCTAAGAAAAAGCTTAAAAAGAAATCTGAAATCATTAGGAAAGAGAGTGATGTATCAGCTATTTGGGATAAAGCAACTATTCTATTTCGGCACAAAATTAATTTGGGGTTTCCCGGTAATCGAGGAGGAAAGGTAAACTGGCTGAGAATATATGTAACCCAGAATGCCTGACAATGGCTGTCTCTTCTGCCAACTCCTCTAAGATGTGGATACTGCCCAATGTTTGTTCTTCATTTATAGACTCTTCTCTGACTTTGCTTATGTATCAGTCCATTCCTGTTGCTTATAAGAAAATACCTGAAACTGGGTAATTTAAAAAGACATGAAATTTATTTTATATAGTTTTGGAGTCTGGAAAGTCCAAAGTCCAGGGAACACATCTGGTGAGGGCTTTCTTCTATAACAACAGGGTGTCACATGGTGAGAATGGTCTGAGTAAGAGAGAGCTAACCTCCTCACTTGATCTCCTTTTAAAGACATCAGAACCACAACCATTACCACCCATTAAACCATCAATGGATTAATTCATTCATGAGAGTGCAGTCCTCACAATCTAATCACCTCTTAAAGTCCCCACCTTTCAATTACCATAATAAGATTTCCCACTCTCTCAACGTTGTTACAACAGAGATTAAGTTTCCAGTACACGAACTTTTGGGGATGCATTCAACCCATAGCAGCCATAGTTCCATTACTCTTATGCTTCCAAATGCACTGAGGATAACTCTCCATACTCCAAGTTCTACTGTTTCATGAGCTCTATTTACTTCCACATTATTGCCTCATACTAATATGAATGACTACAATTCAACTTTTGATATTTTCAAAAAGAAAATCTCACAAACAAAACAGAACAAAAAGTAGCTCAAACTTTCTAACTCCCCCAGTTGTTTGAAATATCTCAACATTTTCCCAGCTCAAAAAATATCAGAAATTTTGTCTCGATTTTTTTTTTTGCCACCCCCATCTTGTTGATTCTTCCACTGCAACCTCTTTCTTCTTCTTCTTCTCTTCCAATGGCCTCAGATTCCTTTGATAACATACACACTGGCAAATTTGATTCTTAACTTCCCTTTTTCCAGGCAGTGAGTCCTACAAATTTGGCTCAAAGTTTTTAAAAAATTTCTCATTCTTACTATTACTTCCTTTCTCTAAAGCTTCAATGGCTCCCAATTATAGGGACAAAGTTTACATTCCTTATTGTGACATGCAAGGTCCTTTATGATCTTACCCTTAAGACCTATTTCTGGTGTTAGATGCCAGATATCTCTTAAAGAAAAGCCCAGGTCCAGCTAAACTCTTACACTTATTATTTGCTGATTGGTATATTCCCATATTTTTCCATACCTGAAGATTCTTTCTGCTCCCTTCCTGTAGCCACATAGTTCCTTTAAGAGCTGATTCCAGTTTGCCCACTGTGCTGGAAATGTTTATCTTGTTGGGACTGACACTGTGACTTTAGTATGTGTTACTTAAGTTTCTTTGCATCCATATATCTCTTGTTTCTCTGACCAGATCATCAGCTTCCTAAGGGTAGAGACCATGTTTTATACACCTTAGATCTTGCTGGTTTGTTGTTCTAGCATCCATAGCAGCATATGTTCCAACCACCAGTTGGAATCTATCAAGAAGACAGGAATTGTCACATTTGCTATTCCATAAGTACAAAATGCCATCACTGCCATTGTACTAACACCAGGGAAGGTGGAATTGCAGAGTTAGAAAAGCCTCCCTTTCCCAGTTGAACTTTTATGTGAACAGCCAGAAGAACAGTGAGGATCATGAAGACTCATATAACATGAGTAATTACTTGATTATGGTGAGATGTCTCCTAGAGGGAATAATAATAGTAATGCCTACCATTTATTGCACTCATACTGTGTGCCAGGCACTGTACTAAGTGCTTTACATAAATTATACCATTTAATATTCACTACCCCCTTATATAATAAAGACCATTATTTACTTGTTTTACAAATAAGGAAATTGAGACATAATGAAGTAACTTGCCTAAAGTCACACAGCTAAGAAATAACTAAGCTGGAAATTGAATTATGCTAGTCTAGCACCCGAGTTTATGCTATGTACTAATCCAAACTTGTTCTCTTGTTAATTTTTTGCTTTATTTTGATAGCATGGTTCACTTAATGATCTGGGTACAGACTTATTTTAATTACATATTGCTTACCTAACCATACTGTTTCAGGAGAAGGGATGGATAAAAGCAAATATTTTATTTCAAATTACTGACACTTTTAAAGGTTTTGAGAATTTTGATAAATTAAAGTAAATCTCCAGCTCCAAAAAAAGGCTTATATGTATAGATGGAAACTAAAAAGTCCACTAGTTGTGAGAATCCTCTAATGAAGGTGGGAAATCTCAGGAACATGGAGTAAATCCATTTTGCAAGTCTTGACAGTGATGTGTATGCTCTTCCAGTGGCTTTTCAATGTGTGCTTCTTTTTGTTCATTTGGGTACCAACCAAACTTTATTTTCTCATGCTAGAAACTATTCATGTGCCAAACATAAAACATCAGATCTCATCCCTCAGAGAGCTAATGGAAATATTCTTTGAACACTCTTGCAAACTAGCAATTCTATTTTATTTATAACATGAGGTCTATATACCAGTGCTCTCTTGTGTTCTTTGGATTTAAACAGAGCTTCTCAGAATGTATATCATGTGAGAAAAATGATTTCATATTCTACAGTAAATATGCATGATGACATATATTCCATGCTGTGAAAACTGGGTAAAATATAATTAATCAAATAAATGAATGGTAATAAAAATATCTATGGGAATTGATACGAGGTAATAATATGGCATAATTTGATTCATAAGCTCCTTGAGTACTGGGGCCATGTCCAATTTGTCTTTGTATTCTATATAGGATTTGATACATAGTAAGTACTAATGATTGTTGAGCTAATGTAGTTGCCCCTAGGAACTGTTCTGTATTCTTTAAGTGGATGTATGGCATGTAATCAGGCAAGAAGCACATCTTGGATGAATGCTGCCAGAAATGGACTTTCTGACTACTCACCCAGCAGCCTAATGCTGCTATAGGTTCCAAGTTATTTATGTAGAAAGGGTACTCCAAATGAATGTCCTTAATTGCAGCATAGGTCCCATTCCATTTTGCTCACAGTGTTTAACTGAACTGTACTAAATGCATATAAATACAGCTCACTATCTCAAAACCAATATTCCACAACCAGAGACATTTTTCTGGTTTTGTTGTCTGTGTTAAAAATTCCACATGCCTTCACAAAATGCAATTTAATGATATGTTCTCAGCTTTTATTAAAGGCTGACATAAAAAAATAATGACCACATAAACAACATCTCTAATTTTATTTTGCAAAACTGCTATATTATCTATCATGTTGTTTTATAATCTTTATATGAAGACCCACATGAGAAATCCCTCCTGGAGTTCATAGTAAAAAGAAATCAAAGCTTGACACCCTTTCTCTTTAAGTATATCATGCTCTCTTACTACTCTGATTTTACATATGTTCAATCTATGTAGACTCTGTCTCCCACTAACCAAGTCAATAGAGTTTTCATCTTTAATCTACTTAATATTCATGTCATGTCATTTAAAAAATTATTTGTTGCAGCTTACCATAAACAAACAAAAAACAGGCTAAGTGTAATCACTGAGGCAAAGGTAAGTATAGGAATACACATAACTAAAATTATTGTTACCCTCGAAGTTCCCAAGTTACTCACAGCTGGATCTGCTTTTGCATACTGGGAGCCCTAGGTGCCCTTTTTATACAAAAATTTTATTTTAATGGAACCCCTTTCATGTTGACCCAATTCATGGGATGGTGCTACTCCCTCAGTTTTCCCATTTAGCACCTCATTTCTCTACAACAAAGTGAAGAGACAACCTCAGAATGAGAAAAAGTGTTTGCAAACTACACATCAGACGAGGGGCTAATATCAAGAATATGTAAGGAACTTAAGCATCTCAACAGCAAAAGAACAAATAACCCAATTAAAATATGGGCAAAGGACCTGAATAGACATTTCTCAAAGAAGACATACAAACAGCCAACAGGCACATGCAAAAATGTTCAAAATCACTAATCATCAGGGAAATTCAAATTAAAACCACAATGAGATATCATCTCATTCCAGTTAGAATGGCTGTTATCAACAAGACAAAAAAATAAATGCTGGCAAGGATGCGGGAAGAAAAGGAATTCTCTTGAGAATGTCTATTGGTACAGCCACTGTGGAAAACAGTATGGAGGTTCCTCAGAGAACTAAAAGTAGATCTACCCTATGACCCAGCTATCCCACCACTGGGTATATACCCAAAGGAAATGAAATCCATATATCAAAAAGACACCTGCACTCCCATGTTCATTGCAATGCTATTCACAATAGCCAAGAAATGGAATCAACCTAAATGCACATCAGTGGACAAATGAATAAAAAAGAACCCTGTGGGAAAAAAAAAACAAAGCAAAACCAAACAAAACAAAACTGTGGTATATATACACAATGGAATACTGCTCAGCCAAAAAAAAAAAAAAAATGATATCCTACCATTTGCAAAAACATGTATGGAACTGGAAACCATCTTGTTAAATGAAGTAAGTCAGACACAAAAAGACAAATATCATATGATATCACTCATATTTGAAATCTAAAAAAAAAAGTGTATCTCAAAGAAGTAAGTGTTTCTCAAAGAAGTGGAGAGTAGAGTAATGATTACCAGAGGCAGGAGGAGGAGAGGCAGCAGGTGGCGAGAGGGAGAAATTGTGGACTAATGGGTACATGACTATGTTCTCTATACTAAGTGAATCATTATGCAGTATATGCCTGTATGGAAAAAACACCCTGTACCTCACAAATACATACAAGTAATTGTTAAAATATTTTGAACAAGTAAAAAGAAAAAAGAATGAAAGAAAAAACATATTTTTTCTGGTTGTCTCATCCTTAAATTCACTATTTTTTTCCCTGCAATTTCTAAGCTACCTTTATTTCCATATAGTGTATTTTTCATCTCAGACATTGCAGTTTTCATCTCCAGAAGTTCAATTTTTCTTTATCTTTCCTATATCTACTTAACTTTTAGAACTTACAGAATACAGTTATAACTCCTTGTCTGCTACTTCTAATATCTGTGTAAGCTCTGTGCTGGTTTTGAATGATTGATTATTCTCCTGATTATAGATCGTGTTTTCTTGCCTCTTTTCATGTTCAGTAATCTGTGATTTGTTGCTAGATATCATGAACTTCACCTTCTTGGGTACTGGATATTTCATATTAATTTTTGCATAAATATTCTTGAGCTTTATTCTGGGATGAAATTTTGTTCCCTGGAAACAGTTTAATCCATTTGGGTCTTGCTTTTATATTTTGTTAGCCAGGACCTGAGCAGCATTTTGTCGAGGACTAAATTTTCCTTTCTTCTGAGGCAATTCTTTTCTGAGTACATTACCTAGTGCCCTATGAATTATTATTCCTACACTGGCTGGGGGGGAATTGAGCTATTCCTGACCCTGAGCACTGAACCCAATTATCATTAATCCTCTCAAAATGGTTCTTTCCTGCCCTTAGTTAGTTCCTTTGCCTGCATGGGCTTATCAGTACTCTGTGAATATTCTGCAGGTATCTAACTTTCTCTTTTGTGTTGCTTTCTTCTCTCCAGTGCTCTCTCCTGTGGACTGTGGCTGTCTTGGTCTCTTTCCACTCACTTCTAGCTCCTCAACTCAGAGGTTCAACCAGGTTCTGCCTGTGTTCCTTCTCCCTGCACAGTGGCCTGGGAAATCAAGGCACTAAGCTGGGAAAATATGAGAATTCACCCCATTTGTTTCAGTCTCTTGGGGAGCAATGTCTTGCATTGATTGATATTCATCATCTTGAAAACCATTGTTTCATACAATATTTTTTTAGATTTATTTATTTGCTGTTTCTGGCAGCAAGGTAAATCCAGTCTATGTCACTCTATCTTGGCCAGAGTTACCATCATACTTTATTTTTTACCCTCACAGATAGAGTGATATTTAGATTTTTATTTCTTCTTTATTTAGTTTTGGAAAATTGTATTCCCAAAGGAAAACTGTCCATTTAATTTGAGTTATTAAATTTAGTGGCATGAAACTATTTATAATATTTCCTCATTTTTGTTTTCACATCTTTAATAATTTCCCCTCTTTCATTCCTAATCTTGGCTTTTGTTTTCCTACTTTTATCCTAGATCAATCTTACTAGGTCTTTATCAATCTATTAATCAATCTTTCGAAGAACCAAATTTTGATGGTTTTTAATTTCCTCTATTTTTTATCTATTTTCTAATTTTATTGATTTTTCAGTATTAATTCATAATTTCTATCTTTCTAGTTACTTTGGATCAATTTTCTTTTCTTTCTCTAGCTCTCTAAGGTGGAAACTTAGATCACTAAAATTGAAAATTTTCTTTTTTTTTAAATATGTGTATTTAAAGCTATATTTTTCTCATTAATCATTGCTTCATCTGCATCCTACAAATTCTGATATGGTCTATTTTTATTATACTTCAAGATTAACTTTTTAAAAATTATTTCCCTTGTGATTTCTTCTTTGATCTATGGATTATTCAGAAGTGTGTCGTTTAATTTCCAAATGTTTAGGCATTTCTTAGCTATCTTATTATTAATGATTTTTAATTTATTTCATTGTGGTTAGAAGATACATTTGGGGGCATTCTCAGTCCTTTAAAATATATTGTAACTTGTTTTTTGGGCTGAAATGTGTATGCAGTTTTGGGGGACAGTGTTCAATAAATATCAATTAGGTCAAATTGGTTGTTCAAATCTTCTATATAATTACTGATTTTTTGTCTATATGTTTGTTCAGTTACTAACAAAGAAATATTTAAATATCCGACTGTGATTATAGATTTGTCTCTTCCTTCATCATATCTGTACAAACCGTATGTTAGATTCCCAGATATGCTAATACCCAGCCCACTCCCTCTGGGACTGGCCCCAGCAGCAGTGAGCTTCTTTCAAAAGTAAGGGTTAGATGAATCTAAGGTTTCTTCTTTCTCTCACTGACTAGAATGTTCCATACCTTATCCCACTCAAGATACAACATATGGAATTCAGTGGAACTCAAAAATTAAAGTTTCCTCTTTTAGGACAAGTAATTTCATGTTAGTTTTAAAAAGACACAGACAGCGGACAGCCTCTTATTAGGGTATGTGTAGTAGTTGAGGATGCTGAGGAATCATCAAACTCGCTTGATTCTGGTTCTGACCAAAATACAGTGACAGTTGTTTGCCTGGGCCAGTGGTTTCATGTTGTGGCCTGAATTGACTGAACTAAATGCCTGCACCTGCAATATGCTCAACTCACAGGCCCAGGATGCATTAGAATTGCATTTTAAATTGTGTGTAAATCTTCCTTTGAGGTAACAGATAGTTTTTGTAGTCTGTGCTCCTAGAAGATGGCTTTGTGTGAGGAGATAAAGGGCTGGCACTGTGACCATAAATAGATAAAAACAGAGCATGGCCTCCATTTAGCATATCCAAGCTCCTATAGTGCAAGTCAGAATGGACAAATCTCCCAAGGAGATAACTTTTCTCTAGATAGCACAGTTGCAATTTTGAGCCTGTGCGTAGGGAGAGGCCTTAGCAAATGTTCATGTATATTGGATGGCATTTATATATTACATTAGAAGGCTCATCTTCGTAGTTGCCTTTTATTTCTTTCCATAAAATTGAAAAGTATACTTCATTTTTTTTGTCACATGAAAGAATAATGGCCTTTAACAATGGCTTTTTGATTTGTACTGAGCCTTAAGAAAAGTTGGACTTCTTTTCTGAAAGCTAATCATTTTCTGAGGTGCGCAATTGTCAAGGACATTGTCACACTTGTATTGCCCTTGAGTACTCAGTAGTGATTTTGAAGATTGTAGAAAGCTTCCTTTGCATGAAATCGAGTCTCCTAAAAAGATATAGGCAACTGGTAGTGAAATGGAGACTAAGGTCTTCTGCAAATATTATATTCTTCCTTCATTACCACTTTATAATGAAATGCAAGAATTCTGCTTTACAGTCTGTGCTAAGAAGAGCATCTATTAACCTCATCAGTACTTTAGTTAGTGTTCTAAGTTTACTGTTCATATATAGTACAGCTATTGACAAGCAAAAGGAACTGGCAAAGATAGAGCCTATGTTATTGAAGCAGCTTATTTTCTCATCAGCAGTTATGTCTTGCTTTGAATAGTTAGTGAGGTCTTGGAAGGAATTAGTATAGTATTTGGGAATGTGTGTGCCAAGAGAATATACATACATTGAATTAGAAAAGAATCATACCCATTTAAGAGGGGACTGAGTAATGTGAATGGAATGCACATAGAAATTGAACTCTGAGATCACTAACATGGTTTTCCTGTTATACCCCTATAAATGGTCCATTTATTGCTCTTTGTCTGTAGGGCTGACCTAGGGTCATTGTGTTTCTAATATTATACCATTGCCTGTATTAGAAGCTGCTTTCTTATTTACCCACCATTACTCTGAATAAACTGAAGATAAAGACTTTATTCCCCATCAGCTGCCTGAGGACATGTCAAACAGAGAAAAAAATTGATCAGAATGAAATCATTCCATTTACATGGCCAAAATATGAAAAAGAGAGGGTAGGAATCCAAGGAGTAAATCAGATATACTGTCTCTAGATGGTCCTATGCGTCTAGGTATTCTTATGGAACTTAGTCCAGTATTCTGTCTCTGGTATGTGCTGTATAAGGCTATGTTTCTGCCTTATTCCATCTTCAAAGTGTAGGGATTCACTTCAACTTTTAACATGGATGTTTGTCATTCTATGGATATGGCGTATTTTCAGCCCTCAGTATGTTTATGTTTCTGTCTTACAAAAATTATTATTTTAACTGTAGTTTGTGTAATCATGGTTTCAGTGGAAAATAACTTTTACCCTAGGCGGTTCAAATGAAAATATTTTCATGAAGAGGCTTCTTATAGAGGTGGGGCAGGATTAAGGAAACCAATAATGGATGTCCAGGCACTCAGAGACTAGGAAAGGAAGGAAGCCACGATCATCTTTAGGGCTGAAGGGGAAGAGAAGAAAGGGTAATTCTAGGGATCTCTGAGAGCTATATTCATGCAGAGCAGGAGTTATAATTGTGGAGGAGTGCAAATACAGCCAAAAAAGCAGTGCCGAAGCAGGGAAGGTGTTGGGGAGAATTAATACCCTAATCTCTCTCTCCTCTTACCCTCTAGTGTCCTGTTGGTGCATCTCGTGGGCTAAACCCCACCCAGAAGATAGCAAGGGAGCAATACTCCATCTTCAGTACACAGAATGGACAGAAAAAGATGCAAAGTGGATCTGAGGAAGTCAGAGTGAGGAACAGAGAACAAATCAGCACACATTTAAAGGTTACCACTTTTACATAGAAAAAGGAGGTGGAAATCGAAGCATCTAAAACTATTCCATGTCACCATCATCTTTTGGCTGGACAACTGCAGTTCTGTCCTAATCAGTCTCCACACTTGTCTCCATCCAATCAGAACACCACTGCAGCCAGAAAAATTAGTTCAGAATAAATTCGATTGCCATATCCTGCCTTCCACTGCTTCCTCTCCTTACCACATAATCCTTCAGTGGATTCTATTGCTTGTAAGACAAACTAAAATCCTTATATGGGTATGCAGGGTCCTTTATGGACTGGTCCCAGCCTAATTCTGTAATTACATTTTGTTTCATTCTTTCCTTTGTTTGACTTACTCCCCCATTATTGGCTTTTTTGGTTCCTGCCTGATTCAGAACTTTTGTGGTGTTGCTCCTTCTGCCTGAAATGTTCTTCCTGCTTTCCCTCTTCTCTTAATTAATGCTTCTCCATCCCTCAGATCTTATCTCAAACATAACTTCCTTAGGGAAGCCTTCACATATATCCTAGATCAGCTCAGCTACCAATGTTTGTATATTTTGCTTATACTGTAGAGCATTCTTAAAGCAAATGTACTTCACTGGGCCTGGTTTTCCAAAGCCTTGTAGTTTCAAATATTGACCTTGCATAGGACAGGAAATTTTCCTTAGGCTATAAAGTCTCTGGTGTAAGATAAAGAATTCTAACACAGCAAGGTTGACTGGTTACTGATTAATTTGTAAAGATACTAGAAAATTGCTGGAGAGAGAAGGAATGTTTGCTAGATCAAGCTTTTGTTGGTGGATCACTTAATTGTCTAATGGAATGTCATCTGACTTGTTTCACTGAAAATTACCAGCCTATATTGTTAAACTATAACCCCACCTATGTTCTCTTCCTATAACTTCCTGGTCTGGAAAATAAATGCAGGAAGAGAACCCCCATTTGGGTTTAATTTCCCAAGGAAGAGATGCCTCTTGCTTGAGGGCTCCAGGGAAGTTAACTTTGGGGCTTCTCACTGCTCAAAAGAGATGGGCTTTGAGTAATCCTTTGCGGCTCCATCACCCAGGGGAAGTGGGGTGACAAATCCATGGGGGGGGGGGCAAAGCAACATTATACCATACATTTTCTTACTTGCATATTCTATTTATAGATTCACACTTATTTGTTTGATAATTAGTTTAGTTTTCATTTCCTCTACTAGATGATAAACACCATGAAGGCAGGAACCTGTCTGGCTTCATTCACCCTTGTATTTGCAAGCCCTAACTCAGCATCTACAAATGGTAGACTTTCAACAGAAGTAATAAGTAATATTCAAAGACACATTATGCACCTCAATTGTAATTCAAGATATTAATATGACATAAGGTATATGCTTTAGTATGTCTGGTATTTGGTCAGTTATGACTCATTATTCAGCTCCCTATACAGAAAAGTATATAATAATATACTCACAGTTTATATCGGCTCTTCATGTATTTTACAGGTAAAGTGATTTTTTTTTTAAATTTAAGAATTATATTTTCAAGTTATGTCCCTGAAATGTCCGAGCTAAAAATCATTGGTAGCACTATTTATGCATCATAAAAATTGTATTTCTGTCTAAGTAATGAAAAATACAGTTCTCTGAAAACTGTGTTTAAAAAACACCTTTAACCATCTTGCATTTTTCTCCCTATAAAACTCACATTTTCCTTGTCATGAAAAAGAACGCAGTTGCCAGGGAAAAGGTGTAAGCATGAATGCATAATATTTAAAATTATTCAAAGTAAATGTTCTTTTAGGGAGGAAAATTTTGGGATCAGGAGAAATGCTGTCTGCTTCCTATGAGACCATTCTGAACAAATAATTATATACTACATTTTTGATGTGGTCTATGAAGTACTGGATGGAAGAATTTTTTTGTAATTGGCTTAGCTATATTCTGGGAGACATGAGTTCAGCCCTGTTGCCTCATCCCTTACTAAGGCTGTTTCTACCCAAGCAACAGAGAGAATATATATGAGGGAAAATACCTTAGAATTTTGTTGAATTCATTGAGTCAGTGACACAGTTATTTTTAGCATTTTAAGAAGCAATGAAAAAGGCAAAACTTCTTTAGTATACCTACTGAAAAGGGAAGAAAGGTGATATATGTAAATGAGAGAATGCATATGAAGTACCTAGCATGGTGAGAATAAATACTATGAAAAATCACACAGTAGATGATTTTGTAAATATTAATTCTCTTTTTTCTCCATTTATTGAGGTACTCCAGTTGTCAGGGAAACACTGATTACAAAAGTACAGTCACACAGTTGGAGGAACATCTCATTAAGAAAGGCAGTGTATTCCATTTATTTGTATTTTTTCTCAACTGGGGATGAAAGAAATGGTACAGAGGACTGAAAGTTCAAAATTAGAAAGCTCAATGGGGTATAAGAGAAAATATGGGAGAGAAAGAGAAAGATGTGTGCTGAAAGACAAACAGCACCATCACTCTTATAAGGTAGAGGCAGGTAGTAAAAAGTTAGAACTGAGCAGCTTGAAACTTTTTTAAAAAGATGAGAGGGACTATTGTGGTTGTTGCTAGTAGGGAGAAGGGGACAGGATGCCTACACAATCCTTTATGGCCAACTCCACTCCACTCTGAAGCTTTTGTGATTCTGTAGAACACAGAGTGAAAACTCAGTTCTGTAAGTGATCAGCAAACAATACTGTAATGGCATAACCCAGAGTTTAACCACAGCGCAATGGCCAGAGGGAATTTATAACCAAGTCTTCAAGGAAAACTCAGCTGTTCCATAAATAGTTTCCACCTGAAATTTAGCAAAAGAAGGTAATTTATTTGTATCTAGGAATGCCTTGCTTTAAAATTGTATCTTTCATTAGCTGCTATTTCCATAGATTGAATTCTAAACTACTTGGTAGTAATTGTTGCTAAGGCAGTTTTGGTGCATTTTGTTAGATATTTTATTTAAAGGGGAAAAAAACTGGATTACTTGTTGAATGATTTATTTTGTGGAAAAAATGAATAGATCCTGAAATTGCTGACTTGATATAACTATTGAAACTTAGTTTTCAAATAGAAAGAAATAGTATGTAAATCTAAACCTTGCCTTTGAGAAAGATGGTTTTATATTATTTTTGATAAGCAGCAAAGTTGCTAAAAATATAAGAAGAAATTAAAGAAATGGTTTGTGGTGCTCACTGTTTACTTTATTCTACTTCCATTTGGATTAACAACAATGGTTTTATATAATTTTAATTTGTCAGCTAACATTATTGAATGGAAGCAATAAAATACAATATTATCTACAGAGGCCATTCTTTTCAACCCAAGTAGATGAATGTTATGCTTATGCCAGGCTAAGTTGGGAACCCAAAGTATTTAAATATAAGGCTATGATTAAGTAAAAATGGGAATAAAAGCAATCAGACAAGAAATACTTTATTTCTCCACCACCAAATCTTCCACTCTTATATGTGTATCTGTATATTTTCTATCCTATTTTGCACTAAAATGAAAAAATTGACTATGCAATTAATTAGAACTATATGCTGAGTTTTTATCCTTTAGAATGGGACCAACAGGATAATGGCCCAACACAGTTAAGAGTCTGTGTACATTGTTCACACTCCTTCTCTCTCCAATCTCTATGGCTGGAAGTGATGGTATCATTACAAATCTCAAAGAAATGTAAGAAATATCTGGAAAAAAGTAACTAGCTTCTTTAATGCAGGTCCTGAGTTACTGCTCAAAGAACAGTCTGTTCCACATGTTACTGTGACAGAAGTAACAAATAAACCTTTATTGAGAAAGGCCACTGAAAATTCAGGTTTGTTACTATAACTGGGGGCTTTACAAGGAGAGGAAGAAAGCATGTGGATGTGCTCTTGCTGAGCCCTAACCATGTGATATTGTGCATCAACCTGAGACTCTGTAGATTCCCCACCAAGAAGGCCCTCACCAGATGTATACCCTCAACTTTGGACTTCCCAGCCTCCAAAGCTGTAAGAAATAAAATTTCTTCTCTTTATAAATTACCCTGTTTCAGCCATTCTGCTTTAAGCAGCAGCAAATGGACTAATAGGGTAAGTCAGAAATACATAGGGCAGGCAGGCCCAAAACTCTTGGGCAGGAACCAAGGCTGTCTTCTGCAGGCAGAATTTCTGCTTCTTCTTCAGAGAAACCTCAATTCTGCTCTTAAAGCCTTTCTGTTTATTGTATGAATCCCACCCAAATTATCAAGGGTAATCTTTTCTTAAAGTCAACTGATCATAGATACTAACCACAGCCACAAAATACTTTCACATCAACACCTAGATCAGTGTTTGTTTGAATAACTGGGTACTATAACCTAGCCAAGTTGACACATAAATCTAACCATCACAAACAAAATCAAATTGTCATGCCAAGAACT
Source organism: Cynocephalus volans (assembly GCF_027409185.1). Classification (NCBI taxonomy): domain Eukaryota; kingdom Metazoa; phylum Chordata; class Mammalia; order Dermoptera; family Cynocephalidae; genus Cynocephalus; species Cynocephalus volans. The sequence continues at coordinate 161,215,018 of NC_084478.1, read as the reverse complement.
TTTAGATGTTCTAGCACATTCTAAAGCTCTTAGCATACAAAAGCTTTTTTTTTTTTCTTCCTCCTTAACTGAAAAAATGTTCTTGCATTGCCTTTATCTGATATAGTTCTGATAGGGTAGCCACTTAAATTACTCTTGTCTCTAAATGAAAGAGAGAATTGATGTAATACAATTTAGATATTTTATCTATTCAGATATTTTAAAAAATAAAATATGACATTTATTTGGCTGTCTTAAAATCTTCACTTTGAAATGATCTTTGATATCACCTAAGCAAATATTCTTACTTTACAGATGGGTGGACTGAGCCCAGAGTGGATAATGCACCTTGCTCATATTTACCCAGCCATTTCAGAATCAACTTGATATTAGAATCCAATCCAGTTCTCTTTCTGCACTGCCTCTCAGACAAATGTCAAAGGGGCATACTAGGCTATATTGAAAGAAGAGAGAAACTATCTGGTTTTGTTCTTCCAGCCATTATACTGTGGGAACTCATGTGTCCTGAGGAATTGTCCCATGCCCCTTCGCCAGTGCACAGAGCTCAGCAGTCAGGAACTAACTGCGTGCTTGGCGAGGGAGGGTCCCTAAGGGTGAGGGTAACTCTTACAGCAGAATGCTTTTCCTACGCTGGACCTCTCAGGACCCTGTTTAAGTACGGGTCATGTCCTTCTTCTGCATAGCATTTGGAATTCAATTTTCAGTCACTCTGAGCATATAAGGTTGGACTGCCTCTGCATTTCGATGACACTGTATGCTTTGATATCCTAGGTGACATGTCCACATAAATACATTAAGACAGGAACAGCAAAGGTCATAACTTTCCTTATTACTGAAGATAAAATTTAATGAGCTTGATCACAGCATGCTTTAAGAACGCCCATGCCAGGTTAATGGGGCTCTGCCACTGAAGCCAATTACACTGGGTACAATTACATCCTATTCTAATAGCTGTAACTCAGGGTTACACAAAGATTCTGTCTCTGGGTAATTACTAGCTAGGAAGCAGGTGAGATGGAACTAAGCAAATTGTCACTGATCATACAAGAGACGCACAGAGAGCACAGAGCTTGTAGCTATTCCGGGTGTGTGTGTGTCATCTGTTGCTAAGAAGGAGCTGGCTTCACAGTCAGAAAGCTCTCTTCTTCTAGCACTGACCAAAAGGATATGTGATTTCAAAGACGCCTTTAGAAAAGTAGCTGAAAAGTGAATAGTAGGAGAGGGGGAGGAATAATTCAGAAAGCCCTTCTCTATTGAGACTGTTTCCCTAATGATTTTGTAAGATTTAGTGGGCTGACATTATTGATTTTTTTCCAACCTAATTACAGGAGAGTGTTACTAAAACCCAAAATGATGTAGTAAAATCTGAATAAACAAACCTCAAAAATTGACTTAATAAAAGACCTCCTTAAATTCTATTATCCTTGCCCTTGTGGCTATTTACAGGTCCTTTAGTACACATGGCTAAAAGGGGGCCATTGAAGAGCCTTCTGACAATTGAAGATCCTTCAGAAATACAGATGAAAACACTTTGAAATTTCAAAGTAAGAGAATTTCCCTGTGATCTCATGGATCAATTTGCACACTATTGGTTTTTGAAAAGCCTTTGAGGAACCAGCACATCTCCTTCTCCAAGTGAAGCATATGTGTCCATGTTATCAGTGAGTAAATATTCAAAAATCCTAGTGGTAGGGGATAACGTTTTTCTAATGAAAGCATTATTTATTGGAACTGTGGGAAAGTCACTTCAGACAAGAGCAGCTGTATTTCTGAGTGCTGCTTTTTGAGTAAGTAGTACGATGTTTATAAGGGAATGAACGTTAAATAAATGATACAGCAATGTTGGTTTATTGGAACATTCTTTGTTTCCAAGAGGTTAAAGTTTAAAATAGTAATTCTTAATATTGGTTGTTTAGACCTCAATTGGAAAGATTTCCAGAATGACTCCAGACTTTTTAAAGATCCATCAATTTCATGCAGTAATTTGTAGTAGAGCAGAAAAAAGGAGAAAGAGAGAGTAGCTGGTATAATGTGAAGTTAGATCAAGTCCTCTGGCTTGCCCTGAGATTAAATTTAGTGAGATTGCTCTTTTTATCATTAGAAGAAGAGAAGGAAGATGCTTTTTAGTAATTACATGTTCATTCTGTCCCTTTTCTCTCTCCAAACAAATCTCATTTTTTCAAATCCTTCAGGTTCTTTTCTTTACAACTCTCCAAAATGTCATTATTTTTACTCTTAATTTAAGAACGTCATCTTATTTTGAATTATCTCCCTCAGAGATTGTGCTTAAAAATTAAATTGTTTAAGCACGTTTAATAATTGGAAATGAAATTTAGTCATTCCTGGCGAGGCTGCCTTGTGGAATTGCCTTACGGTAACAAGTCCCCCAAGAGCCATAAAAAAAATTTTAAAAAGAATACTTTCCAGTTTACTGTTCTAATTCTTTCATTATTCAATTGTACTTAATGTCATCTCAATAAGGGAGAAATCCCCACTGAAACTGTCTTATATTTGAGAATTTCTCAAAAACTGATTCAGCCATCCTTTCCACTGAATGGATCCAAAGCCGATCTATCTTGGATAACTGTAATGTTTTTTAACATGTAGATTTTCTGCAAAGGCAAACAGATGGATAGTCTTCCTTAATATTTATGTTAACCATGGCTATTCACGGAACATAGTGGTCAGACCTCTCATTGACATAAGTGCTGATACTGCACAATAGGAAAGAAAAAAATAGATGAAGATAAATTCTGATATAAAAACTAATAGAGGAAAAACGCAAAAGTGCATCTGTTGAGGAGCAATACATCCAACACCATAGATTGCTTACTCCCACCTAGAATTCACACAATCCAAGAGTGATAAATGGCCAAGTTTCAGCAGCAGTTAAAAAAATTCTGATACAATGAAGGTTTACTCTCATATGAAGGGTACATATTAGAGGCAAAAGAGAGTCACAAATGAGTTTTCCTGTCTGCAAAAATTAAACTTTCTGGAAATAGAGTTCAAGAATGACACAGATTAATTCATATTCTATAGCCCTGTTACTCAAAGAGTGGTTCATGGACCAGCGGTATCAGCATCACCCAGGAGCTTGTTGGAAATGCAGAATCTCAGGCCCCATTCCAGACCTACTGAACTAGAATCTTCCTTTTATCAAGATCCCCTCGTGATTTGTGAGTACATTAAGGATTGAGAAACACTGCCTAAAACACAATAGACCATGAGGCTCCAGTACCTACTTTCATTATGATCTTTTTCATAGAATATTTAAAATATTCCAGATTCAGCTACAGATTCAGTTCCATGAATCTCCCAACAGGTCTCTATTCAGATTTGTCTCTATATTATGAAAAATAAAATAAATTATTGTTAAATGACTATGCAAATGATATCATGGAGTTAGTGGAACTAACACTAAGCTTGGAATCAAAAGAGTCATGCTCAATTCCTCACTCACCACTAGCTGTGTGATTTTGAACGAGATGCTTTATCTCTCCAGTTGTCAATTTTTTCATTTACAAAATTAAGTTAATACTACCTGTGTCATAGTATTGTTAAGAGAATGAATGGAGCTGATTTAAACAAAATGCTTACATAAATCTAAGTTTGATCTCAATTGGAAGTAGCAACTGTTGCCTGAGGGCCATCTCTGAGTTTTCCCCCAGAACCCAGATATTAATTTTTCTTCTCTCGTTGACTCTGTAGTTTGTTGCCTCAAAGGTATTAGGCAAGTTCACATCAGATATATTCTTACATTTGGGGCTCACATTTTTTCAAAGCAGAGTTAACCCAAAAAATGACATGTGAATAAAAAACTGATGAAAGAAATCTGACAAACTAGTTATCTTCCAACATGATAATGTAGGTGAAATAATTTTGCCCAAGCTTCACTGCAATTAGAGAATTCCTGGAGAACCCCAGAAATGTTTTATGACCATCTGTCAGTCTGCGGCTTGAAGAATACTGAGTCCTATATAGTATAAAATAATTTACCCAAAAGCCTTTCCTCATTTAGTTAGCTTGACCATTTGTCCTGGTTTACCCAGCACTATCCTGGCTTATTCTTGTTTATCCAGGTGTGATTATTAATATTCCCCTATTTCACTTTTTTAAAAAAGGGTCCCAGCTTGTATGACAAGTTATATGGTCATCTATAAGCAGGTGACTTTGGCTATTCAAAGTTAAACAGCAAGTGCAGAAGAAATGCTGCACCCATTCCCTTGTTTTTCCTAAGTAGCTCTTCAAAAAGTTACTCCTGATATTGAACCCTATGAATTTCATCAGGCCACCTAACCTTACGCTGGGTCTGATTTACCTGTTGGCATTCAGTATCTTTTTACAACAATTTCTATATCTTTCCCTTTATTGCAAGGGATAAAAACTTGGAACTACATATGTCAGACTGCCACACCCACTGAGGTTCACATAGGTCTTAGATTCCATTGAAAAATGCATTAGTGTGAGGCTTGGAAAGCAGAGGAGAAGCAGAGTTCCTTTTGCTGCTTCATCTGTAAGTGGCAAGCAGACTCATAGGATTCCCAAATGCATGTTTCTTTGTTCCTGCCTCTGCATTCCTCAACCATTTTGTCTGCTTTAAGGCTGAGAAAGATCTAGAAAGTTAGCAGTAATATCCTGCAGATCCCTGACCCTGGGCAGCAACATCTTTGTAACCCTCTACATATATAAAGATGAAAGCTAGTGGCCATCAACTAGATTTAATCCCTTTATTCCTTTCAGTTCTTCGTTGTTGTTCCTTTGTTTGCTGTTGCTGTTTTAACAACATTATTGAGCTATAATTGACATAATTAATTACATGTCTTTAAAATGCTACTTATGATCCCTCTCTTTCCACTTTGTTCCTGTCCCCACCCCCAACCTCAGATAGCTAATGGTCTGCTTTTTGTCACCACAGATTAGTTTGCATTTGTAAGTTTTATAAAAATAGAATTATACATTACGTACTCTTTTTTGGTTTGGCTTCTTTGACTTATCATAATGTTTTTTTGAAAGTCATCAGTATTGTTGCAAGTACCATGTATTAGTCAGGATTCTCCAGAGAGACAGGACCAATAGGATATATATATGAGGAGTCTTCAAAACGTTCATGGAAAGATTCATATTATCTTGTAATTCAATTTTTCCACAAACTTTTTGAAGTACCCTCCTATAGAGAGAGATTTAAGGGATATATGGGAAGGGATTTATTAGGTGGCTCCCATGATTATGGAGGTTAGGAAGTACCACAAGCTGGAGAACCAAAAGCCTGAGAATCCAAGGGCCACTTACTCAAATGCCAATATCTTTCTGAAACACCTTCACAGTCAAACCCAGAAATGATGCTTTACCAGCATTTTTACTTGGCTGGGTATCCCTTAATCCAGCCAAGTTGACACCTAACATTAACCACCACATGCCAAATTTTATCACTTTGTATTACTGAGCAGCATTCTATTATATGGCTATGGCACAACTAATTCACCAAACAACTATTGATGGAAATTTGCATTTCCATTTTTTTTTTAGATTTTGGTTATTACAAATAAAGCTACTGTGAACATTCCTGTACAAGTCTTTGTATAGATATGTTTTCATTTCCCTTAAATAAACATCTAAGAGTGCAATGCCTGCATCATACGGGAGTTTTTTTTCAACATTGTAAGAAACTAGTAAACATTTTTCCAAAGTGACTGTACAACTTTCCATTGATTGTATATGATCCAAGTTGCCCTATATCTTTGACAACAGAATCCCCCCATTGAGGTTTTAAAAGTGGTACCTTATGATATCAGAGCTGCATCATGGCTTCTCCAGAATTCTCCACCCCATATAAATGTCAGTGTGATGTTTTGTGATGTCCAAGGCTCCCCAAGCCACCATTGGCTGGGGGAACTCCTCACTAACCAATCCAACTGAATGGTATGGCTCCATATTGTCCTGGGGAAGGTATATGTAGGGAGGTCAGAGGCTCTAGTGTAGGCAAGTTCTTGGCTTCATCATCACTAAGGGGACCAAGAAACCACGGGAGCCTAGTGCATTTACAGTACAACCGACCCCAAGTATCAAAGGGAGGAAGAAGAGAAAGATGGACATCCAGAGATGGTGTCAAGGTGAAATGACTACTCCCAAGCTTCCCCATTGACTTTGCCCCAAGACCTCTACCTTGTCCTTGCCTGACACAAGATCCCTCATCAACTCACACCCCTTTTCATGAAGCTCCCTTACCTTGAAGTCCTCATCCTCTTCCTGTAAACTAATGCCCTTCTGATCTTACCATGTTGCCCTTCCAGGTTCCAAAGACAACCCTGAAGTCAAAAAGACCCCTTCAAGGAACTTCAAGCAAAAAGTCTCAAATATTTACCACTCATACAAAAAAGCAGAAAAGAACAAGAAGACCAACAATATTTTTTTGTTATCATATGTTAAATAAGAAATGGGGTCAAAGCAAGAAAAGGAATCAGAACAAGAGAAGGAAGCAAAATAAGAAACAGACCCAAAATAAAAGACAGGTTCAGTCAGCTCCAGAATAAAAGACCCTGGAGAAGTTCATCATTTCAAATAAAGACCAGTAACTGCAGAGAAAAGGCCAGAGACCTTATAAATATTGGTTGTGTATTGTGTATCCAGAGGACTGATCTCTGAGAAATAGCAAAGTATGCACAGACTGAATCTTATATCGACAAGGAACACTGTTAATAGTGATTAAAATAAAATCAAGCTATGAAAAAGTAATGTTGTGTGTGTGTCTCTGAGTTCACTCATAGTAGGGAGGGCAGGAAGAGAACAGGCAGGTTGTGCAGAGGGAGGGAGGTTTAGTCCTTGTATTAGCCGTTTGTGTTGCTATAACAGAAATACTAGAGACTGGGTAATTTATAAAGAACAAAGGTTTATTTGGCTTACGATTCTGGGACAGCTGCATCTGGCACGGGCCACAGGCTGCTTCTACTCATGGCGGAAAGTGGCAGGCAGCCGGCAGGTACAAGCAGACATGGCAAGAGGAAGCAAGAGAGAGAGAGGAGGTGCCAGTGTCTATTAAACAACCAGCTGTCACGGGAACTAATAGAGCGAGAACTCACTCATTATTCCCCCCCCCCCCCAGGGAGAGGCTTAATCCATTCATGGGGTATCCGCCCCCATGACCCAAACTGCCACACTGGAGATCAGATTTTCATGAGTTCTGGGAGGACAACACATCCAAACTCCATCATTCCGCCCCTGGCCTCCCAAAACTCATGTCCCACTCACATACAAAATACAATCATTCCATCCCAAAAGTCCCACAAGTCTAAGCTTTCCCCAGTACCAACATAAAATTCCAAAGTCCAAAGTCCCATCTGAGATGAAAGGAAAAACTCCTTCCAGCTGTGAACCTCTAAAAATCAAAAACAAATTAAGCTACTGCCAAGGTACAATGGCGAAACAGACATTGGGTACACATTCCCATTCCAAAAGGGAGGAGTAGGCCAGAAGAAACAAGAAATAGGCCCCAAACAAGTCCCAAACCCAGCAGGGCAGACATTAATTGTTAAAGCTCCAAAATAATCTTCTTTGACTCCAAGTCCTACATCCTGGGCACAAGTCATGCACAATCTGGGCCCCCAAAGCCTTGGGCAGCCTCAGTGCCACAGCTCTGCCAGGCATAGCCCAGTAGGCTGTGCTGGTGCCTGTGGCTTTTCCAGGTCTGTGTGGCACATTACCAGTGGCCTTACAGACCTGGGGTCCTGGCAGCAGACCCTCTGCCTTGGCTCTATTAGACATTTCCCTGGTGGGGGCTCCCTTTGGGGGCTCTGACCCCACTTTTCTGCTCAGCATTGCTCTAGCAGATGGCCTCTGAGGTGGCTCTGCCTCTGCAGCAGGTCTCTACCTGGGCCCCCAGGCTTTTCCATGAATCTTCTGGAATCTGGGTGGAGGCTGCCATGCCTCCACTTCTCTCATGTCCTGCCAGCCTTGCAGACTTAACACAGCATGGATGCCACTGAGGTTTCAGGCTTCTACTCTCCAGAGCTGCTGCATGAACCACACTTAGGGGTGTTCCAGCCAGAGCAGCTGGGATGCAGGGAGCAGGTTCCCGAGGGCAGCTGTGCCCTAGGTCTGTCCTCTGGGACAACTCAGTCTTTCTAGGCCTTGGGGCCCGTGATGAGTGGGGAACCCTTCCAGACTTCTCAAATGCTCTTAGAGCTTTCCTCTCATTGTTTTGGCTCTTAGCACCTGGCTGCCTCATCACCAAACTAATGTCTTTAGCAATCAGTTTATCTGCTTCACCCTTGCATTTTTCTCCTGCTCTCTGCTTCTCTACCACATGGCCAGGCTGCAAATTTTCCAAATCTTTACACTCTGATTCCCTTTTAAATCCTGGCTTTGCATGATGCCTTTGCCACCATAACTCTTAGTTGGCTGTTAAAAATAACCATGCAGCTTCCTTAATGCTTTGCTGCTTGGAAATTTCTTCGGCCAAATGCTCTGGTTCACAGCTCTTAAGTCCCACCTTGCAGAAAGTCCAAGGGCGTGGAAACAATGCAGCCAAGTTTCCTGCTATGGTGCAGCAAGGGTGATCTTTTGTCCAATTCCCAATAAGTTCCTCATTTCTATCTGAGACCTCATCATCCACATGGCCGTTACTGTCCACATTTCTATCAGCATTCTGGTCACAACCATTTAACCAGTCTCTAAAATGTTCCAAACATTCTCTCATCTTTTTGTCTTCTTCTAAGTCCTCCAAACTCCTCCAACTTTTGCTTATTACCCAGCTCCAAAGCTGCATCCACATTTTCGGGTATCTGTATAGTAACACCCCAATCCTGGTACCAATTTTCTGCATTAGTTTATTTGTGTTGCTATAACAGAAACACCTGAGACTGGGTAATTTATAAAGAAAAGAGGATTATTTGGCTTACGATTCTGGGACAGCTGCATCTGGCACGGACCTCAGGCTGCTTCTACTCATGGTGGAAAATGGCAGATGGCCAGCAGGTACAGCAGATCACATGGTGAGAGGAAAGAGAGAGAGAGAGAGAGAGAGAGAGAGAGAGAGAGAGAGAGAGAGAGAGAGAGAGAGAGAGAGAGAGAGAGAGAGAGAGAGGAGTTGCCAGGGTCTGTTAAACAGCCAGCTCTTGCAGGAACTAATAGAGTGAGAACTCACTCATTAATCTCCCCTCCCCCAGGGAGAGCATTAATCCATTCATGAGGGATCCACCCCCATGACCCAAACTGCCACACTGGAGATCAGATTTCCATGAGTTCTGGGAGGACAATACATCCAACTCCATTAGTCCTGGATGTTTGGGGGCCAGACACTCAGGTTCATAGTTAGCCAGACATGATGGATGATGACTGAGTCAGGACTGAGCACTGAAGATAAATTTCCCTCCTTAACACTGTATCTTAGGGGCCAAGAAGTAAAGGGTGTGGTATTACTGCATATATGTGAGGTGGGAAGTGTTACCACCATCCAGATTGCTAGAATGCAGATGGAAAGAGGGTTTGATGTATGGTAGGTGACTATGACATCCCCCCACACCCCTGAAGGTGGACAGTGAAATCACCTTCAGGCCACCTCTCTCATAGAGGTGTTTGTTGGACCCCAGTCTATGAAATAAGCTAATGGTGTTCCAAAGGCACAAAATACTCACACTACTAAAAGTCACCACCAACATCCCCAAGAACTAAAATAATACTTGGAGGACACAATCCCAACACTGATTAGGACACTTTCTTGCCAAGAAACTTTCAAGGGTGAGGCAGTGGGAGTGGTCCACCTTGGGTGCAGATGATAGTGGGAAAACATTGTCTGCAGATACTATTAATACAAGAATAAAACAGAGTAAAACTGAACTTTTTATTATCATCACACTCTGGCATTACTAAATAACTACAGTGGTAAAACATTCTTCACCAGTAAAATATTTTGATGGTCTGAGTTATAAAAGTTCATTGTGGTTTAAGTTTTGAAAGTGGATCGAAGGTTCATCCTACAACTAAACAAAAAAACAAAATAGACAAAGGACTTAAATAGACATTTCTGCAAAGAAGATATACAAATGGCCAATAGGTACATGAAAAGATATTCAACATCATTAGCCATTAGGAAAATGCAAGTCAAATCTACAACAAAATACCACTTAACATCCATTAGCATGGCTATGTGAGAAAATTTATAAATAACAAGTGTTGGTGAAAATGTGGAGAAATTATAGCCCTCATGCTTTGCTGATGGGAATGTAATATGGTGCAGCTGTTATGGAAAACAGTTTGGTTGTTCTTCAAAAAGATAATCATAGACTTACCATATGATCTAGCAATTCCACTCCTATGTGTATGCCCAAAGGAATTGAAAGCATGGTCTCATACAAATACATTACACCATTTAAAAAAAAATTCTTATTTTTTTCTCATTGTACATGTTTATGAGGTACAATTTGTTGTTTCAGTACATGCATATATTGTCTTATGATCTAATCAGAGTACTGAGTATATCTATCACCCAAACATTTATCATTTCTCTGTGGTTATAACATTCAAGATCCTCTTTTCTGGCTATCTTGAATCATACAACACAATACTATTAGCTATTGTTATCATAGGGTGCCAAAACTTATTCTTCCTCTTCCAATCAAACTGTAATTTTATAATTTTGTGCTAATCTACCAACCTTTCCCTGCCACCCCTCATGCACCCTCCCTTCTCCTGCCTCTGGTAACCACTGTTCTACTCTCTATTTCTCCTTTTTTACACTGTTTTAAATTTATTTTTCTTTATTTATCCATCATAACAGTATGTATTTATGGAGTACAATATGATATTTGGTACATTCATACTGTGTGCAATGATCATATAAGGATGCTTAGTAAATTCATCATCTCAAACATTTGCCACTTCTTTGTGTTAGGAACATTCAACATCATCTCCACTAGCTATTCAAAGATACACAGTACTTTGTTCTTAACTGTTGTCTTCTTCTATGACTATAGAACCCTAGATCCAATTCTTCCTATCTCTCTACTATATTGTGTCCACTGACCACTCTATTCCCATCCCCCTTCTACCTTCCCCCCACCAATATCTAGTAACCACTATTCTATTCTCCATTTCTATGAGATCAACTTTTTAAATTTCCACATGAGTGAGAACATGTGGTATTTCTCTCTCTTCCTGGCCTATTTCACTTAACATAATTTTCTCCAAGCTCATTCATGTTGCTTCATGCTGCTCTGCAAATGCCAGATTTTCATTCTTCTTTATGACTGATTAGTATTGCATTGTGGATATATACCACATTTGCTTTTTACATTATTTTATTTTTTAATTGTATTGGTTATGCATATTCATGGGGTACAAAACTGACCATCACCTCATGCCCAAGACGTGATGTCCAGATCAATATTATCAGCATGCACATTGCCACAAACTGCATTTATTCCCTGTGTCCCCCATCTAATTAATCCCTGACCTCCCTCTCCCACCCTCCTCCCCTATCTCACTCCGCAATCCTAGGTATGTTCTCTCCCTCTGCAAATCCAACATACCACTGTGGTCTTTCTTTCCTTCTTTATTTCTCTCTTAGCTCCCACTTAAGAGTGAGGACATGCAGTACTTTTTCCTTTGTGCCTGGCTTTTTTCACTCAACATAATGTTCTCCAAACTCATCCTTGTTGCTACAAATGACAGAATTTCATTCTTTTTTAAGGCACCGTAGTATTCCATGGTGTATATATACCACATATTCTCTATCCAGCTCTCTGTCGATGGACATTTTGGTTTGTAACATACCTTGACTGTTGTAAATAGAGCTGCGATGAACATTGGAGTACAGGTATCCCTTTGACATGATGATTTCCATTTGTTTGGGTACATACCCAGAAGTGGGATTGCTAGATCTTATGGGAGATGTATCTGTAGTTATTTGAGAAACCTCCATACTGTTTTCCATAGTGGTTGTACTAATTTACAGTCCCACCAAAAGTGTAGGAGTGTTCCTTTCTTTCCACATCCTCGCCAGCATGTGTTATTCTCTTTTTGATTACAGCCAATCTAACTGGGGTGAGGTGATATCTCAATGTGGTTTTAATTTGCATTTCTCTGATCATTAGTGATGTTGAGCATTTTTTTAAGTGCCTTTTGGATATCTGAATGTCCTCCTTTGAAAAATGTCTATTCAGCTCTTTTGACCATTTTTTAATTAGGTTGGTTATTTGTTTTTGTATTGTGTAATTGCTTGAGTTCCTGTATATTCTGGATATTAATCCATTGTTGGATGTGTAGTTTGAAAATAATTTTTCCCACTCTGTAGGTTGTCATTTCACTTTGTTGATTGTTTCTTTTGCTGTGCAGAAGCTTTTTAGTTCTATATAGTCTCATTTGTTTATTTTTTCTTTTGTTAATTGTTCTTTCGGGGTCTTATTCATAAAGTATTTTGCCCAGTGCTAGCTTCTGAAGTATTTCCTCTATATTTTCCCTTAGCAGTTTTTCAGTTTCAGGTCTTGTACTTAAGTCTTTAATACATTTTGAGATGATTTTGGTATATGGCAAGAGGTGCAGGTCTGGTTTCATTCTTCTGCGTATTGATATCCAATTTTCCCAGCACCACTTATTGAAGATGCAGTCTTTTTCCTTAAGGTGTGTTTTTGTTGCTTTTGTCAAATATCAATTGTTTCTAAGTCTGTGGGTTGATTTCTAGGTTGTCTATTCTGTTCCACTGGTTCGAGTGTCTATTTTTACACCAGTATCAACTATTTTGATTACTATAGCATTGTAATATAATTTGAAGTCATGTAGCATTATGCCTCTGGCTTTATTTTATATACTTATTTTTTTGCTCAGGATTGCTTTGGCTATTTGTGGTCATTTGTTGTTCCATATGAATGTTAGGATAGTTTTTTTTCTTTTTTCTGTTTCTGTGAAGAATGTCATAGGTATTTTGATGGGGATTGCATTGAATCTGTAGATCGCTTTGGGGTAGTATGGATATTTTCACAATGTTGATTCTTCCAATTCAAGAACATGAAATGCCTTTCCATCTTTTTGTGTCTTCTTTAATTTCATTCAGTAGTGGTTTGTAGTTCTCATTATAGACATCTTTAACCTACTTGGTAAAATTGATTTCTAGGTACTTTATTTTTTGGTGACTATTTTAAATGGGCTTACGTTCTTGATTTCTCTTTTTGTTAGTTCATTATTGGAGAATAAAAACAACTGATTTGGGGACATTGATTTTGTATACTTCAACATTACTGAAATTATTAACCAGCTCTATGAGTTTTTTGATAGAGCCTTTAGGTTTTTCTATATATAGGATCATGTCATCTGCAAATAGGGACATTTTGACTTCATCTTTTCCAATCTGGATGCACTTTCTCTCTTTCTCTTGCTTGATGGCTCTGGCTAGTTCTTCCAATGCTATGTTAAATAGTAGTGGTGAGAGTGGGCATCCTTGCGTTGTTCCTGTTCTTACTTTGCACCATTAAGGATGATATTGGCGATTGGTTTGTCATATATGGCTATTATTACGTTCAGATAATTTCCTTCGATACCTAATATGTTAAGAATCTTTATCATGAAGTGATTTTGAATTTTGTTTTATGATTTTTGTGCATCTATTGAGATAATCATATGTTTTTTGTTCTTGATTTTGTTGATGTGATATATCACATTTATTGACTTGTGTATGTTGAAACATCCTTGCATTTCTGGGATGAATCCCAGAAATGAATCAAATGCAAATGAGAAAGACAAAAGAAACTAAATCTTAAAAAGATTTAGAATTTGAAATTTAGAATTTGATTTAGATTTGGATTGAAACTGTTTCTCATTTGCATTTCTGCTTTATAAATGCAAATGAGAAAGTGGGTTTCATTCTTACTTGTGTATTTGTGGTAGTGATTTTTGTTTTTCAGATTCCAGATGCAGAACTCCCTTGAGAATCTCTTGCAAGACTTGCTGTGTGGTGATGAACTCCTGCAGTTTTTGTTTGTCTGGGAAATACACTATTTCTTCCTCTTTTCTGAAGGATAGCCTTGCCAGGTGTAGTGTTCTTGGCTGGCAGTTTTTTTGTTTTAGTATTTTGAAAATGTTGTCCCGTTTTCTTCTTGCCTATAGAATTTCAGTTGAGAAGTCTGCTGTTGGTCTGATAGTGGTTCCCTTGTAATTGACTTGACACTTTTCTCTTGTGGCTTTTAGGATTCACTCTTTGTCATTCAGCTTTGTCAGTTTGACTATAATGTGTTTCACAGAAAATCTTTTTAGATTGAAACTGTTTGAGGATCTTTGGGATTCCTGGATCTGAAGGACTGTGTCTTCCCTACACCTGGGAAGTTTTCCATTATTATTTTATTTAATAGATTTTCAATGTCTTTAATTTCTCCTCCCCTTCAGGAACACCCATGATTTGGATGTTTGTGCACTTAAGGTTGTCTGCTAGCTCTCTTAGAGATTCTTTATTTTTTAAAATTATTCTTTTCCTTTTTTTGTCAGCCTGGGTTATTGCATAAAGATCATCTTAGAGTTTAGAGATTCTTTCATTTGCTTGTTTTAATATGGTGCTTAAGATCTTGGTTGTGTTTTTTTATTTCATTGAATGTGTCTTTCAGTTCTAGGAGTTCTGTAACATTCTGTGAAGGCATTAATATCTTTGTAAATTTCATCTTTCATATTCTGTACCTTTTTTCTCATTTCATTGTGTTGTCTTACAGAGACCGCTTTTATCTCATTGAATTTCCTTAACATAGTTACTTGAAATTCCTTTTCAGTCATTTGAAGGGTTTCCTGTTCTATGGGGTCTGAATTCCTTTGTACTGAATTCCTTTGGTGGTGTCATATTTTCTGATTGTTTCATATTTCTGGTATCTCTCCATTGATTTTTGTTCATCTGGTAGATCAGTTACTTCTTCTATTACACTTGAGTGGACTTTGAGGAGAAAGACTTCTTCCTCTTTTTCCAGGCTCCTCCATTGACTCCCCTGGTGTCAATGAAGAAAAATACGTGGTGGGTCACCTGTGTGTGGTCATAGATGTTACTCAGGAAGCAAGTTATCCTTGAAACAGTATTAGGTGTGGTGGTGGCTGCTGTGGACCACATCTGTGGAAGCTGCATGAAGTCTCATGGTGGTGGCACAGCACATGGTGTCCTGCCTTCTGTACAGGTGGGGTGGGCCTGGGTGGGTGGCTGGCCTGTTCTCCTGCTTTCCTATGTGCCTCCCCCACTGGTTGCAGTGCAGTGTGGGGCCACGGTGCAGTGTTCTGCCTTTTGCATGGGTGGGGTAGGGGTTTGGGCAGGTGCCTCGTCTGTACTCCTGCCTGCCTGAGTGCCCCCCTTGTCAGCAGTGACACAGCATGGGGTCTTGCCTTCTGCACAGGTGGGGCAGGGGTCTGGTTAATGTCTGACCTTTTATCCTGCCTGCCTGGGTTGCTCCCCTGTCAGTGGGGGTGCGGCATGGTGTACTGCCTTCTGTGCAGGTGGGCTGGGGGTATACCACATTTTCTTTATACTTTATTTAGGTTGATTGTAACTCCTGGCTATTGTGAGTAGAGCTATGATAAACATGGAAGTACAAGTATCCTTTCAACTTCTTGATTTCCATTCCTTTGGATATATACCCAGTAGTGAGTTTGCTGGATCATATGGTAGTTCTATCTGTAGTTTGAGAAGTCTCCATACTGTTTTCCATAGTGGGTGTATTAATTTACATTCCCCCCAACAATGTATAAAGGTACCCCTTTCTCTGCATCCATGCCAGCATTTGTTATTTTCTGCCTATTTGATAATCAATCTAACTGTGACGAGATGGTATCTCATTGTGGATTTTATTTGCATTTTTCCGATGATTACTGATGTTGAGCATTTTTTTCATGTACCTGTTGGTGACTTCTGTGTTTTCTTTAGAAAAATGTGTATTCAGTTCCTTTGTCCATGTTTTTTGAAAATTTTATTTTAATTTGTCAATATACAATATACTTGGTTTTCCTGTACATTTGCCAATTCCTCCTTTTCCCATCTCCCTATGCCCCTCCCCCCACCAACATCATATCTGTTCATTTGTCTTAACAAGTTCAAGGAATTGTTGTGATTATTGTGTCTTCTACCCCCCTATCACCATTTATTTGTTTGTATATTTATTTATTTATAGTTCCCACAAATAAGTGAGAATATGTGGTATTTCTCTTTCCATGACTGGCTTATTTCACTTAATATAATTTTCAACAAACTTATCCATGCTGCCACAAGTGGCAGAATTTAATTCTTTTTTTGATGACTGAGTAGTACTCCATTGTGTATATATACCACATTTTCTTTATCCAGTCATATGTGAAAGGGCATTTTGGTTGGTTCCACCTCTTAACTATTGTGAATAGAGCCAAGATAAACAGGGAAATTCAGGTGTCCCATTGACATGTTGATTTTCATTCATTTGGATATTTACCCAATAGTGAGATTGCTGGATTGTATGGTAGATCTATCTGTAGTTGTCTGAGATATCTCCGTACTGTCTACCAAAGTGGCCGTGCTAATTTACATTCCACCAACAATGTATAAGTGTTCCCCTTTCTCTGCATCTTCACCAACACTTGTTATTTTCTGTCTTTTTGATAGTAGCCATGCTAACTGGATAGCTAACTAATTCTAATTGCCTAATTGCTCTGGCTAGGACTTCCAGTACTATGTTGAATAGTAGCGAGGAGAGTGGGCATCCTTGTCTTGTACCAGTTCCTAGGGGGAAAGCTTTCATGTTTTCCACATTCAATATGATGTTAGCTATGAGTTTATTATATATAGACTTTTTTGTATTGAGATACTTTCCTTTGATACCTAATTTGTTGAGAGTTTTTGTCACATGTGCATCGTGCTAGGTAGTTTTTACTCATCTAATACCCAGAAATGCTGTACGATTTGGAGTATATCGTTCTTATTTTGTAGATGGATCAGTTGAAGTGGACAGAAGTTATGTTATCCTGCTCATGATCAAACAGCTAATATGTGTGTGAATGTTTTGTTTTAAAGCCATTTCCCCCTCTATTTACAGAATGAAGAGCTCCACTGGTTGTTTTAGAACTGCTGATTTGCAGGTTCCATCCCAGAATGAATGAGAAGATCGTAAAATGTTAGGATAATGACAATTGTTGATTTACACTGGATGGCTAGGTTGAGGAGGACTGGATTTTGGAATGGTGCTGTCATTGATTAATGCTAAGTATAAGAGAAATTTGAAAGGTAAAGTAAAAGTGTTGAGGCATAGGAAAGTAATTAAAAATAGAGACTACATCTATAATTCCTGATTAGAAAAGAATAAAGTTGGAGAAGGGTAGAAAAAAGTGTATATGATAAACAAAAATAAAAATGACTTGGCAGATGGGTGACATTAGGAGAGCAGGGGCTTACATAAGTGATAAAGAGACTTATGGTAAGCCTAACTCAAAATTTTGTGACAGTATGTTAGGAGCACTCACGTAAAAATTTATTAGGAATGAGACAAAACTTTTCATTACTAAGTGTGTTTCTCATGTTTAGAGGCTATTAGAAATGGGAAATGAGGCAAAATAATTGTTTTTATATACCTATACCCAATCAGATTATGTTGATTGGTCAAAGTAAGAATAATGTTCTGGCTTTACTTTGAGACAGTTGCCGTATCCAAAAGAATCAAGAATGGTAGGCAAGTAGCTGAAGAATAGGAGCAGTATTCTGTAGAACACAATTCTCCAAAGAAGGAAATTCTTTAAGGACTTTGCCCAGACTCCAAGTACGATGAGCAAAGCAATTCTATCACCTGACAGGACACATCTAGCTGTATGGCTTTGAGCAAATGGCTTCATCTTGCTGTGTCTCAGCTTTCTCATGTGTAAACAAGGGCATCTAAAATACTTCAACAAATTGATGTGGAAATTAAATAGAGATGCATTCATTATTAAATGGGCAAAAATTAGAAAGCTGAATAATGCCAAGTCCAGGTTGAAATGTGTAGACGGATGCAGCCATTCTGGATAATAATTTGGCATTAATTAGTCGAATATATGCACATCCTAAAATTCATCAAGTTTGTTTGTGAGGATTTGTCCCAAGGAAATTTTCTCATAGGTCCCTAAATTTTCACATAATGTAGGTATTACGATTGAAAAACATAACAGTATGGCAAGAACCATAAATATTGCTGAGGTTTGTACCTGAAATAATTTCCAGGTGACATTGGAAACCTTCTTCTAGATTCAAATTCTAACTGCTTAACAAGATACTTTCTGCTTGTGTTAAGCCTTAAAGACAAGATATTTATATGCTTGTGGAATCAGACTTTCTGTAAATTGTTTTGGAGTATGAAGTATTCAATTTGGTGTTGACTTTCATTTTGAAATGGCTTTAAAAAGATAAAGGACTACGTAATGAAATAAACTGAAAACTTTTCCAGAACACCTGCTCAGCACCAGGTGTATGTATCTCCTAGTCTGCTAGGCTTTGCAGATAAGGAGATATATAAGGCAGAGTCCCTGACCTCAAGAAATCCACATGGCCTCAGAAAACATTTTGGAAACAACTAAAACGTAACTTTTTTGTACTCATCAGCATCAAAAGAAAAGTTCAGTTCAGATTTTGAGTAAATGATATGGTATCTTTTATCTAGACTACAGCTCTCTAATTAAATCTTTCTGGTGCTTTAACTCCAGGGAAAGGCACTTGATGATTCAAAGTCAGTCATTGAATGTGATTTAAAATCAATAAGAATGAAAGATGTCCAGGGTGTGCTGTCCTTTCAAAGGAAGTGGAGGCACTTTCATGCCTTGTTTGCAGAAAATCGATTATCTAAAGCAGATATCAGGATGATGTGGACAGAGAGAGCTTATGTCTAGGGTGCTGTTATTCCTGCTCTGCATAAATTATAACTATTTAACACTATTGCACTTTAATGCTTTGTTGTAGACCTATGAAATGCTTGCTGTTACAGGGGAAGGTAACAGATTTCTATGGTTGGAGGGCTCTTGGTTCCCCCAAAGAGCCCTGGTATATATTTAAATACAACATGGATACATTGCCACATTCCATGAAGAATTAAGCATACCCAGATTTTAAAAATTATTCAAGAATACTTAGGGTAAAAAAAGAAAAACATAAATAATAAAAGAAGCCATAAACAGATAAAATATATATCTAAATAAAACAATGACAAAAAATAAGATCAATATCAGATGGGTGTAGTTCTGATGCTTCCTATTGCAAGAGCCATCATTTTGCTCTTCAGCACTTACAAAATATAGTGCAAATTCTTAAACTTTACACTTACGGTCCCCTATAAACATGTTCTAACTTATCTTTCTAGCCATATTCATAACAACCTCTACTCAAACAACCTATGCTCCCGAAAAATTGACTACTTCAATAATTTCTTCTAATACCCTTCTGGTTTCCTCTTTGGCTGTACCCATGATATTCTCTGTGACCCCAAATCTAACATCCTTCAAAACCTAGAATAATGGCCACCTTCCAAAATTCTTCTCTAAATTACTCCATCAAGTATTAATTTTTCTATTCTCTGTACAAATTAATATTGCTGTCTACTACATGCTGCCTTTATGATAGTTATATGAATATGCAGTATGTCATAACAACTACCAGAGGAGTAAGTTCACTAGAAATCAACAGGGTGAAGTAAAATCAGGGTTCATTATCATAGTCGAGTTTTACAGGATTATAAGGGAAGAGAACCAGCCTATTCTGCAAACTACATCTAGATATCTGTTTTGAAAATATAGTAAAAATGTGGACAAACTGGAGTAAAGGTGGAAGGATTTTATACCGAGGCTTCTTTCATCCCAAGTCAAGAGTAACACTGTGTTCTTGTATTAAGACCACTCATTTGCAGAATTCCTTAAGTAGAGGTCAAGAGAGTACCTGTGGACTCAGAATAAGACCACCATACTGCTGGCCTAGAGGCCTCCTTCATCAGAGGTCGAGGGGTAGTTTATGGGCTGAAAGTGAGAAGATCTTCCTGCAGGACTCCAAATATCCATTATCAGGGATCAAATGGGAGCTCCAGAACCCTGCAGTCTCCTGACAGAGCCCTTAACCCCAGTGCCCTCTCCTGGCTTGCCACCCCTCTCTGCATTGGCATTAGCATTATTAACTTTTATCCTGGGGCGGTTTCAAGATGGTGGTGGCTGTGGCAGTTGGCGCGGAGTAGCTGAGGTGGAAAAGGCAGCCACTGGGCCTCAGGCAGCCGGGAAACTTGTGGACCATCCTCTTGCCATCTCTTAAGGGAGGACCGCTGCTGCTGGCTGGTCATGGAGGCTGACCGCCACTTTGCCCCCAGCAGGAGAGGCTGCCTCATTTACAGGCAACAGCTTTGAAGTATGGAGCAGGAAAAGAACTGTTTTGTAGCTGCAAAAGCAAGTCTCTAAACAGGGAACACGGAGGCAGGGCTGCTGTGGATGCAGACAGGATCCTGGAGGCCGGGGCCGTGCTGAAGGCAGCCAGCTGCCCTATTCATGATTCGAGGTTTCAGGCCGGCATAAAAGAAGATTCCTGGGAGCGCCCGAGCCGCGCCGCGGGACCGAGCGAGCAGCCCGAGGTGGCGGGAACCGAGAACGGGGAAGGCGACAAACCAGAGGCAGAGAGTGAGTGCCCGACCTGGCACAGCCCTGTGAGTGACCCCTGACCCAGCCCTGCTCGGGGGGCTGACGCCCACCCGGCTTCCGCCTGCATTACCGGGCCACTCACCGCCCCGAGGCTGCCTCCATTTTCTCAGGTGGTTGCAGCTCCGGCCCTGCTCGGCTCCTCACTGAGCCTTCCCACTTGCCTGTCCTGGCGCAGGGCTTCCTGGGGCCTGCGGGCTGGCCTCCCCTCGCACTCCCTCTGCAGTTCTCTGGCGGGGCTGGTGGCGTGGGGCGTCCCCGGCCAGTGTTGGGAGGGCAGGGAAGTACGGGCGGGGCCGACTGTCACTCCACCACACCCTGGACTCCAGTCCCCAGTAAACTTCCTGTTACTGGGAGGCAGAAACCATCTCTGTGGCCACCAGTTCGGAAAAATGCCTAACCAATTTCTGGTTGGGAATAGTGTGGTAGGAGAGTTCCCAAGTCCGCTTGAACCTGCCGGAGAGCTGACTGCAGGTGGGCGCTAGACTTGGTTTGTGCCGGTGGATACAAAGGTGAACCGTGTGCTGCGGGCTCCTCCCCCGAGGAGCTCAGGCTCTGGTGTGGGAGATAAGACAAGTACACAAATAACCGCGATACCAGGAGGAAGGTGATAAGCCCCGAAAATGATCTACACAGTGCTACAAAGGCACCCAGAGCTACCGGTCGTCTGTGCCTAGCAGAAACCTGGTAGACTTCCTGGGTGAGGCGGTGCCAAGCAGGGTCTTGAAGGCCCAGCCGATAGATGAGGGTTGCAGAAGACACGTCCCAGCCCAGCCCAGTGCACACAGAGTGGGGAGACGTGCAGCCAGGGAGGCGAAGACTCGACAGAAACCACACACCCTGTGGGGTCACCACTGCATGATCCAACAGCCCAGGCCAGAGCACACGGAACAGGGAGAAGTCCTGCATGGGAAGTGAAAGCTCAGCAGAGATCACACACCCCATGGTACGTGATCCAGCAGTTCAGCAGAGTCCAAGCTGACCAGAAAGGTGGCTCCCAGGAGAGGCCCAAGACCCGAGGCAACCATACACACAATACACTAGAGGCCAACTGAGCAGTCACGGAGGTAGCCATACGAAATTGGCAACCACAGCAACATCTTAGTTAGTCAATAGTCTCAAACTGGTGGACTGTGAAACCCCCTGCCACAATGAATAAACATCAAAAAAAAAGATATCAGAAATGCAAAAAATCAAGAAAGTACACCACCAAAAGTAAATAAATCTCAAACTCTAGATCCTATAGAACAAGAAGCCCTTGAAATGACTGACAAGGAATTTCGAGTGATAATTCTAAGGAAACTGAATGAGATACAAGAAAACTCAGCTAGACATCATGATGAAATGAGGAAAAGTATACAGGACCTAAAAGAGGAAATGTACAAGGAAATCAATGTCCTGAAAAAAAATGTAGCAGAACTTGCTGAACAGAAGAAGTTATTCAGCGAAATAAAAAACACAACGGAGAGTTTAACCAGCAGGCTTGTCGAAGTTGAAGAGAGAACCTCTGAACTAGAAGATGGGCTGTTTGAAATAACACAAGCAGACAAAAGGAAAGAAAAAAGAATCAAAGATATTGAAGAAAATCTGAGAGAGATATCAGACAACCTTAAGCGCTCAAATATCCGAGTCATGGGTAATCCAGAAGGGGAGGAAAATGGAGATTCCATTGAAAACATGTTCAACAATATAGTGGCAGAAAACTTCCCAGGTATAGGAAAAATCACAGATCTTCAGATCCAGGAAGCTCAACGATCTCCAAATGTATTCATCCCAAAAACGCCTTCTCCAAGACATGTCATAGTCAAATTGGCAAAACTCAGAGACAAAGAGAGAATCTTAAAAGCTGCAAGAGAGAAGCGTTAAATCACCTATAAGGGAGCCCCAATCAGGCTAACATCAGACTTTTCATCACAAACCCTAAAAGCTAGAAAGGAATGGGATGATATATTCAAAATACTAAAAGACAAAGATTGCCAGCCAAGAATACTCTACCCTGCAAGGCTATCCTTATGAAATGAAGGGCAAATAGTATATTTCTCAGACAAACAAAAACTGCGGGAGTTCACTGACACACGACCACCCTTACAAGAAATACTCAAGGGAGTACTGGGTTTGGTTCCTGAAAAATAATTACCACTGCCATAAAAACCCAAGAAAAATCAAAACCCACTAGTTTAATAAAAATGGCATTCATGAAGAGAAAACATGCAAACAAAAACGATATCTACAACCTAAGGAACCAACAAACACAGAAACCAAACAGTAAATCAGAAAGCAAGGAACAAAAGACACCTAAGACAACCAAACAACCAATAAAATGCTAGGAATAAATCAACACCTTTCAATAACAACTCTTAATGTAAATGGCTTAAATTCCCCAATCAAAGACACAGACAGGCTGACTGGATCAAAAAGGAGGACCCAACTATATGCTGCCTAGAAGAGACCTACCTCACCCATAAAGATTCACATAGACTAAGAGTGAAAGGATGGAAAAAGATTTACCATGCAAACAGAAAAGAATAACGAGCTGGAGTAGCTATTCTTATATCTGCCAAAATAGACTTTAAACTAAAAACCATAAAAAGAGACAATGAGAGACACTACTTAATGATAAAATTACTGATCCATCAAGAAGACATAACAATCATAAATATGTACGCACCCAATGTTGGAGCAGCCAGATTTATAAAAGAAACTCTATTAGACCTAAAGAAGGAAATAGACACTAATACCATAATAGCAGGGGACGTGAACACCCCACTGTCAATATTAGACAGATCATCTAGGCAAAGAATCAGTAGAGAAACACAAGATCTAAACAAGACTCTAGACCAATTGGAATTGGCAGATATCTACAGAACATTCCATCCAACAACCTCAGAATATTCATTCTTCTCATCAGCACATGGATCATTCTCCAGGATAGATCACATATTAGGTCACAAATCAAGTCTCAATAAACTCAAAAAAATTGGAATTATCCCATGTATTTTCTCAGACCACAATGTATTAAAACTAGAAATTAATAACAAACAAAATTCTGGAAACTATACAAACAAATGGAAATTAAACAGGATTCTATTTAATGACATATGGGTCCAAGAAGAAATCAAGCAGGAAATCAAAAAATTTATTGAAACTAATGAAAACAATGATACATCATACCAAAACCTGTGGGATACTGCAAAAGCAGTATTAAGGGGGAAATTTATTGCACTAAATGCTCACCTCAGAAGAATGGAAAGATGGCAAGTGAACAACCTAAAACTTCACCTTAAAGAACTAGAAAAACAAGAACAATCCAAACCTAAAGTTGGCAGAAGGAAAGAAATCATTAAGATCAGAGCAGAACTGAATGAAATTGAAAACCAAAAAACAATTCAAAAGATCAACGAATCAAAAAGTTGGTTTTTTGAAAAGATAAATAAAATTGACAAACCATTAGCATGGCTAACAAAAAAAAGAAGAGAGAAGACTCAAATAACAAAAATTAGAAATGAAAAAGGCCATATTACAACTGATTCATCTGAAATACAAGGAATCATTCGAGACTACTATAAACAACTATACGCCAACAAATTAGAAAATCTGGAGGAAATGGATAAATTTCTGGACACACATAAGCTCCCAAAACTGAACCATGAAGACATAGAAAATTTGAACAGACCAATAACAATAAAGGAGATTGAAGATGTTATCAGAAGGCTCCCAACAAAGAAAAGCCCAGGACCAGATGGATTCACAGCAGAATTTTACGAAACATTCAAAGAGGAATTGACACCGATTCTTCACAAACTATTCCAAAAGATTGAAACGGACGCAAATCTCCCAAACTCATTCTATGAAGCAAACATCATCCTGATATCAAAACCAGGTAAAGATATAACCAAAAAAGAAAACTACAGGCCGATATCCTTGATGAATATAGATGTAAAAATCCTCACTAAAATACTAGCAAACAGAATACAGCAACACATATGTAAAATTATTCACCACGATAATGTTGGATTCATCCCAGGGATGCAAGGTTGGTTCAACATATGCAAATCAATAAATGTGATACACCATATTAATAAACTCAAACACAAGGACCATGTGATCATCTCTATAGATGCTGAAAAAGCATTTGATAAAATTCAGCACTCATTCATGACAAAGACCCTCTATAAGTTAGGTATAGAGGGAAAGTATCTCAACATAATTAAAGCCATATATGACAAACCCACTGCCAATATCATCCTGAATGGGGAAAAGCTGAAAGCTTTTCCTTTAAGAACAGGAACTAGACAAGGATGCCCACTCTCACCACTCCTATTCAACATAGTGTTGGAAGTACTAGGCAGAGCAATCAGAGAAGAGAAGGAAATAAAGGGCATCCAGATTGGAAAAGATGAAGTCAAACTGTCCCTAATTGCAAATGACATGATCCTATATATCGAACAGCCTAAAACCTCTACAAAAAAACTCTTGGAATTGATAAATGATTTCAGCACAGTTGCAGGATACAAAATCAACACACAAAAATCAGTAGCATTTCTTTTCTCCAATAGTGAACATGCAGAAGGAGAAATCAAGAAAGCCTGCCCATTTACAATAGCCACCAAAAACATAAAATACTTAGGAATTGAGTTAACCAAGGAGGTGAAAAATCTCTATCATGAGAACTACAAACCACTGCTGAGAGAAATTAGAGAGGATACAAGAAGATGGAAAGATATCCCATGCTCTTGGATTGGAAGAATCAACATAGTGAAAATGTCCATACTACCCAAAGTGATATACAAATTCAATGCAATCCCCATCAAAATTCCAAAGACATTTTTCTCAGAAATGGAAAAAACTATCCAGACATTTATATGGAATAATAAAAGACCATGCATAGACAAAGCAATGCTAACCAAAAAAAATAAAGCTGGAGGCATAACACTCCCTGACTTTAAGCTATACTACAAAGCTATAATAACCAAAACAGTATGGTACTGGCATAAAAACAGACACACTGACCAATGGAATAGAATAGAGAATCCAGAAATCAACCCACACACTTACTGCCATCTGATCTCTGACAAAGGCACCAAGCCTATTCACTGGGGAAGGGACTGCCTCTTCAGCAAATGGTGCTGGGATAACTGGATACCCATATGCAGGAGAATGAAACTAGATCCATACCTCTCACAGTATACTAAAATAAACTCAAAATGGATTAAGGATTTAAATATACACCCTGAAACACTTCTTAAAGAAAACATAGGAGAAACACTTCAGGAAATAGGACTGGGCACAGACTTCATGAATACGACCCCAAAAGCACGGGCAAGCAAAGGAAAAATAAACAAATGGGATTATATCAAACTAAAAAGCTTCTGCACAGCAAAAGAAACAACGGAGTTAAAAGACAACCAACAGAGTGGGAGAAAATATTTGCAAAATATACATCTGACAAAGGATTAATATCCAGAATATATAAGGAACTCAAACAACTTTACAAGAAAAATCCAAGCAACCCAATTAAAAAATGGGCAAAAGAGCTAAGTAGGCATTTCTCTAAGGAAGATATACAAATGGCCAACAGACATATGAAAAAATGCTCAACATCACTCAGCATCCGGGAAATGCAAATCAAAACCACACTGAGATACCATCTAACCCCAGTTAGGATGGCTAAAATCCAAAAGACTCTGAATGATAAAAGCTGGCGAGGTTGCAGAGAAAAAGGAACTCTCATACATTGTTGGTGGGACTGCAAAATGGTGCAGCCTCTATGGAAAATGGTATGGAGGCTCCTCAAACAATTGCAGATAGATCTACCATACGACCCAGCTATCCCCCGGTTTGGAATATACCCAGAGGAATGGAAAACATGAAGTCGAAGGTATACCTGTTCCCCAATGTTCATCGCAGCATTCTTTACTATAGCCAAGAGTTGGAACCAGCCCAAATGTCCATCATCAGATGGGTGGATACGGAAAATGTGGTACATCTACACAATGGAATACTACTCAGCTATAAAAACGAATGAAATACTGCCATTTGCAACAACATGGATGGACCTTGAGAGAATTATATTAAGTGAGACAAGTCAGGCACAGAAAGAGAAATACCACATGTTCTCACTTATTGGTGGGAGCTAAAAATTAATATATAATACACACACACACACACACACACACACACACACACACACACACACAAAACCGCGGGTGGGGGGCGGGAAGAAGATATAACAACCACAATTACTTGAAGTTGATATGACAAGCAAACAGAAAGGACATTGTTGGCGGGCAGGTGGGTTGGGAGGAGGGAGGGAGGTTTTGGTGATGGGCAACAATAATCAGCCACAATGTATATCTAGAAAATAAAATTTAAAAATAAATAAAAATAAAAATAAAAATAAAAGCTATCACCATAATGGACTTTTGTACTCAAAATATGCTTGGAAATGTTCCATTTCCAGAAGGAATTCAAGATGATTCTATTTAGACTTTTACCAGGACTGTTTGAAATGTATTCCCCACATGAAAAAAAAAAAAAAAAAAAAAAAAAAAAACATTTTTCCTGCTTTCTCTTCAGCAATGATGTTGGGAAAAACTGTATAGCTACATGCCAAAGAATGACATTCGACCCTTATCTCACACCATACACAAAAAACCAACTAAAAATTGATTAAAGATTTAAACACAAGACCTGAGTTGTAAAGCTAGAAGAAAACATAGGGAAAACGCTTCATGGCATTGGGCTTGGCAATGATTTATTGGATGTGACTACAAAAACTCAGGCAACAAAAGAAAAAATAGGAGAGGTCTTCAAAAAGTTTGTGGAAATATTCATATTATCTTTTAATTTTATTTTTCCATAAACCTTTGGAAGCACCCTTGTATATATGTAGGACTACATCAAACTAAAAAGCTTCTTCACAGCAAAGGGAACAATCAGCAGAAAAAAAAAAAAAAAAGAAAACCAAAAAAACCCAAAACAACCCATTAAACAGGAGAAAATATTTGCAAGCCATTTGTCTGAAAGCGGTTAATTTCAGAAACATACAATGAACTCAAAGGACTCAGCAGCAAAAAAGGGAATAAACCAACTTCAAGAATTCAGAAAGTTTATTTCTTGTATACTCTCTTTGAAAGAATTACTGAAGAATATACTTTAGCAATATAGGGTGACTATAAACACATACACACAATTTGCTTTTCTACCACCACCAAGTCCAAAAATCAGCAAGTAAAACTGGAAAATAAAAACACGTCTATTTCTACCCAGAAGGATGGACAGCTAAAAGCATACCTGTGGATGAGGGGAAAGGAAGATTACGGATGCTACTGAGATGTTGGTAAAGTTAAAGGGTATATTAAAATAAAATTTAATGGTAACCATCCTAGCTTGTACAGGAGTAATCTTTCTATACTGGGGAGAGGGGATCTGTCAGTGTAACCATAGGTGGGAAAACTGATACAAAAGCACAGGGGAAAAGATGGCGAAGTTAATATCAGAAAAAATGCAAAAGCTGAACCTAATATAGGGGAATATTTAGTAAATTTTATCATTTATCATGATGTAGATCTTGAATCTTCATATTAAATCTTTTTACTTTGAAAATAAATTTTTAAAAAATAGGCAAAGTACTTGAATAGACATTTATCCAAAGAAGATATACAGATGGCAAACAGGTATATGAAAAGATGCTCAAGGTCACTAATCACCATAGAAATGCAAATCAAATTCACGATGACCCATCATCTCTCACCTGTTATGATGACTATTATCAAACCAACAGTAAATAACAAATGTTGGCGAGGATGTGGAGAAATTGAAACCCTTGTGTATGATTGGTGGGGATGTAAAATAGTGCAATCAGGATGAAAAACAGTATGGAAGTTCCTTAAAAATTCAAATTGAGTTAGTATATGATACAGAAATCTGACTTCTTGGGTATTTGTCCAAAGAATTGAAAATGGGATTTTGCACAGCTATTTGCACTCTCATGTTCATGGTAGCATTATTCACAATAACCACAATGTAGAAACAACCTAAATATCCATTGACAGATGAATGGATAAGGGAAATTTGATATATACATACAATAGAATATTATTAGTCTTAAAAAAAGAAGAAAATTCTGTCATATGCTACAACATGGGTGAATGTTCAGGACATTATGCTAAGTGACATAAGCAAGTCACGGGACAAGTACTACATGATTTCATTTATATGAGGTATCTAAAGGAGTCAACCTCATAGAAGCAGAAAGTAGAATTGTGGTTGCCAGGGGCAGGGGTCGAAGGAAATGGGGAGTTGTTGTTCAATGTGTATAGTTTCAGTCATACAAGATGAAAATGTTCTAGAGACCTGATGTACAACAATGTGCTTATAGTTAACACTACTGTATATTTAAAATTTTGTTAAGAGGATAGATTATATGTGATGTGTTTTTTACAACAATAAAAGCAAAAATTCATCCTGCCTTTTATCATTGCTGCCCAACACCACAAGAAACCAGAAGTACTGTGTCATTCATCCCTCATCTCCTGGACTCTAAAACCCCTAATTAGCATCCTGATGTCTTACCATTTCTCCTACCCCTCCTCAATTCCTGTAATTCATTCACTGGACAATCTGGAAAATTTCACCATCAACATAAACTCCTCCATTTGGAAAATATCTCATCTTTTCACAGCATAAGGTCCTTGTCTCTCATGACTGCAAGCATTTACAAACCCCTGGTTCCCTGTCATTCTCTCCAACACTACTACTGTTTTAATTCTGGGTAATTTCAATACAGATATAAATGATTCTACCATTCCTCTGTCCTGTCAGTTCATTTTGTTCTCCTCTAATGAGATTGTTTTTCACCCCCTTAGCCAGTCACACCCATGGCCCTACCCTAGACTCCATCATTTCTTGTTACCACAACTCCTCCATAATACCATTCTTTGGCCACCACTTCCTAACTTTCCAACTCATTCCTTTTAGTACCCCATCAGAAATATCTCCAATACATTGAACCACAGCCTGTTTGTTATCCGTTACCCCATTTATATCCTCAGACCCCTCCTTACCCAGATGGCATTTGATAGTCAATTATCAAAATCACTTAATTGCATACATGCAACTCTCTTGCCCCTTTCTAGCTGCACTTTTGTATTCGATTGGCTAAATCACACCTAAGATTTCTGGTTCAATCCAGCTCTTTGTCTATTTCATCTGAGCACCCATGAATTTCATTGTGTCAAGAAAAAAACATACATCCACATCTGTGCAAGTTAATCTCATTTTATAATCAACATCAATAACCTCAAGTGAGATGAGTAATTGTATTATATTTCCTAATCTGTTTACTTTCTCCTCTCTCCTCAAACACTCAACACCTCCTTCACCATCCTCACTCTCAGTTTGACAACCTTGCTTTCTAATTCAGAGAAAATAGAAACAATCCAAAGAGAAATCCTTCCTTAACCGCATTTTTGCATATATCTCTCCTTTGTCTCTTATTATTGTGAAAGAATTGTTAGTACTACTAGCTAAGGCCAATCACACTTGCCCACGAGATATCATACACTCTCACCTATTCAAATAAATTGCTTCAATAACTTTTTTCTTTCTCTCCTGCATCATCAAAATTTTTCTCACTAGTTGATCATTCCCATCAGCATACAAATGTGCTGTCATTTCCCTTAAAAACAAAATACATCCCTTGAATTCCTTCTTCTCTAGCTACTGATCTAATTCTTTACCCACATTTTAAATGTAAAAGTCTTGAAAATACTTGTCTATATTGTTTTCTCTAAGTTCCTTCTTCATTTTCTTTTGACTCGAATCTCATCTGGATTTCTCTACTGAAACTGTACTAGTTTTAAAATGTTTCTGCTGATTTTTTGACGCTTCTCTCAGAAAGGTAGAGTCTAATCCCACTTCCCGTTTAGTAGGGCTGGCCTTATTGATTCACTTCTAATGGGAAAATGTAGTAGAATAACGTGTAACTCTCAAGACTGTTCATAAGAGGTGATACTGCTTCCATGTGGCTTTCTTTCTTGGGACACTACATCTCGGAACCCAGCTACCATGCAGCTAGGAAACTCAGGACATACCGAGAGTCTGTCTGTGGGTGTTCTGGCTGACATGGGTGAGGAAGCCATCGAGATGACCCCCATCTTGGCCGCCATCTGACTGCAGCCACATAAGAGACTCAGGGTGAGAATAGCGTCTCACAGAGCTCAGTCAAATCTGAGGACTGTGAGACATAATAAGCAAATGAGTGTTGTTGTTTTAAGCCACTGAATTTAGGTGTGATTTGTTATGCCACAATAGACAATTGGAAAACTGCTTTTATTGTAGTCACTAAATTTGCTGCTAAGTTATTTTTCCTGTTATTTGGCTTATCAGCAGAATTTGACATAGTTGCTCACTCTTTCTTGAGACACTATTTTCACTTGGTTTGCAGGCCAAAGTATTTTCCAGATGATCCCTTCAACATCTCTGGTTGCTCCTTAGTTTCCTTTGCTATTTCCCTCACATCTCACAGACCTCTTGACCCTGCTGCCTTAAATGCATAATCCTTGGACGTTTTCTCATCTCTATACTCACTCCTTTGGTGATCTTGTTTAGGTACAGACTTTAAATATCATCTATACACTGATGACTCTTGGGCCCAGTCCTCTCCCCTGAGCTCCATACTTTCTTACACAATAATTACATAACTACTTAGGTGAAAATAAGTATCTCCAATTTAACATATTCCAAAACTGAGCTCCTGGCATTCTTCCCTCAAACTACTCCTCTCTCAATTTTACCCATATCGGTAAGTGGCAACAACATTTTACCAGTTTCTTAGGTTTAAAACCTTGGAGTCCTCCATGACTCTTTTCTTTCTCTTACATGCTGTACTTGATAAAAGGGTACATATCTACCCTTGTATTTTTTTTTATGTTTAAAATGTATCAGTATCCTACAACTTCTGACTCCTTCCACTACTACCTCCCTAGTTCATGCCACAATTTTCTGTCATCTGGATTACTGCCACAGCCTTCTAACTGGTTTTCATGCCCTCTTACGGTTTACTGTCAACACAGTAGCCAGGGTGCGATCTGTGTAAAATGAAGCTCATATTATGTTTTTTTTCTGGTCAGACTCATCTTAGAGAAAAAGTCAAAGTCTTCACAATGACCTTTGTTGGGACATGAAAACTGCCTTTTAATAGATAATCTGAAGGGAAGCTGAATAAACAGGAATTAAATGCAGAAAATGCAACTGCCAGATTTTTAAATTTGTTGGTGTATAGTTGTTCATAACAGTCTCTAATGATTCTTTGTATTTCTGTGCTATCAGTGGTAATGTTTCCTTTTTCATTTTTCATTTTTGTTATTTGGGTCTTCTCTCTTTTTTTTTCTTAGTCTAGCCTATGGATTGTCAATTTTGATTATCTTTTCAAAAAAACAACTTTTTGGTTCCATCCATCTTTTGTATTGTTTTTTGTGGGTTTTTTTTTTTTTTTTTTTTTTTGGTCTCTATTTCATTTAGTTCTCTGATTTTTATTATTTCTTTACACATACAAAAAAAAAATATATAGGACCACTGGTAGAAACTTCAGATATATAAACTCGGCAAAATGCATAAGGAATATTACCTTGAATCCCTTCTACACACTGCAATTAGAGTGGGTAGAACATGGAATTTTTGCCATGTCAGTCCTGTGCTTAACACCTATCATGACTCACCGATACTTTGGATAAAGTCCAAACTTCTTAATTTACCATAAGTAAAGGTAATAGAAGTAGGCTGGGATAAAATAGTGAAGGTCCCTGAATGGTAATGTAAGAAGTTCAGGCTTTAGGGTAATAGGGGGACATTGGAGTGTCCTTAGCAGAGGAGCAACACTATCTTCTAAAATTGTTTTCTGGAACGTTAATTCTCATGACATAATATCATGAAGGATGGATTTGCACAGGGAGACATTGGAGGAAAGAACACTAAATAGGTGAATATTTTAAAATTTTGGTCAAGAGCTCAGTAGTACATGCACTGAAGCATTGTGGATGTATTCGAGGAGGTGCATTTGAGTTATGGAAATGGAGTTGAATAGACATGCTGACAATGGGTGATTAGAGTGAGCAAGGAACTAAAGATAATATGCATATATCTTGAGAGATGGAATAGATTGTGGAGACATAAATTGGTTTAGGTTAATACAAAAAGGGACATGTGTATGAGAGGAGATAATTAATTTGTTTTCAGTTTTATTGAGCTTTAGTTGCCTCTAGGTCACGCAGGCTATGTCCAGCTAACAGCTGAAAATAGTGCCTCAAAGCTCAGAAGAAAATCAGAGTTACTGAAGTATAGTAAGAAGCTAAATTCATATGAAAAAAAAAGTCATTTAAGGGAAACCATATAAAACAAAACAAAAAAAGAGACCATACCAAGAAAAGAATAAAACCTGCTATGGAACGTTTGGTTTATTTTGTTTTTACTATTTATCATTGTCCTTCAATGTATGTAATAAACATACTATTATATAACTCCCACCAAGAGAAGGAAATTATAGAATTATGTAGATACATTTGCCTTTATAGTAACAATCTATATAATTATTCACAGATGCTCACTTTTTGCATATTTCCAAAGGGACTGATCATTAGAAAGATTGCTTTTTGATTGGAAAAATGACTTGTCATGCCATGAAAATGCATTGTTTTAATTCATTCTTATGTATTTTGGTCCTAAGAACTTTTCCATATAATTTAAGATCCACTATAAGCATTTATCTGTTTATGTTAGGATCTCTGTAAACAAAGCTCCCTCCCAAATATCGGGTCTTATTGCCTAACCTGTTCTGATTCTCATACAAAGCCCAGCATCTGTCTGAAGATGGTATGTCTGTCCTAAGTACGGGAAGAAAGGGAGACATCAGAAATCATTGAATGGCCATTAAGTCCTAAAAAATTGGACAGGCAGGATGGGGCTCAGTAGCTGTGCTTGTTCATTTTCCAATTTGCTTTCAGAAACATTCCTCACTCAAATATAGCATCATCATTCCTGTAACAAGAACAATGCCATTTCCTGAAGTTATTCTGAAAGTCAAAGGCAAAATTGGGTTATAAACTTGGCCCAGCTTTTTATTAGCCATGTGCTGTTTACAAGTCACTTGACCTCTCTAGGACTCAGTTTTCTTATGTATAAAATATTTGTTTAAATAGTTATCAAGAGGATTAAATAAAAACTATTGTGTAAGTTGTGTAACATTTATGATATTAACCCTCTCCATTGTAGTTCCACCAAAAGTTTTCTTTTTTTCTTTTTTTTTTTTGGCCTATTGTGCTTATTGATGTAGTAGAATATGTGGCAAAAAGAAGGTATTCGATAAATATATCTTGAATGAATTAATTGATTAGACTTTATTATATTTAACTTTAAAATCATTTACTTTAAAAACTAAATAAAAAGCAAAAAGAAGACATATGGAAAAACATATGTATCAATAAATAGGGGCCAAAAATACTTCATGAATTCCATGGGATCACCCCAAAGCTAGCTGTTTTGAATGATAAACATCAAATCAAATGTAATACAAAATCTTGAAATTTAAATTAGGGCAACTCTGTGTCATACATTCTATTCGTTTTGATTTTAAAATGAGCTTATAAAAAGAAACAAAGACCAAATAAATTTTCAACAGGTGGTAAGACTGTTGAACAACTGCTTTTAATGTATTCTTACCTGTATTCCAAAATATTTTACTTGAAGTTTCAACTATTTTCCTAAGCAAACATAGCGGTTTTTCTTACACCTCAACTACAACAACTGTAGCTACTGTTCAGCAGATATTTTTAATGTGGGAACTTGAATACTGGAAAAATTCTTTCACAAAGGAATGTTGCTAATCAGCCTATTTTTGATTAATCTATGAATCAGACTAGAGATGTTTAACATCATTTTAAAAAGCTCTTTTACTTTTCATAAATTTATTTGTTTTCTTCTTGCTTTTGGTCAAATGCTAACTGAATGTTCTTTTTAAAAGATTTGTGTTTCAGTAATTCATATGTTTTTCCCTGAGCTCATTTCAATTTTTCCTTATTCATTATAGAGTAATATGCTTTCTCAATTTCTTTCTTTTCTTTTTTTTTTTTTTTTGTAGACAACACATGGTTGGGTTTTGTCTTTCTTTTTAAATCCACTATGGCATATCTGTTATTTAGTGTATTTAGACCATTTGTATTTAACGTGATTATTGTTGCAGTTGGATAAATATCTGCCATTTTTGTATCTATTTTATATTAGTTGCACTTTTTCTTTCTTTCCTTTTTTCCCCTTTCTCTCCTGTTCTGTCTTTTCTGGTTTTAATTGAACATTTTATAGGATTCCACTTTCTTGCCTCTCTTAGCATAATAATTATATTTCTTTTAAAAAGATATTTTAGTGGCTGCCCTAGAGTTTGAAATACAAATTTAAAACTGGGCCAGGTCAACTTTATTTTTTTTTCTTTTTTTTTTCTTCAGTATTTCTATATTATTTTAATTTTAATTTTATTTCTTTTTTCTTTATTTTTTATTATGAATATGCATGAGATACAAAGCTAATTGTCACCCCTTGTGCCCATGATGTGAGGACTGGATTCCCACTGGCAACATACCCATTACCAGAAATTGCATTTGTACCCCGTGTTCCCCACCTCCCTCTCCCAATTATCCCCAACCTCCCTCTCCCTCCCTCTTCCCGCCCCCCTCCACTTTGTAGCCCTAGGAATGTTCTCTCCTTCTGCAAGACCAATGCACTACTGTGGTCTTTCTTTCCTTCCTTCTTTCTCTTTTTGCTCCCACATATGTGTGAACACATGTGGCATTTATCCCTCTGTGCTTTGCTTATTTCACTCAATATAAGTTTCTCCAGGCTCATCCATGTTGTTGCAAATGGGAGTATTTCATTCTTCTTTATGGCAGAGTAGTATTCCATGGTGTATATATACCACAGTTTCCTTATCCAATCATCCATCGATGGACATTTAGGTTGGTTCCATGTCTTAGCTATTGTAAATAGAGCTGCAGTAAACATGGGAGTGCAGGTATCCCTTCAACATGATGATTTCCATTCCTCTGGGTATATACCGAGAAGTAGATTGCTGGATCATATGGAAGATCTATCTGTAGTTGATTGAGAAACTGCCATACTGTTTTCCATAGTGGTTGTACTAGTTTACAGTCCCACCAATGGTGTAGGAATGTTCCCTTCTCTCCACACCCTTGTCAGCATTTGTTATTCACTGTATTTTTCATTATAGCCAGTCTAACTCGGGTGAGGTGGTATCTCAATGTAGTTTTAATTTGCATTTCCCTGATGATTAGTGATGTTCAGTATTTTTTCATGTACCTGTTGGCCATTCATATGTCTTCCTTTGAAAAATGTCTATTCAGCTCCTTTGCCAATTTTTAAATTGGTTTATTATTATTATTATTACCATATAATTTCTTGAATTCCTTGTATATTATGGATATTAATCCCTTGTCAGATGCATAGTCAGCAAAAATTTTCTCCAACTCTGTAGGCTGTCACTTCACTCTATTGATTGTTTCCTTTGCTGTGCAAAAGCTTTTTAGTTTGATATAGTCCCATTTGTTTGTTTTTTCTTTTGCTGCTTGTGCTTTCAGGCTCCTGTTCATAAAGTCTGTGCCCCAACCTAGTTGTTGCTTGAGTGTTTCACCTATGTTTTCCCTTAGTAATTTTACAGCTTCACTTCTCATAACTAAGTCTTAAGTCCTTTTTGAGTTGATTTTAGTGTATGGTGGGAGACACAGAAATACAAAGAATCACTAGAGACTAGTATAAGCAACAGTATGACAACAAATATGAAAATCTGGAAGATATGGATAAGTTTCTAGACATCTACAAGCTACCAAGACTGAACCAAGAAGAGGTAGAAAACCTGAACAGACCAATAACAAGTAATGAGATTGAAGTAGTAATTAGCAATCTTCCAACAAAGAAATGTCCAGGTCCAGATGGCTATACAGCTTAATTCTATCAAACTTTTAAAGAGGAATTAGTGCCAATTCCCCTCAAACCATTCCAGACAATTGAAATAGAAGCTACTTTCTCAAACTCATTCTATGAGGCCAACATAACTCTGATACCAAAACCAGATAAAGACACAACAAAAAAAGAAAATTATAGGCCAATATCCTTGATGAACATAGATGCAAAAATCCTCTACAAAACATTAGTAATCAGAATACAGCAACACATGAAAAAATTTTACACTATGAACAAGTGGGATTCATCCAGGGATGCAAGGATGGTTCAACATATGAAAGCCAATATATGTGATACATCATATCAACAAACTCAAGGACAAAGACTATATGACTATCTTAATAGAAACTGAAAAAACATTTGACAAAATTCAACATCCCTTCATGATAAAGACTCTCAACAAATTAGTTATAGGAGAAAAGTATCTCAACACAATTAAAGCCATTTATGACAAGCCCACCACCAGTATCATCCTGAATGGGGAAATACTGAGGATCTTTCCCTTAAGAACAAGAACAAGACAAGGATGCCCACTCTCTCCACTACTATTTAACGTGGTACTGGAGGTACTATACAGAGCAATCAGGCAAGAGAAAGAAATAAAAAGAATCCAGATTGGAAAAGATGAAGTCAAACTGTCTCTACTTGCAGATGACATGATACTATATATAGAAAAATCTAAAGACTCTATAAAAAAACTCCTAGAGCTTGTTAATAACTTCAGTAATGTTGCGGGTTACAAAATAAATACCCCCAAATCAGTTGCATTTATATACTCAAATAAAGAACTAACACAAAGAGAAACCAAGAAAGTAAGTCCATTTACAATTGTCAAAAAAAAAAAAAAATACCCAGGAATCAATTTAACCAAGGAGGTGAAAGACCTCTACAATGAGAACTACAAACCACTTCTTAGAGTAATTAAAGAAGACACAAATAGATGGAAAGACATTCCGTGCTCCTGGATTGGAAGGATTAACATTGTGAAAATGTCTATACTACCCAAAGCGATCTACAGATTCAACAGAATCCCTATCAAAATACCAATGACATTCTTCACAGAAATGGAAAAAACAATCTTACCTTTCATATGGAGCAAGAAAAGACCCAAAGCAATCCTGAGCAAAACAAAAAAATAAAGCCAGGGGCATAACACTACCTGACTTCAAAATATACTACAAAGCTATTGTAACCCAAACAGCAAGGTACTTGTATAAAAATAGACATTCTACCAGTGGAGTAGAATTGAGAACCCAGAAATCACGCCTCAAGTTTATAGCCATGTGATATTGGGCAAAGGCAACAAAAATCTACGTTGAGGAAAAGACTGCCTCTTCAACAAGTGGTGCTGGGAAAACTGGATATCCATATGCAGAAGAATGAAACTACATATGCATATCTCACCATACACTAAAATCAACTCAAAACGTATTAAAAACTTAAGTATAAGACCCGAAACTGTAAAACTACTAAGGGAAAATATAGGTGAAGCACTTCAGCAATTAGGTCTGGGCACAGGCTTTAGGAACATGAGCCTGAAAGCACAAGCAGCAAAAGAAAAAATAAACAAATGGGACTACATCAAACTAAAATGCTTCTGAACAGGAAGTCAGCATTCAAATAACATTATATCACTTCATGGGTAGTGAAGGTAAATTATAGAACTCCCATTTGCTCCTTTCTGTCTCTTATAACATTACTGTCATTCATTATACTTATCCATATGCTATTATTACCCAATACATTGTTAATGCTATTACTTTGAATAGCTATCTAATCAATTTAGAATAAAAAAGAAAAGATTTTACTTTATCTTTATTCATTCTTTGATGCTCTTATTTATTTATGTAGATCTGAAGTTCTGATCTATGTCATTTTATTTCTACCCTAAAAAAATTTAAACATTTCTTGCAGGGCAGGTCTTCTTGTGATAAATCCCTTCAGTTTTTTCTGAGACAGTCTATATTTCTCCTTCATATTTGAAGACTAATTTTGCTAGATATACAATTCTAGTGTGGTGTTTATTTTCTTTCAATACTTTAAGCATTTCACTTCACTCTCTTCTTGCATGGGTATTTTTTTTAAAAAATGAGAAGTCCACTATAATTCCCATTCTTGTTCCTCTACAGGTAGAGTGTTTTTCCTCACTTAGGAGTTTTCAAATTTTTTCTCTTTTTCTTTAGTTCTGCAGTTTGAAAATTGTACGATTGGGTGTACATTATTTTGGTATTTATCCTGCCTAGTGTTCTCTGAGTTTTCTGTATTTTTGGTTTGGTATCTGTCATTAATTTTGGAAAGGTTTCAGCAATTATTAATTCAAATATTCTTTCCGATTCATTCTCTATGTCTCCTGCTATGCTA
The DNA here is from genome assembly GCF_027409185.1 of Cynocephalus volans. Classification (NCBI taxonomy): domain Eukaryota; kingdom Metazoa; phylum Chordata; class Mammalia; order Dermoptera; family Cynocephalidae; genus Cynocephalus; species Cynocephalus volans. The sequence goes on along the minus strand of NC_084478.1, from coordinate 161,176,024 downwards.
TGCTTTTTGAAGCACACATATGCTATACCTTTGGAAATTGTCCCACAGTTCTTGGCTGTTCTGCTACTTTCACTCTTTTTTCTCTTTGCATTTCAGTTTGGGGAGCTTCTACTGACATATCTTCAAGCTTACTGACTTTTTCCTCAGCTTTGTCCAGTCTACTGATGAGCCCATTCTTCATTTCTGTAACAGCATTTTTTATTTCTAGCATTTCCTTTTCATAGTTTCTGAGTTTCCATATCTCTGCTTATATTACCTATTTATTCTTTCACATTGTTTACTTTTTCCATTACAGCCCTTAACATATTAACCAAAGTGATTTTATTTTTTAATTTTATTTATTTATTTCTTTTTTGTGACCAGTAAGGGGATCGCAACCCTTGGCTTTGTGTCGCCTGCACCATGCTCAGCCACTGAGCGCACCAGCCATCCCTATCTAGGATCCAAACCCGCGGCGGGAGCGCCGCTGTGCTCCCAGTGCCACACTCTCAAGTGAGCCATGGGGTCAGCCCTAACCAAAGTGATTTTAAATTCTGTGTCTGAGAATTCCAAAATTTACATCATATCTGAATCTGGTTCTGGTGTTTCCTTTGTGTTAAGGCTACATTGTTTCTTACCTGTAGACTTGTAATTTTTGTTGCTCTTGTTGTTGTTGAATTCCAAACACGATGTATCAAGTAATAGGGACTGAGGTAAATAAGCCTTTAGTGTAAGGTTTACCAAATAAAAAAAAAAATATCCAGACTTAAATGAGTAGAGATTTTATTTAAAAAGACTATTGCAATAGGGAGACTACACAAAATCTGTTGGGTATCAAAGGTCAACAGGAAAGAAATTTTCTTTTATAGTGAAAAGTCAATAAGGCTAGAAAGAACTGGTTATGGGGGACTGAGATGAACCAGTGGCATGAACAGACTCTTCCTAAGATATTCATGTTTATAAAATGTTGTGAGTGACAACTTTAGCCAGAAATTTCTTTCTCTGTAGTCAGACAATTTTCAGGAGGAATCATTAAGGAGTGGTTGTTCTGAATACCTTAACTAAAATCTGCTCGAATCAACTTAACAGGCATTTTGTTTTCATTAATCAGTGAACACAAACAGTCTAGTTAATTAATCACTTGAAAGACAAAGAATGGGAATTTGGAGGGTCTATGCCTTTGTCTTAGGTAAACAAGGGGATTAGCTGCATGTCCTAGCTAGGTCATATGGGGAAGAGTGATTCTTTCCAGTAAACTGTTTCCCAGAACACAAAAGGTGATAGCATTTATTTAACAATAACTGTTTTCCAGGATCACAGGGCTCAGGTAAAGTTTGACATTGCAAAGTTTGATGTTAGTCTGGCAGGAGGTGAGCCTGTTTTATGTTTGCTGGAGCTTTAGGTGCCAAATGTTTCAAATTCCTTTAGTATCCTTGTTTTTGTCTCTTCTGTTATCTTAGGGGTTCCCTAAGAACGCCTTCTTAAATAGAGTCTGCACCTTGTAGCTCTTCCAGCTGCAGTCCACTGTTGTTACACTGGAGCACTGTCCACTTGGTAGTAAGGTGTAGGGGGTGAGCCATATTCTTTTGTCTTATTTAATCTCAGTCTTTTAGTGTGTCTCAGGACTGTGGTCTTCACAAGCGTTTTTTAGCTTCCCTTCCTTGTTGGGTGAGATAGGAAGGCTAGAAAATGATGGAGTTGAGTAATTGCCCTTTTCCTGGGTCTGATAAGACTCTGTTAAATTCATTTCTCTTGAAGAGTAGGCCTTTGTTATAGAGACTTGTGATAATTAGTTTCATGGATCACCTTGACTGGGTTATGGGGTGACCAGATATTTGGTCAAACATTCTGGCTGTGTCTGTGAGGGTGTTTCTGGGTGACGTTAACATTTGGATCAGTACCCTGAGTAAAGCAGATTGTCCTTCCTAATGTGGGTGGGCCTCATCCAATCATTTGAAGGCCTGCATAGAACAAAACGGCTAAATAAAAGACACTTCTTCCTGCTTGATTTCAATTGATCTGGGACATCAGTCTCTTCCTGCTTTCAGCCTCAGACTGAAACATCAGCTCTTCTTGGATCTTGAGCCTGGTGGCTTATGGACTGAAACTTATATACAACTGGCTTTCCTGATTCTCAGGCCTTCAAACTAGAACTGGAACCACATCATTAGCTCTCCTGGGTCTCTAGCTTGCTGCCCACAGATCTTGGGGATTGTCATCCTCCATAATTGCATAAGCTAATTCCTTATATCAGATCTCTGTATGTATAGCTATCCTCTTGGATCATTTTCTCTGCAGAATTCTAATACAAGAATGCTCTGGGCTATTTCACAATGGATATTTTTTTCCTCCTTCTGCCAGAGTCACAAGAGATCTTTCTTAGCTCTTCAGCATAAGAACCTGGTGGGATTCCTACATGTAAAATCCATGAAAGTGTGGAGGCTTCCCTAACACTACAACCCCAAGAAGTTTCTCACTTTCACCTAGTCCACACCAGGCCTTCAGCAATTCATCAAAATTACTGTTTAAGTGTACCTACCCATTTGTGTCTCCAGTGTCTGCTGCTCCAGGTAAGTTGATATCAGCTGTAAATCTCTGTATTTGCCTGTTTCTCCATAGTCTGTGGTGGCATTTTGACCTGTAACTTCAATTTTCGGATGGGTCCAAGAAAAGTTATTTATTTTTAGTTCGTTGAGCTTTTTACTTGCTTTATGGATGGGAATTATTACCTTCAAGGTCTGCATATATCAGAGCTGAAACCAGAAGTCCTCAGTGACATTTTTTTTATATTTAATGATCATTATAAGTAGTTTAAATTCTAAAAAATCAAATGTACTAGTTCAAATTTTGTCTATTTTTATCTTTGTTTATATTTATCTTTGTACATGATTTGTTGTTTCCACTGATATGAATATTCTAAAAAAATTATTCTCACAATTAAAAGTTAAAGGAATTTCTAATTTTCTCCATTTAGAGATGAAATAAACACTTATCTCTCACATAATTTGTTGACAGATTAGATTACTTCTTGTGTACACCTGTTTTTATTTTTTAAAGTCTACTCATGCACAGAAAGTTATTTATTCAAAAAATTAAAATTCAACAGCTCATCATTTCATACTGATGTTTGAGATAAGCTGTTTAATTGTAGAAGATGATGTTCTTAAAATATCACCAATGACTGTATACAGAATGAAATTTGGCAAACTAAATACTATTTAGAAACAGAGTATTCTGTTTCTGAGTAACAGCCCAAGGATATCTCAAAAGAAGCCCAGAGTTGGAATTCTCTAATGAGTTCAATAAAATAAAAGTCACATAATTGGAAAAGTAAGAATTGTGGAGATCATGTCACCTCTTTTTTTGACTAAGGAGAAACATATGATAATTGAAAAATAAAATATTACAATTGCTTGAGTATACACAGACTAGAAATGTAGAAATGGCACCTCTGTGAAATTTTGCCTGGGTCTTGAGGCTTATCACTGACTTTGGATGTCAATTCTAGCTACTACTTCAAGTGTCTTAGCTAAAAAAAATCAAGAACAACAGATTTAACTAGGTTAATGAGAAAACATTATGAAAAGTAATGTTATGAAAGGTATCATGAGTTACAAAAGAAAAACAGGAAAAATTTTGAAAATTATATGACATACAATATCCAAGTAGTTTTGGTTGCATGTGACAAAAATCACAACTTAAACCACCTTAAAATGTTTTTTAATAATTCTATTTTCTCAGTTAAAGTAGACTTTCATCATGTTTATATCAGATCTCTGGTTCCAATTCTCTGTGATTTTCTTGATTTAATACCTACCTTTCCACTGTTGACTTCATCCTCAAGTTGGCTTGCTGTATTTTCCATAAGATGGTTATGATAGTTAATTTTATGTGTCAACTTGACTGGACCATGGGGTGCCTAGACATTTGGTTTACTGCTATTCTGGGTGCTTCTATGACAGTGTTTATGGATAAAATTAGCATTTTGATTAGTTGACTGAGTAAAGCATATTGCCCTACCAAATGTGGGTGGGCTTCATCCAATCAATTGAAGACCTGAATAGAACAAAAAGACTAAGAGGAAACTCTTCCTGCCTGATTGCCTTGAGTTGGGACATTGATCTTTTCCTGACTTCAGACTCAATCTGAAACACTGGTTCTTGCTGGGTCTTGAGTCTATGACTTTCAGACTCCAACTCTGGCTTTCCTTGGTCTCCAACTAATCAACTGCAGATTTCAGGACTTCTTAGTCTCCATAATAATGTAAGCCAGCCCCTTATGATACACACACACTCACACACACACACAAATTTTATTGATCTTGTTTTTCTGGAAAACTCTGACTATTAGAATGGTTGTAGCTGGCACCTGGGGCTATATTATTCTTTGCTCATTCCAAGGGGAGAAAATGTTCTACCTCCCAGAAGCATTAAAAAAATTGTCTTGAGCTTATTTCTGATTAGACCACTCAAACCAAATCACTCTGTTAAGTGGGTGATTTCGTGACCTAATTGGCTTAAGATTGGGCTAGTGCCTATACCTGTGGAAATTAGGATGTAATTACCCTAATTACCTTAGTTTGGTGTTTCTCCAAGTGAGTACTACTGGCCACCCCTGGTTCCACTAGCCCTAGCCTCCTTGGTTTTTCACAAAGCATAGACACAGTATCAACCTAGGGCCTTTGTAGTAACTGTTTCTTCTGCCTGGAATTTGTCCACAAGTTCAATCTTTCACTTCTTTCAGTCTTTCCTTAAATGCCTTTGATTACTTGATTAAGGCCTTCCCTTACTAATTTTGGGGTAGGGTGGGGTGGGGTGGTGTGGCACTCCCCATTTTTCATCACCCTTAACTTTCCCTAAGAATTATATAATTTACTATTTTGTCATTAATGTTTGCCTTCCATCTTTCTTGACTAGAACATAAGCCCAATAGAACAGGACTCTATCTGGTTCCTGATATGGCCCATGTACCCACAACAGTGCCAGAAACACATGAGGGATTTAATTAATATCTGTTAAGTGGGAAATAAACATTACATCACAGATTTCCTGTTTATTTTTACTGTCAAATAATAACAAATCCAGACTTACATAAGGAGAGATTTTATTTTAAAAGATTATTATGAGAGAGAATGCTCTGACCACAAGCCCTGCAAATGTCTCAAAAGCAAACAGAAAAAAGTGGTCCTTTTATTGAAAGGAGTAAGCAAGGCTAGCAGAAACTTTAGGGGAGGAGGTTGTCTTAGTCCATTTTGTGCTGGTATAACAGAATACCTGAGACTGGGTAATTTATAATGAGCACAAACTTATTGGCTCACAGTTGTGAAGGCTGGGGAGTCCAGTATCAAGGTTGCCAGGATCTGGTGAGGGCCTCTTGCTGTATCATCACATGGTGGAAGGTGAGAGGGCAAGAGAGAGCAAGCCTACACCTGAAAGCCCTTTTATTAAAACATTAAACCCATTCATGAGGGTGGAGACCTCATGGCCTAATCACCTCTTAAATGTCACACATCCTAATACTGTTACAATGTCAATTAAATTCCAACATGAGTTTTGGAGGGGTCAAACATTCAAACCATAGGAGGAGGTGAAGAGCAGACAGAATGATCAGAGAAGTTTAATAGGAAATGTTTCTCTCTGTGGTCAGCTGATTCTCAGAATGAGCTGATGGGGGGGCGATGTCTGCAACTTAGCGCTTGCTTAAGCATGGTGGTGAGCCTAGGTTCAAGGGCCTGTGAAGAGGAGAGAAGCCTGACTGAAATTTGATCAAGCCAAGACAGTGGGCAGGATATGGGTAATTGCACACACTTGGTCAGTCCCAACTGTTATTTAATACAAAGTCTGGCCTTAAAAAATTTTATGGATAGAATAAAAGTCATTTGAGGTTAAGGTCAATCAAAGTAGTTTTCAGCGGTGGGTTGGCCTTCACATTCATTTTGGCTTTGAAGAACTAGCTATATTATCTGTTGAGCATATTGTTGGACCAACAGCTGTTGGAGGGTCTTAGAGATCAGTGAGAGATCTGCCTAGGAATATAATAAAACCAATAATTATTAAAAATTAACTAAGGAAGTAAAACCAAGATCTGAGGTTGTAAGGGCAAGAGGATTTCAGGACATTGGATCCACACCATGCTTAGATAACAGAGTGAGAGTGGCAATGGTGATCTGATGAATTTTCCTTTCCAGTTTGTGTTCTGAATATTTTTGGTGAAAACACAGACATCAGAGACATTTTGGGGAGCATATACATGCACAGGCACCTCTTTGAAAAGCCAGAATCAATGTTCAATACCAGATGATTTTAGAGGACTGCTCACTGGGGTTCCTGTAGTTTTCTAGTGATGATGTTGGCAGTTTTGGTAAGACTGTCCACAGTTCTGCTTATTTCCTGAAGCAGAACATGGAAAAGGTGGCAATTTTGGTAAATTTCATGAGTGGCCTACATAGCAGCAGCTCCAGGCACAAAGTAGAAAATAAAATATATGCTTATATTATATCTAACCTTGATAACTCAGAAGACTTTTGAAAATATTAGATGTTTAATTTCTGAGAATTTTAGGAATATTTAATTTACACAAGCACTTTTTTTTTTTCTCTCTTAACCAGTCAGGATAGAGCTCCTTTAATACATTTTATATTCTAATATGGTAATACTATCTGGAGGTAGGTAAATAACATGCATAACAAACATACATATATACATAGATACACACACATACAGACAGACTAATAGAGACCTTATAGCTTTATTTTTTAAAATTTTAACTCACTGGTTTATGTAAAAGAGCTGGTTCTTGTCCTTGCCTATTTTTACTTTTTTTTTTTTTTTAATCAGGATTGAATTTCTGGTAGATGGGGCAAATTGAGATCATCTGCTTAATATGAGAGCTGAGACATTCCCACCAATATTAGTGGAGGCGATATTCAAGATTTTCTTTGCCCTGATGCATAATCTTATGGAGTCTGTAGTCTGAAGTTTGGGTGAGGGACTGAGGATACACCAAGTGGTTGTCTAGGTGTCTGCACAGTCCATCTGAGTGGATAAAACATCCAGCCTATTTCCAATGAGCTTTTTCAGCTGATAGGTGATTGCTCTTGAGATCCTTGAGTCCCTCATGAACCCACAACAGAAAGAGGGAGGCCTAGAGCTTGAGACTATAGGAAATTGAGGAACCAAGTGGAAAGGTTTGGCAGAGATGAGTAGAGAAATGCAGGAGGTAGGAGTGTTGAAGGGGAACAGATTAAAGGATTCAAAGGAGCTGAAGGGAAGTTTGAAGGTTGTGAAAAAGGAGGATGAAGCCTGAAGGGGTGATGGGAAGTAATAGCTCTTTGATGAACCAGTATGGGGAGATCCCAAATTTTGCAAGGAGGTCATTGAAATTCTAACTTGTTTTTGTTTAAATTTTGCCATTTCTGTAGATATTGAACTGAATTAATGTCATAATGGAAGAGCATATAGTCAGCAAGAGAAGAGGAGAGAGAACACACAATAGAGTGAGGGTTAACCATGGGATTAGTTAATCAAACATAAAACTTTAAGGGATGCAGGAAACAGTCTTACTTGATTACTACCTTACAAGTCTCAGTCTGAGGGGCCAAGGAAATTCCCTCCCACAATTCCCACTAGGGTAGCCAAGTAAAAACAGAAAAATTCTCAGACAAGAATGAGAAGGATTCTTGCTCAAGAGTCAGGGAATGATTCCCTTTTTAAAGAGCCAAAGAAAAATTTCTTCAGTCAAAAGAATCAAAGTAACTCCTTACCATGTTGCAACAGATGTGATGCTCAGAGCACTGGTTTGAGAGTTGAGCTTACTGAAGGATTCCTGAAATCATAAACAGGAGAGGATTTCAAAGGATTTGCAAAGTGCCATTAATTTTCTGGGAAGGGATGATGTGGTGCGTACATGTAGTCCAATCTTGAGCTGAGTTATGGCACTATAAAACTGTCAAATAAAACAAATCCAGACTTAGGTAAGAAGAGACTTTATTTGAAAAGACTATTGCAATAGGAAGATTGCTCTGACCACAAGATCTGCAAATGTCTCAAAATCAATTGGAAATACTTTTTTTTTTTTTTTTTTTTTTAAGTAGTGAAGGGTGAGAAGGGTGGGGAGGAAGGAAATGTGGGGATGAGCAGCCAGCAACACGGGGGCAGCTTAATAGGAAATGTTTCTCTCTGTGGACAGCTGTTTTGCTCTGTGGGCAGCCAGGAATAAGCTGCGTCTTTGTGCTTGCTTAAGCTTAGGGGTGAGTCAATGTTTAGGGGTCTGTGGGGAAGAGAGAAGCCTGACTAAAGTTTAATCAAGTCAATGGGTAACTGATGAGTAACTGTGTAAGTGCTTGGTCATTACCTTTCTGACAACTCTTTCTGAACTCCCCCTTTGACCTCTCAAGTTGGTATTGTTCAGTGTTCTTAAAAATGATAAAAATTATACTTTAGAAAGTCACAGCTTCAGGGTAGCCAAGTTTCCAGTGTAACTGTGTCCTTAGATTCTCAGACTTCAGTGTTCCCTGGTCAAACTTCAATGAGATCCTAACCTTTTTCACATATCACAGATATGTTTACCCAGAACTATTTCTGTCACTGTCTTAGAATAACTTCATAATCATAATTAATAGCTTTGATTAATTATAGACATCTCACAACTGTTTTTCTGAGATCATCTGAACTCCCTATGCAGAAACTGTCACTGAAATTGCATGTGAAATAATAATCGCTTACTCCCCAGCAAGGTGATGAGATCATGGTGTCCCAAACCTTCATCTCAGTGTTCAAATGGCCCCTTTCCACATGTGCTGAATATGACCACTGCAGCTACTGTCCCCACATGAAATGGTACTTGATAGGCTACTCTTTTTTTTTTTTTTTTCTTTTTCCAGATGGGTTTTATATTCCTAAAAGGAATTGAATATATTTCAGGACATAGAATAGGAAATATCTGGATAAAACAGTGCTGCTAGCTGGTTTGGAAACAATCACTGACTATACAGGAAGGAGAGATTGTTTTTTCCCTGAAAGAACCAGAGGCAAGTTCCACTCTTGTCTACCTGCTTCAGGGTCACTTGACATGCCTCTTCCATCTTCACCGCCATGGCCCTCTCTGAAGTATTTCTCTCTCTTCCCTGACTGAAAATACTGAAGTTCACAAAACTGACTAAAGTCTCAGGCTACCTGTATTGAATGAAATAACGTTTATGAATTCCCACACCCTTGGCCTTTGCCTGGCGCAGTGGGAACTACATTATCCAGAAGTCTCTTCGCCGTGAGCGTAGAACTCCCTGAGCCAATGAGAAGGTCGTTTCAGAAGTATCGCGCCACTTCGGGGCGGGACTTCTGGCGTCGTCCTCTAGGCGGTCATTTTGTCTGTTCCTACGCACGTCGTCCGCTGCTGCTTACCCCACGCTACCCACGAGCTCCGGTGGCGTGAGTCGCGCTGACGGACCCAGCGCGGTGGATGGTGCTGCGGCTCCCCGGTCCTCACCGGCTCGCCCCTCACTCCCGAACCCCCCGAATGAGGGCGTATGTTCAGATCACGGCAGCCCGGCCCCCGTGTCCAGGGCAGTGTTCGCCAGCTGGACAGTGAGAATAGCAGTGGGAGAGTTGCAGGACGAGGGACCAGTACATGCGAAAGCTTAGAGGTGTGACTGAATCGGGAGCATTTGGGAAACCTGGGGTCCGTCTGGTGCCTGCAGGGAGTAGAGTGTGAGGGGAGGAGTCACACCTGGAATGGCAACCTGAACTGCTCGACCTCATTCCTTGGGCGCTACAAGCCAGGGAGGATTGTGAACTGAGGGACAATGTGGGTTAGGACTCAGGGGCGATGGGGTTAGCGGGTGGTGAGGATGGAGGCAGGGAGGCCAACGAGGAGGCTGCTGTAATATTCTCCAGCAGAGTTAAGATGGGGGATTCAGACCAGAGTGATGGCAGGAGAGGGGGGCGAAGTAATCAGATTCTGGAGCCGCTAGAATTTCCTGCTGCATCAGATGTGGCTGTGAGCAAAATGTAGGGAGTGAAGGGCCAACCTAAGTTTGTTTGTTTGTTTGTTTCTTTTCTTTTCTTTTTTTTTTGCCTCAAGTCTGGGAGAATGGAGACAAAGAAGTTGGGTGGAGGAAGCAGGTTCGGGGAGGTCAGATGTTGGATTTTTGGACGTGGTAATTTTGAGATGTCCCCGAAAGGTGTGTATGTGTCTCATGGGCAGCTGGACAAGCAGATCCCTAGGTCCAGGAGGTGTACAGGCTGGAGATGTCCAAGAGGGCTTGAGACCTAGACCAGGGAAGAGCCCAGCGATCAGATTTAGGAGAAGGAATCTTAAGATTATTTCAGATATGCCTGAAGTGAGACAGGAGGGTAGGCAAAAGGGGTGGGTCCTTCCTTCCCTGTGGGTTCTGGCTATTATCTGAAGGAAGGTAAGGCTGTCATGGGTACGGAGCAGGGCCAAGGATGGAGACCAAGCTATGTGGGATGGCATATATTCACCACTGTGGGCTCAGCAGGACCTCGTGTCCACTTTCCGTGAGCAAGAGGGAAGTCAGCTATGATAGTGGAGCAGCCCAGGCCCAGCCCAGGGCAGGGGCACCACATTAAGCCCCCAGCAGGAGGGATGATCCAGTGCTCCAGTGGAAGGGCCCTGAGTGAGCTCACCCTCATTACAGAGCTGGCATCCTACTGGCTTGTGCAGGTCCACACCCTAAATTCACTGACTTATTTATGAAATACTTGCTTTTTAAAACATTTCTCTAAATAAATACGTACAGTAGTAATTTAAAACTTACAGATTTAAATAAATGTATTCAAATTCTTTCTGTTTGAAAAATTACTATACCTTTAAGCATTTGACTAAAATCAAAAGTTTTAAATATTACAGTTTTGCAAATGCTTAAAAAGCAGGATAAACAGCCACGTTTTCAAAAGCGAATCACCTTATTTACACCAAAAACATTTACAAAAATGTTAACCTTGTGGATAATAAAAGCTGGTACTTAGCACTTGGCACGTACTTGGCACTTGATATCAACAATGGCTCTTCGAGGTGGATTTCATTATGCCCATTTGACAGATGAGGATATTAAGGCATAGAGAGGTTGAGTCCTTGTCCAAGTTCCTGCAGCTGGTAAGAGGCAGCGCTGTAATTTGAACCCAGCCATCTGCTCTGAAGTTCACACTTAACCATTCCTCTGCACCGGACTTGTAATTGTTTCTTCATTATGTTCTGTCATTTGTGCTCCTTGAGGTTGCTTCCTTGGACCTTAGTAGTACTAGTTCTCACACTTCTCCAGAATAATGCTGCTTTGAGGGCTGTAGTTTCCGAGGATGGACTGATGGTGTCTTGACGAGTTTAGGATCTGGTGAACCTGAGCCACTGGACATCAGGCAGAGCCATCTTATGGTCACTCATTTGTACTTGGTTCTGGGTGAGTTGCCAAAAAAGAAGGTGGGAGTGGGGGGGATTCCCCCAGCTTCCTGAGAATTTGAGATGAATAGTAGCATATCATCTTGTGTCATGAGCTTGCAATCTTGTCGACTCCACTCCCCACTCAGGCCTGAGAACAGTTAGTCCGGATATCCCCAAATATTGAATCATGTGGTCTGTCAGAATGTGTCAAGAAGTTTACCTGTATTTTATGAAACCCCCCTGTGTGTGCTGTTTTTTAAAAAAAATCAATAAATGTGTCAAATGGCAGAAAAGTGTGCTTTTGTGTGAAGTTTTATATCATTACCTATGAGTCTACGTGCTGAGTCAGGGAGTCATTACATTTATGTTTTGACAAATAGTGCCAATGTCTCTCCAAAGTGACATCACTGAATTACCCTCCCACATCCCTTTATGAAGAGCCTTGTGACATGATGACGATGATGATATCAATAATAAGACTACTAATAATAGCAGCTCTTATGTATTTAGTGTTATGTGCCAGGCCCTGTGCTGAACACTTTTACATCACCTTCCTTTAGGTAGGTAGATGTACTTTTCCATTTTAGTCACTGGACTTTGAATTAGAACCTTGGTTTTCAAGCTTGAGTGAGCATCCGAGCAAATCCTCTGGAACAGCTTGTTAAATAAAGCACAGATTGCTGGGCCCCACCACCAGAGTTTCTGATTCAGTGCATCTGAGCGGGACCCAATAATTTGCATTTCCAACAAATTCCCACGTGATGCTTATGCTGATGTTGCTGGTCCAGGGATCAGAATTTGGAAACCAGTGAATTAGTGGAATATTTATTGTTACTTCACAAAGACCCCGCAAGGGAGTTATTATCTTCCTTTTTTCATTGTACATCTTGATCCTTGATGCTCTGAGGTGCGAAGCTGCTCACCCAGTGCCTTAGCCTGAAAGGGGTGAGGCTCAGTTTAGAGGCTGTGAACATTAGGAGCCCCCAGGGCCTGTACTCCTGAACACAGGTCACCTTGTGTAGACATGTCAGGGTGGTGGCCATGGAAATCTGGGTGTGTCATCTTTAAGAATTGTGGGAGCCTCATCCCCATTCACAGAGCCAGGGACACAGTTTCCTAGTACACCGTTTGTCACTGCCATAGAGAAATAGGGTAAACCCTAAACCTAGCTGAATGTAGGGCAGAAACTACCCAGAAGGCTATACCGTGGGTCTGAGTTAGGGGCTGATACCGGGGGGAATCCAGCCCCTAGACCTCCCTAGCCTCAGGCCTGGCTGGGAAAGGGGAGGAAAGCTGTGATCACAGCTGTGGTGAGAACAGTGCTTTCAGAATTGCTGGTCTGCTAGGTCAGAGAGGGCCCTAGGACAAACCGAAAGCCAGGCAGGGCACTGAAATTAACTTTGCCATTGCTATCTGTTTGCAAGTAGAGCTGGCTTGCCACAAGATTTTATTGTGGAAGACATTTACTTAGATTTGAAAAGCAAATCCATTACAATACTCAGTAGTGACAGTGTGCAGGAACTTGGTGTCCCTCTGGATGCAAACACATGTCAGTGCAGGGTTACTGTCTAGCACTTGCCTGTTTACTCTCATTGCCATCAGGACTTGCCTTATTTTTTCATTTGTTGTCCATGTGGCTCTATCCTTCACTTCATTCCAGGCTCACCCCAGTGTTCGCTTCTCCAGGACACCTTCCTTGGTTGCTGTATGGAAAGTTACCTCCCCCCCAATATCTCTGGTCTCCACACTCTTCTTCTGTTGCCTTCAGAACCCTTAGAGCCCTCTGACAGTCTCCTGCTCATTATTCAGGTCCTTGTGGATGATCTGTCTCCAACCCCAGAATGTGAGCTCCTGTTTATGCTCTATCCCCAGGCCTAGAGCAGTGCTGGGTTTGTTACAGGTGCTCAGTAAATGGCTGATAAGGGAATGGTGCTCCCATCACACTTAGCCATAAATCCAACCCCCCTACCATGCCTTGTAAGGCCCCACTTAACCTGTGCTGGGCGGCCCTCTCTGACCTTGTCTCCTTCCATTCTTTCCTTGTTCACTGCCTCCAGCCACACTGACCTGAACATGCCAAGCTCTTCCCAGATTTCGCTGGTGGTGTTCCCTGTGACTGGGACACTGTCCCCAGATCTCTCCTTGGCTGCCCTTTCATATCCTTCCAGGCTCTGCTCAAATATCACCTCTTTGGAGAGGCCTTTCCTGGCAGTTCTAACTAAAATAGCCCCTGTCCGTGCCTGCCCTTGTATTGGCATTTTTGTGCAGAGAATTTGGCACAATTAGAAGAGCAGAGATGTCGGCTGGGTTGAGCTTTTCCAGGTTGCTGGGAGATCAAATAGGAAAAATACTAACTAATAACAAAACAACCATAATATCACTGAGCCCTTGATATAAACTGAAGGGCAGTTACTATGTACCACACAATTTAACTCTCATCTTCTCAGATTTAGATTCTGTTATTATTCTTGCTTTACAGAAGAGAAATTTGAGGCTCAGAGATATTAAGTTACTTGCCCAAGGTCACACAGCTCCTAAGGTTCTTAGCAGACATTTAAACCCAGTATGTTAACTTCCACTTTTAACCACAATACTCACAGTGAGCTGGGGAGGCCTGGGGGTGACACCTAAAGTCAACTTTGCATGGAGGGCAGGTTTCCCTCTGGCAGGTAGACTTAGGAATGGGGAAGGCACACAGGGTATTGCAGGCAGAGGGAAGCGTGTGGACAGAGGCAGGGATATGTGTCATTCAAGGAGGCATGAGAGGGCCTGTGGGGTTGCTGAGAGTCCCTCTATCTGCACAGACATGTCTCAGAGGACAAGATGGTGTGATCCTTTGCTGGATGTTCATCCCACCGTCATTGTGGTGATGGAGGTGTATGGAGACTACACACAAAGACCCTGAACCGGAGGGACCTGGATTCAGATCTCTGCTCACTTGGCTTTGGGCAACTTGCTAGAGCTCCCTGAGCCTCAGGTCACTGGCTGAGGCTCTACTGACATGGAAATGATGAAAGTGTTTACCTCGCAGGCTGTGTGGAGATTCATAAAAGTAGCAAAAACACACCAAGCGCATATATGTGCCAGGCAGTACCGTGTTTGCCTTGCGGACATCTTCTCTTTGATTCTCACAACAACCTGGTGAAGCGGGAACTGTTAGTATTTTGATGTAGAAATTGCAGCTTAGAGAAATGAACTGACTGCTCCAGGGTGACACAGCCCTTAAGTGTCAGATTCAAGGGCTGGATACAGACCTGGGAGTATGGCTCCTGAGCTGGGGACATTTAGTCACTTTAATATGGCATGTAAAGTGCTCAGCACGGAGCCAGGCACATAGTGAGGACCAGTAAGGCTCAGCAGCAGCTGCTGCTGCTACCATTACTGGTGTTACGATTATTCTTACTACTTCCTCTTTCCTCTTGCGTCCTAGGGTTTTTACTGTCTGCTCCTCTCAGAACCCATGGGTTTATTATTGTCTTATGTCATTCTCCAATGGCTTCCCCCACAGAAGACTTTTCACTCGAACACAATTGCATCTTGTTCAAAGGCAGCATCCACTTCCCCCTTGAGACCAGCTCAGGTCCTCAGGAGGTACACAGGATTTCAGACTTTAAGTCCATCTGGATCTTTTCCTGTGACTGAGTGACAGACTAATTCTATCCTATGGCCACAAGGCCAATGTCCTTGCTCCTCTTTGACTTTCTAGGCATTGGTAACCTTTGAGGATGTGGTTATGACATTCATCCATTGGACCTAGCCCAGAGGACACTGTACCAGGAGATGATGCTGCAGACCCGGATGATTTGGTCTTGCTGGGTGGGTCCTCATCTGTCCCCACTCAGGGAACATGTAGCCTCTTCCTTTATTCAGGCCTGGCTAGCGGGCCTGCCCTTCCTCCTCCCTTCAGATCAGGCCCTGTATGGATCTCACATCCTGCCTGGTCTCCATCTGTCTCTCCCAGGTATTGGTGGGGCTAAAATCAGAGTCCTCTTCAAAATGATTCAGAATAAAGGGAGAATCTATTAGAAGGGAGTGGGGATATATTGCAGAAGTCAAGGGCAAAATTTCCACCTGGGCCCCATGAGAGACTGAAATCAAGAACTGAAAGGAACCACGATGTGTCCTGGCCGTGGTATCTCCTATCACTACTTGTCGCTTTGTGTCTCTTCATGCTGCTCTTTGCTGATTGGCTTTTTCTGCTGCAGTGAATTTGAGGCAGGAATTGGCCATCCCAATTCTCATTCGCTAAAGCCCACAGATTCCTTTCCTCTTCTTTTCCCTGCAAGTTTAACACCTTTACTCTCAATCTCTCTCTGCAAATTGAGTTGCCCATGTGGACATCCTTGCAGCAGGAAACAGCCACCTGAGCCCATATTTCCCTCCACCTTTCACCACAGTGCCCATCACTGGCTGGCCTCAGTCTGAGATCCTTAGCCTAAATTTCCACCAGAGGGAAGCTGACTGGCCCAACTGGTTGGATGAGGGGATCTCCACAGCCCAGTTAGCCATGGCTGTTGGTGGTGAGCTGTTCTCCAGGAGGGTGAGTCAGATAGGCCCTCAGGAAGTATTTGCCATCATTGTCACATGGTATCTTTTTGAAAAAAATGCAGTCTGTTAAAAGTTAAAGTCTCTGCGTTTCCCGGGTGCCTACAGGATGGTCCCCTTTTTCCCAAGGCATGGGCCAAAATCCTCCACTGGTATGGGAGATTATTGTAGAGGGTGCACGGACACATCATCAAATGGCATTGATGGCCAGCCTGAACAGCTGTTCCTTTTCTGCCTTCTTTCGTGGGGCAGTACAAAGAGAAGAAACGCCATGAGCACTGACCATGTGTCAAGCCTGCTCTAGCCACTGTCCACGCTCCACTTATTTAATTCTCACAGCATCTCAGTCCTTGGCAATAAAGGAAAATTCAGCCAATGTACTGAGTCTCAATTTAGAAGATGGCCCTTGATTGTGAGATGATGTCCTCTGTCTTCTTCAGTATTAAAAGTCCTTTATTTTGTGAAATACTGATGAGAGTAGATGCTACATGATGTCTGTATAAATGTCTTTAATTGACCAAATAACTCTGTGGGTTTCCCAGGTTTTTATTTTTTACTGGTTTATGAAATGCCGAAGTCTCGGAATCACCAAGTTAGCCCCTCCCAGTGGCTCCTGTTGTCTGAGGTGTAAGTCCTCCCACTCACATACCTTTTTCTCCACAGCTGATGTTCTCCAAGGCTGCTGGTCCTGTACTGGGCTCTGAGCCATTTCTTCCTTAGTGGAGCACTCAGGAGCCTGGCCTCTGGAGACAGTCTGCCTGGTGTCAGATCTCTGTCTCATGTGCTTTGTGGCCCTGGACAAGTTACATAACTGCTCCTTTCCAGAGCTTCCTGGGGTACTGCAGCTCTCAGCTCACTTGTGGCTGGGGAAGAAGAATCTCCAAAACCCATTAGGTTTTTGCTTAGTGCTCACTGCTTTACCCTGTTCTAGAAAACATATTGTGTGGGGCTCTGGACTACCTACTACCCTGAAGTGATTGTGGGGAGAACATACAGTGAAAAGGTGGATCTGATGCACATTGGGGTGCTGTGCTATGAGCTTCCGGTGGGAAATCTGTCCTTCAAGAATACTACACACAGTGAGACCTACAGACACATCCTCTGGGAGGATGGGCACAACCTGGGGCATTTATGGGGGAGATATTCTATGATGGTTGCTGTGTTTGAACCATCTGAATGTAACCAGAGGCAGCCTATATGGTCATAAACAGGGGTCTGGAATGGATTCAGGGAGCAGGGCAGCACTATCAAATTTGCTTTTTTCTTCCTGAAGCCTCATCAGTAGCAATTTAATTTCCCTCAGCAATGCCTTACTGAGCCCGGAATCTGATCTCCAAGATGCTCACATACAGGACCTCAGAGAAGCTGCCCCTGGCTTGGGTTTAGAACACTACTGGGTCCAGGCCCACTTCAGAAGGATGCTGGCCTCTGGACTTTGCCCTGTCCTTTGTGTTTGTGCAGGGAGCTGTCCTGGCTTTTCTACCTCATCTGTTAGGTCTATCTTTATAAAAAACGGTTTAATAAAGTGTCTGCATTTTGTATTTGTGCACGTAGCTATGTTTTGGGGTCTCCAGGTAGAGCCGCTGCATTGTAGCAAGCTCTTTCCTGTGAGGGTTAGAGACAGTTTTTCATCCTGGTTCCCAGGCTGTACCCTTTACTGCCCTCCTTAGCACCATGTCTGATATTTAGCAGCAAAACCGGATTGTTTGTAAATTGTTGGCCTTTCTCTTCCACCTGGAAAATACCTTGACATCAGCCATGATAAAACCATTTACCACCTTGTATTATTCCGTTTTTGTTGTTTATAACAAAATACCTGGAACTGGGTGATGTATAAAAAAAAAAAAAAAAAGAAATTTATTGCTTGCAGTTTCTGAGGCTGGAAGTCCAAAGTCCATCTGGTGCTGGTGACAGTGACCCAGGAGTCTCACATTGCATGATGGTGGAAGCAAAGAGATCGCAAGACAGACTCTCTCTTTTTTAAAGCCCTCAAAACCACGCCCGTGACCACCATTTTTAATCCATTCACTACTGCATGGTCCTATGATCCAATCACCTCTTCAAGGCTCCACCTTTCAATTACCATAAGAGGATTCCCCATCCTCTTAACAGTCACAGTGGGGGTTAAGTTTCTAATACATAAAACTTAGGGAACAGAATTCAAGCTTCAGGGAATTTTGGGGGGACATAATTCAATCCACTACACACCTCTATTTCCAGTTTTCCAAATCAATATCCATCCTTGGAATAACTGAACTGTATTTTATTTAGTACTTTGTCTCTTCCTCCTACTATGTGTTTTCCCAAGGACCCAGGGGACGCTGGCCAACATCATATCTGGCTTGTAACTCTGCACTCAATTGTGACAAAAGCCTTAGGTTGGCACTTGTCCTTTCTAACATCATCCTTAATATTTTTCTCTCCTTTTCCTATTTGCTCTCCAATGGATACCGGAAACACTGCATCTTCTGATGTTAACAGACTCCATTTAATCCCCTTCTGATTAAAAAATACCCAGTTCACTTGTAGCCCATACTATCAGACTATAACTCCTGCTACTATTTCTTCAGCAGTCATTACCAGAATCCTGCTTAAATTTCCTCCTTCATTTGGGGCCTGGGCTCTTGGCTTACATCCACTCTCTCCTCCCCTTTTCCTGTCACTATCCACCTTGACTTAAGCATCTATGTGGGTGACCCAACTAAAGCTCCATGTCCCCAGGTCTTTGCCGTCTTTATTTCCAATGATATTTGATGGATCTTGGACATGACCGGCGCCATTTTACACACAATGAGCACAAAATAGCTGCCAGGCTTTTCCTTATGAGAAACTTCATGGTTTCTGAGAAATAGAAACTCCTCTACTTCTGCATGGGTGCAACCTTCCACCTGATTGCATCTGCCAGCCTTATTATCTTCCACTCCAGCACCAACCCCTCTCCCTGATTACATCAGCCTTCCCTATAGTCTATATATGCTCTCCCACACCCACGACTGGTGCTGCCCTCCATTTTGAATGCAGCCCAACAGATTTTCTTCTTTTAATAAAGCTTGAGCAGTACCTGGCATTTTGGCTCACGTTCTTTCAAAATTTTCTTCCATTTCACTGCAGCCAAGACTCCTGTGTTACACTCTGGACATTGTCATCATGAATGATGGGTCCACCTTCAAAATATGCCTCTTTCTCTCATTACCACCTTGTAGCTATCCATACTGTTAGGCTACTGACCCCCACATTCTCAGTTATTTTATCATCTAGACTTCCAATCCACTGAAATCATTATATTCTCATTCTCAGTGACCTCCTTCCCACTATAGAAATCTTAAATTACATATCCATCTTCAAAAACTGCAATGTCCAATTTTTAAAACCTTTTAAATATGTTTGGGGCAACTTGGGTAAATATATCTACTTACTTAACAATGTATTTTAGGTAATCTAATACAGACCAAGTATTTCCATGGAAATTCAGCATCTGAATTGAGATGTTTAGTTAAGTGTGAAGTATATACTGACTTTTGAAAACTTATCACAAAAACAAATGTAAAATATCTCAACAAATTTTATGTTGACTACATGTGAAATAATATTTTGGATACATTATGTCAAGCAAAATATATCATTAAAATTAATTTCATTTTTATCATTTTGATTTTTAAAATGTGGCTACTAGAAAATTTTAAATTAACATATGAGGCTCACATTATTTGTGTTAGACCATGTTGCCCTGCAAGATCATCCCCTTACTCTTTTGTAATTTGCTCACCTAATCTCAACCCTGCTGAGTGCAATCTCTGTCTTATCTCCCACCAGGCTATAGCAGCTGGATAATGCTGGATAACATGCACCCAGTCTTCCTTGTTTTACTTTAAATTCATGGTGGAAAACTCAGATAGACCCTTAACAGTGTCAAAGAAACAGACACATTCTTCCTCGCACATTTGTTGTCCAGCTTTCTGAGACAACCCTTCCAAATCTCATCCTTTCTTTATTCCTTCCTCATATTTTATACCTGACTCAGGTTCAAGGGATTGTCTGAACTCATAATTCCTTGGGAATATAAAAGTAGACAGACAGGAAATTTACATGTATCCCCACCACAAATTTACATCTTAGCTCTATCTTTATCCACATTCACTCTTCAGCTGCTAAAGTGTAGAATTCTCCTATCAAGAGTCTCTTCCTCAGTTGTGCTTTAGATCCTGTCCTATCTTGTTTTCTTAAGGAATATATGCCTAATCACCTTCTCTCTTGTGTTAAGTATTTTTTTTTTTTTGAATTCTCTCATGGATATTCTCCAAAGCATTCAAATGTGTTTAAGTATCTCTTCTACTAAAAAAGAAAAGCAAACAAACTAGAACAAAAGAACAAAAATGCTCCATTGGTGTCACCTCCTTTTTTTCAGCTAGTATTGCACATTTTTATTTTCCTTTATAGCAGCATTACAAGTAAGGCATGTCCCCAGTCTTTGGCTCTTCTCTACCTCCCTCTCCAGACAGACTTCCATTTTTAAATTAGACTTTTCTTGTTAAGGTCACTATTAACTCCATGTTAACAAGTCCAATGGTCACTTATATTGATTTTTTAGTAGCTTTTACAATTCAACCATTGTCAAGAATTTCATTGAAGTTGACATTTTCTCTCTGGTATTTGTTATTTGCTGTCTTAACATGAAAATTAAAACATCTTGATTGTCCTTTTGACCCCGATCTTCAAATCCATCTCAAACTCAGCAACATCTAGTGGAATATTCTTGATATTCAATCTAACATCACCAAGTGGATTCTTCCTTTATTATTTATTGGCCATGAACTATTTTAGTCCTCTCCCTAAAGAATGGAGTATAGAGAGTTTATCCTATTTAAGCTTATTTATATTACCTTTCCATTTCTTTGTTGATTCCTATCAACTGTAAATCTACTTTACATTTCACAACAGCATATTATGGGGCAGTTTTTATATATATTTTGTTTTTCTTGTGATACTTCTTTTGCATTAACATTAATGAATTTTTTTTTTAAAAAGATATTGTCATAAAGAGTGAATCGATTTCAAAAAGGCATAGTAAGTTAATGACAGTATATATAACGATGTATTAACGAACCAAAAAAATTAAATTTGAATTCTCAAAGTCTGAAGTTTGTGAATTTTATCTTAATCCATGTACTGCCATGAAAGCACAATAACAAGAAATAGAAAACATGTATATAATGATAGACAGAAAGGCAGAGAAGGAAAATCAGAAAAAAAAAATCGACCCCAGGAAGGACAAAAAGATCTGAGAAAACTGTGAGATGAACTCACTGGGCATTTTTAGAGCTCTAGAATAGTTCATGCAGGTTTTATACTTCCTCAGTATAGGCCCACAGGACACGACTGATGATGATCCATTACCTAGCTCACAATCAGAGGTTACCAGTCTCTACATAGGGCAAGAAAACACAAGTGAAAATCAACAATGATGGAAAGAAATATATCTTAGAAAGGGCTGTAAAACTTAGAATTATTGATAAAGAATAGAGAATTTCTCTGAAAACATTTTATAGATAATATTTACCTTTACATATTTAAAAAAATGTGCTTCATTTTATGGTTAAATGAATAACCATATAGTATATGCATCCTATTGAAACAAGGGAGCAGTCACAAAGCTCAATCATCGAGATTCCTCAAAATACTTTCCTCTGACATTGGAGGAAAATATCTAGTTAGGATTGTATCAAAACTCATTGGTTGGAGCAGAAGACTCGGTTGAAAGACCTAAGCATAGATAGAGGTAAGCTTCATGTTCTTCCCTCAGTAGAGTTGTTTCGGCAGCTGGACTCTAAGATATTTGAGGCCTCCTGGGTCCCAGAAGAGAGCTCTTGAGTTCATACTTGTGAATACCCAACTCCAAAACACACCGTGCCATTCCTTCCAGTGTAAATCATGTATCCACCTGAAACAGTGAGGGACAGAGTGAGTCAATGGAGAGGGTATTGAAAATGCAAAGAAATAGCAAGAGAGCCAGGGATAAAGAGGGGTCAAAACCCATATTAGAGACAGCTGTGAGCTCTTGGAAAGGCAAGGAGGGGAAGGGATATCTCAAAATGACCTGCCTGCCTGGCACTACCTACCAAAATTTCTCGCCCCACTTCTTGAGTATGAGGCAAAGCTTTCATCCGGGCAAGTAGGAATCAAACATAAAATGGTAGATATGAATGCACAACATGACTGTCGAGAAACTCACATGGAGATAACTTGTTTTTACCCAGAAAGGAATGTTCAGATTGGAAAACCAAAACAAACTTAATATGGTTCTGTTTCTTCACCCCACAAGCCCTAAGCAAAGCACCTAATCATAAGGACAAGGTAATTTTAAAGGAAGAGAATGCAAAAAGTTATGAAAGACATGATTGGTTCAGAGTCTCTTTGACAAATATATATTTATTTTAGAATAAGTCATCCTAAAATACAAACAATGATTAGGGCTCACTTCATGTGAGGAGTTCAATTTACTTGGATAGCAAGAAGATAAAATACAAACACTGAAACTAATAGCCTAAAATTATGGAGTACATAAGTGGATGGAATTCCATAGAGAAATGGAATGGTCCCGTATGTCATTAAGTAGAATGTTGTTTAATGTCCATGTGTTTGTATAGTTTCCAGAGTTTTGTTTGTTATTGATTTCTAATTTTAATCCATTGTGATCTGGAAAAATACATGGAATAATTCCAGTTTTTTGAATTTGTTGAGACTTGCTTTCTGACCTAACATGTGGTCTTTCCTGGAGAATGTTCCATGTGCTGATAAGAATAATGAATATTCTATCAAAGATCCCCAAACATATTCAATCCAAAAAGATCCTCTCCAAAACATGTTATAGTTAAACTGGCAAAATTCAAAGACAAAGAGAGAATCTTAAAAGCTGCAAGAGAGAAGTGGCAAGTCACCTATAAGGGACCCCATATTGGTTGTTGGATTGAATGTTCTGTAGATATCTGCCAAATCCAATTGGTCTAAAGTTTTGTTTAGATCTTGTGTTTCTCTATTCAATTTTTGCCTAGATGATCTGTCCAGTGTTCAGAGTGGGGTGTTTAGGTCCCCCACTATTATGGTGTTAGTGTCTATCTCATTCTTTAGATCTAATAGTGTTTGCTTTATAAATCTGGCTGCTCTGACATTGGGTGCATATATATTTATGATTCTTTTTTTCTTTTTTCTGGTCCACCTGTGTTAATTCAAACAGCCTGTCTTCACTGTCAGAAATTCCCTCTTCTGCTTTTTCTAGCCTGCTGGTTAGACTCTGTTGTGTTTTTTATTTCATTGAATGAATCTGTCATCTCCAGAAGTTCTGCTACATTCTCTTTCAGGGCATGGATTTCTTTGTACATTTCTTCTTTCAGGTCCTGTATATTTTTTCTCATTTCGTTGTGTTCTCTAACTGAGTTTTCTTGTATCTCAGTTTCCTTAGAATTGTTGCTTGAAATTCCTTGTTAGTCATTTCAAGTACTTCCTGTTCTATAAGATCTAGAGCTTGAGAGTTATTATATTCTTTTGGTGGTGATGTACTTTCTTGATTCTTCATATTTCTGGTATCTTTCATTTGGTGTTTAGTCACTGTGGCAGGGGGTATCACGGTCCTCTAGTTCCACCCTGATGTCTGGCCTGGATCCTGAAGAGACTGCCAATTCTGGGCAGTGGGGAGTAGCCTGGGCTGGGGGGGGTCCCATGGCACTGCCTGTTCTAGCATGGCTGGCTTAGGGCGTGTGGATCTGGCGGCTCTCAGGCCTCACTGGGCAGTGAGGACTGGCCTGGGCTGGGGGTCCCATGGCACTTGCCTGTTCTGGCATGGTTGACTTGGGGTGCATGGGCCCAGCAGCTCTTGGGCCTCTCTAGGCAGCGGGGACTGACTTGGGCTGGAGGTACCATGTCTCCTGCCTTTCCAGCACAGCTGACTTGGGGAATATGGGCCCAGTGGCTCTCAGACCTGTCTGGGCAATGGGTACTCCATCATATTTTTTATAATCCTTTGTATTTTTGTGCAGACGGTAGTAACATCCCCCTTTCATTCCTGATTTCAGCCGTTCGATTTCTCTGTCTATATTTCTTAGTTTTGATAAAGGTTTGGATGCTTTGTCGATCTTCTCAAAGAAACAAATTTTTGATTTCATTGATTTTCTGTTTTTTAATTCTTCATTTTACTTTTTCCTACTCTAATTTTTATTTCCTTCCTTTACATATCTTAGGTTTAATTTGCTTGTCTTCTTCCAGCGTCTTAAGGCGATCACTCAGGTTACACATTCGAGAGCTTTTCTTTTTAAAATATATGTATTTACAGCAATGAATTCCTCTTAATACTGCCTCCCACAAATTTTGCCATGGCACATCTTCACTTTCTTTCATTTCAATTTTTTTCTTCAACCCGGTGTTTACTTAGGAGTGCATTACTTAACTTCCACGTGTTTTTGAATTTCTCATATTTCTTTCTGTTACTATTTTCTAATTTCATTCCACTGTGCAACATTGAGCTAGGGGAGATGAGAAATTTTACTGCTTGTCCCAGGAGATACCATAGCTCTTGACTTGGAGCTGGGGATAGGAGAGCCCCATGTTCCTGGCCATGCCTGCCTATGTACAGCTTCTGTCATGCTGAACTGAGTTGGGGAGAGAAACAGCAGGTTGCAGCTCAATTACCAGATCCTCACTGTTTTTTTAAACAAAGATTTAGTAGATTTTCCTAAGTAAATATTTCTTCATTTTCTTTATGCCCTTAGGACACTTTCCAGAGACTTTAAATGGTTGTTCTTATAAAGTATCTTTATCTGTTATGGTCACTTCTGTCGAGAGCTGGCTCACAGAGCTCCTCATACAACCAACCCAGAGGTTGAATCTGTCCTTTATTTCTAGATAAACTTTGTCTAAGAAAAATTTTCCTTTTTGGAAGAGCCTAAAGAAACTGTACTTCTCTAGGACAGCATTCTTTGTTTTAGAATAGAAATATCTGATAGCATGACTAAGGTAGTTTCCATTTATTTCCCTATAATTTTGTAGGTGAATGAATCATCAACCTAAGTTTTTTAAGGGCTTGACTAATTTGAATTACAAACATTTTATCTTAAATACAGTTATTCCAAATACTTTCATTGCAATTCTTTGGAGTTATATTTTCTAAATAAAGGCTCTAATTATAGTAGTAAAAACATTCCATACCTTGTGCTTACAGATTCATTTTCAAATGTAACTGTAGCAGAAACACATCTTTCTGAGATTTACCACTTTTCAAATGATTGGTGACTCATCATTTGCTGAGCACATTGAGACACCTGTACAGATAGTAGCATTGGAAATTTCACAGAGTAAGAGTTAAGCCTGACAGAATAGTGGTTAAAGACATGAAATTGCCAGAGACACTACAGAGAACAAGGGGCAGTGGGAAAATGCAGTGACACTAATTTTACTCTTTATGCACTTGCTTGTAAGTGGCATGTATGTATGTATATGTTTGGTATGTGTGTAGCAAACATACCAAGAAATGTGCTGATGGGTTAGCCATCTTTTTTGAGGTTTGCCCCAAAGGAGACAGCCTATTGCATCATTTTATAAATTTGAGTTTGCATAAAAAAACCTGATTTTTCTCTCCCAGCTATTTTGTTTTTAATTAGACTATATTAGATTATATTCAATGATGAATGGGAGTACCTTGGTAATAGCTTCATGCTGTAAACAGCTAGTCTTTTCACAGGCAAAACAAATAGAATGACAGAACAAAAAATATAAATTGTAGTGTAGGCACTGTGATGGAGATCTCGGACCTGGGTTCTGTGATTAACTACCAATATGTGGCTAAGCAAGACATTTTACCATTTCTGCACCTCTGTTTCCCTAGCTATTCAATAAAAGGGTAGAATATTTGGCAAACTTTTGAAATAAATTATGCTTTATATTTTATGGGTAATATCCAAATGCTTCTTTATTAAAATTGCTCACTAATAAATGTAACTGACCTATTTAATGCTTACAGTCCACAGCAAAATTCAAAGAACCCACATACCTAAGGTCAATTTCATATATTATTTGCTAAACCTCATTTTCAATCACTCCTTCATCTAACCACTGCTTAATGTAACCATTGTCTTCCCTAAATGTAACATTTTTTTTAACTCTACACTTTTCCTTAAAGCAGAGTCTAAACTTTTGCAAGCATGGTTTCAGTTCTGACATATCTGGCTAATTCTCTGAGAAGATTTTATAGTTTAAAATTAAACCACAAGTGGTCCTAAGGACTGTTACTGCTGAAGGATGCTACACTTGGGAAATTATTTCATTCACTTAGACTCCCAGTAAACACTCAGGAGTGTGTGTGTGTGTGTGTGTGTGTGTGTGTGTGTTTGTGTGTGTGTGTGTGTGTGTTGTTAGTTTCTGGTACCTAGTGAGTGGGGAAGCATGGCATATATTCAGCCTCCAGAATATTTGAGAAGATCCCGGACTTTCTAAAGAACCTCTCTTAGATGAGGAAGGGGCAAGATTTTTCAGCAGGTGGAGTCTTCCTTCCGTATGGGTAGTATCAGTGGTTCCTGCACATCCTCCGTCCCCTTGGAAATGTTTCTTGGCCTCCTTTTCTTGATCACATCACTGTTGTCTATCTGGTAGGAATTTTCTCTCTATTGGCAAAGTCCTCAGTTCTTCAAGTAATCAGTAACAAGATTCTGAGTTTCCCAGAGTTCAAAATTATCTAGCTGAATGGGAAGTATAACTGATTGTTTACTTCAGTTTGGTATGAGAAAAAAAAATCATTAGTACCATGCGTCTACAGTCAACCTTGTGATCATTCTCTTACATTCAGAAGGGCATTTCCCAGTTGCCTGAATGCATCTTTTAACCCTACCTCTTTGTCCATTGAAGGTATAGTTTTGATAGTTTATATAAGCATTGCATTATCCTTTAGCAGCTATTAAACTTACTAGGTTAGGTGCTAAACTGTAATGTGTAAAGAATGTCTCCTGAAAAAAGAAACAACTTTGAATTACACAATCTAAACTTATCAGAAACTAAGTTAAAATATGCTACATTTAATTGGTGTGTAAAGGTTTTTCAAACAGATGGAATGTAGTGTCACTATACCCTCCAGTAAGCTTGAAGCAGAAAATTCGTCCTCCTCTTCTCCACCAAAACCAAACTAGATTTGTAGTCCTATGTCTCTCTGCTCTGCTTGAAGTTTGCTTGTTTTAGTCCTGCTAGGGAATGCCCAAAACAGGCACTCAAACTCTTAGGAACTTATTACTATTATTCTTTTGATTATTATCATTATTATAATTATTATTTGGTGGCTGGCCAGTACCGGGATCCAAACCCTTGATCTTGGTGTTACGAATTCATTTTTAAGGCAAGCAGAATCCGAAAATCAACAGTGTGCTGAAATTCAAGGAGGAAAAAAAATAACTCTGACATTTTCAGGACTTTCTCCTTGCCCTTGTGAGACAGATTATGCATGTGGAAAATCAAGTAAGGAAGTCTACATAATCAAAGGATATTCTTCCCTTCAATAGCACTTCAGTTGTCTTTTCTGTCCCGCAGCACTAAGTTGGAAATCCCCAAAAGGTGGCTATTATAGATGAATGTGCACAGGTACCACTCTTTTAAAATGTAGATTCTAGGAGTCATAATCCAAAATTCTATTTTAGTATGTGTATGTTCTAGGGTGTCTGGGAATCTGCCTTTTTATCAGCATACCAGGTGACATGGTATAGGTCATACTTAGGCTACAATTTCAGAAACACTAACCTAGTCTATTCCCTGAAATCTGGTGGAGTGAGCTGATGCTGACAGGCCCTATCCTGCTACCAACACACAGAAATGCTGGATAAGTTTTAACAAAAACTGGTTTAATATGTACTTGAGTTCAAGCTAAAGAATGGGAAGTAAACTTGTGCCAGAAACAGAGAGACATAAAAGCCAGAAAATTTAAAAGCACTTTCCATAGAATTAGTTTAATTTAACTCCCAAATTTCATTCTTAAAACAATTCTTTAAAGTACAACCAGTGTGAAGTACATGCTATGTACAGCTAGCATGATGAAATTGAGGTACAGAGAAGTGAGATAATTTATACATTAAATTATGCTACAAGTTCCATAGCTGTAATTGAGCCCAGGAAGTTGGCTACAAATTCAACACTCCTAACCACTCCTAAAATCTCAGAGAATAAGAAGCAATAGATGTCTATTGTTTAGAAAGAAAGGAAGGGAGTTATCTATAGGTGATGTGATTGTCTACACAGAAAATGCAAAACGTCTACAAAGCAAATTTTAGAAATAAGATTTCTTCAAAAACTTGTGCATGCAAGATCAACATACCAAGAGATAGCTATCACAGCCAATTAAATAGAGAAATAATGAGTTAAAAATTCACAATGGCAACCCAAATCATGAGGTGCCTAGGAATTACTAAAATAAAAATGTACAAGCCCTTCTCACAGATAGGAAAAAATGATAATTATAGCATTCAAACATCACTAGCTCTTCAAGGCTGAACCATCTGATAATTTCCACCTGCAGACTCAGGCACACCTCCTTTCCTGTGTGAATCCTGAGTAAAGCAGGAACCATATCTACAATCTCTATATTGCCTCCCACTGCCCCCATCTACTAGGTTAGTGGTTCTCAGAGTATAGCCCACTGACCAGCTGCATTAGGATCAGCGTTATTTGCAATCTTGTTAGAAATGTTCCAATTCATATCTGTTAAATTAGAAGCACTGGAGTTAGATCTCCAGCATCTGTTAGTTCATAAGCCCTCCAAGTGCTAGAGTCTGAGAACTACTGTTCTATATCCATGTTCAAAATTTGGTGTGCATAAGAATCAGTTGGAGATCATATTAGAATGCAGATGCTGATACAGAGAGTCTGGGGTGGGGCCTGAGACTCTGCATTTCTAATGAGCTCCCATATGTTGCTGCTGATGTTCTAGGGACAATGCTTTTAGTAATGAGAGTCTAAGACGTACAATTAAATCATCCTCCCAGATCCAGGGTTCTAAGCAAACTGGCTGGACTCTTATGTTGCTTCCTCAGTCTTCCTGACAATTAGAACTAGAACTTAGTCCCTCAGAAACATCCCTAATCCCCTCTCCCCCGAGTTATCTCTTTACATTATTTCTTCCCTATAATCAAAAGACTCCTCCATACAAATGTGTGTTGTATGCACGTGCACACACCTCCTCAGTCAATCACTTGTTCTTTCACTCAGGCACCCCAGGGGATTGAAGTGTGGTGATGTTGAGGATGGTAGATCGGTCCCTACCTCTTACTTCTGACCAAATTCCCTATCCAGTATTACATATCCTCAACAGACTATAACTCTTCTCTGAATTTAAGTCTGGTAGGTAATCATTCATGACAGGCTTTCACAATAGGCCAGATGATTATTTTATAAATTTAGCAAAGTATCTCAATAAAATATAAATTCCCAAGAGTCTGTAGACCCCAAATTGAGAAAAAATGCATAAAGTCTAGAGAAAGTCACTTTAGGTGGTCATTTAGTGCCATTTAAACAAATATGAGAATGAAGGAACCTGATATATGGGCAGAACTCTTCAAAGATAATTCAAGTTTTTATTAATTTGTTTTAGTTTATCATTAACATGGAAATAAAACATTTAACAGTCCTCATAGAGTTCTCAGTACTAAATAAATACTGGCCTAGGGCAGTGTCACTCAGGATGGCTGCTCTCCCATCTGTGTCATGAGATACACCCAGTGTGATGGTTAGGACTGTAGGCTGTTGAGCCAAGCTACATGAATTTGCACCCTACTTCTTAAACATTCCTTTTTACTGGCTGTGTGGCCTTGGGCAAGTTATTTAATTGAACATAGTGGGCACTCAATAAATGTCATATATATGTTATATATGTTGTCATATGAGAGTGAAAAGGGGGTTTAGATGCTTTCTATGTCATTCTGTTACAGAGGAGATTTCTGTATTGGGGATTTGTAATAATACCAGTGTAATGGCGAAGTCCAGTTGCTTTATGCTCTATTTTTTCCCCTATCAGAAATTAAACTTTTGCATCACCAGTAAGAGAAGCTGAATGTAAGTACATTGACACAAGTGAATCCAGCAAGCCACAGAGGAGTCCATTACTGTATGTTATGGGTTGAGTAGTGACCCCCACAGCTTCACCCACAACATATGTTAATCTTACTACCCACCCAGTAGCTCAGAATCTGACCTTCTGGTCTTTACAGAAGTAATCAAGTTTAAAATGAGGTCATTAGGGTGGGCCCTAATCCAATAATACTGGTGTCCTTTTATAAAAAGGTGAAATTTGGTCACAGACACACTCATAAAAGGATGATATAAAGAGACATGGAGAGAAGGTGGCCATTCACAATCCAAGGAGAGAGATGATACACGTCCTTGCCTCATAACCCTCGGATGGAACCAATCGTGCCAGCACCTTGATTTTGGACTTGGTAGCCTCCAGAACTGTGAGACAGGACATTTCTGTTTTTTAAGCACCCAGGCTGCGGTACATTGTTACAGCGACCCTAGCAAACTAATACACGGTACATTATGTTCGTTCACAGCTTGCTTTTCCTAATGGCTTAGATGGTCTGCTCTGCTTTGAAAGTTCTTCTTGTTCAGTTCTCCCAGATCTGTGTGCATTTGATCTTTGCCCACAGAACGCAGAAGTCCTAATCCTTCCTTACTCCACTTTCCATCAAGCTACATTTAACTTTGTTTGTGAGGTTGAGGAGTAAATTAATGTTATATTATTTTGTTTGTTAGTAATTTACCATATATCCACATATATATATATATATATTTTTTTTTTAATTTCCAGGATTTTATTGGGTTTTTTGTGTGCGTGATCTGTTAAAATTGCATGATTTTTAAGTCGTCTGTCCCAACCCTATTTTCCCCATAAATTCTTTTATATTCCTTACATGAATTCACAAACTGTGAGGTTTTCCAAGCACACATAAATTGCATTGTATTAGTTCTCTATTGCTGCATAACAAGTTAACACAAAAACTTGTTGTCTTAAATAACACACACATTTCCTGTGTTACAATTTCTGTGGATCAGAAGTCTGGGCATGGCTTACTTGGGTCCTCTTTTTTAGCATCTCACAAAGCAGTAATAAAAATGGTGGCCGGGGCTGAGATCTATTCTGAAGGCTTGACTAGGGAGGAATTTGCTTCCAAGCTCATTCAGATATCTGCAGAGTTCATTTTCTTACAACTGTATTATTGAGGGTTTCAGCCTTTTACTATCAGCTGGAGCTGCCTCCAGATCCTACAGGCCACCCCCAGTTCCTTCCCACATGGGCTTCTTTAACAGGGCCACTTCAATAAGCCCACAAGGAGAGTCTCTCATGCTTGTCTGCTAAAATCGAGTGTTACATAAGTGGAGTCTTAGATAACATAGCATGATCACAGGTGTGACATCCCATCACCCTTGACATATAATGTGACCTAGTCATAAGAATGATATTCCATTGCCTTTGCCAAGATCTACTTGTTAAAAGCAAGTCACAAGTTCTGCCAACACTCAAAGGGAGGAATTACAGAAAGTTATGAAGACCAGGAAGTGGTAATCATTAGAGGCTACCTTAAGATCTGTCTGCCACATGTATTATAGGATTATCTTCAACATAAGAGACTCTTGTACCACCCCCCCACCTGCATAGTTATAACGTGCCAGTCATTGCAGCCAGGCCATCCAACCATGGTGTATAGATGTCCAGGCAGATCTCAAATCCATTCTCTTCCAGGTCTATAAATACAGTCATGTTTCAATATTGAAGCATGAATTCTAATATTCAAATATGTAATCCAATATCTGATAGAAAAGACTACCTCTTGAATCTTGCAAAACATTTGTCCCTTCCCATTTTCCTAGGCTTAATTTCTCTTCCTTCCTTCTGATGGAGGTTAGAACTCACAGTTACATAAACAGAGGTGGAAAAAAGGGAGGTCTAACATGTGCCTCTTTTTTACTTCAGTGCTTTACTTATTTTTTAACCCCCCATGCCCCAACATTTTTTCATTGCTTCAACAGAAGTACAGATTAGCTGGCTTGCCCATTGTGTTAAACTCTGTGTCCACTGATTCCTTTATGTCTTGAGGTGTTTACAACGAAGGATACCCACTTGATGCTTTCAAGAGCAGCGTCTTGATGGAAGTGTTAAGGAAAATGAGAATACATTTCTTCATAACATTTTTAAAAATATGACATTCTATAAGTACCCATTTTCAGAACAGCCTTGCTGTACTTCACAAAAGGATAAACTGTAGCTTGTACACAGAAAAACTGCAGCCCCTCATTTGGCCTTCCTTTTTAATCATCTAGTCTCAAACAGCTTTCCCATATGTCAAATTATTTTTAATGTTCAATGTATTAGTAAAATGGCTCTGCACTAACCACTTGGGTATTTTCAAATAGAAGAAGTACAGCTGAATCTCCTAAATTGCATTTACAATGAAAGATTCTTCATGCTAGTGACTCAGATCTTGACAAACGAGGCACGACATTCATTAGTTTAATGTTTTCCCCCTTATTGTGATAGAAATGCATAATGACACAGCTTAAGTAATGGGAAATTATTCAGCAATTTAATAAAAATTCAATAAGCACTACCTACCAGTTACAGTTCTTAAGCTTATCTTTAGATTTCTTCAGTCGAAAACTACTTGGAAATGGTGAAATACTTGCTACTTTTTTTTTTTTTTCTGTTATCATACCTTACATATTTTTACTCTCAGTTTTTCTTAAAACAGCCAAATTAATGCATTGAATTCTTGGCCTCCATGAGTTATGGAAAAGCTAAAAGAATAATGTTATTAGATATCAGTGTTTATAATCTTGTGGCAGGTGTTACAGAATCAGACAATATACTTAAAACAAAGGAATAAAGGCAATGTTAGAAGGTCATATGTCTAATCTTCTTGGCATTAGGTGGGACTATACCTAAACCCTCTGAAATTGTATGGTATAATGGAAAAAATGATAGCCTAGGTATCAGGAGACCTCTGTTCTACGTCAGGCTCTCTTATCTTTTCTAGACCTCAGTTTTTCAGTAACAGAATCAAGTCTTTGGACACCTTCAGTCACTAGATGATAACAAAGCACCTTTTCAAATAAATTTCCCTCACTTGGATAGATCCATTAGGGAGTTCTTTTTTTTCTTTTATATCATTCACATATTTTTCAATTTGAATACCATTTTTATCTTAACTGCGAAGTCAAATAGTTGACTACTGGTACGTAAAGTTGTTCATCTACTTCCTTGATACATAGGAGTTATTAGATACATCAGATTGTGTTTTTCAGTTCTGTCTTAATGAAATAATTCATTGTGGTACAATGCGATGAGGCCAGAAATTGTCATCAAGTTGACCTGAGTTCAACTTCTGGCTCCACATACTTGTAGGCTATGACATTGGCCTTGACCTTCTATGAATCTGTTTGTCTGTTACGTGGTCAGTCATTATAATCACTGCCTTTCATACACTCACAATTTCCTTGCTCCTCTCTTACTTCATTATCCTCCTTTGGCAAAGCCACTCTTGGTTGAATACAGTTCACAGAATATTCCATGTGTGTATGATGGAGTTGAACATGGTCAGAAACAGAACAACTGCAGTAACTGGTCTCGCTTGAAATTTCTAATCACAAATCTCAAGCGAGCCTTCAGTGCTCCCTGCAATCATACTGTTTTCCCCAGTGGGTTAATATTCTCTTAGATAGCTATATTTTATCTTCTTTTTCCTTAAGACTCTGAGAGCTTCCTCACCTTAACTCTCAGAAAACATCGTTCAGCTAGGAGTGGCCATGTGACTAATTTGGGGTTTTTGGAATGGGAGTGGAATAAATGTACTTTTTTGGACTTTTCTTCCTCTACTTATGAACTAGAACTTGGATGTAGCAGTGACCCTGCTTTGACCATGCAGTTAAAGAAAACCTTAGAAAATGGCAGAGCAAAAGGAATATATGGACATTGTTTCTTGAGTAACTACATTGGGCAGAGTAGCTCCTTTAGCTCAGAACAGCTGAACTATTACATTAGAGAAAAAAAGACTGGTTTTATATAAGCCACTAAATGTTGATGTTTCTTTGTTTCCTTGCTTCAACTCTAACAACACATACTTTAGGTTTGAGTTGCAAATTACATACAATAAAATTTATAGATCTTAAGTGTCTAATTTAATTAGTATTTTTAAAATTTATAATCCTTTAAAACCACCCCTCAAAAATAAGATATAGGCTATTTCCCTCACCCCAGAATTTCCCTTTTTCTCATTTCATTAATCCCCATAAGCAACCACTTTCTGATTTCTTTCACTATAAATTAGATTTGCCTTTGATAGACTTTACTCAGCATAATGTCTTTGAGATTCATCCATGTGTCACAAGAATCAACACTTCACTATTATTTATTTTTTGAAGTTGCAGTTTTTAATATGAATATACCACACTTTGTTTATCCATTTTTCCATTGATGGGCATTTAAGTTGTTCTCCATTATTAGCTATTATGAATAATTATGCTATGAACATTTTCATAGAAGTATTTTTTGTGGATTTATGTTTTCATTTCTCTTGGGTACACACTTAGAAATTTACTAGGTGGTATTACTGGATCATAGTATGTATGCATGTTTAATTTTTATAAGAAACTCACAAATGATTCTTTAAAATATTTGTAGTATTTTTCACACCTACCAGGGATATATGTTCATTTTTGTTGCTCTTTATGCTGAACAATATTTGTTATACTGCTGTGTCCAGTCTGCTATTAATACTGTGGGATAAATTTTCCATTTATTAGGTTGTATTTCTAATCCTAGCATTTTCAGTCTGAAGGTTTTTTAAAACATACTTTTCATCTTTATCTGTTATCATACATTGCCACCTTTTATGTACTAATCATAGACATTGTAACGTGCCTACCTGATAATCTCAACATTCTCTTCATCATGGGTTACAATTTATTACTTCATAAAATTCCTCATAATTTATCGTGTGCTGGATATTTTATGTAAAAAACACAGGAGAATCTAAAGCAAATTATATTGATCTCAGAAAAAGGTACTGTACCTTTTTCTGTTGGACACTAATATGCTGGCAATGGGGAATTGGATCAATCTAATCTAGAGTTGAACTGGGTATGAACTTTTTCTTCAATTTTAGTTAGATTTATTTCACAGCTGATTTCAAATATTTTTGAAGGTAAGGTCAGAACTTCCCCTTCAGTGACTAGTAGAGCATCAGCAAGACTTTAGAAATCACTTTATGCTTTATAGTTCAGTCACCAACTTTCAGATCCATGGGAAATCAGTCTCTGCTTTTCAACTTGGCTGCCAGTGATTGTACTGCCTTAGAATGTTCTTTGCTCTTCAGTCTTGTGCCTGTATTTCTGCTCCTTGGGAAGTTTCACTTGTGGACTTGATGAAAAGCCAGCTCTTCTGTCATATCTTTAGGCTTTGGCCTTGACTGACTGCCCCAACTATGCCTCAGTGGAGGATCTTTCTCAGCTCTCCTGCTTCCATCCTGTCTTTGCTAGAGCACCTCTGTGATGTTATTAAAGGCCCATGGAAAGGAGTTGACAGGTAGATGCAGACTTGCTCTAAGGCTGGATCTTTAGAATTCTATTCTAAGAGGCTGGCCAGTTAGCTCAGTTGGTTAGAGCACAGCCTTATAACTGCAAGATCATGGATTCAGATCCCCACACTGGCCAGCTGCCAAAAAAAGAAAAAAAAAATTCTATTCTGTAACTCAAACCCACATGTAACCATTAAGTATTTATTAAAAGTTTTGCTTTTTTTTCTTTACTTTCATGTGGTGAATTTGTCTTCCCCTTTCTGACAGAGACAGGAATAGCAGCAGTTTTCCTGTCATCTAGAAAGGATTATAAATCTATAGATTTAATTCATTGAGACATTCTCAGCTCTTTAGCGGGTTTACAAAAATTACAACCTCGTATACTACTTCACTTTTTCACATTGCTACGGTGAGAAGGACAATCTCTTGTCACTTTCCTTATCTTAACTGGAGTTGAAGTAGTAAAATTTCTTTTCATTATTGAATAGATAGAATACAAACACATTAATTTTCTAAATATCTTAACCCATACAATAAATCAAAAGTAAGAAATAAGTGATGAACATTGGAAAGGAAGACATAAAGTTATTATTTCAGGTAATATTCTCATCTACATAGAAAGTCAATAACAATCAAATAACAAATTGTTAGAGCCAAAAGGAGAGATTAATAAAATGGCATTCAAGGGCCGACCCCGTGGTGCACTCGGGAGAATGCAGTGCTGGGAGCGCAGTGGGTTTGGATCCCATATGGGGATGGCCAGTGCGTTCACTGGCTGAGCGCGGTGCGGACGACACCATGCCAAGGGGTGTGATCCCCTTACCGGTCACATAAAAAAAAAAAAAAAGATAAAATGGCATTCAAGAT
Organism: Cynocephalus volans; assembly: GCF_027409185.1. Taxonomy (NCBI): domain Eukaryota; kingdom Metazoa; phylum Chordata; class Mammalia; order Dermoptera; family Cynocephalidae; genus Cynocephalus; species Cynocephalus volans. The sequence goes on along the minus strand of NC_084478.1, from coordinate 161,139,653 downwards.
AGCAGCAAGATAAACATACAAAATTAAAATGATTTCCTGCATATTAGCAATAATTAATTAGAAAATATCACACACACAGACTACACACAATCTCCACTAACTTCCAATGATAACTGAAAAGTATTTAAAATAAATCTAATAAGAAAAAATGAAAGTTCCTTTTGAGAAAAACTAAAAAGAAAACAGAAAGTGCTGGAAAACCAAAAAGAGGACCCCAATGAATTAAGAGATACATTATTAAAATAGACAGGAAGACAAGAAATGTAACAATAACAAATACCTCCTCCAAATTAATCTGAATTCAATGTAATCACAATAAAATTTTCAACCTGACAAACTGACATTTTTTTTTTGACAAACTGAATTTAAGTACTTTATGTAAAAATAAATGTTTCTGAATCAGAAAAATAATTTTGAAATAATAATAGGGTAGAGTTGGCCCTTTATTACAACATATGGTAATGCTATAATATTTGATAATCTGTGGTACTTGCACAGGAGTAGGCAAATAGATTAAAGGAACATAATAAAGGATTCTGGAAAAGTCTTATATATCAATGAAATTTAATATGTAATAAAGTGATGCTTCAAATTTTTAACAAATGGACTATTAAATAATTTTTTTCAGGATAATTCCCCATCTATTTGATATTGTTAAATCCCTACGGCATGACACTCATAAAAATTAAATAAATTGGATAAGAGACTGATTTAAGATAAAGACAAAAATAAGTATTAGAATAAAATAGAAAATATTTTATGATCATGATGTAGGGGAATACTTTTTGGAAAATAGGTCATTACATTTACATATTTGATGTATTAAAATTCCAAAATTCTCTATGGAAAACGAACTGTAAACCGAGTTGAGACATATAAAATGTGTTTAACATGCATGGCAAAGTGTTTGTGTCCAAAATACATAAGTAAATTTAATGAAGACAGAAAGAAAAATGGCAAGGAATGTGATCCTAAAATTCCTAGAAAAAGAATTACAAATTGAATAGACATATATAAAAATATATTTATCCTCACTAATAATCACAGATATCCATATTATTGGCAATAAATAATAAAAGTTAGATGATTTGAAATGAAGTGGGAAATGGGTACTCTTACATCCTGCTGGTAGTAGAATAAATTGGTGAGCTATTTTAGATGGTTATTTGACAGGATCTATTAAAATTTTAATCTTGCATAATGTAAGATCTATCAATTCAACTTCATGATATTAATTTTAGGATAACATTAATGTATGTGCACAAGAAGGTATGTACAAAAATTTTTACTGGCTGCATAGTTTGCAAAATCAGAAAAAAATAACTGTTCATTACTTAAGGAATGAATGAACAGATTATAGACATTAATGACATCTATTCATGCCACGGAATATTATACATCAGTCAAAAACAAGGCAGGTCTATATATACTGATACTGGAATTTTTCAAAGCTATATTACTGAGACAAAAATGTTACAAAATAATATGTATTCACTTTTACTTGTAAAAGCAACTAAGACAATGTCATATATGCTCTACAAGTACACATGCACACATGCACATACACACATCTTATATATATATAATTAAGTGTGTGTTTGTGTGTGGGTGTATTCCTAGGTTGATAACAATGGTTACATTTGAGCGTGGCACTGGACATAGAGATCATGGGAGGAAGAAGTAATTATTTTGTGAGCTTGAGTTTTTTATTTAAATAAATGGTATTGTGCTAAATATATCACGCTATCTTCTATTTTTAACTCAGAATTGTCTTTAAAAATGTATTTATATTGTTGTGTGTACATCTCTTTTGTTGCTTTTAGCTGGGCAGGATATTTTATAACATGTAACACTTCTTTTCTTCTAGTGAAGGATTATCTCTGTTTGTGGCAAAATTCTCAAAGTAATTGCCTTTACTGAGTGCCCTCACTTACCTTCTTCCTACTCTCTCTTGAACCCACTTCAATTACACTCTCATTCCTGCTAGTGCACTGATCCTACTCTTGTGAAGGTCGTCAACAACCTCCATGTTACCAAATCCACTGGGGCTTTGTCAGTCCTGATTTTAATAGACCTCTCAGTAGCTTTCAGCAATGTTGATCACTCCCTTTATCTTGATCACGCCCTCATCCAGTAACCATTGTTATTTATATCCATCGAGGCATTTTTCTATGTATTTATATACATACATATAAATATACATTAAATTATATATAAGTATTTATATATTATATGTATGTATTTATATAAAATTATGTATTCATATAAATGTATATGTGTGTGTGTGTGTGTGTACTTGTAGCCTTCTTTCTTCATTTGGTTTCTGGGATATTGCAATTTCTTAGTTTTCTTTCTATTTAGCTAACTGATACTTCTCCATCTCCCTTGCTGGTTCTGCTTGTTCTTCCCAACTTTTGAACAATGGATTGTCTCTGGAATGAGTCCTCATTTATATGCCAATGACTCAAATTTATATCTTCAGGCCAGGTATTTCCTCTAAACTTTTATTTATACTTAAAAAATTATTAAATATTAAAAATATTTTATTATTAAGTAAAACATGCAGTTGATTTATAATGCACTTTTCTGAGGTAAAGACTTTTAACTCCTTAGCTCTTTCTTACATAATTATCACCACACTTTCAAATAAAATGTTTATCATTTTTTTGTTTTAATTTATTTGTATACAATGTAGTTGATTTTCGTGTCCCTCTACCAATTCCTCTTTTTCCTCCCTCCTCCTCCCCCCATCAACATTGTATCTGTTCACTTGTCTTAACAAGTTCAAGGAATTATTGTGATTGCTGCGTCTCCTACCCCCATTTATTTGTTTGTAATTTATTTATTTATTTTTATTAGCTCCCACAAATAAGTGAGAATATGTGGTATTTCTCTTTCTGTGCCTGGCTTATTTCACTTAATATAATTTTTGTTCAACATCCAATAACCTCCTTCACATCTTTTTAATGTCTAATAATAATATTGAACTTAATACAGTTGACCCTTGAACCATGCTCAGGTTAGGGGTACCAAAAACCACTACCCCTACGCAGTTGAAAATCCACCTATAACTTGATATGCTTCACTACATGCCAGAACCCCAACATGTGGGGAATGTACCCTGCTAATAGCCTGCTGTTAGGTAGGCTACCTAACCCCCAAAATTCCAATGTATTTATTGAAAAAAGATCTACCTATAAGTGGACCCATGCAGTTCAAATCCATGTTTTCCAAAGGTTTATTGTATATTCAGAATTTAAATCTTGTTCGTCACTCCAAATCCTGACAAAGACTTCCACAAGTCTTCCACTTAGTAATAGTCAATTCCATCCTTCTAGCTCCTCAGGACAAAATAATCAGAAACATCCTTATCTATTCTTTTGTTTCTTACAAAGTGCATTCAATCTAACAGCAAATCCTCTTAGATCTACTTTAAAAATAAATCCAAAATCCAACTACATATCAACACCTGCACTACTACTACCCTGGATCAAGTCACTATCACTTCTTGCCTGGATTATTACAACAGCCTCCTACCTGATTTGCCTGTTTTCCTTCTTGTTCTTTTGTAGCCTGTTCTCAATATTCGAGCCAGAGATTTTTTTTCTCTATTTTGGAGTGAGATCAGACACACCTGTGCTCAAAACCTTCCAATGTCTTCCCATTGCACATAGAATAAAGTTCAAAATCTGACCATGGCTACCAAAGAGTTATATAACCAGGCCTCTTGCCATCCCTGGAATTCATTTGCAACTACTCTTCCACTTGTTCACAGTACTTCAAGTACTTTGGCCTCATTACTGTTCCTCAAACACTTCAAAAATATTCCCATCATGATGTTTTCTCTTCAGCATTACAGCAATCTTACTTCAGGTCTTCCTCATTTCTCATCCAGGATATTTAAAAAAAATCTTCTTACTGGTTTTTCTAACTGTGGTCTTATACCTGCCAAATGTATTCTCCACACTGTTATTACTGTTGCATTTCTGCAACACATATTTGACCATGTGACTCCCCTATCTAAAATAGTTCAGGGTCTTCAATTATTTTAGGATCAATTTAAAACTCATTGGCCTAGACTTTTTATTATCTAAGTCTTGCCTACTTCTTCAGTCTCATTTACTTAAATATGTCAGAACTGTGAATGATTTGATATCTTTATATGTGCTGTTCCATCTTTCTGAAAATCTTCCTCACCCCACCTGCTTTCCCCTTCTCCTAGCCCAACTGAACATTTGCATTTCTCATAACTCAATTCAGATATTATCTCTTCCATAAAAACCATATCTACCCACTGTTAGCTCGTGGTGTTTCTTTCTCTCTACACTAATAGAATTTTTAATAAATTTTAATAACAAAATGATGTATTTTATTATGATTACCTTTTATGTATCTCTGTCCCCAAATAGACTGTGAAATCCTTGAGAACAATAATAGTCCTATTAATATCTTCATTATGAGCATTTAGCACAAATCCTAGAAAAATAAGAGCTCATTATGTATTGAACAACTAAGTGAAAATTATTAAAGGATACCTGAGGTCTCTTCCAAGTATGATGATAATTTTATAAATCATCCTTTTAAGAATGAAATATTCACCCCAAAATAATACTGCACATAATTATTTTAGTAGGCTGTGGTTCTCACAATTAAAGTAGTTAAAAGTAATATGTGGTAAATCACTAGGTTGAGTCAATGTTTCAGAGAAAGATGGAACAAATGAGTAATATGATTAAGCTTTGTACATTGAGTGACCCTAAGAACTGACACTTCATTTAGTTGTTTGCTATTTCTTTAATGAACTGGAGCAGTTGTCTTAATTAGTGAAGGCCCATCTGTTACAAGAACAAATGGCATTTAGTATAAAAAGGACTGAAACAATAAGACAGCTTAATTTTGGAGTGCAAATGGCAATAACAAATGACATAATTACTAGTTTGTGCTCTCCAGATATGCTTTTGTAGGTTTTCTAGAATAGAGGTAAATCTGATCATCTTGTCCTCTAATAATTCATAATGTACTGATTGTTACTATTTCTTTAGAGAGTAAGCAATATTATCTGTTAGAGGACACAACTGAACAGTTAACAAACAACAAGCTTCTTTGGGCTTGCAATTTGAAATATACAATAAGGCTATTATTTTCAGGCAAGTACATGCTTTGCAAATTGAGCTTTTCATCTTAGTAGTTTTCATAGGCAAAAGAGCTATTTTTTTTATTTCTGTAAAATTTTCATTACTGTTATTATGTAATGCATATTTTATAGTCCTTTACAAGTTTCTAGCTCTTTTAGGCACTTACCACATTCAGAGATGATTTCCTTTTTGGTCTAGACTTAATTCTGGTACCTTCAAAACAAGCAATGAGATAGAAATTATAGGACTCAAGAAATACAAACCGGTTAAAAAATTTTTCTTGGGCTCCTTTATCTGCTAACTTAAACAACATTAAATATCATTCAAGTGAACAGATATGATGTGGGACGGTGGGAGGTCAGAGACAGAGGGGGGAAAGAGGAATGGGTAAAGGGTCACAAAAATCAACTACAGTGTATACTGAGAAGATAAAAAAATTTAAAAAGATAGATAAATAAATAAACAGAAAAAAATAGCATTCAGGTATTATCCATACTAGTTCTTGCTTTCTTCCAATGAGATTTTTCTTTTTTTTTTTTTTGGTCTGGTAAGGTGATCGCAACCCCCAGCACAGTGTGGTCTGCACCACGCTCAGTCAGTGAGCATACCGGCCATCCTTATATAGGATCCGAACCCGCGGCCTCAGCGCTACCAGCGCCACACTCTCCTGAGTGAGCCACAGGCCTGGCCCCCAATGAGATTTTCTATTGTCCCATTGTCTACACAGTTATATGCTCCCTACATGAAGTACAGGAGGATGGTAGACACAGAGGGTTTTGACCATGCCAGAATAACTGACTCAAAAAAGTGATCAATCTAACTTATGACATGACACCTCCTCAGGCAGAAATAATTGGCTATGGTAACAGACAATTATAATTCAATTGTCTGGTTTGCTTCTTTTCTACTAACACTATTAAAAGAGCAAACCAAAGAGTGAGCAAAAATATATTTCTTCCAGAAACTGTAAGAACATTTCATGTGACATGATTTAGTTATTGATTCAATTAAAATTTACTCAGCATCTAATATGAGTGAAGCATTGTGCTAGGCAATGGCAGTATAGTGATGAAATAAATAGGGAAAAAAAATCCCTGCCTTCAGGGAGCTTACATTCTAGTGAGGGGAGACAGACAATGAACAAAATAAACAAGCAATGATATAATGAGATTTCATATAATAATAAGTGTTTTACAGGAACATAAATTAGGGTAAGGGAACAGAGAATGATAGTGATGGAGCTGCCCTGAGGAGGTGCTAATTAATGGAGGAAATGAGGCATGCAGATACTTATCTGGAGATGAGGGTCTCAGTCACAGTAACCAGCAAAAGCAAAGATGATGATATTAAGTCAGGCTTAGCATGTTTGAAGAAAAATAAGGTAGTACATGTAGTTGGACTCCAGGGAATGAAGTAGAAAGCGGTAGGGTGTCAGGTTGAAGAGGTAGGCCAGACCATGTAGCTGAAAGGTCAAATAAGATGACGACTAAAAAATGACAACAGGATCTGGCAATTCAGAATTAACTGGAGATCTTGACAAACGTATTTTCAAGGCAGTGTTACAGTGCAGTGTTGGGGACAAGAGTCTGTTGTATGTTCAAGAGAGAATGAGAGGTGAAGAAGTGAAGACAACAAGTATAAATATCTCTTCCAATAAGTTTCGTTATAAAAAGGAGCAGAAACATGGTGCTAATTCATCATTGTTATAAAATGAAAAGGAAAATATGATCAGTGCATACTACGTAATATTATGTAGCAGTGAAAAGCAATGAACTAAGTAAACACACAGCAACACGGATTTATTTTCAAATTGTGTGGTGGAATGAAAGAATTGAAAAGGATATTGAAATCTATACACAATACCATTTATACTAATTAAAACACTGACAGGGAAAAGTGATACATATTTCACAAACATACATATGTATTCAAGGAACTATAACAGCACAGTATCAAGCAAATAAATTAGAGCCGATGCCCTTGCTGAGGTGAGTGCCAATGGTCACTGCTGTAGTTGTAAGAATTATAGCAGGGGTAGTAAATTTACAAAAATAAAATAAATATATCTTTAATTTAACACAGTTCTCAGAGAGAACAGACAAAAGACGCAAGAACAGAGATGTTTGAGAATTAACCTTGAATAAAGAAATAAAGATGAAAAGTCTAAATTGTCAGTGTCAGATTAGTTGTGGAAGAGAGAGGACAAAAGGAAAGATGACATTTCTTGGGGAAATTTTGAGAGTAAAGTAATCTAAACAGGATAATCAGAAGACAAAGTTTGGGATATGCTATAGACTGAATGTTTAATGTTCCCCCTAAAATTCATATGTTGAAACTTAATCCCTAATGTGATGGAATTAGGAAGTTGGGCCTTTGTGAGGTGTTTTGGTCATGAGGGTGGCGCCCTTATGAATGGGATTAGTGGCCTTAGAAAAGGACACCAGAGAGCTATGTCACACCTTCTGTCATGTGAGGACAAGGAGAAGATGGCTTTCTATGAACCAGGAAGTGGGTCCTCACTATACACTAAACCTGCCAGCACCTTGATTTTGAACTTCTCAGCCTCCAGAACTTTATGTAATAAGTTTCCATTGTTTATAAGCCAGCCTGTTAATGACGTTTTGTTATAGCAGCCCAAACAGAATAAAGGTAAATTGACATAGGGTTAATGATCAATTTCCAAATACAATAACCTTTAGTCTCTATTGGACTCCACACTCAACATATTTTTTCAATGGCCCAGAAGCATATTGATTGAAAGGCTCAAATATTGTCAAGTCAGCCCAGTCGGAACTCAGTAGCAGGCCAAAGAAGTATATTTGAGACATTAATCCTAGTGTGACAACTATTAAATGTAATTGTTGAAGTAAAAGTGTCTGAGTGTAGTGGATTCAATGCTGAATTATCCTAACTTTTGAGGATAAAAAATTCTTACTTAGCCAAAGCAGCCAAGAAAGAAAATAACATAAGGTACATTGCCAAAGATATTTTACTATGAAGTGAGGAGACTATTAGACGCTGGAGGATACTGAGGTTATGAAGCAACAATTACAGGAATCCTAAAACAGAAGCTGGCGAAAATAGCAGATGGGGTGATACACATTTTGCATTTTTAAGAGCCAACTGCTAATTTTATGAAAAATGGCCTTATAAGATAAAGGAAGTAAGAAAAAAATTTATTTGGAAATTCAGTTTTGATCAGATGGATTGTATCTTACCCTACGTATTGAGATTGTAGTCAACTAGCTTCAATATTTCTGGGTCTTTCCAACACCAAATTATATTAAACCAGACTTCCCTCACCTTGTACTTATGTACAACTGATATTCTGAATGGAAATGCAAACCTTTTTATCAGTCTCTGTTAAAATGTCTGTAGTTTTTCAGACTCAGTTATTAAGACTCTGAAACTTCTGAGTATATAATATATTTGCCAGCTACTTCACATAGACATGTGTCTGTCTCAATATACTTTGTAGGCTCCACTTCTTATACTTACCCTTTAAATATCACTTTGGCCAATGGTTCTTGCCTCCATTTTTATAACTTCATACATGATTCCTGAATGATGTTGTCAGCACCCATGTCTAACACCACCATGTATATACTGATGCTTCTATAAGATCTGTCTCAACAACAGAACTCTCTCCTGCATTCCAGACACATATTTCCAATTGCTCACTAATACCGTCTCTTCTTGACTTTCATACAAGTACAACGAACTACAAATTTAAAACTGAATTCACCTAACTTGTAGAGTGGGAATGGAGGCAGAGGGCCACAGTAGTTTCCCCGCCCAAGCTAGAGTACTTGGGGTGAGGGGGAAACTGCTGATGGGAGCCCTGGCACCTGTGAGAATTGTAGAGCAGCAGTGGCTGAGTGTGGGGCTTATGCCCAAGTATGGCTTGCCTCACAGACTTAACTGAAAACCAGTCCCCAGGATCCCAAGGCTCAGTAACCAGAGATTATGACAGGACCACAGCCATCAAGCAATAGAGAGCAAAATACAATGAAATCAACAAAAGGATAAAAGGTACATCTCAGAGGAAGCCAGTGTATACTACTGATTATTGTGGACAAGACGTTCCAACCTCCTCTGAATTCAAGATGAGCATAAATACCTCCATCCTCCTAGGGGGAAAGGAAGGAGAAGAGGGACGGGAAACCTCCAGAATTGAATATGGAAAAGAAACTGAGTTTTGAGCTTAGTTTATTTTGAGTTAGCTTGAATAGTTTTAGCAGTATTGATTGCCAATGGGGAGTCTTCAGTTATGAAAAAATTTACTGTTTGTATATCTGAGGACATGTCTGTGAAATTCAAATACATCATTTAGTAGACAAAATAGGATTCGATGTTTTGTACATCTTGCAATTTCAATCTTAAAAAAATTCTTTAACAAAGACTTAAAGGCTATCTGACTACAAAAGTAAGGATATGTTAGCTTTATAATAGATAAAGAAACGGAGGCTTAAAGAAGTTAAATAACTTTCCCACATCAGAAAGCAAATGAGTCATATATCCAAACACAAAACTACATTTGCCCAATTCCAGAGCCAATACTCTTAACTATTTTAGCCCAGCATGTCCTGGTGCAATCTATGCAGGAGACTATTGCTGTTTATTTTTAAAAGTGTTCAAATTTCCTATTATAGAAATGGAAAAAACTATAATAGGAAATTATTTCTGATGTGGGAAAGTTATTTAACTTCTTTAAGCCTCCGTTTCTTTATCTGAAAACAAGGATAATGATGTCACTAACCTCCTAAGACAACTTTGTGCATTAAATGAAATATTTCCCAGAAAGCATGTAACTTAGGGTCTGACATATTTAGATATTAAAAAAAATTGAACTCATCATTTCCCCTCTCTCAATGTTCTCTATATTAGTTAGTGATATAACTATCCATATGGTGGACCTGGTCAAAATTTCGCAGTGTTTCCCAATCACAATCATGACATTTGTACCTTCTGTATTGAATCTACCCATTTGTCTCCATCACCACAGTCATTACCTTAGTTCAGGCCCTTATCATTACTGTCCTGGATTACTATGAGCCATCTGATTAGTCTCTGATGGATCTTGGACGTGACCGGTGCCATTGTGCACACAGTAAGCACAAAATAGCCGCGGGCCTTGTCTTCCACTCCAGCACCAAACCCCTCTCTACTTCCCTTTACCAAAAGCCTCGTGACTTCTGCAAAACAGAAACCCTTCTGCTGCTGCAAGGGCGCAGTTCTCCACCCTGGTCCCTTAGCTTCGGCATTAGCATAACGCCCCTCTTTGATGGTATCAGCCAGCCCTTGGTGCCCTATAGAAGCTCCCTCACCTTCACATCTGGGGCTGTCCTCCATCTTGAGGGCAGCCCTAGGTTGCCTTCCACTTTGAGCACAGCCTGGTAGATTCTTTCCCTTTAATAAAGCTTGATCGGTACCTGGCATCTCAGCTCATTTTCTTTCAGTCTCCTGGAATTATTTTTTAGATTCCATATTTCATTTTAGAGGATCTAGTAGTAGACCTTTTTCTATAAGAGTTTAAATATTCTTTCCCTAAGATTCAAGTATATGCCTCACCCTTAAATATGTGCTATTATTTCAATTTCATAGATGATAAAAAAAAAAAGTTCACCAGAAATTAAGTAACTTATGCAATGTCATACATTATTAAGTGGCAAAAGAAGTATCTTAAGGACACTGTAGAAAATAAGAAACTAAGACATATTAGAGGTATTATTTAGAGGAAATGTGATTTTAGAAAACAAATTCCTGAAGAAGAAGAGTTCAAAAAATGACAGCATCCATTTGTTTGCATAAGATATGGAGCTTCTGTATAAAAATATAACTCATATTTCAGTAATCATGCTTCTGTATTACATAGAACAGCCAAGACATAGACAGAGGTCACAAGGTGGCAGTAATAACAACACACAGAGACACATGATACATCTTCTTTAGTAAAAGTCAGAACAAATTAACTGATCTAAGATTGCTGCCCAGAGAAAAAGATACAGTCACATTTTCCCTGTTGGAGATGCTGCTCCTCTGACCCCATTCAAGGCCACATAATTGTCAATGATGTTGTGTGATCAGGATTAGGATTCCATTAAGTCTTTCAAAGAGATAAACCTGACTACCCCATCTTTGTTTTCCAATGGAAAGGAGGGCTTGTTCATCTGTGGCAACTTCTAACTGTTCTGAGAGGCGTGAAGAAATTCTGACTCCATGCCAGCCTGCTGGCTTGACAGAGTCATGTATAAATCAATTGCATTAGGGTATTAATGCATCTTGCCCTTGACCATTCATATCCATTCACTCACTTTATAAATAAGGGGGCTAGTACAAGACACTGTGGGCTGGATTAAAACAGAGGCCAGTTCTAAGCATCCACCCCATTAAGACTAGGCTTCATACCTGACTAGAGGTTCAGCCTCATATTGGTAAAGTAAAGAGAAGAATAGAAGTGTAAGGATATAAAAGATGACATTTGAATTAATCATATTTCTATGGAACAAATGTGTGGCAATTTTAATATCTATGATATAAAAATAAGCAGAATTGTAAGTATGTTTAATTCAATTCAACACTTATTGAACACTCACTATTTTCAAGAAAGGCTAGACACAATGGAAGATTAAAAATGAGAAGGACAGTTTCCCTGCCACCAAGAGCTGACAGGCTAATGTAGGGATAAAGGACAGTGTGAGTATTTTGATAATTAATAAAGGAAATCCACAAGCAATTTAGACTAGATTATGAGCAATGGATTAGTGGGAAATGAAGCCATGGGATGCTTTGTGCTAGAGAAGTTCAGTGAAATGAAATTTGCAGCTTTTGCACTGCCTACAAATATAAGAACATCAAATGAGATATACAAGAGGTGTTATTTTCACTTTTAAAATTCAATAAATTGAAAATAATGGATAATTCTATGATGACTTCTTGGAAGTAAGCATTGTAAAGAGCACATTTAATAAAGGAAAAACTTAGGCTCTTTATATAAAGTGTCTAAACCACATATGACACACCATATCCAAGAGTAACAGCTATAGAATTGTTCTATTTAGCTGTAGTTTAAAAATCAGTCTTAGTTTCCTTAATATCAATCTACACAAAACACTGCAGTTCAAAAAGGAAAGGCAATTCCTTGTTTTATACTCACATGCTATAGCTCAGCCAGCTGTCACTCTATCAACATACGAAAGTGAAACATTGGGAGGACAACTGCAAAGATACCACAAACAGACACCATAGACTACCAGGATGAGACAGGGAAATATGGAATGAATTGTATTGCTTTAGGTGCAGTTCATCAAGCAAGGCAACTTATACTCAAATAATGAGAGAAAAAAAGAATGAGTGAAACATTAACTTCAGATCATTTAGGGTTGTGATTAGCATAGGCAAATTATCTTTGTTTTAGAAACTCTGAGAGGTGCTTCTTCAAATTAACAAGACAATGTCACACCACAAACATCAGGAAAGGGTCCTTACAGCTAGTCTACTGCTAGTTTCAAGGTCAAGCATGTGTTTACTTTCCACATTCTGGGCAGGAAGTTTTGACAGTTAAGCCCTCTGACACACACTGCTTCAATCTCCATGTGTTGAGTAGAAGGGTGAGTTGTGGTTACCTGTCAAGTCTTTGGTTTTCTTAACTGTCACTGAGTTTATTGTTCACTTTCTGGTCCAGATGACAAAGTAATTTGATTCACAGTCATAGCACTGAAAATCCCAGTTGGCTCATATTTCTAGCTGTGCCAGAGGCAGAAACTGCACATAATATATGACAAAATCTAGAAGATATCAGGAAGGCAAGAAGTAAATCAGACATGAATTACCAAGCATCATATGGCTATGGATAAAAAAAGCTAGTATTTTCAATTGATTTTAACATCTATCTTTAAATTTCATTTTTAGAATATTTATGGTATGTATTTTAGACTGTTAGATGTTTTCAAAATTACATAGATTGTGTCTGCTTAATATTCATTAGTGAGAGCATTTTATCTACCCACTTATGTTTGAAGGAAATAAGGTAGATGGATTTACATGAATGAATAAAAGAGAATACAGACTTCCATTTCCAAAAATATGGCAGACTATATATCCTGAAATCCCTCCAGTTAAGCGGAAGTCCAAACTTAAACCCAAGCAAAAAATGCTGGATAAAATAAAACAACATAATTTCAAATGAATACCTAAACTCATACCAAAAAAAAAAAATAAGGAAATCCCCAGGGAATAAAATGAAGAGAGAACTGAAATCCATAGCAATAAATTGTTCTGATGATTTTGTTTGTCTTAAAAAAAGTGGTTTGCACTTAAAAGTTCATGATTACAGGAAACATTGAGCTCATGGAAAATGGGGATCTAAAACTGAGACATTCGCATAAAGAAAAGGCCCTAAAAGAGTTACACCTTTAGTTAAATGGTGAAAAATATCTGTTCATTGACTGAGTGAAAGAAAAGAAAGCTTGGCTCAGACAGGTGATAATTGACGAATTAGTAAACATGGGCCTGCAGTTTACTTGGTTTGAAGTTCAATTCTATGTTACTTGCATGTTCCAAGAATCTTTAGACTGAGTAATTAGCATAAGATATAGTCATGAGTTTGTAGCATCACTGGGAAACTGGCAGAAGAAAATACAAGCTTTTCAGAGAGTTTCAGACCCTCGAACTAGGTCATGCAAGATATCCACAGATAAGCCCAGCTCAAAACAATTACATTAAAAAAGAGCACAAATAAACAACCTAAATTTACACCTCAAGGAACCAGAAAAATAAAAATAAACTAAGCCCAAAGTTAGCAGAAGAAAGGAAATAATAGAGATCAGAGCAGAAATAACAATATAAAGACTAGGAAAACAATTCAAAAAAATCAATTAAACCAATAATTTTTTAAAAAGATGAATGAAATTGTTAAACCTTTAACTAGGCTGAGAAAAAAAGAGACAAGACTCAATAAAATCAGAAATGAAAGAGAATATAATACAATTGATGCCACAGAAATAAAGAGAATCATAAGAGATAACTATGAAAAATTATACATTGACAAATTGGATAACCTTGAAAAAATGAAAAAGTTCCTTGATATAAACAACCTACCATGACTGAATCATGAAGAAATAGAAAATATGACCAAAAACAAGTAAGGAGATTGAATCCCCACTTCTAAGTATACTTCCAAACAAATTGAAATCAGGATTTTGAGTAAATGTTGGAAACAACCCAAGTGTCCATAAAAGGATGAGTGGATAAAGAAAATGTGGTATGTGATATTATTCAGCCTTAAATGAAGAAAATCCTATTTGTAACAACAAGATTAAACCCGGAGGACTTTATGCTAAGTGAAATAAGCCAATCACAGAAGGAGAATTCCTTTTTCATTTGTAATACTCCTATGCTTTAGTCTTTTATTGTTTCTTGGATTAACTTTGCCAGAGGTTTGTTTGTTAATCTTTTCTATTATATCTTTTATTTTGTTTCAATGATTTCTGTTCCTATTTTTATCATCTTTTTTCTTCCACTCTATAACTTTATACTGTTCCTTTCATTCTAACTCATAAAATGAACACCTAATGCATTAGTGTTGAGGCATTTTCTACTTCTAAATGTTTTTAAATTTCTGTTTTAATTTCTTTTTTAATCCATGAGTTAATTGGGAGTATCAGTATTTTTTTAACGTGCAAATATGGATATGGGCATATTTTTCTTATTAATTTCTAATGTAATTGAAGTAAGAGCTGAGATCATGGTTTGCATGACCTGGTTAATCATTAACATTTGTTGAGCCTTTCTTTATTGTATGGCCTAGTACATGTTCAGTGTTTCATGTGCCAAGTGTGTTTGAAAAAAATGTGTCTGTCTATAATGTATCTATCTACCTACCTACCTACACACATACATTAATATATCCTAATATCCATTATACAATATTCTGTCATCCATTAGGTGAAGTTTGTTAATTATATCCATATCATTCATATCTTTTATATCCTTTTAAATTTTTTTTCTGATTCACCTACCAATTAAGAGCTGTGTTGACATCATCAAAAGGAAGATAGTTTCACCGATTTATCTTTGCAGTTCTAGAAAACTTCACTTCATAAATTTTAAGGCTATTTTAGTACGTGTGCATAAACATTAAACATTGTTGATATTATTCTTGAATGTAAACATTTATCTTTATGTATGGTGACCTTTGCCACCCATAATAATATATCTTTTGTGTGTTAATGTTTATTTTATCTAATATTAATATACTTACAATAGCTTTCTTTGAATTCATAGTTGCCTCATATGTCTTATTCCATCATTTTACTTTCAACCTTTGCATGGTAAACTGCATATATTTGTACTTATCTCAGTTAGTCTTTTTTCTGACCAGCTTAGTCCATTTGTGTTTATTATAATTATTTATGTATTAGACCTATTTCTCTCATACTCAATTATTATATCTGTTTGTTCCATAATTTTCAGTTGTTTTATTTATCCTTATTAATTTATTTTTTAAATGCCACCTATTTTTGCCTCTTTAATAGAACAAGAACTTTAGTATGATTTCACATTCATTTTTCTTTCTTATTCCCAACTTTCATCATGTAAATGTAATCTAAAATTTTCATTCTGAGTTACTATGACTGTTTTTTACTCCTTTACTCTTTGGTCTTAGATTTTCAGAAGATAGCAATAATTTCACCAAGGTATTTGATCACCTTAATTTTATTTATCTTTTGTGATATCCCCTATATTGTCTCTTTTATTTAAGCACTTCACCCAAAATGGTATGCTGTGTGAGGCTTTGTGTGGCAAAATTCTGGAAGCCTGGTATCCTTAAGGATATTTTTATAACAACTTTACATTTGAAAGACAATATAATTGGATATAAATTGCACATTCTACGTTATTTTCCTCCTGTACTTCAAAATTTCCACTCCATTGTTTTAAGTCTAATTTCACTGTTGAAAAATATAATGTCAATTTTACTTTTTTCCTCTATACATGACCTCTTTCTTAAAGAGTCTATTTATTTTTTCTATTTTCTATTAATATGTTTTCATCTAAATGTATGGGGGTGTGGTTTTTCCTTATCTTTCTCTTTTCCCCCTATAGGATCTTTTACTCTGTGGTCATTCATTTATTTTAATTGGGGAAAATTTATCTTTGTTATTGCTTCATATTTTCCTACTCTTTTAAAAAAATTATTATGATATGATCCCTACTTCTATCCTCTATATCTGTTGGCTTTTCTTTTATATTTTACTTTCTTTTTTTTTCTTTTTCTTTCTATGACATTTCTTTAATCTGGCCTACAAATTTGCTCATTGCTTTTTCACCTATAATCATTCTGCTATTTATCTTATATATCATGTAGTTTATTTCAATGATAATATTTTTTCTTCCTAATATGATTTCCTTCTTCATCTTGTGTTGTTTCCTATTACGTATTGTCTTTAACGTTTTTAGTATGTTTATTAGACTAATTATATATTATCAGACTCCCTATGCTAATACTTTTACTTTTGTGGAATCCATATCTAGTATGCTAGATTTTTAAGAAATACTTTTGCTTCTCAAATACATAATTATATTTGCCTGTGAGCAACTTTCCCACTTATGATATTTGCCTCTGCTCTTAAGTAATACTAAGCCTTTTCAAACACTCCTTCTTGGAAACCAGTTGTCAAGCTGGGAGAAAACCCAAACAACCATTTAGGAATGCCCACATAAAAGAGGAACAAGGTTTCTGGCCAACATCACCAGTTGTGTTCTCAGACATCTGTCAGCATCTATTGCCAGCCATGTAAATGAAGCCACTTTGGACTTTCCAGCTGCCCCAGTGCTCCAGCTGCCATCACTACATTAAGCAGAACCACATAGCCAACCTATAAAATAATGAGAAATAATAAATCGTTGTTTTAAGCCATTAGATTTTAAGGTGTTTTGTTACACAGCAATAGATAACCAAAACATACGGCCTCTCTGTGTGGCTTTTCACAGCATCGTAGCTGAGTTCCCAGGAGAAATGCTCCAAGAGGACAAGCCCCAATTGCTAGTGTTTATCATTCCCCATCTTTTTATCATGATTGCTAATTTTCTGTTGTCCATAGCTTATTACATGGCCAAGCCCAAGGTGATTATGGAAGGCATATTATAAAAGAGATTGAATAAAAAGAATGGTTCATTGGGGGCCACCAAAGCAACACTCTACCATAATACATTTCAAGGAATACAGACCTCATTCCATTCTCTGGCCACAAAGAAATTAAGTTAGAAAACAATTAAAATATGTAAATTTTAAAAATCCATACATTTGGAATTTTAAAAGACCATGTGTAAAAACTAACCGAACAAAGAATATATAATAATGAAAATTAAGAAATATTTAGGAGTGAATGAAAATAAAAACAACATATATCAAAACTAATAGAGTTCAGCTGTCATATTTACAGAGAAATGGGTAGCATTTCATTCTATATTTAAAATGAGTTCAGACTGAAAATTAATAATCTAAACATCTAACTTGAGAAGTTAGAAAAAGAGCAACAGAATAAATTGCTGTGGGGTTGTTTAAATAATGCAAATAACTTAAAATTTCTAAAAAAAATGTTTGCATACATTATCTAATTTTATTCATTTATAATAATTTATTCATAGTTCTTTGGTTATAAAAACCCAATGGATAGTTAGAACAGGTATTACCAAAGTCAACTTTGGAGATAATAGTATTAATGTTTAGAGAGTTTGGTGACTTATTAAAGAATATACGGTTTGTAAATCACACACTAGTGATTCAAAACAAAGTTTATGAACCTGAGTCTAAAGATAATTTCACTATATCATCATGATAGCTTATATTAGGAGAGAATATATCTCATAGATAAATATGACAACCGTTATTGAATAGCTGTTGGGTTTTCTTTTCAACCCAAGGAACTGCCAAATCCACCCTCTGATCCACATGATTACAGTAGGGTTGGCTCCAAGCAACTGTGTTTCTGCTTTGTGACCTTGTATATGCCCCAATTTGAAACAATTGATATAGTGAAGTTAATCTGGTCCTGAACCAATCTAGGCCCAAAAGAATACCTTTCCCAGGAATTTGGTATTAGTACAATGAGACATGATTCAGGCTTTCTTAAGTTTTCTAGAATTATCACATACAATCTCAGGAAATGTAGGGTGAATACCTCCCACTGTCCATGTGAAGCAGAGTACATGATTCAGTGTGTGTACCCACCGTGGCTTAAGGAGGACTTCTAGCAAATTGTTGGTGTATCAGAGTGCATAAGCTACTCTTGTGATCTTCAGTAAGAAACTACAAGAGAGTATGCTGGATAGCTTACATTTGCCCCTTTAGAACTACACTTCACCTTTCTCCACCGAGTTCTCTGCCATAGAAAGCTAACCTCTATGGATTGTGCAGTTATTTCCTTTTAGCTGTGGGATCTGACAATGTGAGGAAATAGGCAGAAGAAGAAAAGTGAGGTCATGGCTTTTTTATTTTATTTTATTTTTTATTTTTGCGGCTGGACAGTATGGGGTATCTGAACATTTGATCTTGGTGTTATAGCTCTACTATAACCAATTGAACTAACTGGCCAGCTGTGAGGTCAGAACTTTTATTCCCATGCTTCCCAATCTGTTGTGTCACCCTAATTTGGTCCCTATATGGAAGCCTACAGCTTCTGCCAGGCATTCTTCCCATGCAGCTACCCACTAAGTTTCAGTCACTGGTACCTCCCTTTGTGCCTTTAAGTCTAAAGATCATAAGAGCTGTTATTGTTAGTCCTGGGATACTGCACTATATATGGTTGGTTTTCCTCAACTACAACTATATAAATAGTCCCTTTACCAATTTATTCTCAAATTACTCAGTTTGAGCATGTCATCAATTTCTTGGTAGAACCCTGAGAGATAAAAAAAAAAAAAAAAAAAAAAAAAAAGTTAAATAGTAACTGCTATAATCCATGGTTGTTCACCAAAAACCATAGAATATACTATAGGGAAAGCTCTGTTATGGAAGTCCTTTCCAGCTACAACCAATGTTTTTGAGACTGTCAGAATTTCAATAATCATGAAATTTGTTGAACTGCAGCAACCGAATTCTCTGCTGCAGCCAATTTATAAAACTAAAATAGGCATGCAGATTAGGTAAATATGTAATCTGGTGATTTTAATGAGGTTACCTGGGAGGAGCAAGAGGAATTGCAGAGTCCCACTACTCAGGGCCTCTTCAGTGCACCTCCTGTACTACCTCCACTAAGTAAAAATAAGTAAATGTGCAAGAAATGCCAGAATGCAGCAGCATGGAGGTCAACCTTATGTTCTAAGTTACCATCTAAGGAAGAATTGATATGTCTCCCAACCTAAAGACCTCCTATGTTTTGTTGTTGTTGTTGTTGCTGTTGTTGTTGTTTTTTGGTTTTTTTTAATCCAAACTGTGAAACCAAATCTATTAAACAGGGAGTAAGAGAAAAAGACATTGCATCTGGGAGAATAAAGAAGCCCTAGGGTGTTAGCCTATCCCTGGTTTTTCCATTTGTTTTTTTCCATATGCTCATTCAGGGAGTGAAACAGCATGACCCAATGGTGCTTTTCACATTGGTTACTACAAAATAGAATTTCCAAAATAAATTGTCAGGAAGTCAGATAAGATTTTATTTGATCTATAATTCCATAAAAATAACAAGTCTGACAAAGTTGCTTGTGGTTGCTCAGTCTCTCAATCAATTCTAAATCCCCAAGACTAGCACCAAGAAGTAATGGACATCATAGTTAGTAGAAAATCCCCCCCTATTCCAGCCGTGGTGAAACTTTTACTAATTTGTCAGTGGGATTGAGGAACACTTTCAAAGGGAAATCATATGAATAGGCAAAATCAGAGATGGCCAGGTTTGCCACATAAGGAACTCATCTCATTGCCAGAAGATGCTCATAAAAGTCACTGATCAAATCATTAAACTTTTCATCCCTGTCTGTCATAATACAATCAGTCTCCGGACTAGTGAATAATGCATGTTGTATCTCTTTCTTACACCCTTTAAAGAAAGCTTTCCATAAATATTTACTGATCATAATGACAAAAGCAATTGTATATGAACTTATTACTGAATATATGAATAGGATTATGGCTTCATTTTGAAGTACATTCAGAATTTTCTTCTTATTGTGAATATGTCAGATACACAAAAACATAAAAAGTGTAATATAATGAACAGCTGTCATTTCTTGTGATCTAGGTAGAGAATAAAGCATTACAAATTAAATTAAAGCCTTCTGAATCTCCTTCAAATAATATTCCTTTTCTTTTTTCACCTTTACACTTTCCCAGTGCTAAACACTATCTTGTATTTGGTATTTGTCACTTACATATGTGTCTTAATTAGTTTACTAATATCTGTTTCCTAAATAATGCATATATTTATATTTTTATGTCATGTAATATGTAACTCTATGCAACTTGTTTCTCATTATGCAATGTTTTTTAAAGATCTATACATGTTGATACTGCTATAATTCATTTTCACTGATGAAAACATTTTATTGTACAAATATATCACAATTCATATATTATTATAATTATTTGTTTTCTCATTAGACTGTAAGATTTATGAGAGTATGATGCATCTTATTTACATTCATCACTGTACCCTAAGTTCCTAGCACAGGGCCCAGTAAATACTTGGTGTTCAATATACTTGCTAACTGAAAGATTGCTTTCATAAAGATGACTGCTCCTGTAGCTCATCTGCCCTAAACTTGCAGTTATGTTTAGCTGTGTGACTGAGTTCTAGCCAGTGGAATGTGAACCAAAATGAGTTGCACAACCTTCAGGCCTGGACCATAAACTCACCCAGTAAACATTCTTCTCTGCTCTTTTCCCCTTCTAGGTGAATGGAATGGAGAGGACACCTAGGGTAAAACTTGAAAGCCAGATATTAAACATGGCAGAGCCTCCATCAGTCAAAGATTCAAAATGACTATGTGGAGAGGGATGGCCCTATAAAATCTTCACCTGTATTGTACTTTTATGTGAGCAAAAGATATGCTTCTGTTGTATTTGAGCCATACTGCATGTGGATCTTTTGTTAAAGTCTATTAGTCTATCCTAACTAATAAGTATTTCTATATGAATTTACCTCTGAGCTCTGAATTGTATCTTAAAGATTCTTTTTTTTAATATGTAATATTTTCATTGCTATTATTTTCTGAGACTCCAACATTTTAGTTCTGATGTACTCTGTGAATCAAGTTGTTTAGTAGAGGGCTTAAAAATTGTATTGCACTTCAATAACAACACAGGTACAGAAAGAGAAATACTGCATGTTCTCAGTCATAACTGGGAATGCAAGCAATTACATAGGGAAAAAAAATAACCTAATTAAAAAATGGGCAAAGGAGCTGAATAGACATTTTCAAAGGGCGACATACAAATGGCCAACAGGTACATGATCATTAGTCATCAGGGAAATGAAAATTAAAACCATGTTGAGATACCACCTCACCCCAGTTAGACTTGCTATAACCAAAAAGATGGTAAATAACAAATGCTGGTGAGGGTGTTGAGAGAAGGGAACACTCCTGCACTGTTGGTAGGACTGTAAATCAGTACAACCACTATGGAAAACAGTATGGAGGTTTCTCAAACAACTACAGATAGAAGTACCATATGATCCAGCAATGCCTCCTCTGGGTATATACCCAGAGGAATGGAAATCATCATGTCAAAGGGATACCCACACTCCCATATTCATCACAGCTCTGTTTGTAATAGCCAAGTCATGGATCCAACCTAAATGTCCGTCAATGGATGATTAGATAAGGAAACTTTGGTATATATACATAATGGAATACTACTCTGCCATAAAAAAGAATGAAATTCTCCTGTTTACAACAACATGAATGAACTTGGAGAAACTTATGTTGAGTGAAATAAGCAAAGAATAGAGGGATAAATACTGCATGTACTTACTCGTAAGTGGGAGCTAAGAGAGAAAGAAGGAAGGAAGGAAGACCACAGTGGTGTGTTGGACTTGCAGAGGGAGAGAACAAACCTTGGAACAAAGTGAAGTGGGGGGGGGAGTGGAAAGGGGAGGGAGGTTGGGAATAATTTGGTGGGAGACACGGGGTATAATGGCAATTTGTAGTAATGGGCATGCTGCCAGTATGGATCTTGCATTCACATCTTGGGCATGAGGGATGACAATCAGCTTTGTATCTCATGAATATTCATAACCAATATAAAATGGACAATAAGGAGAAACAGAGAGAAGGAAAGAAAGAAACAACAATCTCATTAATATGTTGAACTTTTAGAAAACTAGAAGTTGAAGAAAGGGGAGAGTGGAAGAGGGCTAATGAGGAATTGGTCAATGGACACAAAGAATGAATTCGTACTGTAATGATGAATAAGCTAACTATACTGATCTAACTGCCACATATTGTACACAATTACTGAAAATCAATGTTATATCCCACATGTATGTATAATAAATTATCTAAAAAAATGCTTTCTTAGTTTTGTAATTAACAACATGTATTATCGTTCAGATATATTGATCAGAAAATGCTGTTTGCTCTGCTTCTATTTAGAATGTATTAATTTTCATTTGTGGTCTGTGCCCTGAATCTTTTATGTGTATTTCAACAGAGTGTAGAGTTTCAGTTTTCAGGTTATAAAGTTCAACATATATCATTCAGCTCTATTTTATGTTATGTAGTTCAGCACTTTATCCTTATTGTGGCAGACAGTATTTTCCACAAATGGGCACAACAAGAACTCCCATCCAGCATGCTCTCCTGGAATGAGACTTGTCACTCTTTCATCAAATAGAGGAGCTGGCTTCTCCACCTTTTGAATATGGGCAAACTTCATGACTGTTTTGCCTGATAAACTATGGTGGAAATGGCATCGTGCCATATCCAGGCATAGCACTTAATGGACCTGACAGCTTCCACCTCCTGCCTCTTGGAAGTCAGATGCCAGTAAGAAGTGTGACTACCCTGAGAATGACATGCTGTGAGGAAGCCGTAAACCATGAGGAAAGGCTGACAGCTCCCTCCTTCTCTAGCAACTCCAGTCCAGGAACCAGACATGTGAATGAAGAAGCCTTCAGTTCACTCCATCCATGCCATCTGAGACGGCTTAGCGACAGCCACACAACTGAGTTTAGTGAACACTAAGACCTGTGAGAAATAATACGTTATTTTTACACCTTTAACTAATAAGATGTTTTATTATGCAGCTACATATAAGAGAAATGTCTTCTTTTATTGCAGTTTATATGACATTTCAAGAGCAAAAGGGGTATATTAAAGCATTTCCCTATGATCTCTTTCTATTTATTGCATTCGCTGATGTAAGTGATCATTCCATGAAGATGGATGAACCCCCTCACCCAAAATTTGGTTAAATGTCTACACTGATGATGACACACGTGAACCAATAGGGTTTGAAATGATGTATCACTCATATAATGAGGCTTTCCAGAGAGATATAGACAGTTCCCAAGGAGATACAATTTGAGTTGATAGGGAAGAGAAAAAAAGACTGGCTTGAGGTTTACATCATAGATAAGGAATAGGGCTGGAGTGAGGGTTCTCCCTTGTGTGGGCCAGGGCTTGCATTAATTGAACTTCCCATCAATACTAAAGAAGGTAGCACTCAGACTTTTTTAACACCTTGCCAAGATATAGGGCAGAAGGGGAAGGGTGATTAGTGGGATCCCAACATTTAAGATGGAGAAAATCAAAGAGAGATCAAAATAAGGAGGTTAGATTAAACTATGATAAAAGCAAAGAGGAAGTCGGTCTTTGAAAGCTAAGAATATTCACTGAAAAAATGTTCCTGAAGTGTCAAATGTTGCGAATAAGTAAAAGAAGAATTGAATTTAGCAACTTGGAGGCTTATTAGTTACTTTGGCAAAAGCAGTTTCATTGAATTTTGACAACATCATAGTGCCAAAAGCTGTGTTCTGCCAACTAGCTCTCAAAAAAAAGTGTGTATGTGTGTGTATATATATATATATATATATATATATATATATACACATTTTAAAGAAATTTTAGTTGTATTAAGAATGTGTAGTGTGCAATTTGCAAAATACTAATAAAATATACACTGCTCTTTATTGTACTTTACTTTATTGTTAATTCCATATAGTTGTTACTTCTCATGGAATGCTTTTGTTGATTTTTGCTTCCACTTTCTCATTGCAATTGATGAAATAATGTAGTTCTGACATAAATGCTGGTTGATATTTTCATTTATTTTAAAGAGTAAGATTAAAATTATTCACATGCCTGGGGCATGTGGAAAGAGAGAGGTTCAAGTATTCTAAGTCTCTAAACAAAAGTGAGTCTGTTCTCTAAAATAATCATCTTTCCCCTTCTCAGTTCTTTTCATTCTTCCCCACAGATGTAATATGCTTGACATCATCAAGAAGTGGTTATATATACTGAACACTGACTATTAGATGAATGGCCTTGAATACTGCTTTTGATTTTCCTAATTCATTTAATCTATTTTTAAGTTCTATTTTACAAAGGAAAAAAATCTATTACCTTCTAAAGTCATGTTTATAACTACTTATTTGTGTGTTTGCATGACAGTATGACTTATAGTTTAAGACTACTTCATTCCCCTTAGTATTTGTGATATGAAAATAAAGCTAGAGTCTAGATTACTTAGCAAATAAAAGAGAAATATTTGTTTTTCAAGCCAAAGTTTTTAACTGAATGCAACAGTGTGGTTGTATTTTATCCTTTAAAATTATTTTTGTTGAAAAAACTTCACACAGAAACAAAAATATTTAAAGTGCCCAATTCTCTGCTACATATCATTTCTATTTTCAACACATAATTTAAAGTGAATATGTTTAATGGAAATAAAAGATGAATATAGATGCTATATATGGAAATTATTTTATATCATTAAAATACCCTAAAACTCTAAAAATAATCATGAGTTTCCAAATAAGGTCATTCAATATAATGATATTTTAGCTAGATTTAAAGACCACATTCATGTAAGAAAATTAAATTAATTTGTGAATGAAAATATTGGTAAAATGTGACTATGTTAAGAAAATGATTATCTGATTGAAGGACTTTTATGGTAAATCATTAGGGCTATTAGTCAAATATTTTTCACTCCTCCCTCCCAGTCCCATGTGAAGATTGCACTTTGCGACCTCTTGTGATTTGGTGGAGTCATGTGGCTAGTTTGGACCAATGAGTTGTGAACAGAAATAACATGCCACTTCTGGGCCAGGGTATTTAATTACCAGTGTAAGACCATCCAAATATCTCTCTTTCTTGCTCTCATTGCAATGACCAAAGTTCAAGATGGTGACAGCTTCACATCCTGGGGTTTCTGAGAATTTGGCTGGCCCTTTTTCCTCACTCCTGAGAGGTAGTCCTCCAAACCTTGGAATTTCTTGAGTGATAGGAGTGTCTATGTTATTCATGATGGGCACCTCAGACTACACTTAATAGTTTATGTTCATGAAGTGACTCATGGTGGGCCCCTAGATAGATTATACTAAGTAGGTGACTCACTCATGGTGGGTCTCTAGATAGTTTGTACTAATGAGGTGACTCAGGATGGGAGTTGGCCACACAAAAAAGAGCAACCATTGGATTACAGGGTTAGAGCTATGAGCCATGTGATTGACATCAGCCCTTCCTCCAGGGAGGAGAGGGGAGGTAGAGATTGAATTTAACCTCATGGCCAATGATTCAATCAATCATGACTATATAATGAAATCTCAGTTAAAACTTTCAATACCAAAGGTCGGGTAAGCCTCCCTGGTTAACAATATTCTGTGCTGGGAGAGTGATCCATCCTAATTCCATAGGGAGGACACCTTTTTATCTGGGAGACTCCCAGACCTTGCTTTATGCATCTCTTCTTTTGTCTGGTTCTGATTTGTATTCATTTTGCTATAATAAAACTGTAATTGCAATTATACTGCTTTCCTGAGTTCCATGAATTACTCTAGTGAATTATTGAACCTCAGGGGGTAGTGGGAACACCAAATTTTTAGCTAGTTGGTCAGAAGTGTGGGCGGCCCTGGGAACCCCAAGACTGTGGCTAATATCTAAAGTAAAGGCAGTCTTGTGGAGGACTGAGCCCTTCAATCTGTGAAGTTTGGCCTAACTCTGGGGCAGTTAACATCAGAAGCAATGGCACTGAGTGACTAGGTTGAGCAGAGCTTTCTTGTTGGTTCACAACAGAGCTCTAGTATGAAGAAGAAAATAAAGCTTTTTTACTTTACACAACTGAGATACTGGGGTTCTGTATTACTTTGCCTATCCTGACTTACACGTATGAAACATCTGAAGGGAACATATGGATAGAACAGTACAGTAATCTTGATTTCACACAATTGCAAACTCATGATTGGAGTGGCCTTAAAGATTGCCTGTCTAATCCTGTACTTACTACTTGAAACCCCTGTGCTATACCTCTGCCAAATGGCTGTCCAACCCGTTCTTAAATACCTAAAATGTTCTGAAGTTCATTATCTCTTGAGGCACTTTATTGCATGAATGGGACTTCTTTAGTACTAGAAAATTCCATCTCTATATCAAGTCAAATCTTCTGCCCTGCAGCTCCTCCCACAGGTCTCAGTTCTGTCCTTGTGCACTATATAAAGTAAGCCTAATTTCTCAACAGTTCACAAATATAAAAACAATAGAGATAACTGCACCATGTCTTTTCTTCATACAAAGTTCTCAAGTTTGTGCTGATGATCCTCACATGGCATGGTTTCATGACTCATCACCATCTGGGTATCCTTTTTCTAACACAGCCTAGCTTGACTATACCTCTCCTGAAGTGCAATGCCTAGAACCGAATGTAGTTAGAACATAAAGAGGTAGATGGGTACCTTATGACATTGTTATGGCAATCATATCCTAGAGCTTACATATTTTATGTGTACAGCCATTTAAAACCCTAGCTTTTTTTCCAGTGTACTACTTTTAAATCATGGTTTTATTATTCTTCTTCTTCTTTTACCCATTCTTTTGATTCATACCAAACATTTGAGAAACAGCAGTCTTGGCGTCTGAGAGATGCAGTTTTAAATCTCTACTTTTGCACTTATTAACTGTGTGATTTTGGAAGTAACTTCACCTCCCTGAACTTTGGTTTGCTCATATGTAAAATAGGGCTAATAATTCTGACCTTATGAGGGTGTTTTAAGGTTACAGGTAGAATAACTAATACTGTGCCAGGCCACAACCAGTACATAAGAAATGATCATTAAAAAACACGAAATCAATTAAAATCAGAATTATGGAAGAAGAGGAGGATGAGGAGTGCGGAGGGTCTCAGGGAGGAAGAGGAGGAGGATTAGGAGGAGGAGGAGGAGTAGAAATGAAAACTGTAAGGGTTAACTTATTCATTGGAGTTCAGTTTCAAAATTAGTCCTGATATTTCAGGAAACCAAATCTAAGTAATACAGATCTGTGAACAATAACCAAAACTTGCATAGCCCTCATTATTGCAAAGCAAATAGCTCACCAATTTTTAAGGAAAGTCAACATTATTTTTCCTTACACCATATCCTAAAATAATCTTGCATGCAAGGTTTTATTCAGAGGACACAGAGAGGCAGAGGGGCCATTCCCTTTATTCCAAATGTCACAATAAGCAGCACAGGGTAAGTGCTTAATAAATACTGTATTATTATGTGCTAGGTACCACATTAAATACTTTATATATGAATTATCACATGAGGTATTATTAGTAACTATATTTTACTTAAGAAAAAGAGGATGCTTTGAGAGGAAAATAAGGTTTGTTAGGTCACACAGAAGAGTGGATTTCCATCCTCAGTCCATCTGACTCAGCTCCCACATCTCTTAACTTCTTTGCTCTACTGCTCATCCCATAGTTATTAAATATAGTTAGCTAAACTCTATCTATGTCTCTCAAAACCATAGGAGCAAAGAATCCCTTTAATTGACTTTTATTCTTTGTAGCCAATTTCCAGCTGTATAAAGTACATGAAAATTGTTTTTTCCAGCTTCTCCACACTGACTATTTTCAGCAGAATCGGAATCATTCTGGTCACTTTTTACCTTTCTCTTTCTCTCTTGCTTCATTCACATCTTATACCCAAAAGCTGGCAATTCTCCAAATGCCCAACCAAGGGCATCTCTGCTTCCATTCTTATGCGCTATCCCAGGACATTAACCATTGCCTCTAAGCTTATTTTCCTTAATTTTTTTGGTAGACTTTACTTTCTATCAGGCAGTAATTTTTCATGTCCAACTGCCTATTGTACGTTCCATCTGGATGACTCACAGTTTCTTCAAACCAATATGTCCACAGCAAGTACAAACTTTAATTCAGCTCGCCCCCCAGTCTTCCTCCTCTTTCAGTGTTCTCTATTGCATTGATTGGCCATTGCTGACAATTATTTCATTATGTCTTACTGGGATATTTAAAAAGCTTCCTAAATACTGCTTCCTCTGTTTATATTCCCTTTTTAAAAAGCTTCAAAGACACTCAGTTCTTAACATGATAAAATTAAAACTCCTTAGCTTGGTAGTTAAGATTCAAAAAATTTCATCCCAAAGCACCCCTCCAATAGTATGTTCTATTCATATCCTTCACACATTTAATGTTCCAGCCCAACCGATTTAGTCGCTCTTCTCCATAAACCACCTTCATATTTCTCTCTCTGCTTTTGCTGAACATGGAATAACAGGTTCTTCTCACATCCAACTCTGCATATCCAAAAATCTTATCACTCTTCCAGGCCCAATTCAAATCCTAAACATTATTTTGTATTCACACTGACTGTACAGCTGCAGACGTGTTAGAGGTGCTCTTGCTGCCCTGGCCCTAGGCGACCCCTAGTGGTTAGACCTGCCCAAACAATCCCCTGGCGAAGGAAATCTCTCCAAACCAGTGAAACACAAACTGAAATCTGAGGATAATTTTCCCATTTGTATAGTAACAAACTATGTAATGAAAACAAACTCAAGTTAGGCAACATATTGATTGAGACCTTACATTAAGATCATGATTTTCTAAAGGATGTAAAAAACCATGAGCTACTTGGTAGATAAAGACTCCTATAGCCATAAGAACTATTTTCCTGTATAAAACAACCTTTAAAAGAATTTACAACATGTTTTGGACTTCAGTAATTTGTATTGATTTCTTTACCTATGTAAACTCCCCATTTTATATTCTCTCTTAGCCTTTGCGTATCCTACATCAGAGTTACAGAATTACAATAATATTTTTTAAATAGTTTGCACACATTTTGCTGTCTGACTCACTCCTCTAGCCTATAAGCTCCATGAGGGCTGGGGGTTTGTCTGAATAGTTCACTTAGTGTAGTGCCTAATACATCGTAGGGACTCGCATCCTTCATGAATGAATGACCCCCACTCCCATAGTAGAAACTCACATATTTGTTGAATGAACAAATCCTCCTTCCTACATTGGTTTCATCACATATCTCAGTGTTACAACTGTTAAAATTGTTAGAAAGAAAGTTCATGCTTCATGCTTGTGTTCTGCTTTCTAATCTGGTTCTATCCTGCTATGTGATTGAGGGCAACTGTGCTGCCTCACCTGGGCCTTAGTTTCCCTATCTGGGCCATCTAATAAGGCTTCCAGCACTTATAACTCCTATTTTAAAAGTAAATGTGACTTATATTAAACTTCACATCTTTTAGTCACCCACTTTTCTTCGAATAGTGCAGCTCAAGTTTTTATAAGTTATTTTGGCAACTTTTGAAAAAAATGACATCACTTAGGTGCAAGCTAATTGTCCATAACATGCCTGTCTAATAATAAAAACAGTAGCTGTAACAGACTGCAATGTCGTTGCAATGCTAAGTCATTCACTTGAAAAATGACTATGTTTTCAGGCCTGCAGAAAGTAATGAAATCAATCTAAATTTGCAGTACTGAAGAAGCAGTTTGTCATTATTTTCCATTAGATTTTTGTTTGCTTTCATTCATATAAAAAAATAAGGGGGAGAAATCTTCAATGACTCCCCATTGTGTATGGAATAATGTATGGGCTTCTTATCCTGGTATTCAGAAGTACCACAATTTGTGCAATAGTTTAAACAATTGTCTTGAATGGATCACACGGGTATACACAAGCATTGGCTCCAGGGTGATAATCAGATATAACTGCTATTTACTGAGAGTTAAGATTAGGAATTTTAAACTAGTTTGAATACTTACAGTGAGCCTGAGGTAGATATTACTTACCCTTTACACAGGCTAGAACAGTTTCATAGATGATGAGCAATATGAACAAGGTCACAGGAAGTGTCAGAGCTAGAATTCAGAGCCAGCTGTGTCTGACTGCAAAGCCTAAATTCCTCTTTTTAAGGCATGCCCCCCCGCCAATTACATCATTTCATGAAAAGTCAGAGTTCATAACTCATTAGCACTGGGACATATTTCAGTCTATTTTAGCCAACATACCTTGGCAGAGACCCATGTCTTGGTTCACGTGCACAAGTTGGTTCTGCAAAAACCGTTATCTCCAGAGGCTGTACAAGAAATAATCTTCTGGTAGATTTCAAAGCTCAGTTTGCTGTCATCATCCATTCTTCTTCCTAGTTGGCTGGTGTTTTGTAGGACACCAAATGAAGAATTAGGAAATCTTCATCTTGTCAGGATTCTCTCACAAATAACAGACCGACTATCACCAGGGAAAGAAATGTCCCCAAGAGGAATAAACTCTCTTTGGGGACAACTGTTTTCTACAGCACTGAATCTCATCCAAATGTTTGAAGACCTCACTCTATTGAGAGCTGGAAATTTTTCTAAACATAGCAAAACAGACTTCAGTATTTGCACAATAAAGAGAAGAGTAAAAACACGGACCTTTCATCCTGTAGTTTTCTTTTGTCTTGGCAGTGACATTGGTAAAACATATTCATGTAATAAATGGGATAGAATGGGTGAGTGAGGATGCATGATTCCCTGTAATTGCATGAATGTACCAGGAAAATAAAGTTAACCTCAGTCTACTCTTTAATAATACCATGTACACGCCAACTCCTATCACAAAGCTCTAAGCATTCTCATGTCTTATTGTGCTATTACTAGTTTCCACTTCATTTTATACCATAATAAGTTTCATTCAAATCCTAGTCTATCAAATGCATCTTCATATCTATAATACCACTTACTGTCTCATCTCTCTAGCTCAGAAGTTGCTTTTGTGCAGCATATATAATGCTGTATTTTCATAAGTGGAAGCCAGAAAAATAAAGAAAGAAAGAAAGAAAGAAAGACACAATAATCACAATACACGGAACTTTCAAAAGAAGAAAACAGAACAGAGCTTACCAGAGTTGGGAAAGGGGAAGAGGGAAGGGAAGGAGGAAAGGGAGGAATTGGTAAAAGGCCACAAAAATCAATTACATTGTGTAATGCTGAATATACTAAGCATTCTGATTTGAACATCGCATATTGCACAATGGTATTGATATTCAAGTCTGTATCTCGTAGATATGTACAATCAACTGTTTCATTAAAATAAATAAATAAATAAATAAATAAATAAATGTCCATTAACGGTTGACAGATAAGAAAAATGTGGTATATATACACAGTGGCATACTACTCAGCTATAAAAATGAGTCAAATTCTGCCATATGCAGCAACATAGATGGACTTAGAGAAGATTATGTCAAGTGAAACAAGCCTGGTACAGGAAGAGAAATACCACATGTCCTCACTCATAACTGGGAGCTATAAAAAATATAAACAAATAAAAAAGAAAGAAAGATACAATAATCACCTAACTCGATGAACTTTCAAAAGGAGAGAATGGAACTGAGGCCACCAGAGTTGGGAAAAGGGGAGGGAAAGAGGGGTTAGCAAGAAATTGGTAAAGAGCCACAAAAAATGAATACATTTTGTCATGATAAGTATAGTAATTATCTTGATTTGAGGATCACATATTGCACACAGGTATTAATATTTAACATTGTACCCCACAGACATGTACAATCAATTATATGTCAATTAAAAATAAAGAAAAAAAACTTACTGCATGTTCTCAAATGGCCAGAAGACAGGAGATCAAATGTCCTCAACACAATGAAAAGATTACATTTTGCAATGATGAATATGCTAATTATTCTGATTTGATCATGACATATTTTACATAAGTATTGATATTCAACTCTGTACCCTACAGATACATATAATCAATTATGTTCCATAACAAAAAAAGTTCATGGAAAGATTCATATTATCTTTTAATTCTATTTTCCCATGAGCTTTTTTGAAGTACCCTTGTATATATGAACTGTTGAGTTGAGGGGAGGATTTGGAGTTGTTCATAGTATTATCACGCTATATCCTATCCTATCCAATCATACTATATTGTTTGTATTATGTCAATATATTACACCATATTATATTATATTATTATATGTGTTTTATATTATGTATATTATATTTTATCATTATGTTGTGTTATTTAAATTATATGTCAGGATGAGATATGACAAAGTTCAACAAATCTGCCAACCTGTCAAAAGCTGGGAGAAAATATTAACACTGCAAAATAGGAAAAGAGCAATGCTTCTAGAAAACAAGGAAGATCCAACAAACAGTAAGAGAAAGATGAAAAACGTAGAAAAAAAATTTTAAATGTGAGACTGATTAATTCACAAAATGAAAAATAAAACTGGTTAATAAACATAAGTATTATACACAAGAGCAAGAGATCTTTGTAATTTTTTTTTTTGCTGAGGTAATCAATATTTCTTGAATAAATCAACACATAAATGAATAGATACTTAGTGTCACTAGCAGGCAGAACCATGCAAATTAAATAACAATGAAATACAATCATCCTCAACCATACTATATAGGTATAAAAATCAATGAAATCAATGAAAAAATCAATTGTGGTTTCAGGATGTGCATAACGGGTGCTCTGATACACTGCTCATGGGAATCTACATTTATTGATGCAATCATCAAAAATCCATGAAAAGAAATCAATGAAAGGAAAAGAAAGTTCATTCAGTGAATGATACTGGTAACATCAATCGTCAATTTAAGACATTAAACTAAGATTGTGATATCATATCAATATAAATTCTTAGATGGAGTTCTGATAAAAAGTTTAATAAATAGAAGAAAACAGAAATAAGTGTTTTTCAGATCTATGGAGTGAATTCTTTCTAAATCTTAAAGTGGGAGACAAAAATCACTAATAAATAAAATCTATAGATTTTACTAATTAAAAAATAATTTTAAAAATAAGCAAAAAACTATTTGTCATATATTAAATATGGAAGTAATTAATATGCATTTGTAATAACATTCAGTTTCCATTAGGATCAACAGAAAGGAACAGCTGGTTAACAGACCAATGGGAAAAATCACATCATTACTAATGAAAAAATACAAATGAAAGTAAAAATTGGATACCAATTTTATCTTTCAAGGTACTAATGATTACTGTTAATGATGGTAGTAAAAGCTGATGACAGAACATGAGTATACTACTCTGAATTTTTACAACTCCTTTAGAAAATAATTTTATACTACCGTATAACTTAAAATGTCCATATCTATTTGAGCATCTATGAAGGGAAAGAACCTGCATTTCATCTGGAAGTATGTAATTAGCTGTCAGCCTCTAGCTGCAGTACCTTCAGGATTTGCTGCAGCATTTGATCCAAGACCATGCTCTTCTCCAGTAGCTGACTGAGCATGAGGGGGTGGGTACCAGGGCTTGGCCATATCTGCCCTACTACTTAGGACACTTACATGGACAATCACCAGTGTTCCTCTTTTGGTTTGGTAAAGGCTTTCTCTGAGTTGCATGACAACCTGAAGATCTTACAAAATAATTCTCCTTTTTCTCTCTCCTTTCACAGGTGTCTAACTTACATTGAAATCTGAATCTCTCCTTGCCCACTCCTGCGTCCTCTACCATGTATCTTTTAAAAGTATTTCCCTCAATAAATCTCTTGAATTTCTAACTCCCTCTTGGAGTTAGAAATAATATGATTCTCATAAGACCTGAACAGGCACAACCATCAATTTTACTTCTGTGAATTTATACTAAGAAAGCATTCCCAAATATGGAACAAAGCTCTATATGTAAATATCCTAATCATAGAATTATAATATTCAAAAATACGACAGAAACCACCAAGTTTTCAACAACTGGAAAATGGTTAAGGAAAAATCCAGAATATTTTGTAACTATTAAACTTACATGCATGGACTGTTTGTGAGAATATGGAGAGCGTCTGTTATGTAAAAAAAGACAGTAAAAATCTCTATAATGAGAACTACAAACCACTGCTGAGAGAAATTAGAGAGGACACAAGAAGATGGAAAGATATCCCATGTTCTTGGATTGGAAGAATGAACATAGTGAAAATGTCCATACTACCCAAAGTGATATACAAATTCAATGCAATCCCCATCAAAATTCCAAAGACATTTTACTCAGAAACGGAAAAAACTATCCAGATATTTATATGGAACAATAAAAGACCACGCATAGCCAAAGCAATGCTGAGCAAAAAAAATAAAGCTGGAGGCATAACACTACCTGACTTTAAGCTATACTACAAAGCTATAATAACCAAAACAGTATGGTACTGGCATAAAAACAGACACACTGATCAATGGAATAGAATAGAGAATCCAGAAATCAACCCACACACTTACTGCCATCTGATCTTTGACAAAGGCACCAAGCTTATTCACTGGGGAAGGGACTGCCTCTTCAGCAAATGGTGCTGTGATAACTGGATATCCATATGCAGGAGAATGAAACTAGATCCATACCTCTCACCGTATACTAAAATCAACTCAAAATGGATTAAGGATTTAAATATGCACTCTGAAACAATAAAACTTCTTAAAGAAAACATAGGAGAAAAACTTCCATAAATAGGACTGGACACAGACTTCATGAATACGACCCCAAAAGCACGGGCAACCAAAGGAAAAATAAACAAATGGGATTATATCAAACTAAAAAGCTTCTCCACAGCAAAAAAAAAAAAAAACAATTAACAGAGTTAAAAGACAACCAACAGAGTGGGAGAAAATATTTGCAAAATATACATCTGACAAAGGATTATTATCCAAAATATATAAGGAACTCAAACAACTTTACAAGAAAAAAACAAGCAACCCAATTAAAAAATGGGCAAAAGAGCTAAGTAGGCATTTCTCTAAGGAAGATATACAAATGGCCAACAGACATATGAAAAAATGCTCAACATCACTCAGCATCCGGGAAATGCAAGTCAAAACCACACTGAGATACCATCTAACCCCAGTTAGGATGGCTAAAATCCAAAAGACCCTGAACGATAAATGCTGGCGAGGTTGAGGAGAAAAAGGAACTCTCATACATTGTTGGTGGGACTGCAAAATGGTGCAGCCTCTATGGAAAATGGTATGGAGGTTCCTCAAACAATTGCAGATAGATCTACCATACGAACCAGCTATCCCACTGTTGGGAATATACCCAGAGGAATGGAAATCATCAAGTCGAAGGTATACCTGTTCCCCAATGTTCATCGCAGCACTCTTTACAATAGCCAAGAGTTGGAACCAGCACAAATGTCCATCATCAGATAAGTGGATATGGAAAATGTGGTACATCTACACAATGGAATACTACTCAGCTATAAAAACTAATGAAATACTGCCATTTGCAACAACATGGATGGACCTTGAGAGAATTATATTAAGTGAGACACGTCAGGCACAGAAAGAGAAATACCACATGTTCTCACTTATTTATGGGAGCTAAAAATTAATATATAAATTCACACACACACACACACACACACACAAAACTGGTTGGGGGGAAGAAGATATAACAACCACAATTACGTGAAGTTGATACGACAAGCAAACAGAAAGGACATTGTTGGGGGGAGGGGGGAGGGAGAAGGGAGGGAGGTTTTGGTGTTGGGGAGCAATAATCAGCCACAATGTATATCGACAAAATAATATTAAAAAAAAAAGACAGTAAATAAATTAGACACAGGTATTACCACAATTATTTAACAAAAAGAGAATGAAAACAAAGTTAAATTGAAAATAGCTAGACACAACATAAATTATGAGGTTCTAGCAGATCTTAATAGCAATTAAGGAAATGTTGATAATTTTAGGTCCTTATTGATAGATTGTATTTTGTAGATAGTGTTTTTGTTAGCTTGTTTTCTCTTCATGAATGACATTATTATTGTACTAGCGGGTTTAGATTTTTCTTGGGTTTTTATGGCAGTGGTAGTTATTTTTCAGGAACCAAACCCAGTACTCCCTTGAGGATTTCTTGTAAGGGTGGTCGTGTGGTAGTGAACTCCCGCAGTTTTTGTTTGTCTGAGAAATATACTATTTGCCCCTCATTTCGGAAGGATAGCCTTGCAGGGTAGAGTATTCTTGGCTGGCAATCTTTGTCTTTTAGTATTTTGAATATATCATCCCATTCCTTTCTAGCTTTTAGGGTTTGTGATGAAAAGTCTGATGTTAACCTGATTGGGGCTCCCTTATAGGTGATTTGACGCTTCTCTCTTGCAGCTTTTAAGATTCTCTCTTTGTCTCTGAGTTTTGCCAATTTGACTATGACATGTCTTGGAGAAGGCCTTTTTGGGTTGAATACGTTTGGAGATCGTTGAGCTTCCTGGATCTGAAGATCTGTGATTTTTCCTATACCTGGGAAGTTTTCTGCCACTATTTTGTTGAATATGTTTTCAATGCAATCTCCATTTTCCTCCCCTTCTGGAATACCCATGACTCGGATAATTGAGCGCTTATGGTTGTCTGATATCTCTCTCAGATTTTCTTCCATGTCCTTGATTCTTTTTTCTTTCTTTTTGTCTGCTTGTGTTATTTCAAACAGCCCATCTTCAAGTTCAGAGGTTCTCTCTTCAACTTCGACAAGCCTGCTGGTTAAACTCTCTGTTGTGTTTTTTATTTCGCTGAATAACTTCTTCAGTTCAGCAAGTTCTGCTACATCTTTTTTCAGGACATTGATTTCCTTGTACATTTCCTCTTTCAGATCCTGTATACTTTTCCTCATTTCATCATGATATCTAGCTGAGTTTTCTTGTATCTCATTCAGTTTCCTTAGAATTATCACTCGAAATTCCTTGTCAGTTATTTCAAGGGCTTCTTGTTCTATAGGATCTAGAGTATGAGATTTATTAACTTTTGGTGGTGTACTTTCTTGATTTTTTGTATTTCTGGTGTCTTTTTTTTGGTGTTTATTCATTGTGGCAGGGGGTTTCACAGTCCACCGGTTTGAGACTAATGACTAACTAGGATGTTGCTGTGGTTGCCAATTTGGTATGGCTCCCGCCGTGACTGCTCAGTTGGCCTCTAGTGTCTTGTGTGTGTGGTTGCCTTGGGTCTTGGGCTTCTCCGGGGATCCACCTTTCTGGTCAGCTTGGACTCTGCTGGGCTGGTGGATTACGTACCACAAGGTGTGTGATCTCTGTTGAGCTTTCACTTCCTGTGCAGGACTTCTCTCCGTTCCGTGTGCTCTGGCCCAGGCTGTTAGATCGTGCAGTGGCGACCCCACCGGGTGTGTGGTTTCTGTCGAGTCTCCGCCTCCCTGGCCGCACGTCTCCCCCCTCTGTGCACACTGTGCTGGGCTGGGGTGTGTCTTCTGCACCCCTCGTCTATCAGCTGGGCCTTCAAGACCCTGCTCAGCACCGCCTCGCCCAGGAAGTCTACCAGGTTTCTGCTAGGCACAGACGACAGGTCTCTCTGGGTGCCTTTGTAGCACTATGTAGATCTTTCTCGGGTCTTGTTCACCTTTGTATCCCCCGGGTATAAACCAAGTCTAGTGCCCGCCTGCAGCCTGCTCTCCAGCAGGTTCAAGCAGACCTGGGAACTCTCCTACCACACTATTCCCAACCAGAAATTCGTTAGGCTTTTTTCCAAACTGGTGGTCGCAGAGATGGTATCTGCCTCCCAGTAACAGGAAGTTTACCGGGGCCGGAGTCCAGGGTGTGGTGGAGTGACAGTCGGCCCGCCCGTACTTCCTTGCCCTCCCAACACTGGTCGGGACGCCCCACGCCCCCAGCCCCGCCAGAGAACCGCGGAGGGAGTGGGAGAGGAGGCCGGCCCGCAGGCTCCGGAAAGCCCCGTGCCAGGCCAAGCAAATGGGCTCAGTGATGGCCGAGCAGGGCGGAGCTGCCCGCACCTGGGAAAATGGAGGCAGCACTGGGGCGGTGAGTGGCCTGGTGGTGCAGGCGGGAGCCGCGTGGGCATCCACCCCCCGAACAGAGCTGTGCCAGGGATCACTCACAGTGCTGTGCCAGGTCGGGTGCTCGCTCTCTGTCTCCTTGATAGATTGTACTTTAAATATAGTCAACAATATTGGTTTTCTGAGAGCCAACACTAATGAGCTCAGTGTCTGAATTTAGGGGAGATTAATATGCTATTGTCCTTGTGAACAATTATCACATATAGATGTCAAAAATCTACTCCTGACCCACTTTCACCCCTTCTATTCGACATACTAATAGATGTCCTAGCCAGAACAATTAAACAAGGAAAAAGGAAAAACACCTCAAAATTGGAAAAGATGATAACACTAAGGTCAATATTTCGAATCCCTGTACCAGCCAGCTGCCAAAAAAAAGAAAAAGAAAAAGAAAGAAAAGAAAAATGGAAAGGAGTAATTTAAATTGTCTGTTTGCAGATATCATACTCTTGTATATAGAAAACTCTAAGGACTCCACACACAAACACACATGCGCACACACGCACACACACACACACACACACACACCTGTTAGAACTAGTAAACTCAGTAGAGTTGCAGGATACAAAATTACAGTACAAAAATCAGATGTGTTTCCATACCCTAATAACTAACTACCTGAAAAAGAAATTATGAAAATGATCCCATTTACAATAGCATCAGAAAGAATAATATACTTAGGAATAAACTTAACCAAGGAGGTGAAAGACTTGTACAGTGAAAACTAT
Source organism: Cynocephalus volans (assembly GCF_027409185.1). Lineage (NCBI taxonomy): Eukaryota > Metazoa > Chordata > Mammalia > Dermoptera > Cynocephalidae > Cynocephalus > Cynocephalus volans. The sequence continues at coordinate 161,100,521 of NC_084478.1, read as the reverse complement.
AAATATTGATGAAAGAGATTAAAGGAGATACAAATAACTAAAAAAGATACCCCATGTTCATAGATTAGAAGACTTAATACTGTTAAATTGTCCATATTACCCAAAGGGATGTACAAATTCAATGCAGTCCCTATTAAAATTCCAGTGGCATTTTCCATAGAAGTAGAAAAAACATTCCTAAAGTCCATAGGAAACCATACAAGTCTCCAAATAGTCAAAGCAATCTTGAAAAAGAACAAAGCTGGAGACATCACACTCCCTTATTTCAAACTATATTACAAAGATATAGTGATCAAAACAGTATGGTCCTGGTATCAAAACAGACAAATAGAACAGAATATAGAACCCCAAAATAAACCCATGCATATATAGTCAACTAATTTTTGACAAGTGCACCAAGAATACACAATGGGGAAAGGATAGTCTCTTTAATAAATAGTGCTAAGAAAACCGAGTACCCACATGCAGCAGAATGAAATTGGACACTTGTCTTACACCATACAGTAACACCTTCCCCCCCTCCCATTCACAGTTTCACTTTTCATGGTTTCAGGTACCCATGGTCAACTGCCACTTGAAACAGTACTGTAAGATATTTTGAGAGAGAGAGAGAGGAGGACAGAGACAGGTCACATTCACATTAACCTTATTACTATATATTCTTATAATTGTTCTATTTTATTATTATTGTTAATCTCTCACTGTGCCTAATTTATAAATTAAATTTTATCATAGTATATAAGTATGTATAGAAAAAAACATAGTATATATAGGATTTGGTACTATGTGCAGTTTCAGGCATCCACTGTGGGTCTTGGAATGTATTCCCCATATGATAAGGGGAGACTACTGTATACAAAAATTATCTTGAAAATGGTTAGAGACTTAAATGCAAGATCTGAAACTGTAGAACTCCTAGAAGATAACACAGAGAAAAAGCTCATTGACATTGGTCTTGGAAATTATTTGTTTGAACATGACACCACAAGCATAGGCAACAAAAGCAAAAGCAAAAAGTGAGACTACAGCAAACTACAAAGCTTCTGTACAGTAAAATAAAAAATCAACAAAATGAAATGGCAACCCATGAATGGGAGAACATATTTGCAACACATATATCTGAGAAGGGGTTAATATCCAAAATATACAAGGGACTCACACAACTCAATAGCATAAAGATTAAAGATGCAGATAACCCAATTAAAAAATGAGGAAAGAACATGAATAAATATTTCCCAGAAGAAAATTACAAACGGCCAACAGATTTATGAAAAGTTGCTCAACATAATTAATCATCGGGAAAATGAAAATCAAAAGCACAATTATATGTCACCTCATATCTCTTAAGACGGCTATTTTAAAACATACAAACAAAAACCCCAAAGATGGCAAGCGTTGGTGAAGATGTGAAACAACTGGAATTTTTGTACAGTGTTGGTAGGAATGTAAATTGGTACAGCCACTATGGAAGATGGTAAACAGTATGGAGGTCCCTCAAAAAGTTAAAAATTGATCTAGCAATCCCACTTCTGGGTATGTATCCAAATAATATACAATCAGTACCTCGAAGAGATATCTTGACTCCCATGTTCACTGCAGCATTATTCACAATAGCTAAGATATGGAATCAAACTAAGTGTCCATTGATGGATAAATGCACAAAGAAAATATGGTGTATACATGCAATGGAATATTATTCAGCCATAAAAAAGAAAGAAATCTTGTCATTTGGGACAACTTAGATGAACGCAGAGAATATTATGTTAAGTGAAATAAGCCAGGCACAGAAAGATTACTACTGCATGATCTCACTTATAGGTGAAATCTTAAAAGTTGAACTCAGAAGCAGAGAGTAGAACAGTGGTTGCCAGGGACTTGAGGGATGGGAGAAATGGGGAAATGATGGTTAAAGGGTACAAACATTGAGCTGTAAAATGAATAAGTTCTGGGGATCTAATGCACATGTTTGGTGATGGCAAATGTTAATTTGATTGTGTCAATCATTACATAATATATACTTATACCAAATCATCACTTTGTACACCTTGAATATATATAACTTATATTTGTCAATTAAATATTTTAAAATTTAAAAAATAAGAATAAAGTAAATTTTAAAAAGAATTTATCCCTGAGACTAGTGGATGGTCATTGAAAAGGAAAAAGGAAATTCTTTTGAAAACAAAAGGCAGATTTGTATCAGATAGTATGAGAGGCATGCAGTGATTGAGATTAGGACGTGAACTTTTTACTGTGCTCACAGCTGCAGTACACATTTCCTGTCCTATGCACCTTCATATTCATGCAGATTTTTGTTTATGTGCATGTGTCACCTCTACTTGACTAGTCCTGAATCATTTCACGTAACTCATTTCCAACTGCTATCTCCCTTCATTGTGCTTTGCTCATTTTAAATGTCATCCTAGAGCTTTATTTTGTTCTTGCAGTATATTTGATCTCTCCTCTAATGTGGATTATTACCATTTCTTCAAAAATATCTTGGAGCATTACACATTAGCCTTCTTACTATTGGAATTTTAAATCTTTCATTAACTAGAAAAATGCTCAAAAAAGTATTGTTATTTGAGGAAAAATCCAGAAATTCATACAATTCTTATGAATGTGTTTATTCACCAGAATCCATTCTAAGTAACTAAAATATTTTTAAAATTACATATCTTGGATGCTGTCTACACATTCTTGCTATAATCCCTTGCCTCCCAATTAAAACTCAACCTACAGAGCAAATGGTTCTCACACTTTAAATATTCATTAGAATCATCTGGAGGACACGTGAAAACAGATTTCCAGGTACTACCCTCAGTGTGAATGATTCAGTGGGTTGTGGGGCCAGGGGGTACCAGGGGCAGAGAATTTGCATTTTTAACAAGAGGTTCTCAGATCTTGTTTATGTGCTAGTTTGGTGACCACACTTGAACACTAGTGCCCTAGAATGGATCTTTCCACCTCAAACTCAAACTAAGGTTGCTAAGGTCCAGCAGCAGCCTCCATGTAGCCAAATCTAATGAACACTTCTCCGTTAACATCTAACTTTCTCAGCAATGTAGACATGCTCGACTGTATGCCTTCTTGATATAGTCTCTAACAGTTTTTCTCCTTCCCCATTGGCCATTTTTTCCCATTTTCCTTTGAGAATCCTCCATGTCTAAGGGAAGCATTTGCGGTTTCTCAAGCCTTGGTTCTAAGCCTTCTTTTTTTCTCTCCACCCTGTTCCTATTGTCATGTCTAGGCCCATATATTTAAGTATTGTTACAGCAATGATGACAAATTAATATCTCCATCCTTTCCTCTGAGCTTAAGACTTATTTTTCAAGTACTTTCTCACAAACATCACAACCTTGTCTATTACAGAATATTTTTCTCTCTTAAATCTGTTTCCTGTAGTATTTCCCATGTCAATATGTGGAATTCCAATTGATCCAGTTCTCAAGCCAGAAACTGAGTCATCTTTGAATCCTTTTCCTTCTCTCTCCCTTTCCTACCACTTCCCACCCCACATTCAAACAATCATCAAGTATAGCTGCTTCGACCTCCAAAATATATCTCAAATCCACTTTCTTCTCTCCATTACCACTGCCATTATTTTATTCCAGACTACCATCATCTGTTGCCTAGATTATTGCAGCAATCTCCCAATAACTACTTACATCACCCCCTACTAAACATTTTACGTGCTATAATCAGATTATATCAGCCCCTTGCTTAAAGTTGTCAATGGCTACCAGTTACACTTAGAATAAATGCTACCTCCTTTCTGCGTGCCCTATGGGGCCTTTGATATGCTGCTCTTGGCCTACTTCTCCAATCTCATCTATTACCACTCTCCCCCATATTTACCAAGTTCCAGCTGTGCTGGTGTTCTTTTAGTTTCTTTGATGCACTAAGCACTTTCCCATGTTAGGGTCCTTGCAAAATATTTTTCCTTTCTGACTAAGATGCTTTGCCCCAACTTTGTATGGTCTTATTTCAAATATCCTGTATTCAGAGAGGTCTTTCTTGAACATTCCACCTAATGGAGGACCACCTGTGTTATTTGCCATCTCAGGGCCATTGCTATTGCCTTCAGAGCATAATTTGCACTTCTTGTACATTTCTACTTGCTTGTTTACTGTCTGTTTCTTAACTAGAATGTAAATGCTATGAGAAAAGAGACCTTGTCTATTTTATTCCTTATCACATTCCTAGGGTTTAGTTCAGTGCCTGGAAATTTGTAGGCATTCAAGAATATTTTTATTGACTATATGAATAAACTATTTAAAGTAAGTAACTAAACACTGATAAACATATTTTAGTCTTATAAAATTACTACCTGTAATTTTCATTTCATTTTATCCTTATTTGTAGATTAATAGACATGGTTTTCCCATGATCACTGGATACCTGACCATTCATCGGTTAGAGTAATGAAATGAAATCTTCCCCCAGATGATGAAATTTTAGAAATACATACCTGAGATGTATATAAACACATACATGCAACATACATACATGCAAGTGCACCCACATGCACATACACAGTAGTTGACCTTGCGTATGGCTGATTTTTTCTCTTTATTTTACACTTCTATGTATTCTAAATTTTCTATTCAGCAATAATAGATAACATGCAAATGGTTTCTATGTGACACATGTTGTGCAGAGTGTTTCATGAACATTATCTTATTCAATATTCCCCCAAAGTCACAAAGTAGGTAATATTATTTACGCTATTTTATACATCAGTGTAACTGTAGCATAGTGAAGTTAATTTTGTAATGGTTACACAACCATTACATGCCAGAGATGGAACTGGTCAGATTTCAAAATCCATCCTCCTAAATTCTACATTATACTTTAAGTCTAAAGAAAACACATTTTTAGAAAAACTACAGTAACAGCATATACTTGTTAAAATGCTTACATTTTATACATTTGTGGGATCTCAAATTTACACATATTTATCAGAGAATGTAGTTTTGATTGACTTCTCTACAGAAATGAAGTTTTTGATATTTTATCAACAATGTAGAAAAGTGCTACTTATATGTGTCCAATGAATGCCCCTATGACAAAAGATAGGAAACTAACTCCAGACGGATCTGGGAGGAATAGTCTAAAATAGGCCACCAAGAGTAAAAGCTTTCTTTCATGTCTTCTGTTTTATCTTTAACATTCATGTGCATTTTTTATTCCTCAAAAGGCTACATCTTATAAAAATATAAATATATTTTAAATTTTCCACGAAATTGCATTAAAACATCTCCCCTCTGAAGTGTTCAAATAAACTGATTCAAAGAACTGACATCATTTCTATCCTATGACTTTGCAATTTACATGCTACATGGCACAAATTTGAAAAAAACAAATGATTGGTTGAATAGATTTTTAAGCTTTCCATTTCTTTCTACTTTCTAATAGTTATCTGCCTTTAGGATAACCTGCTCAGAGAAGGGAAAGAGGTGGTGACATCAAATTCTTGGGATCAATAGGAAGGCAGTGTCAACAGTGACAGAGGAAGCCAGGCTGAGCATGGCTTTTCTGGAGTACCTGGAATATACCCCTGACCTGCTCTCCAGACAGCCACCACTCTTTTCTACAGCCTGTGTTTTTATGAAGTGTAAATATATGCAAAAAAATGGCTTTTTAAATATTGGATTGGCATATTCCACAATAAGAATTATCCATAATCCTACACTACACATTGTATGCTTCCTTTCATAAAATAATAAGCTACCCTATGAAAAATGCTTGCTTGTCTGTTTACGAAAAAAGGATATATAATCAGATAATGAGAACTCTATAGTATATTATGATGTGCTCTTTTAAAAATTAAGTTAATTTATTTATTTTTAATTTACATAATAATTACACATATCTATGTGGTACAGTGTGATGTATCAATACATTTATATAATGAAATAGGGTAATTGGCATATTCATCACCTCAGATATTTATCCTCTCTTTGTGGTAAAAACATTCAAAATCCTCTCTTCTTGCTATTTTAAAATATTGTCTTCTGTTTTGCTTTTATCCTTTTTTGTTTTTGTTGTTGAAGTTGTTACTTTTCCTATCAGGAAGTAAGATTAAATTTTCAACTGTGGTAATAATTACATCCCTGAAACATTTATCTCATTTATCCCAGATATTTTTCTTTTCCTTTACTTTCTGTGATCTCTAAACTCTCATCTGATGTTTATCTTAAGTCATTTGTTCTCTATGTGCATTTTTTAAATTGAATAGTTCCTCCCTGATCTTCTTTGGAAGTAAGTAAATTAAAATGATAAGACAAAACAAACACTTTATAGGTATTCAAAAACCTAAATGCATGCCACATAGTTCTACAAATTGCTGGTGGACTCTGGGACCACAGAGATTCAACTCTCCCAGTGCCTGATCATTTTTCACTGGGAAATCCTCACTTGGATTTCAAGTTAATTTTGTTTCTAATGTTTTATTCTGTGAATGAAAAGGAAGTATTTCCTCTGTAAGAAGCTCACTGCATTTGGAGTCATTACACAGTTAAGCCCCAGAATTGAGAAGGGAAAAAAGATTTTTAATTCTGACCTTTGTGGACATGTGTACGGGTTGGCTTTATAATTTGTCCTTGAATAGCTCACAGTCTGGAACCCATTGTCTATATTCCTAATTTTAAACCAGATTTACTATATAAAAAAAAGAAAATTTCCATTAAAATTGGAGACTTTCAAGTTATACTGCATTATTTTTTCCAGGTTTCCTGTTCCCGAAATGGTGACCATGTAGTGCGATTTAAGAGAATGGATGAATGTTTGGTGACCAGCAATTCTATTTTTTCTTTCTGTATAGTACTAGAAAGGGGAGCAAATATGCTGAAACTTGACCAATTTCTCAGCATCTGACAATAAAACTTTATAACAACATGTCTGTCTGGATACGTCAAGGGCTACTGTTGAGACTGGAATGGAGAAAAAAGCATTTGCAAGGTCCAATACATAATGATGAGTCCCCAGCTGAGTTGTCAGCTGGTCCATCAAGTCATGAACTGAAGGCACAGCTGCATGCAAAGGAGGCACTACTTTGTTCAGTTCTCGATAATCTACAGTCATTCTCCAGGTACCATCAGGCTTTATCACTGGCCATACCGGAGCATTAAATGGGCACTGAGCTGGACGAATAATACCAACTTTCTCTAATTCCAATATAGTAGCACTTATCACTGCATGTCCTCCTGGTAGGCAATACTGCTTTACATTAACTACATGTCTTGGCTTGGGTAACACCTGTGGGTCATGTTTAGCATATCCTTGTAACACAGGCTTTACTGCCTGTATTCAGAGCCGAAACTCTCCAACTGTTGTTTGCAGGTGCAAACCATAAAGTACATCCATGCCCAAGATGTACTCAGCTACAGGAGATATATATACAGTACATACACGAGGAGATAATCTTCCTATGCCCAATGGCAATGACACAGCTTTGACCTCAGTATTATATCCTCCATAGCTATCTATACGAACTGTGGCCCCTGGAAACTTATCTGGATTGCTATATATCAGGCTACATTCTGCACCTGTATCCACCAACGCCAAAACATGCTGCACATTTGTCCTTGACCAATGTATTGCCAATTCAACATGAGGCCTCCAATCCTCGCCTGCCCCCAAAAGACGAGCACCTTGGCCTGCTCCCTAATCAGAATGGAACAGTTCATCTGGCTCCTCGGGAGCAATCAAAAAGTCCTTTAAATCCACTGAGCGTACCTTGCTACCTGTTTCCTGACATTTAGTGAAACGCTATTCAGGGCGCAATTGCTGCCACAAGGCAAACAGAACTGCATTTGGTTGCTGGTCAGTTTTCTTTTTATCAACCCCTGCTGCAAGCAAGTCAAGCCACATTTGCTTACTGCTAGTCTTGCTTGTTCCCTTTGGGATAAAATCCTGAGTATTTCTTGGGGGTTTGATCTTAGCCACCTTTCGGACCCCTTTTGCTTGTCTGCTATCCTCTACTTCACCCAAGCCTGCTATCATGGTCATTACCTCATGTATAGGACGACCAATGTATGGGGCCAGTATGGCCATCAGCGACCTAAAGGACGTTGACGGTGCATTCTGCAGCACTATGTCTCTCATGCTGCATGTAAATTTCTCATTGTCCGGGCCATGAGTGTTCACATTAAACATGGACTGCCATATCCCTAGCTCTTGAATGATTTGGACCAGCTCAGCATACGTTTGCCACTTACTAACAATCTTGGGCAGTTCTCCAGCATTTGCCCACATGGTTCAGGCAGCTGCATTCACCCAGTCCATGAAGGAGTGATGACCTCGTCTAGGTGCATATCTGAAGCTATTCTGCAGCCACTGCATCAGGGATGGGTGCATGATGATGGAGGCCAATTTCTCCACCTCCTCACCAGAGCACATTACAATATCCACCCCTAGGTCCCATAACCGCAACAGCCAAGCAGCCAGGGTCTCCCCATATTTCTGCCTGAACTGTCTCCCCAAGTCAAACAGTTCAACCTGGGTATGCGGGACATAGGTAGTGAATTGGATCACCAGTGGATCGCCCACCGGTTGTCCGTCTGGTCCCATAGTCTGCTTGTGCCTCAATTTCTCATGCACAACAGGTCGTGCCTGGAGATGCACGGTTTCCCCCAACTCACCACTGGGTTGGTCTTCTTCCCTGGTGTCAGAGGCAGGAGTGGCCAGTTGCCGCACGTCATCCTCCAGGACAATTATCCATGCTTCCAATGACTCTGCTTTCTGCCTTGAATCTGCCAGTAGCTGTACATCATCCGCCAACAACTCTGCTTTCCGCTTTAGCTCTTGATCAGTTTGCAGCAGAGTGAGCAAAAGCCAGGCTCTGGTCAGCAGAAAAGTAGCCACCAGGCACCACATGCTCAAAGACAGCCACATTTCCTCCCCATCCCAAGGAGTTTTCTGCCATAGTACCTGGTCTATGCTGCCTTGCAGTACAGAGTGCAAAAACCAGGTCCTGGTCAACAGGAAGGTGGTCATAGGGCACAGCATACTCACAAGTAGCCACATTTCCTCCATCTTCCGAGGGCTTTTGTCTCCTATATCTGCTCAGAGTCCTGTCGCAGGCTATGCCAAATGTGGCATAATCCTGCCTGACTATGCCAATTTGTCTGGCTACTGCTAAGCTACGGCTAAGGCCTGGAATCCTCACAGCGCCAATTGTCTAGCTCTTAATCCTGTTCGTGATGCCAATTGTAAAGCTAGGCGACCACACTAGTTGTCGCAGCTCTTTTACCTGCCGGTAATCCTGCCCCGACTGGACCAACGGTTGAGCTAGGGCTGGGTCGGGAGCTCCCAGATCCCTCAAGCCCATGAACAGATTGGGTCACAAACCCTTCACACACCAGACTGGGTCACCAGACCCTTTCACGCAGGTCTATATGCTAGGTAACTGGCCACACAGTCCTTGGAAGCTGCAGGTCTGGAAAAACACGGCCATGCAGGGCAGGTGCCCAAGGCCGTAAAACACTAGCCAAAGTGGAGCTGCCTTACAGGTGCACTTACTCCACCCACACACATACAATGTTTACCTAATGACCTTGAACTGGCTCCGAGGTGAGGGGAGCCTGACCAAATTGTTCCATTTTCCCAACAATGCCAAAAGGCAGAATAAATTGTTCTGCTACATCAAACCCTCACCACTAGGAGATTAGTTTGATTTTGAAGGCAAACATAGAACAGTACCTGACATCTCCTCTTGTTTGTACAGAAGGTTCATTTTCTCATTAATAGGGCAATTCAACAAGGTGATTCTTTTATGTTGCTAATAACTTTAATACAGAGCTCTTAATTTGAACAACTTCTACCTCAAAAGGATCAATTGAATTGTACAAATATTGGTCCAATAAGACTACAAATATGCAAATTGTACTTGATAAATATGCAAATTATACTTAGTTTGTCTAATAAGTAATTAATTTGATGTCTCCAAATCTATAAAGTCATTAAAGTTGTCTTTATCATTATAACTTAAGTTTTCCTGACTATTTCCCTTGGCTAAAGCACAGTAAAGCATTGAATTAAATTAGTGATTCTTTTTGCTTTTCTATTTACCACAGTTTCATCAGTAATTATAGCCCAGTAAAAGATCACTCTAGGTTTCTACTACCTACCACCTTTCTAGACCCCTACCAAACCATTTTGAAAAAGCCAAGTTTGCTTAATTGTGTGATTTCAATTTATGAGTTGGGGTCATGTACTTTTTCCTCTTCTGTGTTACTTTGAGGAATATATCACTAGATGTATAAATAAATAATGATATGAATAAGAAGTAAGGATGGTAGCAATATCAGGTAGGATATCTGGTTGGATTTATTTCTTTGTTGTTTGTTTAAGATAACCTATATAGTAATAAAAATAATGAATCACTTCAATTTTTCATTTAAAATTTTTTCCATTTTATTTTTATCTACAAGAAAAAAATGACAAAAAATTGCTTGGATTAGTGTGTTTCTGTTCTCCTATGCACGAGTCAATGTTCTAGGTGTTAAGGAGACAGTTGTAAATAAACACATAAGAATCTTTGTACTTGTGAATCTTATATTTTGGTAGAAGATATAGAAAATGGAGGATATAAATAAATAAAATATATAGTATATTAGATTATGATAAGTGATCAGAAGGAAAAAAATGGAAAAAGGGGATATAAATGAGTAGGCACATTTTTGTTAGGCTGGCCAGAAATGTCATCGCTGAAGAGGTGAAATTTGAGTAAAGACCTGAGTGAACTGAGAGACTGAGCCACGTCCATAGCTAAGGGAAGAACATCTCAGGCAGAGGAAACAGTAAGCACATACATTGAAGCAAGCATTTTCCAAGAATAACCAGTACGGCAGTGTCTGTGGCAAAGCGAATGAGGGGTAGATTAAGAGTTAAAGTCAGTATGACAATGAGGGAGCAGTCTGGTTGGGCCTTGAGGGACAGTGTATGGATTTGTATTACATTCTGGGTGATAGCAGAAACCATTAGATGGTTTTGAGCAGGTTGATTACATGAACTGACTTATATTTTAACAGAACCACTCAGACTGCTATACTGATACTAGACTGAAAAATGCCAGGGAAGAAGCTTAAGAAATCAGTTAGTAGACAATTGCAATAATCCGTGTAAGAGGTGATGATTGCCTGGAATGATGCCATAGGAAAAGGGGTGGTGAGAAGTGATAGGATTCTCGATAAATTTTGACAGGATTATCTGATGGACATAGCATATGACAGGAAGAGAGGAATCAAAAAAGATCTTTAAATATGTGGCCTGAGCTACTGAGAAATGATCAAAGATCAGTTGGCTGTAAGTATGTCAGTTGACTCCCAGGTTTTCTATTCTAATTCATTGTTTCAAGTATCTCTTTTTATGCCAGTAACATGCTGTTTGGGTTACAATAGCTTTATAATATAATTTGAAGTTGGGTAGTGTTATGCATCTGGCTTTATTTTTTTTGCTCAGAATTGCTTTGGCTATTCTGAATGTTGGGATTTGCTTTTTTTAAAATTTCTGTGAAGAATGTCATTGGTATTTTGATGGGGATTGCATTGAATCTGTAGATTACTTGAGGTAGAATAGACATTTTCATGATGTTAATTCTTCCCATCCAAGAGCACAGTATGTCTTTCCACTTTTTTGTGTCCTGTTTAATTTCTTTCAGTACTGTTTTGTAGTTTTCATTATAGAGATCTTTTACCTCCTTGTCTAAATTGATTCCTAGGCATTTTATTTTTTTGGATACTATTGTAAATGGGATTGCTTTCTTGATTTCTTTTTCTGGTAGTTCATTATCTGAGTATAAAAATGCTACTGCTTTTTGGGTGCTGATTTTGTATCCTGCAACATTACTAAAATTGTTAATCAGCTCTAAGAGTTTTTTGGTAGAATCTTCAGGTTTATTTCTATATAAGATCATGTTGTCTGCAAACAGGGATAGTTTGATATTGTACTTTCCAGTCTGGATGCCTGTTATTTCTTTCTCTTGCCTGATTGCTGTGGCTAGTACTTCCAATAATATGTTAAATAGGAGTGGTGACAGTGGGAATCCTTGTCTTGTTCCTGTTCTTAAGGGAAAGGCCCTCAGGATATAGGCAATTGGTTTGTCATATATAGGTTTTATTGTGTTGAGGTAATTTCCCTTTATACACAATTTGCTTAGAGACTTTATCAGGAAGCAATGTTGAATTTTGTCAAATGCTTTTTCTGCATCTATTGATTTTTGTCCTTGATTTTACCAATGTGGTGTACCACATTTATTAACTTGTGTGTGTTGAACCATCCTTGCATTCCTGGGATGAATCCCACCTGATCATGGTGTGTAATATTTTTGATGCATTGCTGTAATCTGATTGCTAATATTTTGTTGAGGATTTTTGCATTTATGTTCATCAAAGATTTTGGCCTCTAATTTTCTTTTTTGGTTGTATCTTTATCTGTTTGGGGTATCAGGGTGATGATTTTGGCCTCATAGAATGAGTTTGGGAGAATGGCTTCTATTTCAGTTTTTTGGAATTGTTTGAAGAGAAATGGTGTTAATTCTTCTTTAAAGATTTGACAAAATTCAGCTGTAAAGCCATACAGTCCTGGGCTTTTATTTGTTGGAAGATTGTGAATTACTGCTTCAATCTCATTACTTGTCATTGGTCTGTTCAGGTTTTCTATTTCTTCTTGATTCAGTTTGGGTACTTTTATGTGTCCAGAAATTTATCCATTTCCTCTAGGTTTTCATATTTTTTGGCCTACAGATGTTTACCCTGGGGAAAAGACTGCCTCTTCAATAAATGGTGCTGGGAAAATTGGACATCCATATGTAGAAAAATTAAACTGGACCTGTACCTCTCACCATATACTAAAATCAACTCAAAATGGATTGAAGACTTACATAAAAGATCTCAAACCATAAAATTACTAAAGGAAAACATGGGGAAGACACTCCTGGAAGTAGGACTGGTCAAACACTTTATGAATAAGACCCCAAAAGTACAAGCAACTAATGAAAAAAAATAAACAAATGGGATTATATCAAACTAAAAAGCTTCTTCACAGCAAAGGAAACAATCAACAGAGTGGAAAGACAACCTATGGAATGGGAGAAAATATCTGCAAATTATACATCTGACAAGGGATTAATATCCAGAATATATGAAGAACTCAAACAACTATACAGTAAAAAAACCAAGTAGTCCAATTAAAAAATGGGCAAAGGAGCTGAATAGACATTTTTCAAAGGAAGACATACAAATGGGCAACAGATACAAGAAAAAATGCTCAGCATCACTAATCATCAGAGAAATGAAAATCAAAACCACATTGAGATATCATCTCACCCCAGTTAGACTGGCCATTTTTGAAAAGACCAAGAATAACAAAAACTGGTGAGGATGTGGGGAAAGGGAAACTCTTCTACACTGTGGGTGGGACTGTAAATTAGTACAGCCATTATGGAAAACAGTATGGAGGTTCTTCAGACTACTACAGATAGAACTACCATATGATCCAGTAATTCCACTACTGGGTATACATCCAGAGGAATGGAAATCATCATGTTGAAGGGATACCTGAACTCCCATATTCATTGCAGCTCTATTTACAATAGCCAAAACATGGAACCAACTTAAGTGTCCATTGACAGATGACTGGATAAAGAACATGTGCTATATTTACATAATGGAATAATACTTAGCAATAAAAAAGAATGAAGTTCTTCCAATTGCAGCAACATGGATGAGTCTGGAATAAATTATGTAAAGTGAAATAAGCCAAAAAGAAAGAGAAATACCACATGTTCTCACTCATGACTGGGTACTAAGAAAGTAGGAAAGAAAGAAGGAGAGTAGTAAGACAGAGAAAAAGGAAGAAAGAGAGAAAAAAAAGACCACAATAATAGCAATAATAGTTTGAATTTTCAGAAAGAGAGAACAAATCTAAGGATCCTAGAGATGGGTGGGGTGAGGGAGGGAGGAGGTTTGGGGAGTGATAGGTCATACAAAGTGCATAAAGAAAAATTATGATTGGTAATAATGAATATGCTAATAACAAAAAATAAAAAAAGAAAATTAATAATCAGCTATTTTAAAAATGTTGAGGCCATTGGGTCATAGATGAAAGCCATTTTGATAAATTCACTTTAAGAGACAATAGGGAAGAAGGATTAAAAGCAGTGAATATAGACTTTGGTTAGATACGAAGTCACTTGAGAATTTGGATCATAGAAGTGACATCTTGTGCCTTATATTTTAATAGGATAACTCTGGCTGCTGTGTAGAAAATAGACTAAAAAGAGGCAAAGGTGGAAGCAGGAGTCTAGTTAAGAGGCTTATTAATCTAATCCAAGTGAGAGAAGATAGCAGTTCTAGCCAGTATGGTAGCAGTGAGGGTGGTGAGAAGTGGTTATATTATGGACATATTTTGAGATTAGAAGGAATCTGTTGATGGATTGGGTGAAGAGTATAAGAGAAAGAGAGGAGCCAGCTGGAATGATGGAATTACAGTTAACTGAGATGGAGAAGATTCAGGCAGAGGGCAGTGGGGAAGAGTCCATACAGGGAGAGAAAATATAAAGACTGTACAGGATATTAGTGGTAGTATACTGCAGTAATAAATAAGGGTCTTTAGAGTGACAGAGAACTGGATTCAAATCTCAGCTTAATTAATGTTGCTTAATTATTTGAAGTTTGTTCAAGACAAAAGGAGCAGAGAGTGTAAAGACAGGCAGCACTGTGCCTGGTATCCTTGAGGAAAAGCCTAAGAAGCCTATGTTGCTGGAGCAAAGTGAGCAAGATTGGGAGGAGTAGGAGATACAATCAAAGAGGTAATAAGAGGCCCTTCCAAGAAAACATAAGTTTCAGTATAAGAAAGGTATAGGAATGGATATGGTGATGTTTAGAAATCTATACATAACTGATAGCTATCAGAAGTTTTCTTCAGGGGAGCCACAAAGTCAAATTTGTTGTTTTAGGAAGATCATTTTGGCATCACTGGAAAGGGTAGAATGGGGTGAGAATAAGTTCCAAGAGCCCACATTCAGATTTAACAAATACTGAGACAATATTTTCCTATACTCGTTTAATCTTCACAACATGCCCACAAACTACTTGCTCTCTTTCCCTTCCTTGTACCAGCTACCAAAACTATATCTTGGTAAAATCACTAAGTCTTATGCCCTATTTTGTCATTCAAGATCTTACTCAATTGGTTCTCAACTAAGTTCACCACTTGTTCCTTACTCCTCTTGCCACAAATCCACACTCCAGCCTTTTAGTGAACACACCATGCAATGTCAGCCTTGTTTGCTTTTGCTTATGCTATCTCTGCTTTAAAATGTATCCAATATTTATTTTAGTCAGGTATGGTAAGACACACAGACATAGAAATGACTATCATGACGGAAGAAGTTTTTACTCATAATTTCCTAGAAATAGAAGGCATGGAACACTATGTAGGGCCACATGGGAAAGCACCAGGTTTGCCCAGAAGGCAGAATGAGCAGGGAAAATGTAGGCAAGAACTTTTACTGTGGTGTCTGCAGGAAAGAAAATGAAATGCAGGGAAAACAGGTGTAGGATTAGCTACTTTGAATAATTTTGGTGGGCTCTGGGCTATAAGGACCATCTCTAGTTGGCTGGTACCTGGCCCTGGGGTGATTAGGGCAGATGGATAGTGATCCAGAGTGTAAGAACTGAAAAAAGGAGGTAGGTAGGGAGTATGGGTTTGGGATTGGTTGGTTTGCATATGAAAGTCATGCTCATGGGTGAGAATTGTTTTCTATCTCTAGGAATTAGCTAACAGGGGAAATCCCTTCCCAGTTATCGCAAGGCCCCAGATACCAGCACATGAAGAATATAGAAAATAAGAAAATATATTAGTATAATCTCCTTGTACACTTTTTCTTCACTATGAATGAATCAACTCATAATTCAAGGTTCAATTCAAATGTATCTCCTTCCACCAAGTTCCTCCGAATTCCTGTATCAAAATTAATCATGCTCCCCTCTTCACTGCCAGTGTTTTTTGTTTAAAGTACTCTTTAAACAAAACAGGTCACAGTCCTGACCTAATAGTTAAGGTCTATGTGGGTTTCTATCCCCCAGCTTTTTAAAAAATAGGGAAGGTGTGTTTGCTAACATTTCTAAGAAGGACCTAAATGACATAATGTGACATCATGAAGACCAAGAAAAGGATTATTAAAATACCCTCAGGCCGAGGAAGAATTACTGGCAATTTCTTATCGATTAAACAGGATACTGAACTTATACACAGGGAAAGAATACAAATTTATTTATATTTATAAATGTAATTGGTAAAATCTAAGAAAATACTGACATAGTCAAAGAAGTGTCTAATTGAAAGTACAATTCCTACTTAGAAGTAAAAAAAAAAAAAAAAAAAACCTAAATAAAATAAGTCTTTTCAGCAACTATGACATCAAACTACTGGCTTGACTGTCCTGTTTGATTTTTACTTGTTAATCACTGAACTGAGTGATTTTGAAATCATATAGACACAGCCTTACCTGGTGACCACACTACACTTGAGATGTGATCAACTCTTAAAGCAATAGATTGAAAATATTGAATAGGTTTGATTTGAAGAAACCTAACAGTATTTACCAGCTGTGATTCTAGTCAGGGAGTATAGCTGTCTGCATACCACTGATTAAGGAATAGTCCTTCACCATATGGGAAAGCTGTCCTCTTTAATAACATGGTATCAGAAGGGATTCACATAAAGTAGTGCTCAATAGGGTGACACATGAATCAGCCAGCTCTCCACCCAGGATTTGACCAATGCTTTCTGATGAACAAGTATATTGCACTAAAATAATAATAATAATAATGATAATACCAACAACATCAATAATAATAATAATAATGTCCCACATACATCATTCTGAATATTTGTAGAGGCAGAACCTTTCTATGAATACTGAAGATTCACTTGATGTTAAATATCCTATGTCTTACAAATAGTTATATTTGATATGCAAATTAATACTGATATTTATCATTTGTAATGAGGTTTTAAGTTTCACAATATTTTTCACCATCTATTCTTTTCTTTTTCAGTTGGCTACACACTGTTTAGAATTTATGCCAATTAAAAAAAAAAAAAAAAAAAAAGAATTTATGCCAATTACCCATGGTCCATATGGATGCCTCTATGTGTCATGTTTGTGAGCAAGTAGGGGTTATGCATAATATACCTCCTGGGTCACTGCAAGACATTTAATGCTAAATATCATCTGCCATCAGGGCAATTGTTTATTCTTGGTCAGAAGATATTTAACTGGATTCTTTATTCTTTCTTAATTCAAGGTGGTAAAGAGGAGGCTATGGCCAAGGGATAGACTTAGAATGAAAACACATACTAGGGAAAGCAAGAATCTATATTATATGGATTTTTTTTTCATTAGGATACAAAAAACAAGTGATTCTTGGCCTGAGCGTGAGTCACAGATGGACAGGGCTCAGATGGCACTTGAGGATACAGAAGTGAATAAGAGTCCCTAGTGAGAATTCCAAGTGCATCTTGGCAAAAGATGATTTTGTCCCCTATATAGTGGGGTCATTACACACAATCCTTGCCCTTTCCTCCATCTGGTTTCTATGTCAAATTGCATTAATTCAGCTTTTAGTGGTCTGATTTTCAAGCAGTCCAAACATAGCAAATATCACAGGCATATACTGAAATGTGCATGGACATGCTTCCATGTATATATAATTGTTTGAGAATGGGTGAAGGGTAATGCTCACATCAGTATAAAGGATAAATAGGTTATAGAAAAAGTCAAATAACTATAGTAACAATTTTCTAACTAGAGGGGTAAAAAGAAATCTCATTCTTTAGAAGCCGTTTCCAATATCTTTGTTATTTTATCTTGATCCTTGAACTCTTATCATTGAAAGAATCGCCAGGCTTAGTGGAAAATGCCTAGATAAGCAAGAGAAATTATGAAGTGATTCACGGTTAAAAAAATACTGCCTGATGAATCACTTCTTAGAGGAAGAATAGTTTACTTGCCTTAAAGAGAAAAAGTACCCAGAACTTAATAATGGCCATATTTTCTGTCCTCTAGATTGTCTGACAGTTGATATATAGCCATTTTAACCAAGTAATAATATCAAGATCATGCTACCACTGTTACTCTTGGGTTATTAAAAAATGGGAAGTGATTAACTCAAAATAAGGTATTTGATTGAAATCTTTTCAGTCTCTGCTTATCTTTGTGCTTCACTGTTGGATCAATTTCAAATGAGGCACAAATCCACTGAGTGTCTCCTCAGATAGAGGTGTCTCACAAAGAAATAAGTAGCTACTTTACAGTTAGCTTTATATGCTGATCAACCTGATGGGAAAATCATCCCATGAAGCTTTTGTACATTCTAGTTAGTCATCTTGGAATTCTGAAGACAGACTATTAATCGCAATTGCAAACTATTATTAAGGTGTCAATTACCTGACTATAGAAGGTGGTTCTTTGACCTGAGAAAATTATCCCCCCCTGTAACTATAGCAGTTACACTCAGAGATTAAGTATATACTGGGGTAAATTGGCTGATACAATGCATTATTTCACAATATACTGTGATTATTATACATGAGCGGACAATCAGCTTTTGTGGAGTTCCCATTGTATGTAAAGCTTTGTGCTACGTACTATGGGGAGATGCGTAAAGTAGAAAATGTACTGCCTCTTCTTCAAACTTTTAGTCTTTTGAGTTTCATAAGAACACATATTCATGGGAAAATAGGCTTTGGGATTAATGTAAAACAAAATATTTATAAGCATGATATATATAGTTCACAGTAAGAATGGAAATGCTGAGATATAAAGGTAAAGGTATGGAATGATCAGGTGTAACTCAGCTTAATGAAAGGCTCTGGTAACTGTATGGGAACTAAACATTAAGCGGAGGATAGTATAGTTCCGTCAATAATTTTGAGCTAATGGAGAGTAACAGCAGAAAGCTATCCTGGCAGTCCTTCAAATGAAAATATGCTCATTGATGACAAGGTCCATCTCATATCTAATGTGAACAGATTGTGGAAGGTCAGAAGGAAAAAAAAAGATGATTGCAAATAACACATAGACGGAACCAGCTAGAGATCTTAATTAAAGCAACTTCACTTGGATTTTATTAAAAATCAAATGGTAAGAAGCTGTGTAACAGGAAATAAAGGAAAATTGTTTTTAGAGGAGGGTTCCTTTAAAATATACCAAGTTTACAAAGAATGTAATCTAACATTAGCCTCATAGCATAGAATTTTGTCATACAACAGTATATCCTTAATAGCAGGTTTGTTGAGAAACATGCTGATTTTGTGCTAACCAAATAGAAATAATCACAAGCATAATGTTCTTCTAGAGTTGGCACTGTGTTAAATAAATGCACTCGGTCAGTCATTTTTCCTTGTTAGCGTCATACTCCTGAATGTAGACAATTGAGAATGGATGTAATTACAAACTATTCAAATAGACTAGCTCTACAGAACTATTTTTAAGCATTCATATTTCAGTCAATAGTGAGGAAGGGAACTATGGTAGAAATATTTTCTATTCTGACTATATTTGCATGTTTGTGTCAGTTGCTTGATTCAAACCAATTAGACTACAGTTATCTATGAAAACCATATGGTGCACAAATAAAGCATACAAGACCAGTTAAACATCAAAAATCTATCATTCGCATAGTTAGAAAGGAATACTGACAGGGAAAATATTTATTATTGAAAGAATACACTATCCAATGGAAGGCACTATCTTTATATTTTAAATTTGTATATACTTGAAGCAATTGATTACTCTTCAAATATTTGTCAATTTTGTTCTAACGTGGAGCAAAGAGCATAGAAATGAGTGATGTGAGGATCAGAATTCAGACAACTGTTTAAACAAGCTTGTGAAAAGTGTGTTTCTATAGGTAAATCAAGGACAGAGTGACCTAACATTTTATTGAAATTTCTAATTTAAACTTTTCTAGTAGGACTATTCTTATTAACATTTAAGGACATAATCATAACTTACCTAATTATTCTCATGACATTCTACTTCTTAAAAAATTTGACCTAAAGTAAACATATAAAACATTTTATAACTTTCTTTACTGTGGGGGAACAGGATGTTCTTTAAACACATAACTACCACAATTAAGTGATCTAGGTCAAACCCCTACATTTTGGCAGATGGAGACTATGGTAGACAGAATAATGACCTTCCCAAAATGTCTATGTCCTAATCCCCTGAACTTGTGAATATATTAACTTATGTGGTAAAAGGGGCTTTGCAGATGTGATTAACATAAAGGATTTTGAGATAGGGACAGTAGCTTGGATTATCCAGGTGGGCCCATTGTAATCACAAGAGTCTGTACAAGATGAAGGCAGGATGCTCAGAGTCAAAGTAGGAGATGGGATGATGGAAGCAGAGGGGTGTTTTTTTTTTTTTTTTTTTTTTTTTTTGCCTGATAGATTCACATTTTATTTATTTTATTTATTTATTTTTTTTTGCCCAACACATCCCTTTATTACTTTTTCATTTCCTACTTTTATTAAATTTTATTTTATCAATATACAACATAGTAGATTTTTGTGTCTCTTTACCAATTCCTCCTCCCCCCATCAACATCACATCTGTTCACTTTTCTTAACAAGTTCAAGGAATTGTGATTGTTGTGTCTTCTCCCCCCACACCCGTTTGTTTGTATATTTATTTATTTATTTATTTATTTATTTATTTTAGCTCACACAAATAAGTAAGAACATGTGGAATTTCTCTTTCTGTGCCTGCCTTATTTCACTTAATATTATTTTCTCTAAGTCCATCCATGTTACTGCGAATGGTAGAATTTCATTTTCTTTTTAGCAGAGTAGTATTCCATTGTGTAGATGTACCTCATTTACCTTAACCACTCATCTGGTGATGGATATTTTGAGAAACGCAAATCAAAACCACTTTGAGATACCATCTCACCCCAGTTAGGATGGCTAATATCCAAAAGACTGTGAATAATAAATGCTGGAGAGGTTGTGGAGAAAAAGGAACTCTCATACACTGTTGGTGGGGCTGCACTGTTGGTGCAGCCTCTATGGAAAATGGTATGGAGGTTCCTTAAACAATTGCAGATAGATCTACCATATGACCCAGCTATCCCACTGCTGGGAATATACTCAGACGAATGGAAATCATCATGTTGCCGGGATATCTGTACTCCCTTGTTTATTGCAGCACTATTTGCAATGAATAAGAGCTGGAACCAGCAGAGGGGTGTTTATGTGTGTGAGAAAGGGTGAGGGGAGTGAGAGTGAGAGTTAGAGTGAGAGCGAGAGAACAGAGAGAAAGGAGAGGGAGAAGGAGAAGAAGAGGGGGACAGTGAGCAATTTGAAGATGCTTTGCTACTGGCTTAGCAGAAAGTGCCATGAGCCAAACAACGTAGGCACCCTCTAGCAGCTGGAAAGAGCAAGGAAATTGATTCCCCACTAGAGCCTCCAGAAGGATTAGCTTTGCTAATGCATTTTAGATTTCTGAAATCTTTAACAGTAAGATAATAAATTTGTGTTACTTTAAGCCACTAAGTTTGCATCAATATGGAGTAATACAGAAACTCTACCCATGAAAGTGCTAAGTTACTACTTAAAACTTTGTTTGCCTCTTTAAATTGTGCCCTTTTATTAGACATATGACAAGTGAGAGATTTGGTCACTTAAGCAACATTTTACGTTGGGAATATATATCCTTTGGTCCTACTGAGATAGCCACTCATGTTTTTTCAAATGATTCTTCTTAGTCTATAATTTGTGCAAAAATATACTGGAAACAAAAATATCACACAAGACATTTCAGATATTGCAGAATTGTGTTTTGCTTATGCTATATTATATGATGGGTCATTTTACATGCACCTGGTTTAAGTTATGTTTGTTAGAACATATGTATATAATCATATTTGTAAATTTGAATTGATCTAAATTTGAGTGAAGTAATATTTGGAGTTAAATTAATCCTTTAAAATATGGCTCCTCAATAACCAATGATAAATGCTCAATCAGTATTTTCCGTCTCCTACATTTCTGAAAACATAGCAGAACTCAATACATTCTGGTTATAAATAATCAGTGAAATAATCTTGAAAACACAAATTAATTTCAAAATCAAAACACAGCTTCTTCTGAATTATCTGGTTATCAAAATGTGGGTAAAATGTAAATAATACATAAAAGATCTAACACACATTATTTTATAATTATGACACCATGTTAATTTATAACAATTTCTCTAATTCTTCCCAAATCCACATCAACTTTAATCCTTCAATGTACTGCTGATGTAAACTGCCTTTGTTGCTGGATTTAGGTCTGGTATCTGGTTTCTGTTTTTGTAAGAATAATTAGAGTGTAATTTATTCCAATATTATTATGGGAAGCCTGGTGCCTTATAAAGAATTAAGTCAGTGAGCTTCTTTATCACTGAGAGGGGTGAAGCAAAGGCTGAATACCAATGTGCCAACCACTTTGAAAGACACTTCCAAATTAGAACAGAAATTGAATTAGAGATGGGCTCTAAGGTCCCTTCTACCTTGAAGAGTCTATAATTCTACTATATAACCTGAGGCTGACCCTCCATGTGAACCATAGCATAGTCAGATGGTTCATCTCTTTTCACTAGTTACCGTGGTTGAACTGTTTCTGCACCATCTTATCAGTATATTCTCGTAGATGGCCTTGCAGAAGAAAAATTCTCGTCATTAATATAGTCAACTCAGAAGGGATTCCCTTCGGTTTGCTCTTTAGCTTTTGTAAGACACTTTCAGAATTATGAAATTACATCAAGTGCCAACAACAGGACACTTTCCTGAAGAGAATGTAGAAAAAGTGAGATCATTGTTTTACAGTGGGAGCTCAAATTCAGCATTACAAAAAGCTACAGAGTATGTAAACAGGGCTGTCATTCCCTTCTGGCCTCTCTCCTTGCCCACAAGTACATTCCTCAGAGAACATGTCATTTCATAGAATATACATCATTCTACAATCACTGACTAAGAAAACTAATGGATATTATCTTGGGTCAAAACAATACAGTGTATCTTTCTTTCTCCTTTGTGATGGAAACTCTCTTTATAAAAATTATTCACAGAAGAGTAGTCTGAATTCAAGGAACACATGAGATTACACAAAGTAAACTGGTTTGTGTTCAAGCCTAGGGAGCAGTTTAGGAAGAGGCTATATGACCAAAGGTTGGCCATGTCTGAACCCAAAACAGTTTCTATGTCCTGGAACTTTTGCAATCTTTATATAATTTATTTTTCTTCAGCCCAGAACTGTTAGATATGTTTGAATAAATCAGTATACCAAAACTCTAAGAATTTCTCAATTATAATGATACAGCTAGAACCTGGCTGGTAAAACCTTATAATCTCCCCTGCCAAAGTTTTTCCATGCTTCTGCTAACCAGAGGTTAGACTTCTCATTGGAAAGCATGTCAAATCAAATTGGAAAAAAAGAAAAAAAAAAAACAACTAAAACCTCTTTAGGATTATTTGAGCACTGAGACAGTAGTAACTAAAGTCCCTTCTAATTCCAAACACCTATATATGTGGAAAAGCTGCCATTTAAATGTTTGATTTCTTCTAATGTGTTATATTATTTATAGTTTGTCATATCATGTGTCCTGTATCATATTAATGTAATTATCAGGGTGTCCACAAACTGTTTTTTTCATAATGTTAATGTAGCATTTATTTAGCATTTCATTACTGACACAAACATATATGTAAACCATATGTTAACATTAAATTTACTTAGTTTTTTAATGAGGGGTTTCTTTTGCAAACTTAGCTTTAAAAAACAATCTGAGATCAAAAAGGAACAGAGGATCCATTGGGTTCTTAATCCATTAGCCATATCAGTAACAGGTTGAAGAGAGTCTGAGGACCCATTTCTTCCTGTCAGTACTGTAAAATAGGCAGAGATAGAAGCTAGCAGGGTTGGCCATGTCTGATTGGAGAAAGCCATTGTAAGGGAAAAATACTGACTTCCTAATCTTCTATGCAGTAGAATTTCTTCTCTCTTTATGAGACTGAGTGAGAGAGAGAGGAAGGAAGGAAGGAAGGAAGGAAGGAAGGAAGGAAGGAAGGAAGGAAGGAAGGAAGGAAGGAAGGAAGGAAGGAAGGAAGGAAAGAAGGAAGGAAGGAAGAAAAAGAAAGAATATATTCTAAGAAAAATATATATATATTTCTATGTAATCAGGTACAGAATAGGAAACCAATGTCCAAGGAGGTTAAGTATTCATGCGAACTCACAAAGCCGGTGAGTAGCAGAACTAGATTTGAACCTAAGAGTTCCTAGTCCAAAACCTCATGTTTAATTCAAAGTAGCACACCACCTAGGGCCAGCTTGAGATTTTAGTAATTTACTTTTTAAATTACATACAGCAAAATTCACCCTTTTTGTTTATGAGTTTTGATAAATGCATACGGCCATGTAACCATGACCACAGTTAACATAGAGAATAGTTCAACCACCCCCAAATTCCCGCATGCTGCCCCTTTGGAAAGAAACCTTTTCCACATCTTAATACTGGCAAAGAGGAAGGAAGAAAGGGAGGGAGGGTGGGAAGAAGAATGATTCTTCTCCACTCCCCAGTTTTCAGGTGGAACTTTTTCTTGGTTCTCAGGCCATAAAAAGGAGATGTTTATAGGGGTGTCCTTTCTGTGAATTCCTGAGACTTGGATCAAAGCTGGGAGATAAAGGAGGAAAACAACAAACAAACAAGAAAGGCACCATGGTACTTGTTCTTCACATTTTAATTTTCCTCTCCAGACAGCCTGCTACTCTTTAATTTTCAGAGTCTTAGGTAGTTGCTTTTAATGTATTTATATATATATATTTATATATATATTTATATATAAGAAGTCCATGCTTCTTAGTAGTAGTGTAAGAGAGACAGAGGCTGTAGGGGGCTTACTCCAACGTGGCCAGCATGAGAAGTCCAGATTGAATTTAAGAAGGAAACATGGATGCCTTGATGGAATATTTCAATTCCAAAGGGCAAATTAGGTTCTACTATTATTTAGCCTAAATAGCACAAGATGTTCTGTTAGTATTAAGAAGCCAAACATTAATTAAGCTCTCAGTAATATCAGGGATATTAGCCTGAGCAGATTAACTTTTATCCTGCAGCTAGATTTTAGCAAGGATTGCAACATTAAGATTAGTTTTCAGATCTCTAGCCAGTAATGAAAGATATGTTGGATTTGTCCTTGGTTCTGAGGTAGGAAATTCGATAAATAAAATATCAGGTCTCTGGCATGTGCATGAGATGCAGGATATCTTCAGAGTGCATAAGGACTCAGAAGTTTTGGTATACTCAATTATTTCCACAGATTGATTTGATTTCTGTATATCCATACAAAGAAAACTGTGCTTCAGAGGATGTGATTGCCCTCTAGTGGGGGCCACCCAAACTGCAGATCAAAATTACCAAGGTCTCTAGGAAGTTCTGAAGATCTGGCCAAATCTACAACGTACAGTAAACATTCTAAGGATGTAGAATTATGCTGCATGTTTGATTTCCTCTTTTCTCTATTTTTCGTGACATATATTTTTAACACACCATATTTAAAATATTTTCATTTCAACACATAAAATAAAATTATTAATAAGGTATTCTATATTATTTTTTCATATTAAATCATAAAAATCCAGTATTTATGTTAGAACACGTCTTAATTTTGACTAGTCACATACAGAATGCTTAATAGTTGCATCTGACAAGTTTCTCATGGTGGGCAGCATGGCTTTCGGCAGTTATAGCTATTAATTTTTTCAAGTTTTTCTTGCATATAGACATTACTCTAAAATCTTTTACTAGATTGTGATAATTTTTCAGTTGGTTCTCTGGTTCTACACTGGCAATATATAATCTATAAATTATAACAATTTTTCACTTCCATTTAAGTATTTAATAATTTATTGTCTTTTTCCAATATGTTGCATTGGATAGGACCTACTAGAAACATTTTCTTTTTAATTTCTTTTTTGTTAGTATGGTAAGAACACTTAACATGAGATCTATCAACTTAACAAATTTTTAAGTGCACAATACAGTGTTATTAACTATAGGTCCAGTGTAGTATAGCGGATATCTAGAACTTAGTCATCTTGCATAACTGAAACTTTATACCCATTGAACAGCAACTCCCCAATTCTCCCTCTCCCTAGGCCCTAGCCATAACCATTCTACTCTCTGCTTTTATGAGTTTGACTGTATTAGATACCCCATTTAAGTGGAATCATGAAGTATCTGTCCTTCTGGGACTGGTTTATTTCATGTAGTGTAATGTCCCTCAAGGATCATTCGTGTTGTCACATATGGGAGCATTTCCTTCTAAGTCAAAATAACACTGTTTATAGCACATTTTCTTTATCCACTCATTCATGAATGGACTTTTAGGTTATTTCTATATTTGGCTATTGTGAATAATGCTGTAGTGAACATGAAAGTGCAGATATCTTATCCTAATTTCAATTTTTTTTGATAAATATCCAGAAGGAGGATGGCTGGATCATATGGTAGTTATAGTTTAAATTCTTCTTATGAACCTCCATCTTGTTTTCCATAGTGGCTGTGCCATTTTACATTCCCACTAACAGAGTACAAGTGTTCCAATTTCTCTACACCCTCTTCAACACTTGTTATCTTTGTTTTCTGATAATAGCCATCCTAACAGTTGTGAAGTGATATCTCATTGTGGTTTTGACTTGTATTTTCCTGGTGATTAGTGATGTTGAACATCTTTCCACATACTTGTTGGCCATTTCCATGTCATTTTTTTTTTTTTTTTTGAGAAATGTCCATTCAAATACTTTACCCATTCTTAAATTGGGTTATTTGTATTTTTGCTGCTAAGTTGCAGGAGTTCTTTATGTTTTGGATATTAACCCATTAGCAAATACATACTTTGCAAATATGTTCTCCCATTCTGTAGGTTGTCACATCACTCTGTTGATTGTTCCCTTTGCTGTGCAGAAGGTTTTCAGTTTGATGTAGCCTCACTTGTCTATTTATGTTTTTGTTACCTGTGCTTTTGGTGTCACACCCAAGAAGTCCTTGCCCATACATATGTCATAAAGTTTTTCCCCTTTGTTTTCCTCTAGGAATTTTTATAGTTTCTGGATTTATGTTTAAGCCTTTAATCCATTTTGAGTTTATTTTTGTGTATTGTGTAAGATAGGGGTTCACTATCATTCTTCTGTATGTGACTATCCAGTTTTCCCAACATCCTTTGTTGAAGACTATCCTTTCCCCATTTTGTACTCTTGGCATCCTTGTCAAAGATCAGTTAATTGTATAGGTGTGGGTTTATTTCTAGGTACTTTATTATGTTCTATTGGTCTATATTTCTTTTTTTTAAATGCAAGCACCATACGGCTTTAATTACTGTAGCTTTATAATATGTTTTGAAATCTGGAGGTGTGATGCCTTCAGCTTTGCTCTTCTTGCTCACAATTATTTTGGCTATTCATATGTTTCTATATGACTTTTATGATTTTTTTTCTATTTCTGTAAAAAAATGCCACTGTGGTTTTGATAAAAAATACATTGAATCTGTAGATCACTTTGGGTAGTATGGACATTTTAACAATATTGTGTCTTCCAATTCATGAACATGGGATGTCTGCCACTTATTTGTATCTTCTTTAATTTTTTTTAATGGTTTATAGTTTTTAGTGTATAAGTCGTTCACCTTCTTGGTTAAGTTTATTATTATTTTTAATGCTATTGTAAATGGGGTTGTTTTCTTAATTTTCCTTTCTGATAGCTCATTGTTCGTATATAGAAAAGCAACTTTAATTTTGTGTCCTGCAACTTTACTGGATTCTTCAACAGTTATTTTTTTGGGGGGCGGTGGGTGGGCATCTTTAGCAGTTTTCTCCATATAGGATCATGTCACCTTCACAGATAATTTTACTTCTTTCTTTCTGATTTGGATGCTTTCTATTTCTTTTTCTTTCCTGATTGCTTTGGTTAGGACGTCCAGTATTATGCTGAATTGGAGTGGTGAGTGTGGGCATCCTTGTGTTGTTCCTGGTCTTAGAGGAAAAGCTTTCAGCTTTTCATTGTTGAAGATGATGTTATATGTGGGCTTGTCACGTAAAGCTTTTATTATGTTGAGTTAACTTCCTTTTATGCCTAGTTTGTTGAGAGTTTTTTATTATGAAATGCTATAGAATCTTCTTGAAAGCTTTTTCTACTTCTAGTAAGATGATTGTATAATTTTTTGCACATCATTTTATTAATGTGGTGTATCACATTAATTAATTTGTATATGTTGAGCAATTCTTGCACCCCAGGTAGAAATCCCACTTGACCATGCTTAAATGATCTTTCTAATGTCATTTTGAATTCAGTTTGGTAGTATTTTGTTGAGAATTTGGCATATATATTCATCAAGGTTATTGGCCTGTAATTTTCACTTGTCATAGTGTCTTTGTCTTGCTTTGGTATCACGGTAATGCTGGTCTCAAAAAATGAGTTTGAAAGTGATCTCTTTTATTTTTTGGAAGATTTTGAGAAGAATTAGTGTTAATCATTCTTTAAAGATTTGATAGAATTCACCAAAGAAGCCATTTAATCCTGGGCATTTTATGTTGGGAGGTTTTTGATTAATGCTTCAATCTCTGTACTCTTCTTGTCTGGTCATATTTTATATTTCTTCATGATTCAGTTTGGTAAGTTATATTTTTCTAGGACTTTATCCATTTCTTCAAGGTTATTCAATACTTCGGCATACATTGGTTGATAGTAGTTTATTATGATCATTTTTATTTCTGTGGCATCATTTGTAATTTCTCCTTTCATTTTATTTGTTTCTTCCTTCTTCTTTTTAGTCAGTCTACCTAAAGGTTTGTTAATTTTATTGATCTTTTCAAAAAAACAACTCAATTTTGCTAGAGTTTTTTGTTTAATTATTTTAGTCTATATTTCATTTATTTTTGCCCTAATCTTTATTATATCCTTCCTTCTCCTAACTTTGGGAATAGTTTTTTCTTTTTCTTCTAGTTTTCATAGGTCTAAAGTTAAGTAGTTTATCAGAATTGTTTTCTTTTCATTTTAGGCCTTTTTCCTGCAATTTCCTTTCTAGTACTCCTTTTCCTGTATTCCACAAGTTTTGGTACATTGTAATTTCAGTTTAATTTGTCTCATGATATTTTCCAATTTCCCTTTTGATTTTCTCTTTGACACATTGGTTGTTCAATAGTGTGTTGCTTAATTTCCACATATTTGTGAATTTTTCAATTCTCCTTCTGTTATTGATTTCTACATTTATTCTATTTTGGTCAGAAAAGATATTTGACATAATTTCCATCATCTTAAATTTGTTAAGACTTGTTTTTTTACCTAACATGTGATCTATTCTTGAGAATGTTACATGTGCACTTGAGAAGAATGTGTATTCCACTGCTGTTGTGTGTATTCTTCTGCATATGTCAGTTAGTTCCATTTGGTCTCTATTGTTGTTCAAGTGTTCACTGTTTCCTTATTGTATTGGTGTCTACCTCTCTCATTAGGTCTAATAGTGTTTGCTATACAATAGTGAGTACTTTGATATTGGGTGCATATATATTTATGATTGTTACATCTCGTTGGATAGATCTCTTTATCATTACATAATTCCTTCTTTGCATTTTTTATAGTTTTTGTTTTAAAATCTATTTATCTGAAATAAGAATAGCTACTCTTGCCCATTTTTGCTTTCTATTTGCATGATATATCTTTTTCTATCCCTTCATTATTGGTCTGTGTGATTCTTTACAGTTGAAATGGGTTTCTTGTATGCAGTATGTAGTTGGGTCTAATTTTTTAATCCATTTGGCCAGTCTATGTCTTTTGAGTGAGAAATTCAATCCCTTTGTATTTAGAATTGTTATTAAAAGGTATTGTCTTATTCCTGGCATTTCACTGATTTTTGTACGGTTGTTTTAAATATCTTTTGTTCCTTTTTTTCCTCTTTTTTTGTTTGTCATCTGTGTTCCTTGGTTTTTTGAGAAGATATAGTTTCTTTCTTTTTCTCATTTGCATATATGCTCTAGCAATGGGATTTGTTATTTATCATGTATTTGTGGTGGTGATGATCATTTTTTGGATTCCAAATGGAACTACTTTGAAGATTTCTTGCAGTCTATGTGGTAGTGAACTCCCACAGAATTTTTTTGTCCAGGAAATACACTATTTCTCCTTCGTTTCTGATGGATAACATTGGTGGGTGTAGTATTCCTGGCTGGCAATTTTTTTCTTTTAGTACTTTGAATATATAATCACATTCTCCTCTGGACTGTAGGATTTCTGCTGAGAAGTCTGCTGTTATTCTGCTGGGGACTCCCTTATAAGTGACTTGATACTTTTCTCTTGCTGCTTTTAGGATTCTCTCTTTGTCTTTGACTTTTGACAGCTTGAAGACAGTGAGTCTTAGAGAGAACCTCTTTGGATTGAATCTATTTGGGAATAATTGAGCCTCTTGGATATGAAAGTCCATATCTCTTCCTAAACCTGGGAAGTTTTCCATGATTATTTTTTGTCTTTTCTATAATGGCCATTCTAACTGGGCCAAGATGATACCTCATTGTGCTTTTCATTTTCATTTCTCTGATGTTGAGCATTTTTTCATATACCTGCTGACTAGTCGTGTGTCTTCTTTTGAGAAATATCTACTCAGTACATTAGCCCATTTTTTAATAGGATTATTCCTTTTTTTGGTATTGAGTTGTTTAATTTCTTTGTATAATCTGGATATTAATCCCTTGTTGGATGAATAGTTTGCAAAACAAGACACATTAAAATGTGCTCAACATCATTCAGCATCAGGGAAAAGCAAATCAAAACCACATTAAAATATCATCTCACCCCAGATAGAATGGCTATTATCAAAAAGACAGAAAATAACAAATGCTGGCGATGATGTAGAGAAAAGGGATACCTCCTACACTGTTAGTGGGACTGTAAATTGGTGCAGCCATTATGGAACATGGTATGAGGTTTTCTGAAACAATTACAGATGAAACTGCTATATTACCCAGCAATTCAGTTGTTGGGTATACACCCAAAGGAATGGAAATCATCATGTCAATGGGATACTTGCACTCTCATATTTACTGCAGCTTTAATTACAATAGCTAAGTGTTGGAACCAATTTAAACGCCCATCATTGAATGACTGGGTAAGGAAAATGTGGTATATTTACACAATGGAATACTACTGAACCATAAAAAATAATGAAATTCTCCCATTCATAGCAACATGGATGAATTTGGAGAAAATTATATTAAGTTAAATAAGCCAGGCACAGAAAGAGAATTACTACATGTCTTCACTTATATGTGGAAGCTAAAAAGAAAAATAAATAAATAAATATAAAAAGAAAGAAATATACATACAACCATTACAACAATACATTGAACTTCCAAAAGGAGAAAATAGAACTAAGGTTACCAGAGGTGAGAATTGGGGAGGGGGCCCTTTACCAATTCCTTCATGGAAAAAAGACACAGAAAACTATTACATTGTAAAATGTTGAATAGGCTAATTATCTTTACTTCAGCATCACATTTTACACACAGTACCCCACAAATACATACAATCAACTATGTTTCAATAAAAAAATAGTATGAAGTTTCTTCAAAAAACTAAAACTAGAACTTCCACATTTATACAGCCATCCTACTACTGGGTATTTATCAAAAGAAAAATAAATCAGCATACCAAAGAGATATCTGCACTCCCATATTTATTGCAGCACTATTTACAATAGCCAAGATATGGAATCTACCTAGGTGTTCACTGACAGATGAATGGATAAAGAAAATGTGGCATATATACACAATGAAATACTAATCAGCCATGAAAATGAATTACATCCTGTCATTTGTGACAACATGGATGAGATCCTGGAAAACATCATGTTAAGTGAAATTAGGCACATAAAGATAAATACCATAAGTTCTCACTCATATGTGGGAGCTAAAAGCATTTAAAGTTGAAATTTTATTTTATTTATTTTATTATGTCGATATACATTGTGGCTGATTATTGTTGCCCATCACCAAAACCTCCCTCCCTCCTCCCTCCCCCTCCCCCCCAACAATGTCCTTTCTGTTTGCTTGTCGTATCGACTTCAAGTAATTGTGGTTGTTATATCTTCTCCCCACACCCGTTTTTTTTTTTTTTTTGCGTGTGTGTGTGTGTGTGTGTGAATTATATATTAATTTTTAGCTCCCACCAATAAGTGAGAACATGTGGTATTTCTCTTTCTGTGCCTGACTCGTTTCACTTAATATAATTCTCTCAAGGTCCATCCATATTGTTGCAAATGGCAGTATTTCATTCGTTTTTATAGCTGAGTAGTATTCCATTGTGTAGATGTACCACATTTTCCGTATCCACTCATCTGATGATGAACATTTGTGCTGGTTCCAACTCTTGGCTATTGTAAAGAGTGCTGCGATGAACACTGGGGAACAGGTATACCTTCGACTTGATGATTTCCATTCCTCTGGGTATATTCCCAACAGTAGGATAGCTGGGTCGTATGGTAGATCTATCTGCAATTGTTTGAGGAACCTCCATACCATTTTCCATAGAGGCTGCACCATTTTGCAGTCCCACCAACAATGTATGAGAGTTCCTTTTTCTCCGCAACCTCGCCAGCATTTATCGTTCAGAGTCTTTTGGATTTTAGCCATCCTAACTGGGGTTAGATGGTATCTTAAAGTTGAAATTTTAGAAGTAGAGTGTAGAATTGTGGTTACTAGAAGCTGAGAACGGGAGACAGAAGGCTGGAATAGGGAGAATTTTTGTTTACAGATACAAAATTATAACTATATAGGAAAAATAAGTTCTATTGGTCTACAGTAGTGCTAGGCATCTATAATTAACAATAATTTATTGTATGTTCTCAAATGGCTAGAAGTGAGGAGCTCAAATGTTGTCATCACAAAGAAATGACAAATTTTTGCAATAATGAATGTGCTAATTGCCTTGATTTGATCATCACATGTTGTACATATGTATTGAAATATAACTCTGTACTCCATAAATATGTACAATAAATGTGTCAATTCAAAAATATATTATAAAGAAAGAGAGGAAGAGCTGAAAACATAGCTGTAGCACCTCTTCACATTCTGTGAGGATGGGACACCATACTTTAGGAATACGAATTTTAGGAAAAAGAATATGCATTGAATCAGAAACTATTAAATGGACCTTTGTCCCTGTGGAAGGCTGAGTAATATCTCTCCCACCTCCCTACCTCCATGCAACAATTCCACATCCCAATCCCCAGAACCTGTGAATTCTACCTTATATGGCAAAAGGAAATTTGCAGCAGTGATTAAGGATCCTGAGATGGGGAGATTATGTTTGATTATCCAGTGAGCACAAAATTGAATCACCAGCGTCCTTATAAGTGGGAGGCAAAGGGATATTTAACTATAGAAAAAGAGAAGCTGATATGAAAACAAAAGTAGAGATTGAAGTGATGTTCTTTGTTGAGGGAGGAAGGGGTAACAGCCAATGAATATAGGCAGGTACTAAAAGTTGAAAAAGGCAAGGAAATGGATTGTTTCCTCAGAGCCTCCATAAGGATCCAGCATTCTCAACACTTTAACTTTAGCCCAGTGAAACTGAATTCATTCATCTGACTCCCAGAACTGTAAGAGAATAAATTTGTGTTGTTTTAAGACACTAAATTTGTGGTAATTTGTTACACCATTGATAGGAAACTAATACAGTCTTCAGTGGTAAGAAGACACGGATCTGGGAAATAAGTGGTAGAATCAGTAGTAACTACAATTACCAATAACCCACTGAGAAACTTTGTATTTTCTCTCGTCTCTGGGATTACAGCATCCCCTGCAGAGGGAAACACTCTTGTAAGGAGACACAGCAAAATTCTCATTGAATAGTAAGCTTTGGCTGCTTCCTGGGACTGTTTGGGCTCCAGAGTCTGCAGACCAATAGACAAGAAGAGAAGTCACCATCATGTCATGTGGAATTGACCCTGATCAGCAGGAGGAGTTAAGGATGCTATCAAGAAAAGGGGAGAAATACATGTGGAATTTAGTTGAACCACTGTGGGTAGCTCTTGGTACCACCTACTATCCCACTAAGGCACGAAGAGGTAATAGCTGAGTGGAGGAGGGAGATGCTGAGTTCTAACTTCAACAAAAGGGACTGTAGCTTGTCTCACAAACCCTGCTCTACATTTTTGCTTAGGAATAGAGTTTACTAAAACCCTGGAACAACTGCTTCCCAAATGTGTATGGACAAATGGATGCTCAAAATGTAAAGGGTGGGCTGTGGCAGAAACAGAAATTTACTCCTCACATGCCATTTCAAGAAAGAATTTGCTACAAAGATGAAGAGTGTGGTCAGCTGGCAACCTTTAGCTGTTACTTCCTGCAGGATGTGTCTAAAATTCCAGGCAGAAGTTATACTTTCTCAAAGTTACCCTGGCCATTGACTAGGTAAGGTAGTGGTACGAGGAACTGGCCGAGTTTTTTCCCAGTGTGAAACTACTATGATAAGCAATTTTTGCTGTAATGTTCCCGACTGGTCTAGAAGAAACTGTGTCATGCCTGCATGTGATGGTGTGATGGCTTCAACTGCATGATCCTATTTTGTCTCATTTTTTTTCCCCACAGATATTACTCCTTAATAGACCTTTTGTACTTCAACATTTGCTTCTCAGAGGTCTCAGCCTATATAAACCTTATGCCAATTATTTGAATAATTTGGTAAAATGGAAAAAATCTTGAAAAATAAAACTTAACCAAATAAAAAGAAAATTGAAAAGAAAATCTGAAAAAAATGCATACACTAGTATATAGACATATATATTCATATATACATGAAATATATCATGATATATTATGTATAAAATATATATAAAATATATGTATACATACACCTACACAAAAAAACGCTGAATTATTAAACAAACTTTTCTAAATGGAAACTCCAGAGAGAGATGGTTACATTGTTGAATTTTACAAAGCATTAAAGAAAGAAAATAATACCAATTTTCTACAAACTCTTTTAGGAAATAGAGGAGGAAGGAACACATAATTTATTTCATGAAGCCATTATAATCCTGATACCAAAATCTGATGAAGACATTATAAGAAAAGAAAATTGCAGACCAATAACCTTGATGAAAATGCATACTTATGTATTAACAAGTATTATCAAATCAAATCCAGCAATGTATAAAAATAAAATCTTGACTACATAGAGGTTATTCCAAAGATCCAATAAGGAAAATTTCAATTTTTGAAAATCAATCATTATTGCTTATAACATACCATGTCAACAAAATGAAGTAAAAAATATGATTATTTAAGCAGAAGCAGAAAAAGCATTTGAAACAATCTAATACTTACTCATGATAAAAACTATCACCAAACTAGGATTGAAGAGAACTTCCTCAATCTGATAAAGGGCATTTATACAAAACTATAGTCATTATATTTAGTGGTTGAATTATTGAAAACTTTCCCTCTAATACTGAGAAAAAGACGAGGATCTCTGTTCTTGCCTCTTCTATTCGACCTTGTTTATTGGTCATGGCTAGTACAATAATGGTAGAAAAATAAATAAAAATTGTATTTATTAGACAGGAAAAATTAAACATGTCTCTATTAACACACAATGTGTTCGTTTACTAGAAAATTCCTAAGGAAGTTGTAAAACCCCAAATAAAATTGATAAGTAAACACAGAATGAATACAGGACATGAAGTCAATATATGAAAATTTAAATTATTACCATATATTGACAACTGACAATTGGAAAATGAAATTATGAAACAATATATTTACCAATAGCATCAAAAACATGACCTATTTAGGAATAAAGTTTACAAATTATATGTAAGGCCTATAAATTAACAGCACAAACCATTGCTAAGTATTGAAGGACATCTAAGTAAATGGAAAGATATAGCATGCTTGAAAACAGAAGACTTACAAGTTTCAAATTTCCCTAATCAATGTATAGATTTAATGCAATCCCAATCAAAATCCCAGAAAGATTTTTTTTGTAAATATGAGTTTTATTCTATTTTACATGGAAATCTAAAGGATCTAGTATAGCCAAGATAACCTTAAAAGGTAGAACAATAATGAAGGACTTTGTTAAATGACCTGATATTGATAAGTCCACTGTGGTTATGGTGGTTATGTAAGATGTTTCTTAGGTAAAAGACAATTAAATATTAGAGGTAAATGAGCTTGTGTGCAACTTATTCTTGCATATGGGGAAAGTGTGGGATCATGGAGGAGGGGCAGGAGCAGAGAGTGAACACATGCAAATGATGGAATAAAAGGTAAACAATTGTAGAATTTGGGTAAAATATATTCAGGAGTTTCTTGTACTATTCCTGCAACTTTCTGTATGAAATTATATCAGAATAAAATGCTAGCCAAAATATAAATGGTGCTATGAGATCATATAATAAAGTGACCTAACCTAGTTTGGGAGGTTCAAAACACTTTTTCTGAAGAATTATTCATGGTCTGACCTCTTTGGGCCAGTCATAAGTCTTGGACGTCCACAGCTCTCATTTAATGCTTCTAAAATATTCCTGAATTATTCTCACTTTTGGAATGTTGCCAACTCTTGAGGTGTCAAAGCACAATGAATATTTATAGCTGAAAAAAATGGAAGTGATTTAATGAAAGTAAAATGATACTATTTCTATGGAAGTAAATTTTTACCCACAAGGATCTTATTTAGCCATGTTTTAATCAATATTTTAAAAAGAACAACGAGATAGACTTGATACTTCCCTATCTTACTTGTCCTCTGACCTGTCTTTTGTATCTGATAGGAGCTATTCTCATCACAGCATGGTCGATGGATGGCTAAACCACACCCATAGATGTAGATATGCGCAGTCCCAAGTTTGAGTAAGTGGCAGAACCCAGAAAGTTGTCCTACCTAATGAGCGGTTTCTCACCTTGCTTCTCACTGACTCTTTTCTGGGTCTTTATTTCTATAGTTCAAATACTGTTCCAGAAGCCATGGGAGATCAAAGGAAACATAAAAGAATATCTGATTTCCCCAAAATGGCGGTCTCATCAGAATAATTTCAATATTAATATCAAATTACGGAGGAAACACCATATTAAAACTGTACATCAAATGAGAACTGTTTATAAGTCAATTTGTCAACAGCAACCTCAAAATTTACCATTAACTATGGTAAATTTTTCACTGTTCTTTGCTCTGTGTAGGATAGTACTGGTCAGCATTAATTTAACAGGTTGCTTTAAAATAAAACATCTCAAGAAAATTTAGGAATTTATTGACTCCTGAGACTGTGATAGGTTTTGACCGGAAAATTGCATCCATGTGATAAATAACTGCTTTTCAGAGTGCCTTAGCATTTCTAAATCAAGGCCTGGTTGTTAACGTGTAGAAATAGGAATGATATCATTATTCTCTCTGTATCTAAATTGTTTCCATTGTAGTCTGTGTTGCAATTCTACTTGAGAAAGGATTTGAAACATTTATGAATGTCTTTAAGACTTGTAAGCAATTCATTATCTTCATTCTGTAGAGAATGGAAATGTAAAAATCCTAAATTCTGTAACTCCATTTTAGGACCTTGTCAAGTATCCCCCAAGACATTATAGAATTACTGACAAATCCCAATGGAAGCAATTTCTATTACTGCAGCATTCAAGTATTCTACTAGCAGAGAGCTCCATTACAAAGCCAGCACTGAATGTTGGGGGACAGGATCAACAACATATCTTTATAAGAGACTATTATAATAGGTTTTTCCTTATATAATTGCTACTCTAAAAACCTTCAAAAATATTTCTTTAATGTCTGGCTATAAAAGTAATATTAAGGAAGAATGTCGTACTAAGAAAAATATAAAAGGAAGAAAGGCCTATGGTTCAATGAGCCAAAGATGAAAACTGACACGACTGTACGTTTTTCCACTGTGTCTCTACTTGTATGTATTACATGCTACTGTGGTTGGAATATGTCCCCCAAAGCTCATGTGCTGGGAGCATAATCCGCAATGCAACAGTATTGGGAGATGGGGTCTTTAAGAGGTGATATGGTTATGAGGGCTATGCCCTCATGAATAGATTAATGCTATTATTGCAGGAATGGCTTCCTCAAAAATGGATGAGTTTGGTCTGATTTCCACTCTCTGTCTCGCACACTCGCTTCCCTTTCCACCTTCTGCCATGGGAAGAAGGCTTTCAGCACATGCAAAACAGATGCTGGCACTGTGCCCTTGGGCTTCCCGTCCTCCAGAATCATGAGCCAAATAAATCTCTTTCCTTTATAAATTACCCAGTTTGTGGTATTCTGTTATAGCAGCAGAAAATGGACTAAAACACATGCCTACATTTTATCCAGAAATATCCTCCAGTGTTCTGGTTACCAGTAGTTTCCTTATTTCAAATCAAAAGACATTTTTCATGGTTTTCCTTATTTGACCTTGTTGCTACATTTGACATTGATGATCCTCTCCTCCTTCTTGAAATTTTCTACTCTCCTGGCCTTCATAATGTCATACATTGACTTCATATCACCCAATTGTTCCTTCCAGTACTTTTGGTTGGCTCTTCTTCCTTACCCAACCCTTAAATATAAATGCTTAGCACAATTTCAATCTTGACCCAATGCTCTTTTTATTTTGTTGTTTGTAGGAAATCGCATCATCTCTTTGTCTTCAACTCCTACCATATGCTGACTTCTTTCATATCTGTATTTCCAGCCAGGGTTCTTTTCCAGGCTTCATTCTGCCTGCTACCTATTTCTACCTGTATTAGGTTTTTAATAGTATTCCTACTTCTATATTCATTGATAAGAACGAGGCTTTTAAACTTTTGTACTTCCTTGTCACTCACTGTCCAATTTCTGAGCATTCTATTTTCTAAATATTTCCTGAATCTGCCTCCTCATCTCCATTCTTACTAATATCGTCCCATTTCAGTCTCAGTGACTTTTTTCTAGACATGAACAAAACTAAATATGACCTTTCCTTGATACTGCTGTTAATTTAGCTTAATCATATAGTCCATGAGGGGCCAACAAAATGTTTTCAAAAGGAAAGTGACATTAGCATCATAGAAAAAAAAAAAACCCACGTCATGTCTACAGTGTGGAAATAGAAATTTAAGAGAAGGAAGAGCAGCTAAGAGGTTGTTCTAGGAATCTAGGTGAGGGATGAGAGCCTACAGTAAAACATCGAGGGTAAAAATAACGTAGGAGACAGATTAAAAATATATTTAGGAGAAAAATGGTTAAGAAATGGTGATTGATAGAAGACATGAGGTAAAGTAACTTTCATGCTGCTAATCTTTCAGGAAATTAACCGTTATGCTGTGTCTTGCCTTTTGCCCATTTCGACACTATATCATTTACTCACCAATATGGTCTCATCCTACTATTCTTACAAATCATCTTTTCAATTTAGATATAATAAACTCAATACCTCCCTCTCCAAATACACTCTCACTTCCACTCGATATGTTCATATTCATCAAATCTGCTATTTAAATCGCCCTTCCAATAATAATTTAATATTTAACGTGTATTAGACAACATGGAGGATAAAAGGTGCATTAGGTGTCATCTCTCAGCTCCTAGAAGATACAAAGCAGAGCATCAATCACTTCATAGCACAGACTTCTCTCAGGCCATTATTTTCCTTCTACCATGCTGAACTCTTTCCACATCTTGGTTTATTATTTATCTAATCTTCTCATAAAATTTATCAACATGAATGCTATCATATGCCTTATCTGTTCTTGCACCAAAGCAATATCCTCTTATTGAGTATTAACATTGTGGCTGGCAAGAGTATTTCATATATCTTATCTTAATTAATACTTACAATACTCTTACAAGATGTTTGTTAGCCTTATTTGAAAAGTGTGTTAACCAAAGAAGAGAGATTAAGTAAATTGCCAATATCATATAACTAATAAGTACTATTGCTGTGAATTTGAGGCCAAGTGTTAATTATTTCTGTCTACTTACTTCAAGTGGCTTAATGATCCTTTTATTTGTGGTTTGGGGAGAGAATAAAGAGGAGAGGACATATCTGAAAAATAGTTAGAACTGAAGTATTACATGTGATCATTTCCAAGTTTATATTAGACTGCTTTCAAATACCAAGTATTTAGAATACTTTATGCTTCAAATAAATATTGCCTTAATTTTGTTTCCTGGAGTTAAATGGTTTCATATTTTTATGCAAAAATAAATGTATTTTGGTTTTTGTTTTGCTTTTATGTTGTCTTTTTCTCCCCCTTAGTTATGGGATATCTGATTCTTTGTAATAAACCTGAATATTTACAAATTTTCAATTGTTCTAATTCCTTGACAGTTTGCTTTTCATGTAGAGTGAACATGTCTGTCCTTTCACACTTTATGTTGATTTACATTATACCAACCAAGTTCTATCTTAACATAATTGCTAAAGTGCCTGGTAATTGTAGGCAGTTTATGAGTCTATTTTCAGAGTTGGCATTTTTATTGATTATTGCAATTATCTTTAATAACAGGTTAATTATTCCTGGGGCACACATGATATTTTGATATATGCATATTTCAAAGAATTGAAGTATCACATCTAAGAGTTTGAAGAGAACTTAAAGGTCAGTTAGCCAAAATTATCATTTAAAATTTTTATTCAAAACATAGGTATATGATCCAGACCACTGTGAGCAAAACATTAAAAAAAGGACATTTTCCAATAGTAGCCATGGAAGGAAAATTATCATTTTTTTATTTGCTTAAAAACAGAATAACTATCTCAACAATGCTTAGTAATAAGAGCACTCACTATATGCCAGGCACCATTCTAAGTGCCTACATGTATAAACTTTGTAATATAGCAATCCTGTGATAAAGTTATTATTTCCATTTTGTAAATGATATAACTGAGGTGCAGAGAGATAAAATAAATCTGCTCAAAATCACACAACCAGTTAATGGCAGACCTAGGTTTCAAATCCAGGCAGTCTGGCTCCAGAGTTTACGCACTTCATGGCTACCCAATTCTTCTTCTTTAATCCTGTAAGAAGTCATCAGAATCTTTATTCAGTGATGGAGTTCGAGTTTTCTACATAGATTTTCATCCTTTCTTTAGTTTTGATGGACTTTTTGGATTGTACCAGGAAATCCATAAGATTTTATAGCCAGATTATTCTAATTGACAGGAAGAAAACACACGAAATTCCCACCATTTACTCACAGAATATCTATGTTGTACACCCAGCTTCGGCTGAGAGTGAGAGAAACCTCAGTCATTCGGCTCTAGTCAATATTTGATAAGAATATACATCATTTATTCAGTCAGCTGGATTTCTTTCTATAATGATATGCCACATTGATCAGCTCTGATAATATTTATAACTCACCTCATTTTAATAGGACTATTAATACTCCTGATGTTTCAACAAACAGCATTAATTATTTTAGTGTTGACATACTGACAAATCATTTGATATGTGGAAAAGAAAAATATAATCAAAGACAACCAAATTACATCCTTCAGCTGCTCATGGGAGAAAATAACGTTAATATTTAAAGTTTCAAAGAAGATTAACAACCATGCTTGTGAGAAGGTATCCAACAAAAGCAATCCAGTAATAATTTAGCAGTAGATATTGGCAATAAAACAAGATGCCCCAGTTAAGAATATTATATCATCCCAGAATGAAGCATCAATCCTAAATTTGTGGAATTAAAAGCATAATCACACTAGTTTAGTTTGCAAAGTTCATAGCCTTAGTTTGATGGGAATACACTTTGCAAGGATTTTATAGGCTAGGGAGTCTTCAACAAATAATTGCAGCTTGCATTATAACTGTGACGAAAAACCCTAGAATCTGGTTTATATTATCGTGAATAGAATAGATGACAGAAATGGTATACAGGAATTTAATTTTATGAAGCAAAAACACTTTGTAAAATATAATCAGTGGATATAAAATAATTTAGTGCTCATATGAACACACCTAAGAATTTACACATTCTTTCTATGCAAGTTAAATATTCTAATTTTAATATACACTAAGCGTTACACATCCAATGACGGCATTGCTTCAAAGTAAGTTGTTCCAGTACTATTGCCAGTGCTCAGAGAAATTATTAGAATTTATTGCTTGGAAATTTATTGAAAGCCAGCTGAAAGACACTTGAGAAACTTGTTCTCACCAATTATTATACCTTGTTTTAGACCAAAATATTTGTCAATTTCACATTTATTAAAGCAATTTCAAATTACTTTTTACGTTTTAGTTTCAAAAAATCACATCTGCCTGCAAACGATGGTAGTAATACAAAATGGTTACTGGCACATAGAAGATGTTAAATTAATGTTTCGTGGATAAATGAATGAGCAAGACACAGGATCCAGAGATAACTCCAAGAAATAAGCTTCACAAATTATTTAAGCAGTAGCTTCATCATTGAAATATGTTTATGTTCTCCCATGTGGACTACTTAGAAGAGGATGACATTTATTTGGACAGATGAGTTCAAGTCTTCACATTATAAAATCAATCACCTTATTTTTAAGTCACACTTCATATATCCAGAGTTTAACTTCTGTTCTAAGATTTTTCAGGATTTGAATTTATTCAAATTTGTTTTAAGTTCTGTAAGTCAATTCAGAAGTTACTCACTGCTCTATAAATAATGCATAGGAAATAGGAATAGATGTAATAACATGAAGTTAGGCCATTACGAGTGAAAAAATATTTAATGCCAGTTCTGTCCAAATACAACTGAAAAATATGAGCAATCTTACATGTTCTTTGCACTCTCTTTATGATAGTTGCCCCATCATCAGACTGTAATTTTAGCTATGCTACCAGGGGGTCTTCAAGTAGATTTTTATATGTACATAATCAAAGAAAAATCAGCAAAACCCATTAACCAATGGACTGGTTTCAGTAAAATGGCCAGGAATTTTTGGTCACCAACCTAATGTTAGATAACAAGTTTGTTTGATTTTTTTTCCAAATTTAAACCAATTATTTGGGTGCAATTTACATTCAACCAAGACAAAACAGAAAATAAATAGACAGTGACTTGATTGGAGCCCTGGAGTTCTGCCAATCCCAGGTTTATAAAATAATGAAAAGACAACTACTCTAGGAGTTTCAAATACTAGGAGATCCTGAGGCTAGACTTTACGTATTTTTAAGCCAGATATTGTTGCCATGGCTCCTTCTCCAAGGTATCCAAGAATCCCATGGAGGGGAGTAAGTAAAGCAGTCATCCTTTCTCTTCCTGCCAACACAGGGATTAAAGTATAAGCAACTTCTCCTTCATGTTTATAGCAGTAGTTTACCTTCGATCTCAAAGTTTTGGGATAGCAAGAGAACATTCCCATCACAAAATCCATGGGGACTGTTGTCCTACTGGTAATTTTGAAAATAGATATTAAATAGCAAATGATCTTGAT
This sequence comes from Cynocephalus volans, assembly GCF_027409185.1. Classification (NCBI taxonomy): domain Eukaryota; kingdom Metazoa; phylum Chordata; class Mammalia; order Dermoptera; family Cynocephalidae; genus Cynocephalus; species Cynocephalus volans. Next base: position 161,057,013 of record NC_084478.1, on the reverse strand, counting down.
AACACAGTGAATTGCTTTTCATTTCTTTGTCTGATTATCCTTTAATATTCAGATTTGCACTTGCAATATAAAAATACATTTTTTTATATTAAGGATATACAGAAACCAAGGTTTCTGCTGACATGAACACCATGTAATAGTTACACTTATATATATTAGCTATGTTCCAAGGAAGTCGCTAATAAGGTTATAAATTATATTTTTTAAGAAATAGCTTTTATTATTTCCTACAATTTAGAAATGCATAAAGAAAAATACATGAGGAAGTAATCTATCCAAAGTTCACACAAGCAACTGGAACTGGAACAAATTTTGTCCCAACACAGAATTTATTTGGAAGCTGAGTAGCTTTGAGTTAAAAATCAGGGGACTTGGGAATGTGTGTCTTGTGTTTTGTTTGATAAGGCAGAAACATATCATGGAAGACTGAAAGTAAAAATCTCAATAAATTCTCAGTGACCTTTTCGATGAAGTATTACCCAAACTATTTTCTTGAATTTGATAGTAGCACTGTTAAAAAGGCCTGCTTACTCATCTTCCAAAATTAATCATTATATTTCATCCTCCCTGTCACTGAATTAACCTAAATTTTCATCATTCTTGCTTGAACATTTGAGGATTAAACGAATTAATACATGTAAAGTGCTTAGAACAGTGTCTGACACATTATAATTCAGCTTACTGCGGATCTACCATGTGCTGTAGGCATTACAGGAAATAAAGAGATAAATAAAATAAAATTACTTAAGCCCTTCAATTACTCAGAATCTAGTGGGCAAGGCAGAAACATAAAATCTGCACTGTGTGGAAGACTATAGCAAGTGCGGTAATAAAAGCACAAATGAGGATGAAAAGGGTAGGAAAAGCTATCTTTAGTATTACCCACTCATTTTTTCATTCATTAACTTAAATTAACTCAGTTTTTTCTCACAACCGTTTAAAGTAGCTGGATAGATGCTCCTTTTAGTATTAATGTTGTGCTTTATAGTTTATGAAGTATTTTCACATACACTGACTATTTATTTTAACCATCACAGCAGCCTCATAATAGAGATTCTAACATTATTTTATTTTATAGAAAGGAAACCGAGGTTTGGTCAACTGTCAGAGGTGTTCTGATGTCAAAGCTAGAATGAGAAAACTTTTGGGTAGTAGAAACTGCCCCAAGGTCACATAGCTAGTTAGCAGAGAAAGCTCAATTTGAGATTGTTTGAAAAGGCATATTCTGGACAATAAGTCCACACCTCAACTGATATGAAATGATCAATGTATCTATTTCCCCCAACTTCTAGTCCCTGTAATATGTGTTAGTGTCTATAAAAGAATCTACAGCAAAGGACTTTTTAGAAAAAATGGACTGGTATTGGCCATGATGTACTTTTAGGGCCTGTCTTCATAGCATATAAATATTTTATGGCATCCAGTATGGCCTTTACAAATAAGAAAAATAATGACAACAATTGACATTTCTAAAAGTGTTTTCAAGAAGGGATTGGCAAACATATTATTAATTTTATTCAAGAGGCTCACCCTTCCTCATTTAGTATTTACATTGAATGTATTTTTTTGGAGTGCATTGTTTTACATTAAATACTGAGAGAATATATCAAGTCAGTCTTTCCTGTGGACTCACTATTATTAGAATGACAGAAATATATTCAAGTATAGCATTGCTAATCAGAATGAATTTCTCTGCCACTTTTCTTGCTGTAAATTCTACAATACATGTGATGGGCTGATGTAAGAATTAGGGAAATAATTTTTTCAAATATTCAAATGAATTACAATTATAGGAACAGAATGATGGAAATTGTTAGGTATTAACTTGAAATTACCTCCCATTTAGGATATTCCAGCTTTCATTTAAAATCAGGTTTGTAAGTAAACTTAAAGAGAAAAAAACATTGCTGCTAAAATTATAGAACCAAATCTCTGAATCTGATGTGAATATATAATATTCAGGAAAGGATGGAACTTGTGTTGCCCATCAAAATTAAGTTCAAATGTGCATAGTATGAAAGCTATGCACAAACATTTTAACAATTGTTATCTTTTAAGGATCATACAATAGACATTTCATTCACAATTATTCTCTTCAAGCCAAGATGAAGGCTTTTCTATGAGCATAATATACACCTAGACCCCATTGATTTGGGGCTTGAGCATGAGATTTGTTGGAACCTACAGAATAAGAGTGGAGGCTTTAAGAGTCATTATTTGTTTCTGAACATGCTCATGTGCTCATCCTCAAAATACCCCAATTTTTTAAAGAGAAAAATGAGGATCAGAGTGGTTAGAGACTTGTTTGTAATCATATAGCTCATGAGTCTTCAAATCCATAAGGCTTGGAAGTAGCATTTTTTTATATAACTTTCATGACTTTTATTTTAATCAGTATTCTTTCAGAATCTTTTTTCCCAAGTTTCATGACTGTTTTTCTGTAACCATTTGAGTATCATGAAGAGAATCAGCAGGAGCGAAGAGAATCTGCTGAAGATACATTTGTGAGTTACAATAAGCAATCTTTTCATTCACATTTGTGCATAAAAAATACCATGTGACTTAAAATGTCATTTAAGAAAACTATAAGATAAGTAAGATTAAAAACTGGGCCAAACTTTGGCTCTCTGAGATCATGGTTGTATTTTCCTTGCCATCTGTAGAAGATATACCCCTACACCATATCTATAACTTGATTTATTTTTCACTTGTTCTGTCATGATTTCAGGATTCTAGGCCCACAATTTTGACATCTGGCTCATCGTTTCTATATTTGCTTCAGATGAACTTCAGAGTAATTGAATTCTACCCCAGAAGATAGAGCGTCAGACACATATCATAAACTGCATTACATTTTTGTAGGCTGAAAATAGGAAAAGTCGATTTTGATGGTTTTGGTTCGTAAACCAACTTGTCTTGGTATATAGGCTTTTCCTCATGCTGTATCACATCTTTGCAATCACCTAAATTTCATTTGCGGAGAATAATCATTGTTCAATAACTTCTCCAGGTATTCCTCATTACTGAAAAATGCTAATACAGTTTTTGCCCGAAACCCCTGCTGAGGGAAACAAAACCTGCATTGCTCTTCAAATTATTATAAGCTCAAACTTACAGCACTTGCCTCAAACATTTGCATGGAAACTATATCACAAAACATTCTCTCCTTGATAAGGAAAGTATAACAAGAATAAGATGTAGTTTCACCATTTCAGTTCAATCTTGCCCCCATACAAAAAAGAAATGGACAAGGTGAAGAAGTCACAAGTAAGAGTAAGGGGTTTCCCAACTGTACACTCTGGAACCCTGGTAACTCCATGCCTGAGTCACACAAGTCACTGTGGGAAGTAAGAAAAGGGGCAGTCAAGAGTATTTGACTCTCTACCTTAACAGAGCAGTTCTGAATTTATCTTTATAAACTGTGCTTGCATAATACTTTGTTTTAAAAAAGGTCCATGTAGAGAAAGAGGAACCCTTCTGCACTGTTGGTGGGACTGTAAATTAGTACAGCTGTTATGGAGAACAGTATGGAGTTTCCTTAAACAACTACAGATAGAACTACCATATGTTCCAGCAATCCCACTACTGGAGATATATCTAGAGGGTTGGAAAACATCAGGTTGAAGGGATACCTGCACTCTCATGTTTATTGCAGCTCTATTTACAATAGCCAGGCAACGGAACCAACTTAAATGTCCATTGACAGATGACTGGATTATTACTCAGTCATAAAAAAGAATGAAATTCTATCACTTGCAGCAATGTGGATGAGCCTGCAGAAAATTATTCTGAGAGAAACAACCCAGGTACAGAAAGAGAAATAGCATATGTTCTCACAGGTAAGTGGGAGCTGAATACATAAATAAAATAAACAATAAAGAGAGACAGAGAGAGAGAAAGAAAGAAACAACAATCACAGTAATACATTGAACTTTTAGAAAGAGAGAAAAGAACCTTAGTTACTATAGGTGGAAAAGGGGAGGGGAGGGTGAGAGGCAGGGGGGCTAATGAGGAATGATTAACTGACACAGAGAATGATTAAGTATTGTAATGATAAATAAGCTAACTATCCTGATCTAACCATCACACATTGTAAACAATTATTGAAAATCACCATTGTACCCCACATGTATGTATAATAAATTTTCTTTTTTAAAAAGAAAGATATCTCTAAGATTTTACTGATAATGTCTACTTAATATGAATAAATAAAGTTATGTTTCATCGAAAAAAAAATAGTCCATGGGGGGAAAAAAAAAGGTTTTGAAAATTTGAAATCAAACAGATTTAGGTTTCAGTCCTGGGTACAACTATGTGAACTTGGGCTAGTAACTTAACCCTCTGCTGTAGACTGAATGTTTATGTCCCCTGCAAATTTATATGTTGAAACCTAATTCCCAATGTAATGGTATTTGGAGGTAGGACTTCAGTACATGATTAGATCATGAGGGTAGAACCCTCATGAATGGGATTAGTGCCCTTATAAAGGGGACCCCAGGGAGCTCCCTCCTCCCTTCATCCATGTAAGGATACAGCCAGAAGTTGGCTATCTATGAACCAGGAAGGAGGCCCTCATCAGATTCTAAATTTGTCAATGCCTTGATCTTGGACTTCCCAACCTTTAAAACTGTGAGAAATAAATTTCCATTGTTTATAAACCACCCAGTTTATGGTATTTTTGTTATAGCAGCCGGAGCAGATTAAGATATTCTCTAAGCTTCAGTTTCCTTATCTCTAAAATATGGATAATACCTAACTCACAGGCTTATTTTTAGGCTGAAATGAAGTCACATATCCATGTCCCTAAGAATATGGCATGTATTTAATATATGGTAACATCTGTATTTATTATTATTGCACCCAGAATAATATGATATATCATACATGATCTTCATCTTCAAACATTTTTCAAGCGACCTTTATGTAAAAACCGTAAGACCTGCTTACTGCCTAGTTGGTAAGATGAGACATAGCATTAAAAAAAAATCAACAACCAAAGTGGATAGCATAGACTATGAACTAAATGACTTGGATTCTCTGGCTGAAGAAGGAAAAGACTTGAATAACAAAATTAATATGTTCAAGCAACATGACCTCATTCTCTTGGCGTGAATCTGTGTGTGACCACATTATGAAGACTGCCCCCAAGTTGAGAGATTGAAACAATTACTAATTTATTGACTGCAGTACAATATTTCCATTTAACAGGGGGATAATGAGTGCCAAACAGCTATAAATGGTGTTCTCTAAAGGACAAACAGTAAGAAGATATGTTCTCACCACAGATTCTCTACTATGTCTCCATAGTATCAACATGCTCGAAACAAACAAATGAACAAAAGAGCTATGCATTTAAATTAATTGAATCACACTCACTGAGGGTAGGAAGTGTGAAAGGGTATAGAATGTGTAACAGACACTGTCCATGATGTGAATGCTTTTTGGACAAGCCCCATAAATGTCACTGACTTGGTTTTTATTCATTGACCCCCCAGATACTGTGAAAATGATAATATGGCTACATGGAAGGGAAAATGCAGGAAAGAAGTATATATTCAGAATAATATAGTGAAAAACTAGTCTCTAAATCGTAAAGGGTGGACTGATGAACGAACATGCCTAACCAAAGCCCCAAAACCTCATCTGTAGTGTCACTCATAGATAATGCTGTATCTCTCTCCTGATGTTATTCACTCAACAAAAATCATTGAATGTTAACTCTGTACTCTGTACTGTGCTATTCATGGAATAACACATTGAATATGATAAGGCTTCTGCTCTTCAGGAAGTTACAGTTTAGTGAGGGACACAAGCAAACAAGTAATTAGAAATGATATAAGAAGTACTTTAATAGAGGCAGGTGGTGGTTACTGTAGAAGTTTGTATCATGGGTAATTAACTCAGTTCCAGGAGTCAGGGAAAGCCTTAAGAGGACATAACATCAAAGCTGAGATGCAAAGGAGAAATAAGAATTGCCAGGTGACAAAGGCAGAAGACCAACTAAGACGAAAGCGATTAGTACCTGCAAATATCCAGATGTGGGAGAGATAATGCTGTTCTTGGTAGGACTAAAAATGTCTAAGGGTGAGAGTGATAGGACTGGAGGAGTGAGTAGGGGTCAGATTACGAAGGGCCCTTTAAACCATGCTAAGGGTGATGGAGCTACTGGAGAATTTTAAGCAGGGTCTTATCATGATCAGGTTTGTTTCTAAAAATAACTCTAAAAGAAGAATGAACCAGAGACCTAGACACCGGTTAAGAGACTGTTGAGGTAATTGAAATTATGTTTACCTGGACAAAGATAGGATCAGTGTTGATGGAGATAAATGAATAGATACAAAAAGCATTTAAGAAATATAATCAATAAGAATTAGTGATTTATTAGATGTATAAAATGAACGAAAAGGAGATTTCTGTGTTTCTGGGATAGGTACAGCAAAGAAACATATCTGTAGAGAATCCTGAGAATGCATGGCTAGAAATGTGTTAAGGAAAGCAGGAGACTATGGTCTCACAGAATCTAAAGGAAAAGAGTGTTTCAGGTAGGACAGGAGGAACACTCAAGTGTATCAAGTGATACTAAGAAGGGATTTAAAATGTAATGGTTTCAACATCCAGTAAATCACTCATAACCTCAGTATATTGTCAGAACAATTTTAGTAGATTCCTAAGACTAGATGAGTGTTTCTGTTTCCTGCAATATGGAAGAACAAGCAATCTGAAAAAGCAACTACCACAAAACACATAGGAATGCTAGGCAGAATAAAACAATATACTTGAAATACATAGCTGAGACCACAATGTATGATGTACACTTGAGATAATTTTATACTAACAGAAGAGTTTTAAATATAGTACAGAGAGCATCCATACACCATTCATCCATTTGCCCCTAATGTTAACATCTCACATAATCATAATACAATTATGAATACAAAGAAATCAAAATTTGTCCAATATGTTTAACTAAACTATAGACTATATTCATAGTCTATGAGTTTTTCCACTAATGTTCCAGGATCCAATCCATGACAGCACACTGCATTTAGTTGTCATGTCTCCTCAGTTTCCTCTAACCCATGACAGTTCCTCAGTCTTTCCTTCTCTTTCAGGACATTGACAATTTGGAAGATTACTAGTCAGGTATTTTGTAGAATGTCCTTCAATTTAATCTGATACATTCTCATGAATAGATTAAAATTATGCAGTTTTTGCAAAAATACCATGGAAGTGATTATGATAATATTGTACCCTTCTCTTGCATCACAGGCAAGCAGGGTTATCCTTAGGTCTCAGGGGTCTGGCTTTCTCAATACTCTTAATCTTCCTTCAGTAGTAGTTTTGGCTCCAGCACTCATTCCTGCCCATCCCCCAGAGTAGAATTTATGTGTTCCTTTCTCCCAGCTACAACGGATTTTCACCAGTTCCCTAAGTATAAGAGTAGTCTTACGCCTCCACCCCCCACACACAGATTTAGGATGTTGTCCCGTAGGGATAATACGGGAGAAGGCTCTGAGTGGAGTCTGAGGACCTCTCATAGTGGCTGCTGTTCCCCTTCCTCCGGTCTGCACCATAAAAGGAACTTTCTACGGACTCTCTCTGATCTTTTCTGTGAGCACCTGGTGAGGTATATGGAGAGAAAGCCTTTAAATTCTTTCAGACTCCCCCACATTTTAGGGCTTTCGTGGATTCACAGTTTTGCCAATGTATATTCAGTTTCCACCAATTTGCTGATTACCCTGGGAGAATTCTGTTTACTGTTATTCATTTGTGTCTTCTCTAAGTAAGCCAGTGCTCATTTCTTTCTTTAGATTTTGGGACAGTTGGCTGCCCATGAATTTATGAAAAATTATAAATCTGAAGACCTGTTTCATCATCTCCATTGTAAAGTGGGAGTGACACTTCCCAGCTCTCTACTTTCTCAAGCAGAGATGTAAAATTATTACATTTTATTTAGATAACTGATTTTTTTTTCTTTAAAATATTTTTAAAATCATGTTTTTTATTCCTAACACCATTTATTTATTTGTCATAGCTTTAATACAGCTTATTATTATAATGTTTCTCCAACTAGCATATGGATCTAACATTTCACTTGTCTATTTGAAAGAACATAGTTCATATTCAGAGGTGAAAGACCCTTTTCATAGTACCTCAAACCCTACAGCTAGAGAATTTGCTGAATATTACATATTTGTCTTAAGCAGTGCCTTAAGTGCTTATGTAAATTTAATGCAAAATGACTTTAAAATTTACATATATAGACATATTTTTGTGATACTTTTAAGGCAATTGAAGTGCACTGCAGCACAGGCAAAATCTGGATTGCTTCCAGATTTGACTTTATTCCTCAGTGTTTTGGTTGTTCTGTTTAAAAAAGACATACTTTTTAATGCATATTCTCCTTTTTTCAGATCTCTTTAAAAGTTGTTAATAAACAATAGTGCTGACATATAACTGACAAATAAAAATTGTTTATATTTAAAGTTTACAACTTGTTCTTTTGATATATGTACATACTGTGAAATGATTACCACAGTCAAGCTAACTAGCATATCCGTCATTTCACAGTTACCATTTTCTTTTTTTGTGTGTGTATGTATGTGATGATAACAGCTGAAATCTACCTTCTTAGCAAATTTCTAGTATATAATACAGTATTGCTAACTACACTCATCATGTTATACATTAGATCTTCAGAACTTATTCATCTTGCATAACTTTTTGTACCCTTTGACCAACATCTCCACATTTCAACTATTCTTATATGAGGGTACTTCAAAAAGTTCATAGACAGATAAGTATTATCTTTTAATTCTATTTTTCCATAAACTTTTTGAAGTCCCTCATATATGGACTATGGTTTATTAATATGCAATAGGTAAAAGCACTTAATATTTATTTACTATACTGACTATTTATTGCTAAAATAGAAATTCTACCATTTCTAAAGGGAATCTAATGCAGTTCATGGCTGTTAAATTTGTGATTATTTTGGAAACAAATTATATTTACAATTCAGCTTTATTAATTAAATATATTTTTTTATTTTCTTGTCAAACTCTCTAATTCTCACACTTATCGAGCAAAACTGTCTTCATGACATGGAAGACAGATCATAAGCTTTGGATCTGGCCCCCACATCATGGGCAGGAGGGGGGACAATCAGCTTTATATCTCATGAATATTAGTAATAAATAAAAAAAATTGAAACTGTAAGGGGTGAGTGTGAATAAGATGGAAAAGAGGGGTGGGAACAGACTAAAAGAAATGGCTTAAAAAAGAAAAAGATGGATGTGTATTCACATCCTACCTCTTCCATTTAACTAATCTTGAACAATTTGCTACAGCTTTCTGGTCCTCAAATTATTCATATGTTAAATGGCCTCATAGGGTCATTCTTAAGATCTGGAATAATATATGCTAAGCATCTATCACAGTTACTGGTGTACAGGGGATGTTCAATAGATAATAGCTATTATCACTATTATGATTACATCAGTGGAAATGCCATTTATGATAAGAGTCAAGGTGGTGATTTTGTTTTATTTATTCATTTATTATTTTTATTCGAAGTATTTTAACATTTATTCGTACATGTTTGTGGAGTACACTATTATTTCAATATATGCATATACTACACAATGATTCATGTAAAGATTAGAGAGCATAGTTTTGTACTTATTAGTCCACCACTTTTCTTCTTCTATCCCACACCACCCCCCCGATCTCTGGTAACTATTATTCTACTCTCAACTTCCTTGAGAACAAGTTTTTTTTTTTAGATTCCACATGAGTGATATCATTTGGTTTTTGTCATTTTGTGCCTGACTTACTTCACTTAACATGACGGTTTCCAGTACTATCCATATTGCTGCAAATGATAGGATATCACTTTTTTTATGTACAGCTGAATAGTATTCCATTGTTTATATACGCTACATTAGTTTTTATCTGTTAATCCATTGATGGAAATTTAGGCTGATTCCATCTCTTGGATACTATGAATAGTGCTGCAATGAACATGCGAGTGCAGGTGTCTTTTTGACATAGTTTTCATTTCATTTCAGTATATACCCAGCAATGGGATAACTGGGTTGTAGGGTAGATCTATACTTAGTTCTCTGAGGAATCTTCACACTGTTTACCACAGTATCTGTACCAATCTACACTCCCAACAGCAATGTAGGGGAGTTCCTTTTACTCTGCATCCTCACCAGAACTTGTTTTTTTCTGTCTTGCTGATAATAGCCATTCTAACTGGTGTGAGATGATGTCTCATTGTGGTTTTAATTTGCATTTCCCTAATGATTAGCGATTTTGAGCATTTTTTCATGTGCCTGTTGGCCATTCGTATGTCTTCTTTTGTGAAATGTCTGCTCAGGTCCTTTGCCTATTTTTAAATTAGTTTTTTGTTTGTTTGTTTTTTCTGTTGAGTTGTTTGAGTTCCTTATATATTCTGGATATTAGCGCCTTGTCTGATGTGGTTTGCAAGCACTTTCTCCCATTCTGTAGATTTTTGGTTCACTTTGTCGATGGTGTCCCTTGTTGTGCAGAAACTTTAGTTTGATGTAGTCCCACTTATGTATTTTTGGTTTGGTTGCCTGTGCCTTTGTAGTCTCGCTCAAAAAAGTGATGCCCACTCTCACTTCGTGTAGCATTTCCCCTATGTTTTCTTCTAGTAGTTTCATAGTTTCAGGGCTTAAATTTTAGTCTTTGATCCTTTTCAAGTTGATTTTTGTGTATGGTGGGACTAGTTTCAATCTTCTGCATGTGGATATCCAGTTTTCAAGCATCATTCATTGAAGAGGCTATCCTTTCCCTATTGTATATTTTTTGCATCTTTGTCAAAAATCAGTTGACTGTAAATGTGTGGGTTTATTTGCAGGCTCTCTATTCTATTTCATTGGTTAATTTGCCTGTTTTTATGCCAGTACCATACTTTTTTGGTTACTATAGCTTTACAGTATATTTTGAAATCAGGAAGTGTGATGCCTCAAACTTTGTTCTTTTTGTTCAAGATCGCTTTATCTATACAGGATCTTTCATGGCTCCATACAAATTTTAAGATCATTTTTTTCTATTTCTGTGAAGAATGTCATTGGTATTTGATGGGGATTGCATTGAATGTGTGGATTGCATCGGGTAATATGGACTTTTTGATGATGTTAATTCTTCTGACTCATGAACATGGGAAATCTTTCCATTTATTTATGTCCTCTTCAATTTTTTTTTTCATTAATGTTTTATAATTTTCTAGAGGTCTTTTACCTCCTTTGATAAATTTATTCCTAGGTATTTCATTTTTTTGGTAGCTACTGTGAGTGGGATTATTTCTTGATTTCTTCTTTGGTTATTGTGTTATTGGCATATAGGAAGGCTATTGACTTTTGTGTGTTGAGTTGTATCTTGCCACTATACTGAATTCATTTACTAGTTCTAGTAATTTTTTGGTGGAGTCTTTAACGTTTTCTATATATAGAAATGTCATTTATGTTGAGTCAAGGTTGTGATTTTGGCAGTGAATATTATTACCAGTTCTCTATTTCATCACAAGAGAAAATTTCAAAAGTCGTTTATTGATAGTTGAGATAAAGCATATTTTCTAAAGAATATTTTCTAAAATTTCTAAAACTGCTGTTAATTTTTAACCTGTACATTTCTAAACTTTTGATTTTTCTGACTGCAGATGCTACATATACCTGTATATGAATACCTGAGAGAAATATTTTAATTACCCCAGCTCTGCCCCTCACTAATATCTTATCTAAACACTCTTCTTTCTCACAGATTGGATGTAGATAAACCCATCTTATTTGTCCTCCCTTGAAAGAGAATGTTACTTAGAGGTTTGTGGTTGTGTGTGTGTATGTGTGCATGTGTTTTAAGACAGCAGTAGTGACTAAACTTTATTCACCCTTGATTCACTCATTCAATAACTCAGTGGTTACCATGTGTCATATACAATGCTGGACTTAAGGATGGAAAAATAGAGAAGGCATGTTCTTTTACTCAATAGATGCCACAGTTTACCAGGTATACAAGGCATAAAACACTGTAATCAGTGCAATAAAATTAAATAGCTGTGTGGGCTGGAGGAGGGTGAAAAATGGGATGGGGATGTTTGAGGATGGCTTTTCCTTGAGCGATAAGCTCAGTAGTGCTGGCCAAAGGAATAACATATGCAATGATTCCAGTTGTGAGAAAACTTAGACTTCTTGAGGAACAGCTGGAGGATTACTGTGTAGTGGAAGTATATAGCATAAATGGGATGGCAGAAGATGTTGCTGTAGAAGGAGGCTGAGATGAGTTTGTAAGAGGATTCATGTGCCTGTTTTGTTTAAGGAATGAGGTATGAAATGAGAGGCTTTTTTTCCCATATGAATATTCAGTTGTCCAAGGATTATTTGTTGAAATGTTTACCCTTTTTCCATTGAATAATTTTGTACTTTTGTCAAAAATAAATTGACCATGTATGTGTAGGTTTATTTCTAGGTTCTCAATTATCTTCAGCATATCCCTATATCAGTCCTTTTGCCAAATACCACATCATCTTGATTAGTGTATCTTTAAATTGTCTTGCTATCAGTTAGTGTGAATCCTCCAACTTTGCTGTTTTTCCATATTGTTTTGGTTTTCTACTTTCTTTAAATTTTCAAACAAATTTTAGACTAAACTTACTGATTTAAACAAAAAATCCTGCTGAAATTTTTAAATTTTTAAATTTATTATTAGCATATTCATTCTTACAAATCATGATATATCTTTACACACTTTACCTGACCTATCACTTCCCAAACCCTCTCCCTCCTTACCCCCACCTCTAGTATCCTTGGGTTTGTTCTCTCCTTCTGAAAGTTCAATGTATTGTGGTGGTCTTTTCTATCTTTCTTTCCTTCCTTCCTTCCCTTATCCCTCCTTCTCTCTATCCCTCCCTCCCTTCCTTCCTAGCAGCTAGTTATGAGTGAGAATATGTGGTATTTCTGTCTCTTTGTCTGGCTTATTTCGATTACCACAATTTTCTCAGACTCATCCATGTTGCTGCAAATGGCAGAATTACATTCTTTTTTTATTGCTGAGTAGTATTCCATTGTGTATATATACCACAGTTTCTTTACCCAGTCATCCGTCGATAGACACTTAGATTGGAGAAATGCAAATCAAAACCATAAATGTGATACACTATATTAATAAAATCAAACAGAAGGATCATATGATCATCTCTATAGATGCTGAAAAAGCATTTGATAATATTCAACACTCATTCAGGACAAAGACCCTCTATAAGATAGGAATAGATGGAAAGTATCTCAACATAATTAAAGCCATATATGATAAACTAGGATGCCCACTCTCACCACTCCTATTCAACATAGCGTTGGAAGTACTAGCCAGAGCAATCAAAGAAGAGAAGGAAATAAAGGGCATCCAGATTGGAAAAGATGAAGTCAAACTGTCCCTGTTTGCAGATGGCATGATCCTATATACCGAACAGCCTAAAGCCTCTACAAAAAAACTCTTGGACTTGATAAATGATTTCAGCACAGTAGCAGGATACAAAATCAACACACAAAAATCAGTAGCATTTCTTTTCTCCAATAGTGAACATGCAGAACGAGAAATCAAGAAAGCCTGCTCATTTACAATAGCCACCAAAAAAATAAAATACTTAGGAATTGAGTTAACCAAGGAGGTGAAAAATCTCTATAATGAGAACTACAAACCACTGCTGAGAGAAATTAGAGAGGATATAAGAAGATGGAAAGATATCCCATGATCTTGGATTGGAAGAATCAACATAGTGAAAATGTCCATACTACCCAAAGTGATATACAAATTCAATGCAATCCCCATCAAAATTCCAATGACATTTTTCTCAGAAATGGAAAGAACTATCCAAACATTTATACGGAATAACAAAATACCACGCATAGCCAAAGCAACGCTGAGCAAAAATAATAAAGCTGGAGGCATAACACTACCTGACTTTAAACTATACTACAAAGCTATAATAACCAAAACAGTATGGTACTGGCATAAAAAGAGACACACTGATCAATGGAATAGAATAGAGAATTTAGAAATCAACCCACAAACCTACAGCCATCTGATTTTTGACAAAGGCACCAGGCCTATACACTGGGGAAGAGACTGCCTCTTTAGCAAATTGTGCTGGGAGAACTGGATATCAATATGCAGGAGAATGAAACTAGACCCATACCTTTCACCATACGCTAAAGTCAACTCAAAATGGATTAAAGAATTAAATATACACCCTGAAACAATAAAATTTCTTAATGAAAACATAGGAGAAACACTTCAGGAAATAGGACTGGACACAGACTTCATGGATACGACCCGAAAAGCATGGGCAACCAAAGGAAAAATAAACAAATGGGATTATATCAAACTAAAGAGCTTCTGCACAGCAAAAGAAACAATTAACAAAGTTAAAAGAGAACCAACAGAGTGGGAGAAAATATTTGCAAAATGTACATCTGACAAAGGGTTAATATCCAGAATATACAAGGAACTCAAACAACTTTACAAGAAAAAAAACAAGCAACCCAATTAAAAAATGGGCAAAAGAGCTAAGTAGGCATTTCTCTAAGGAAGATATACAAATGGCCAACAGACATATGAAAAAATGCTCAACATCACTCAGCATCCGGGAAATGCAAATCAAAACCACACTGAGATACCATCTAACCCCAGTTAGGATGGCTAAAATCCAAAAGACTCTGAACGGTAAATGCTAGCGAGGTTTCAGAGAAAAAGGAACTCTCATACATTGTTGGTGGGACTGCAAAATGGTGCAGCCTCTATGGAAAATGGTATGGAGGTTCCTTAAACAATTGCAGATAGATCTACCATATGACCCAGGTATCCCACTGCTGGGAATATACCCAGAGGAATGGAAGTCATCAAGTCGAATGTATACCTGTTCCCCAATGTTCATCGCAGCACTCTTTACAATAGCCAAGAGTTGGAAACAGCCCAAATGTCCATCATCGGATGAGTGGATACGGAAAATGTAATATATCTATACAATGGAATACTACTCAGCTATAAAAAAGAATGAAATACTGCCATTTGCAATAACATGGATGGACCTTGAGAGAATTATATTAAGTGAAACAAGTCAGGCACAGAAAGAGAAATACCACATGTTCTCACTTATTGGTGGGAGCTAAAAATAAATAAATAAATTCACACACACACACACACACACACACACACACACACACACACACACACACACACACACAAACCGGCGGGGGGGGGAGAAGAAGACTTAACAACTACAATTCCTTGAAGTTGATACGACAAGCAAACAGAAAGGACATTGTTCGGTGGGAGGCGGGAGGGATGTTTCGGTAATGGGCCACAATAATCAACCACATTGTATATCGACAAAATAAAGTTAAAAAAGAAAAAAGAGATATCATCTTACCCTAGTTAGATGGCCATTATTAAAAAAACCAAGAATAACAAATGCTGGCAAGGATGCAGGTAAAGGGGAAATCTTCCACACTTTTGATGGGACTGCAAATTAGCACAGCCATTATGGAAAACAGTACAGAGGTTCCTCAAACAACTACAGATAGAACTACCATATGATCCAGCAATCCCACTCCTGGGTATATATCCAAAGGAATGGAAATTGTCATATCGAAGGTATACCTGCATTCCCATGATCATCGCAGCCCTATTTACAATAGCAAAATATGAATCCTGCTGAAATTTTGACTGATTGTGTTGAAACAAAAGATCATTTTGGGGGCAACAGATATGTTAACAATATTGCCTTTTCCTGTGAACACAGTATACACTCTATTTGGGTCTTTTAAAATTTCTTTCAAAAGTCTTGTAGTTTTTAGCTTCCAGATATTATATCATTTTTATTTTCAAAATTTACTCACCTGCTCTTGGTGCTAATTGAAGGATTACTTCTAAAATATCAATTACCAATATTTTATTGCTAGTTTGTGGAAATAAAACTGACATATTGACTTTTTATCCTGTGACCTCAGCAAACTCACTTATTAGTTCTAGCACCTTTTTATAGATGTTTTGGCATTTTCTACACAGACCATAATATTCTTCTTTTCCCAACTGTATAATTTGTGTTTGTTTGTTTTTTTTTCCCATGACTCTTTGCACAGGCTTGGATCTTCAGTACAGTGTTAAATAGAAGTGGTTAAAAGGACTTATTTGCCTTGTTCCTGTTCATAGTGTAAAGTCACTTAGTCCTTCCCCATTAGGTTTGATGTTAACTATAAGGTTTTTGTTTTTTAAAAATAGCTGTTTTTGTGTCTCAAAGACTCCAGATCTATCCTTCCCAGTTGACCCTATGACAATGGAGCAAAACTTTATAAATCTTCTCTTTTGCAATTGGCAGATGTGAAATTGTCAGTACAGTACACTGATATGTTCGGTTTAACCTGTACCATCTTTATTTTCGAAATAGTGTTTAAAATGCATATCTCTTATTAATTATACTCTAAGTGTGCATATTATTATACCACTTTATGTGTAGTGTATGTCAGAAGTGTGTATTTTCAGATTTCCCCTTCCAACTTTGTGCTATTCTTTCCATTCATTTTATTTTTTTACATACAATATAAACATGTAATGCATTACTTCTATTTTTCCTTTCGAGAGTGAATTTTATTTTCAAGGAAATTTTTTAAAAATTAATTTGCTCTTTGTATTCATTTATATCACTGCTAGTGCCCTTCATTTAGGGTAAGTCCAATTTTCTTTAACATTTCTTTTACTGCATCTTGGCTGTAATGAATTCTCAAAATTTTTATTCTTTTCTTTTTAAAAAAACAAATATTTATTTTTAAGCATAAATATAATATTACAGAAATTTCCTGTGCCCTGGGCCAAAAAGCAAGAATCAATTTCATACAGGCTAAGTTCTCTATGAATCAAAACATTGAAACAGAATAGGTACATTCAATAATCATACATTTATTTGGAATATAATAAAAAATTGTCCAGGCTAAAGAAGAGATCATAATGTAATTACACACTATTTAAAACTAAAAAAGATGGAAACCCTATATAGCAAAATTTGGGGGATATAGATAAAGCAATATTTTAAAGAAAAAATTTTAACCATTAATGAATACATTGCAAGGAAGATGAAAAATGACTGAGTAGCATTCAAACTTGTTATACTAAAAATAATACATTATTAACTTGAAAGTAGATGAAGTTAAAATAATAAAAATCAGAGAAGAAATTAATAATATAAAGTTTAAAACAGAAAAAAACACAAAACCAATTATTATTTTATGAAAATTTTTCAAAAATCTTCTTTTAAAAAATATTTTATCTTTATTTATACTTTTTAATTTACATATAGTAACATTCATTCTTATTGGTTTACAGTTTTAGTGGTCTTCAGAAATGCATAGAAGCCTGTATTTACCACTACAATCAAGATATAGGATAGCTCAATCACTCTAAAACATTCCGTCTTGTGGCACTTTTACAATAAACCCTGGGAACCACTACACTGCTCTCAATTCCTATAGATATGCCTTTTTAATTTTATTTTTCTATTTTTTTATTTTTTTATCATACATACATGTGGGGTGCAACGTGGATTTTCAATAATTGTGTAGAATGTGTGGTGATCAGTATAGTTATCTTATTCATCATTACAATACGCAATCATTCTTTGTGTCTATTGACCAATTCTTCATTAGCCCCCCTTCCTTGCCCCTCCCCTCCACTTTTCCACCTCAAGTTTTCTAAAACTTCAATGTATTACTGTTATTGTTGTTTCTTTCTCTCTGTCTCTCTTTATTGTTCATTTGTTTATTTATGGATTCAGCTCCCAGTTATGAGTGAGAACATTTGGTATTTCTCTTTCTGTACCTGAAATGTTTCACTTAGGATAATTTTCTATAGTCTCATCCATGTTGCTGCAAATGGTAGAATTTCATTCTTTTTATGGCTGAGTAGTATTCCCTTGTACATGTATACCAAAATTTCCTTATTAGGTCATCCATTGATGCACATTTAGGTTGGTTCCATTACTTAGCTATTATAAATAGAGCTGCAATAAACATAGGAGTGCAGGCATAACTTTGACCTGATATTTTCCAATCCTCTGGATATATCCCCAGGAGTGGGATGGCTGGATCATATGAAAGTTCTATCTGTAGTTGTTTAAGGAACCTCCATACTGTTCTGCATAATGTCTGTACTAACTGACAGTACCACCAACAGTGCAGGAGGGTTCCTCTCTCTCGACATCCTCGCCAACATTTCTTATTCTGTTTTTCTTATAATAGCTAGTATCATTGTGGTGAGGTGATATCTCAGAATGGTTTTGATTTGCATTTCCCTGATGATTAGTGATGTTGAGCATTTTTTCATATATATGTTGGCCATTTGTATGTCTTCCTTTGAGAAATGTTTATTCAGATGCTTTGCCCATTTTTTAATTGGATTATTTGTTTTTTGTTGTTGTTGTAAAGTTGTCTGAGCTTTTTGCATATTCTGGATATTAATCCCTTGTCAGATGCATTTTCTGCAAATATTTTCTCCCATTCTGTAGGATGTCTTTTCACACTATTGATTGTTTCCTTTGTTGTGCAGAAGCTTTTTAGTTTGATATGATCCCATAAATACCAATGACATTCTACACAAAAATAGACAAAGCAATCCTAATATTCATATGGCACAACAAAAGACCTCGAATAGCCAAAGCAATCCTGAACAAAATAAGTAAAACTGGAGGCATTACACTTCTGGACTTCAAACTATATTACAAATCTGTAGTAACAAAAACAGCATGGTACTGGAATAAATACAGACACGTGTACCAATGGAGCAGAATAGAGAACTCAGAAATCAACCCACATATGTACAGCCAACTGATAGCTTACAAAGGCACCAAGAACATACATTTGGGAAAAGACTGCCTGTTCGGTATATGGTGCTGGGAAAATTGGGTATTCATTTGTAGAAGAATGAAACTTGATCTGTACATTTCACCAAATACCAAAATCAACTCAGAATGGATTAGAGGCCTGAAACATTAAAACTCCTAGAAGAAGACGTAGTAGGGGAAACACTCCAGGATTTAGAACTGGGCAATGATTTTATGAATAACACCCCAAAAGCACAGGCAACAAAAGAAAAGATAGGCCTTTTTTAGGATGCAAAATAAATAAACTCATACAGTATGCAGTCTTTTTGTGGCCTATCCATTCCAATTATGAAAATGTATTTCAGATTTGTCCGTGTTGCTGTGTATCAAAAGTTTGTTTCTTTTATTTTCAACAGTATTCCATTACATGAATGTATCACAGTTTGTTAATCCATTACCACTTGAAGGACATTTACATTGCTTAGTTATTAGTGATTATGTATAAAGGTGCTATAAATAACTACATGCAGGTTTTTGTGTGAATGTAAGTTTTCATTTTGGTGGGAACCTTAAGAGTGAGACTGCTGGGCCATATGGCAAGTGTATATTTAACTTTATGAGAAACTACCAAACTGTTTTCCAAAGTGGCTGTACAATTTTACATTCCGATTAGCAATGCATGAGTATTACAGTTGCTCAAAATCTTCACCAGCTCCTGTTATATTCAGCTTTTGTTAGGTTTTCAGTATTCTTTTTTCTTTTGTATTGATTAAATATATTTGTGGGGTACAGAACCGAATATCAATACATGTGTACAATACGTGGTTATCTAATCAAGAAAATTAGTATACTCATGTTTAGAAGACATAATCAGAGTTTGTGACCCTTAACTAGTTTCCAACAACACCCCTCGTTCCCCCTCCCCTTTCCCACCTCTAATAACCACCTCTAATAACCACAGTTCTGTTCTCTGTCTTTTTTTGAAAGTTTAATGTATTATTGTGATTGTTTCCCTCCCTCCTCTCCTTCGTCCTTCCTTCCTTCCTTCTTTCCTCCCTTCCTTTTTCTTTATTTTAGCCCCCATTTCTTAGTGAGAATATGCGGTATTTCTCTTTCTGTGCCTGGTTTATTACACTTAACATAATTTTCTCTAAGTTCATCCATTTTGCTGCAAAATCCCAGATAGACTGGCTATTATCGAAAAGACAGAGAATAATAAGTGCTGACAAGGATGTGGAGAAAGGGTACCCCTCCTAAGCTGTTGGTGAGACTGTAAATTAGTGCAGCTACTAATGGAAAACATTGTAGGTCTTCCTCAAACAACTACAGCTAGAATGGCCATATGACCCAGCAATGGGATTTCTGGGTATACACCCAAAGGAGTGGAAATCATGATGTCGAAGGGATACCTGCACTCCTGTGTTATCGCAGCTCTATTTACAATAGCCAAGAGTTGGAATCAACCTAAATGTCCATTGACAGATGACTGGATAAGGAAAATGTGGTATATATACTGAATGGAATACTACTCTTTTTTTTGGTATTCTAACCAGTGTGAAGTGATATCTCCCTGTGGTTCAGTTTGCATTTCCCTAACAATTAATAATGTTGGGTAATGTTTTATGTGCTTATTTACCATCTGTGCATATTCTCTGGTGATTGGCTATTCATCACTATTTGGTTATGTTCCTGCCATTGAGATTTAAGAGATTCACAAGATATTTTTATATTTTGTATATAAGTCCTTTGACAAATATATGATTTACAAATATTTGCTCCCAGTTTGCAGTTTGTCATTTCATCCTCTTAAAAGTTTATTTTTCAGAGAGCAAACATTTTTAAGTTTGAGAAGGTCTAATTTATAATTTTTTTCTTTTGTGCATCATGATTTGCCTAAACTAGGGTCACAAAGATCTTCTCCTATATTTTATATTTGAAGTTTTATAGTTTTTCATTTTATAATGAGGTCTATATTCTGTTTGCAGTTAATTTTTTACAGGGATGTGGTAGAGTTAAATGTTCATTTTTTTCACTTACAGATAACCAGATCTTCCAACATCATGTGTTAGCAAGACTTTCCTTTCTTAGTTTAACTGTCTTTGTACCTTTGTCAAAAATCAGTTGATTATATTTGTGTAGCTATATTGCTGGACTATCTAGTCTATTTCATAGATTTATAGGTCTATATATTTGCAAATGCAGTGCTGTCTTGATTACTGTAATTTTGTTGAAAGATTTATTGAAATATTTTCTTACAACTTTATTTGTATTTGTGGAATCAGTTTGTCATCTACTAAAAGTCATGTGGGGAATTCAATTGGGAATGTATTTAATCTATACATTATTTTGGGGAGAGCTGACATCTTAACAATATTGAAAATATTTCAGTTTATTAACAATCTTTGTTGTCCTAGTTCAGCCTTAATCTTATACATGCCCTGTGCTCCCTAGGTCTTGGGAGTGGGATTTCTCAGTGTTCTTACCCTTCCCCCACTGGTTAGGAATTTCTAATAAACACAGCTCTGAAAATTTACTTGCCTCTCCCCCGGATAGATGGTGTTGTTATGACCCCTTCCTCCAGCCATAATGGGTGACTACTTATGACTTGAAGTCATCAGAGTTTGCTGCCCTTTCCCCAACAACTTATGGTCTCTGCTCCCTAGGGAAGATAAAGGAGAAGGTTCCAGGTGTGACTTTGACCCTTTTCCTCAGCAGATGTTTCTCCCTTCCCACAGGTCTATACCATACAGATGACTTTTTCAGGTCTCTTTCCCTGCCTCTACTCTATCTTTTGAGTACCCATTGTGCAAAGGAAACTGTGAATGAGGGCAATTTCGTCTTGTTCTATGTCTATCAAGTATTATGTAATATCACATTGGCACATACTCAGCATTCAGTAAAAGCCTTGGTAAGTTATTACCAAGTTCAGCAGAATTCTTCTTAGCAGCTTTATGGTGACGTGATTCTTATTTCCATGCTCTGTCCCAGATAAGCAAATGCATGCATTCCATCTCCCCTTGAAGGCTGTCTTTCTGTAGATTTCAGGCTAATTGGGTGCTCTGAGACCTCAGCTACCTGATGGTTTGAGGAGAAGTTATAATTTTATAGGGTAACCAGCTTTTTCTTTTTATTCAATTGGGAGTGACACACTCTGGATCCTAAGCAGTAGTTAATACACTTGATTATATTTTTTAAAAATTAAGAATGAGAGAAAATGACATTTATCCAAGTATTTTCAAATTCTGAACTCTTCATTCTTAACACTGATTTCAATTTTCCATCTGGTGTAACAGTCTTTGGCCTAAAGAACTCCGTTCAACATTTCTTCTTTTAAAGGCCTGTTGCTCATAGATTCTCATTGCTTTTGTTTCACCTTCATTTCTGAGGTTCTTTTTGGTGGATATATATTCAATATTTTAAATACTTTATTTTATTGTCTTTTGGTTTGCATTGTTTTTGGTAAAAATTCAGCTGTAATTTTTAATATTATTCCCCTTTATGAAATGCGTCATTTTCCTTTGGCTGCTTAAAATTTTTTTTCTCTTTTTTATTGAGTTTCAGCAGGAACTCTCTTGCACCACATCCTTGTAACAGTACCCCTTCTCCCTAACCCCTTAAAACTACTGATTTGTTTCCCATGTCTATAATTGTGTCATTTTGAGAATGATACTTAGGTAGAATCATAAAGGGAGACAACATCAACAAGATGGCAGAATAAAACTCTCCAGTGCTTGCCCCTCCACGGAAACATCAATTGGAGCAACTATTCATGCATGAAAATACAGTAGTCCCACCTTATCCAAGACCCCCAGTGGATGCTTGAAACTGCACATAACACTAAACCCTACATATACTATGTTTTTCCCCCATACCTATGAAAAAGTTTAATTTATACATTAGGTATAGTAAGAGATTAATAACAATAACAAATAATACAATAGAACACTTTTAACAATATGGTAGCATCACTACCCTTGCATTTTAAGATCACTGTTAAGATAAAATAGGGGTTACCTGAACACAAGCACTGCCATACTGTGACAATAGATCTGATAACTGAGAGGACGATTTAGTGACTAATGGGCAGAGGGTGTATACAGTAGGCATACATTGGACAAAGGGATGATTCAGGTCCTGAGCTGGATTGAGTGGGATGGCATGACATTTTACCATACTGCTCATAATGGCATGCAATTTAAAACTTATGAATTATTTGTTTCTGGAATTTTTCATTTAATATTTTTGGACTGTGGTTGACCATGGGTAACTGAAACTTTAGAAAGCAAAACCATATAAGGCGGGACTACTGACCTTCGCAAAACCTAAAGAAGCCAGGTGAGAGATTACTGCACGTGGGTGTAGAACAGAAATAAGAAAAGATGCATTGGAGACGGTAGCAAAGACAATTTTGCATTACCTACGTCACCCCTCCCCCAACCGGAGGCAACATAGTGGGGTGACAGCTATCCCTTTAGGTGGCCATAAGAGAAGGAAGTGAGCACTGGACTTTGCCTCAGATCCCCAAACTGGGTACATCCCAGTAAAACCCAGCACCCCACAATCCAGCTCCAGTCTGGTACCTACAGGCTGAGCCTACAGGTCAACCCCAGAACCAGGCAGGATCCTGCAGTCCCAGGCTCCAGACCTGTGCAGCAGACTAGACTCCACTGCAGGCCCAACCTCAGCAGTCCCAAGCTCCAGACCAACTCCAGTTCTGAGCTAGCCTCTATAGCCCCAAGCTTCAGGCCCTCCCCAGCACCAGGCTGACCCTCATGGCCCCAACCATCAAGCCAGCAAATGCAGACCCAACCTCCACACCAGTCCCTGAGAATACAAGATCCAGGCCTATCCAATGCCAATCCATCCCCTGCAGCACTAGGCTTTAGGTTCTCCCCAGAGCCAAGTCAGCACCCTTGTCCTGAAACACCAGGCAGGTACTGACAGACACCAATTCCAGGCTTGCTCAGTGCCAAGCTGTTCTTGACAGCTCCATCCTCCAGGGCAGATCTTGGGCTGCCCTGCTCTGCCCCCTGCTCCAGCAGGCTCAGGGTCGAAGCCTGTTGCAGTAGTCCCTACCACTCGACTAGCTCCCATGGACTCAAGCTCCAGGAATGGCCTAGTGTACACAGGCCTGAGGCTGGTCCCCAAGGCCCCAAGACCCAGGCCAGCCCTCATAGACCTAGTCATGGGGCCAGTACCTACACAACCAGCATCCAGGATAGCACCAGTGGATACAGGCTCCAAGCCAGTCCCTCTAGTCCTAGCCTCCTTAAGACCTGGGTTCTAGGCCTCTTCCAGTAAACCCAGGGTCCAAATGAAGATACCAGACCTTGTGCCAGGCTAGGCCAGACAATGTGGACTGAGTCACCAAGACTGCCCCTGTAGATCCAGGCTCTAGTCCAGCCCCCATGGATCCAGGACTCAGACCTACCTTCATAGACTCAGGCTTCAGGCCCATTCCAGTAGACTTAGGCAACCAGGCCTATTCCAGCACCTGTTCAGTCCCTGTAGACTCAGGATCAAGATATACCCCAGTCCCAGGTCAGCCCCTATGAACACAGGCTCCAGATCTACTACTTATCTGCTGACCCAGGCACCAAGCCAGCCTGTCTGAGGACTCCAGCAGCATGCCTGCCCAAAATCTCTGGATGGGCTGACTGCTTAAAGGCTTCCCAGACAAAGCCAGTCTGCAAAGACTGGAATAAGTACCTACTTCTTCAAATGTACAGACAGCGATGGAAAGCAACAAGAAACATGAAAAACCAGGGGGATATAACACGCCCAAAAGAACACAATAATTTCTTACTAGCTGACCTCAAAGACATGGAGATATACAAACTGCCTGACAAAGTATTTAAAAAGTAGTAATTGTTTTAAGGAAGCTCAGTGAACTTCAAGAAAATACAAATGATTCAGTGAAATCAGGAAGACAATGAATGACCAAAACTAAAAATCTAACAGATATTGAAATTATAGATAGAATCATAAAGTATGTGACCTTCTATGTTTTTTTAAGTCACCAAAATGTTCTTAAGACTCATCCAAATTGTTGTGTGTTCATTCCATTTTACTGATGAGTAGTTTTGCTTGTATAGATATACCACAGTTTATTTAACTGTTTACCCACTGAAGAACATCTAGCTTGTTTACATTTTTGTTTACCACAAATAAAGCTTCTATGAACATTCATGTACAGGTTTTTGTGTTAACATAAGTTATGTTCTCTAAATATATGTCCAGGAGTAAAACTTCTGGGTCATATGGTAGTTGCATGTTTATAGCATGTTGTATACAAGAAAATGCCAAACTGCTTTCAAGGATAGCTGTACCATTTTATATTTTCACCAGCAATGTATGACTGATTTAGTTTCTCTACATCCTTGCCAGCTTTTTGTGCTGTCACTATTTTTAATTTCAGCCATTCTGATAGGTGGGGAGACATACTGCCTTGTGGTTTTAATTTTCATTTTCCTAAAGGGTTATGATGTTGGAATATCTTTTCATGTGCTAATTTGCCATCCCAATAACTTTTTTGGCCAACGTTTTGTTCAAGTCTTTCAAGCCTTTTGACCATTTTCTAATTAGAGTTTCTGTTTGTTTTTACTGCTGAGTTTAAAGAGTTCATTAATTTTCACCCTCCCTCCTTAGTTTCCACACAATTAGATTTATTTGGGGTTTTGCACATGTAAACTGATTTTATTTTTAGGCATTAAGATAAAAAGAATTTGGCCCAAACTTGAGATATAACAGTTTCTTTATGGCTTTTTTTCTGGAAATAGATATTTTTATGTTTTTGGATGTATATTTGGTTTTCCATAAATATGACAATAGTATGTAAATAATAAGGATCTGTGTGTAGGTAAGTCATAATTGTGTATGTGTCCATGTAAAATCTTCTATTTGTATTTCTCTTTCAGCAGAATCCTATCTCTGAAAAATGCTTGTAACAAATTAAATGCAGGAGAGCCAAGTACTGACTTACAGAATAGAGAAAGTTTCTCAGTGAGACAACAAAGCAAAAACCTGTCAGTACTGGTATTGTGCAGCTGAATCTAGACACTCTAGATACACATGGCAAAATTTTATTAATGTTAAATTATGGAGCATCTATAAATAAGAAAGTTTAATATTTTGTATTAAATGACTACATTTAGTACTTTGGAAATAAGTTCAGTCAGAAAATCACAGAATGTACTGATGATATTTCTATAATTGCAGGTTGAAGCAGACATTCATCAATACTATACGAACTGCTGTGTCACGAAGTTTGGGTATGAGATTATGGAAAGAATCAATAAAATTCTTAGTATTGATCTACAAAAAGGAGCAAATTATGCATCTTTAGGTGTATCAGCATAATTAAAAATTATTCTCTGGTCTGCAGAAACAAATATTGATGTCTACGTTATATATTATTTACTGTAAATCAATCTTTAATTCTAGTCATACTAGATCTTCAGAACTGAACAGCCTTTCAGTGATAAAATGGATTGGTGACTACTAAGAGGGAAAAATGTCTTATCATTTCACCTGATCCATCCTGACTGAGGAAAATTCCTAAAAGTCCTATACAGTAGTGCAAAGAACATGAACTTGGAATTCATATAGATCTGAATCTGCATTAAAATTCTGGCTCCAGGTTATATCTCTGAGAAACTCAGTCTTTAAGATTTAGTTCACGTTTCTGTATACTGGGGAACATAACATCTAAATTGCAAACGTATTGTAAGAGTTATATAGTATGTTTGTACAGATTTCTATCTATGTTGTTACATGTAGCTCTAGTTAGTCCATTTTAACTGCTATACAGTACTCCCCTTTTTTAATAAATACAATGCACTTATTTATTCTTCTGCTTATAGGCATTTAAGTGTAACTGCAGGATCACAGGGTTTTTATCTAGCCCAAATTTATAAAATATTTGCAAAATTTTTCCCAGAAGTGTTGTAATAATTCTACTCTCATCAGCTTTTTCTGAGTTCCCTTTGAGCTACATCCTTGCCAACATTTGGTATTATAAGATTTTAAAATGTATGAATTTCTGATACATGTGAAATTATACTTCATTTTTGTTTTGATTAACATTTTCCTGATTATTGGTAATGTTGAACATCTTTTCATGTATTTAGCCATTTGGTCTTCCTTTACCTTAAATTTATTATTCATATCTCTTGGCTGCTTTTTACTGCTTTGTTTAATTTTTGATTTTTATTAAATACTACCTCTATTGTTTATGGTAATTCAAATACCTGCTTTTGACTTTTCTTTTAATGTTTATAGCTTATTTTCTTGGACATAATTTTTTAAATAAATGTAGTGAAATTTATGCATTATTTTCATTATGATTTGTGGCTTTGCAACATATGCTTCTACTACATTTTCCATCACAGTAAATGGTATACCAATTTGTGGAGTTCTCTTTCATTCTTCAATCATCTCATCTGCTACCACTTTTCCTCCAGTTTGTCAGAAAATCCTCTTGGTTTTAGCTTCAAAAATTATTCAGAATTAATCTAAATACTTTTCCACACATTTTTCACTATCACTCTGGTCTAGATCAACATCAACTCTAGTATGGATCACTGAGATAATCTCCTATCTAGTTCCCTATTTTTTCCCTCTTGTCCTTTTTACTAGTTTATCCTTACAGGGGCTAGAGTGATTCTGTAAATATATATGATAGATCACATCACTGCTCTGTTCAAATTTCTCTAATGGGTCCCTTTTAACTCTGAGTAAAAGATGAAGTTCTTAAAATAGTCTGTAAGTCCCTACACAATCCCCACACCTTCCCAACACCACTCTACCTTGCCCTCTTTAACCTTCTGGGACACATTAAGTATATTCAATTTTTGTGAACTTCACAATTATTGCTTGCTCTTCCAAAAACTTTATTCCATATGGTTTATTCTTTCAAATATTTGTTTTGATGTCACCTTATCATTAAGGCATTTGCTAATAACTATATTTAATTTTTTTTCTCTGCTTACAGAATTTCCTATCACCCTCCCCTGCTTTATATTTCTGCAACACCTTTTACTGTGATGTGCCTCTTTTTATTACCAAATTATTACTTGTAAACGTTAATTCCAATACAACATATGTATGGAAAGTGAACAAATCAGAGTGCATGGGTGAAGAAAATTTAGAAAGTGAATATACTTGTAGAACTACCACCCAGATCAATATTTAACATATTACAAACACACCAGAACACCTATCCGAGTCATTAAAAATCACCTTTTTCTTCCGCCATAAAGATTAACAATTATACTTATTTATATTACTACAGAGTAATACATTATATACTCTTTTGTGTCTGGCTTCTTTTCTCTATGTTATAATTGTGATATTAAACCATGTTGTTGCATGTACTATTTGACAATTATAAATAATGCTTCTGCATTCTTGACCATGTCTTTCACTGTACAAGTATACATTACTTTTGTATAAAAAAATATACATACATGACAATGGAATCACTGGGTCATAGGGAATGCATATGTTCATTAGTAGATATTTATATAGGTTTATTATAAGGATCAATAGCCATATAATTAATTGAGGAAAGTTCTTCTTGTTCTACATCTTTACCAACATTCAATATTACCATTTTGTTTTAACCTATCTGGGGTCTATGTAATGGTTTTGCATCAAGGGTTTAATTTGTATTTCTTTTATGATTAATGTTGTTGAGGACTTTTCCATATATTTATTGTCTATTTGTATATTCTTGTGTTTCAAGTGCCTGTTCAAATAATTTGCCCTTAGTGGTGGTGCATCTGCTTTTCCTTAATGCTTTGAATTTGTTCTTTATGTATTCTAGATAAAAGGCCCTTGACAAATATATGTATTGTAAACATCTTCTCTCACTCTGTGGCTTATCTCTTCTCACTTCTGATGTCATTTGATACACAGTTTTTAATTTTAGTGTAGTTTATTAACTTTGATTTTATGGTTAATTTTTTGTGACCTCTTTAAAATATTTTTGTCTAGCCAAAGGTCAAAAATATATTTTCTTGTGGTACCTTGAAGAAAGTTTATTGCTTCACCTTTTACTTTTAGGCCTATGAGTGATACAGATTTGATTTTGTAAATGCTGTGAAGGGCACAATATTCATTGTTTTCCAGATGCATATTCAATTGATCCAGTATGACTTATTGAAAACATTATCCATTCCTCACTGCATTGCAGTAGCTCCTTTGTCATTAGCAGTTGTGCTGTGTATAAATCTCTTTCTGAACCATCTATTATTTTCTATCTTTGCACAAAATCAAAATTTTGATTACTTTAGTTGTATAAGTCTTGATATCTGGTAGTGAAAGTTCTCCAGCTTTGATCTTCATGCTTGTCTTATCTATTCTTACACCCTATATTACCATATATGTCAATATCCACAAAGACACATGCTCAGATTATAATTGGAATTGCACTGAAACTATGGACCACTGCAGAAAGAAATAATATCTTTACAATACTGCACACTTTAAAGCATGTACAAGGTTTATTTTTTCACTTATTTCCGTTATGTTTTGTAGCATTCTATGTAGACACCTTGTGCATCTTTCATTACTCATTTCTATTTTTTTAGACATTTCTAGGTAATGATAATTTTGATGTGATTATAAATGGAATTTTAAAAATTTTATTTTTAATTGTTTGTTGCTAGTAAATAGAACTAAGATGTGTTTTTTGTAGTATATAACTACAAACTAGTGAAAACCAAAGTTGCTAGCACCATTTTACTGTTGTGCCAGTTAATATTCATAGAGTCCCACTAAATGTAAGTACACTGAGAACATCAAATGTAGAGGAAACCATCTGACAAATAGCATTCCAGTCGGAAAAGAAAAGAACAATGTTCTGCCTATGGGCTTGACCACTGTCACCCTTGCAGGACCTGTCTTGGGTTTCAGACCTCGACTGCTGGGCTCCTGGCTTGGCTTCTTGGGTTTCTAACTCCTGGCATTTAATAACTGTTCTTCTCTCCAGTATTTTGTTTTTGTTTGTTTTGTTTTGTTTCAGAAATAATCGTGTTTCAAAATATACGCAAAAGGAAAGGGAATAATATTTACTCACTGAACAGAAGTGAACACTTTAATATTTTGGTACATAACCTTCCAGTGTTTTGTATGCATCTTTGTACTTTGTAATATTTTTTATCAAAAGTGAAGTCATCCTCTACATAATGTACATAATTCAAAGATAGTACTCCATTGTCTTCTGATTCTCCTCATTTATATTATAAAGCTAGCTGTCAGTCTTGTTTTTGCTCCATGTGATATTTTGTCTAGAAACTTTTCTTTGATTTTCAGAAGTTTTACTACCATTTTCCTACAGGTAGATTTCTTGTTATTTATCATACTTGAAGTTTGTAATAGTGTGGCTCTATTTTTCCTGTTTGATTGCTAATAGTTTATAAACTCCACTCTTCTGTCTTCCTTTCTAACTCCACATCTGGGTAATCTGATACGAAAGCCTGTGTGCTTGTTCCTTTGGTGCCAGTGGGAAATTCAAACATGTAAGCCTTTGTAACCCCCATCCAAGCCTCATTCCCTAACAACCATAAAGACTCCAAGCTAGTCTGCTTTCCTTCCTCTTTCAAGCCATATTTAGACCTGCTTGAGAAGCCTGTCTTGTTTCCCTCAGAAAGCCTCATTATATTAAAACTTTTTTCTAGAGAAGAGGCTTTTGAATGTCCTTACCATAAAGAAATGGTAAATGTATGGTGATGAATACATGAACAACCTTGACTCAATTATTACACAACACGTTTTAAAACATCAGATTGTATCCCATAAATATGTACAATTACAAGGTATCAATTAAAATAAAATTTTAAAGTGTTAAAAAAAAACTTTTTATACCCTCTTGGCTCATGTGTAGCAACACTGGTCTCAAAATTTGAGCCAAATTTTGGATGGGGGTTGGTCCATGCTGTTACCCTGCGATGAGCACAACTGTTGCAGGGAAAAGGATTTTTAGGCCCTGAGTGCCATCGAGGTTCATCCTTTTCTTGCTTTGGCTTGCTAACTGGCTCTGCTGCCTACTGATACCAGGCACTTTGAGCTATGCTGTTGCATGCTGGAAAGATTGTGCTTTGATCTGGGCTCTCTGATGCCACATTTTCTAAGTCCTACTGAACATCTGTTATAGACTTAACCATTTAAGTCTAAAGTTTCTATAATTAGCATTTGGGGACAGGAGCATGAGATTGGTGTCCAACATAAAATGATCCTGGGTTATGTTTCTTTGCTGAGACCTTATGTCTGTGTCTCAGATTGAATCATGTGACTCAATTCCAGTAAAAGCCATGGCACTAGCTTCAGGGAAATGACTCTTGCCTTATGACTACTGGTTATGTGTTTCAAACAGTTATACATTCTCATAATTTAGAATTCTCAGGAGAAAAATGGGAATCCTGTGCAATATATGGGACTATCAGTTGGTTGCTTGTGTTGAAAAAGTCATCATGTGGCATGCTTAGTCCACACTCCTAAAAGTAGATGACTCATTAGGACCCCAAATAATGTTTCTTCAGATGCTGCTTCTTACTTCTCTCTCTGCAATATTTAAGATCCTGATCCTCACGGCTACAGGATTAAAAAAAAAAAAAAAAAATCCATGGCATCTCCGTGGCACACACAAGGGGTTAATTCAAATGTGACTTAGCCCACGTTCTTAAACCTAATGAAACAACCATTGCAATGGAAGAGGCTCTTAATGCTGATGATAATGTTTTGAGACTCTCTGGAGAAAGTTACAAATATGAGCAGAGGAGAGAGAATACCCCTGAAGTATATTCAGTAACCACACCAAAACACTGGATACAGTGGAAGGAAATAAAAAACTCAAACAGAGGTCCACAGTTTAACCCAATTGGAAATCTAAAATTTTCTAAAAATACTTTGTACAAGAAAAAGATAAAATGGTATTGACTAGCTTTTTTGTGCCTCTGCAACATAAGTTCTGAATTAACTTTGAGGGGAGGCACGTGTACCAGGTACCTCTAGTCAGCCATCTGGCCCAGACCTTCCTTAATATACTTTTCTAATGCAGATTTTTAATGTGATTTTCATAATTGTTTGAAAGTGTCTGATAATTGCAGTATGTGGATAAACACTAGGTCTGTTTCTATTGGTTGTTTTCTTTTTCTTTATCATAGGTCCCATTCCATATCTTCACATTTTTTAATTTTTTAATTGTATTTCAGCTAATGTGTGTAAAAAACAGTAGAAGATCAAGTAATAATATATGTATGGAGTGTTGTATGTTGGATATTATATATTATTTTACATATATTATATTATTTTAGTGTATATTACATATCATATTTCAAAATTATAAATTATATAGTACAAACTATGTGTGACTATACATATGTATTAATCACACACTGTTTGCTACACAGTATGTATTATGTATTACATATATAAACACATAAACACTCACTTGCATATGTATCTTCCCCTGATTGTGAGTGTCCCATTCCCTTTTAGACAACCAGAGAGCATGGGTGATCAGATTGATCCGGTCAGGAGTTGATTTGGTTTGGGGAAGGTTCATAGCCTTAATCCTTCTTTGGTTTTAGAGTCAAAACCCTTACATTCTGTGTCACCACGGAGCTGACATATTTCATTTTATCAGAACTTAAACTGAGTGTGGTTTTAGTGGCTTCTCTGGTTAGACACAGTTCATTTCCGGTTTCCTATGCTATGAGCGCGAGGTCAGAATTCTTCCTCTAAATGGACTCTGGGACTAAATAATGCAAGACCAATAGACTTCAGACCCTCAAGTCCTCTAGATCTCAAAACTGACAATTCATGAGAATTACTTTTTGGGCGTGAGTATCATTGCACCTCAGTCTTTTCCTGATTAAATACCAACACTCCAGGCTACAGGTTCATCAGACTTTTGGCTGGTTTCTTCTCTTCTTAGCTAAGACTGTCGATCTCTGGCAGACTTTTCCCTTTGTCTTTCTGACCCCAGTTTAGCAATTATCACCAGGCAGGAAAGAATACTCTGTCCTTTGATCATGTAGGAAGGGCTCATCCCTCTGGAGTTTATTTTTTTATATGTATATATTTCTTTGTGTTTATAGCTTTTCAATGGCTTTAAAGAAAAAAGTTAGTTATATGATGATTTTTAAAAATTATTTCTGCAGGAGGAGAGGTCTTTTAACTTTCTCACCTTAATGGGACGAAAAAATTATTTATATGTTTTGATCTGAGATTTTTTTTTCTCTCATAAACTGCAAAACATTCTGTTAAAATTGTTAACATATCACAATTCAGATTTTCTAGATATTCAAATATCGGTTCCTGTATTAACCATACAAATCAGAATCATGCCTTTGCAAGACTTTATTTAGAAAGTCAGATAGCTGAAAATACTCAGTGCTTCCAAGATTTTTAATCAAAGGAGCTCAGGATGTTACTTTTGACCTTAAAAGGCAAGGAACTTTGCCTGCTTTGTTAAAACTCTGGCATTAACTTTCCATGCTCAAATCCCTACATTAGAGAAAAAAGAAAGCAGATGGTCATGTAGGTTTGTGCTTCAATGAATCTTAAATTTGTAATTAAAATCCACATTGATTGTCAATAATTTCCTTGACAGAATACCATTAGAGGGCTTTATTTTACTTTAGTCTAATTTTAAACTTATGAGGCTGATTTATCAAAGTGTACAATAATTCACTCTTAAATTACAAATAGCTTATTCTTTTAAAAGAAATGAATAGGCTTGTGGTCACCTTGATTTACCATGTGCTAAACAATGTTAATACACATGTTATGGTCTTTTTAGTTGGTTTCCAAAGTGTCATTATTTTTCTAAGAAGAGAATATCTTTATTAAAATTGCAATTTCTTTGGAGATTTAATAATGTTCATATTTGAATGCAAGAGGAAAATTTGTAGAAAGAAAGGAAATTCAGGGATTCCACGGAATGTAGATGATATGTTTTATTCATTAAATATGGCTCAAATTGTTTAGACTCTAGTTTACTTTATCAGAGGTCTGTGGTGTTCATGCCACATGCACTAGGCTATCCTTTATTTTAGTCACAGCCCTGGTGGACAGTTTCAACTTCACTTGCAGCTGTAGCATCCTTTTTCAAGTGAGTGAAAGAATGTGCTTTTCACTCTGACCCTCGGCCTCCGCTTCCAGGCAACTTATTTCAAAAGTACACTGGAGAATGTAGGTTTGTGGGTGGAGTTGTGTTAATGACACTGGGGCAACCTTCAACCAATGGAGTATGGGATTTAATTCTATAGCCTTAAGGGATTAATTCTACAGCCTTCCATCTTCCAGGTGGTCACTTCTGGATGTCACTCTTTATGCTTCTCAGTGTTCCCAACTGAATTATGCCCACAGTAGCAAACTCAATAACGCCTATTTACATCGGCTTCTCCTTTTTACCTATCTCTTGCTTCCCACTCTCTCACTTCTGATTTCTAGGACTCCTCAAATAAATTCCTTGTACTGAGAATTTGTCTCCAGCTCTAACTTTAAGAAAGCCCAAACATGATACTAACATTATAAAAGTGTAGAATTTCAACTTCCAACCACCTTAATAAAAATGTGATGTCATATACTTGCATCATTGCAATTTTATGTGAAAAGAGAATTTTATAAAAAATTATGAGCCTCAAGTGCATAAGGCAGAGGTTAATTCATTTAACATATTAATAAACCTTATGTGCTGGATCCTGCATCATGGACTTGTATTTTAACATTACAGTAGAATTTAGACTATGGAAAATGAAAAATCTTAAGTAATCACTCAAGCAATAGTTAAAAATAAGTGGCAATAAATTGTTTTTGGAGGACCCTTTATGGCTATTCTATGATTTAGTGATGTGTTTGGGTGAGTGTGTATATGTGTGTGTGAGTGTGTGTGAGCTGTATGTCTTCTATTTGTCTGTCTACATCCACTCTCAACCCTTCTCCACTCAGCTCTCTCCACTAAAATTCTGACTGGCTACATCAAAGAGCACCCTTTCCTTCTTGATTGAAGTTGATTTCTGCCTATACCTTTGTCAACAATCCTTTTGTATACTAGCACTCTTCACATTATCATTATTTGAATGTGTCTTCTGTTTCCTGTTTGGAAACTGACTTAAGGTATTCTCACTTATTTAAAATATTCTGATGTTAGGACATTTGGTCTACATTGCATACTGAGTTGACAAGGAAACTCACGCACCCACCCACTCAGTCCACACACAAAGAACTAGTACATAAATAAACAAAACCAAACAACAACAACAAAACTTGGTTACTACCTTGGATCAAGGTATTATAATCTCTTGTGTGGAATACTGCAGTATCCTCCTAACTGGTTAGCTAATTGGCTGCCCTTGGCACTAAATTCAATATCAACACTGTAGCTAGAGTAAAACTGGTAGAACAGATTGTCCTTCCTCTCCTCTACAGCCTCTAATGGTTCCTCATTAATAAGAGTCAAATGTATTATAGTGTACAAGTTCTTACACAAGCTATCTTCCCCCAACTCTTAGGTTAAACATCATTTACTACTTTTGTCTTTGTTTACTTTGCTCCAGCTATGGTGA
The DNA here is from genome assembly GCF_027409185.1 of Cynocephalus volans. Lineage (NCBI taxonomy): Eukaryota > Metazoa > Chordata > Mammalia > Dermoptera > Cynocephalidae > Cynocephalus > Cynocephalus volans. The sequence continues at coordinate 161,021,544 of NC_084478.1, read as the reverse complement.
CCCTTAACAACAGTGGCTTTATTGCTATATCAAAAACACATCAGACAATCATCAGCTTCAGAGTTTTTGCACCTTACATTCTCTTTTCCAGGAACATTTTCCCAATGAGTTCCTTTCTCACTTCCTGAGTCCTTTGCTAGAAATTAACTTTATCTGTGAGGACTTCTATCTTCTTTCAATATAAAATAACACCCACCACCATTCTAACAATTTCTTCACTTTGCTTTTTGCTTTAATTTTTTTCTATAACATCTACTGTAATGTGACATAAGATACATTTTGCTTATCTATATTTTGCATTGTCTAGGCATCTTCAGTTTCCTATTCGTTTTTCCCATTTTCCTGTAAGCCCTCATCCACAGCATCCCAAGATTCCAAAATGGTGAGTGATTAGAGTTTGGATATGTTGTCCCCACCGAAACTCATGTGGAAATCTGATCCCCAATGTGGCAGTGTTGGGAATTGAGTCATGAGGGTGGATCCCTCGTGCATGGGTTAATGCTCTCCCTGGGGGAGGAGGGGTAGTGAGTGAGTTCTCACTCTATTAGTTCCCATGAGTGCTGGTTGTTTAAAAGACCCTGGCACCTCCCCTCTCTCTCGCTCTTGCTTCCTCTCACCATGTGTTCTGCTTGTACCTGCCAGCTGCCTGCCTCTTTCTGCCATGAATAGAAGCAGCCTGAGGCCCATGCCAGATGTAGCTGTCCCAGAACTGTAAGCCAAATAAACCTCTGTTCTTTATAAATTACCCAGTCTCGGGTAGTTCTGTTATAGCAACACAAAAATGGACTAATACAGTGAGCTTAAAAGCAATAAAGGGAACTACACTGATTTAAAAAACCCAGGATGTCAGCAAGATGGTAGAATAGGATATTCCACCAACATCCTCTCACAGAAACACCCATTTTAACAACCATCCACACACAAAAATATCTTTATGAGAGCTCCGGACTCCACACAAAAGATTACAGCACCTGGGCAGTGCAAGAAATTACAAAAGATACACTGAAGAGAGTAGGAAGGACAATTTCACCATACTGGAGTCACCTCTCCCCCAACCCCACTCAGTAAGGGGCCTTCCTTTGAGAGCTCCTCAAGGATATAGAGAGTGAAGTGAGTATTCAACTTCACCATAGCCCCAGGTTCCAGGCCCACTCTGGTAAATCCCAATACCAGGCTGGCCCCTGTGGACCAGGGTTTCAGGCCTTCACCAGTGGTCCCTGGTCCCAAACCAACTTGCATGGATTTAGTCTCCAAGTCTGCCCCAACACCAGGCTGGCCTCCACAGATCCAGGCTCCAGGTCTGCCCCAGCATCAGAAAACAGCAGATTTGAAGAACAGCATAGACCAAATAGACCTAATACATATATACAGAACATTCCATCCATCAGAAGCAGAATACACATTAAAGTGCACACGAAACATTCTCCAGGATAGATCATATGTTAGGCAACAGAACAAGTTTTAACAAATTTAAGAAGATTGAAATTATATTATGTACCTTTTCCAACCACAAGGGCATAAAACTAGAAATCAATACAGGAGGAATTTCAAAAAATTCACAAGTATGTGGAAATTAAACAGAATACTCCTAACAACCAAGGGGTCAAGAAAAATCAAGGAAATTAAAAAAATACACTGAGGTAAATAAAAATGGAAACAACATACCAAAACTTACATGAAATTACTTCAAAAAGTTTGTGGAAAAATGTAACTGAAAGATAATACAAATATTTCCATTAACTTTTTAAAGTACCTACATATAGTGCAGCAAAAGCAGTTCTTTTAAAAAAAATTCTTTAACTGAGACATAATTGATTATACATATTTGTGGGGTATAGAGTTGCATATCAATACCTGTGTACAATATGTTATGATCAGATTAGGATAATTAGCACATTCCTCATTACAAAAAGAAAAGAATCCCATTTACAATAGCATCAAAAAGTATAAAATACTTAGGAATAAATTTATCTAAGGAGGTGAAGTACCTGTACACTGAAAACTATAAAACTTTGATGAAAGAATTGAGAAAGATACAAATAATTGGAAAGATATTACTGTCCAGGGACTGGAAGAATTAATATTGTTAAAATATCTATAGCACCCAAAACAATTTACAGATTCAATACAATCCCTATTAATGTCATTTTTCACAGAAGTACAAAAAGTGATCCTAATATTCATATGCAGCAATGAAAAACCCTGAATAGCCAAAGCAATCTTGAGCAAAAAATCAAAGATGGAGGCATCACACTCCCTGATTTGAAACTATAATATAAAGGTACAGTAATCAAAACAGTATGGTACTTCCTTAAAAATAGACATATAGATCAACAGAACAGAATAGAAAGCCTCAAAATAAACCCAAACCTGTAAGGTTAACTAGTCATGGCTATCTATTCGATTAAGTGTTAATATCTGATACATGTGAGGAACTCCTACAACTCAGTAGCATAAAAAAGATTATTTTTCCCCTGATTATAAAGTAGGCAGAGGAAATGAATAGACATTTTTCTGAAGACATAAAATAGCCAACTGGTATATTTAAATATATTCAACACCTGAATTTCTAAAAGGAGAGAACAGACCTATAGTTACTAGAGATGGAAAAGAGGAATGGAGAGGGGGAATAGGTAATAATTGGGTAAGGGTCACAAAAAGTAATTATGATTTGTAATGATGAGCATGCTAATAATATTAATTTGATCATCACATACTGTACACAAATACTGATAATCAACTCTGTACCCCATAAATAGGTATAAATAAAAAATTATATATTAAAATATTTCATTTTCATTACATTTGAAGTTGAAATTTATCATTCAAAAGACAGGATTAATAGGACAAGCATTTAAAATAAATGAGTTTCTTTTATTTAAAAATATAAGAAATTAATAAAAAATAAATATATTCAACATCACTAATCATCAGAAAAATCCAAATCAGAAGAACAATGAAATATCACCTCACACCTCTTAGGATGGCTATTATCATAAAAACAAGGTAAGTGTTGGTGAGGATGTCTATAAAAGGGAACCCTTGTACATTATTAGTGGAAATGTAAGTTGGTACATCCATCATGGGAAACAGTATAGAGGTTCCTGAGAAAATTAGTAATAGAACTGGCATATGATGCAGCAACTCACTTCTGGGTGTTTATCCAAAGGGATTAAAATTAGAATCTTGAAAAGATATCCACACTCCAGCATGTTCACTGCAGCATTATTCTCAGAAGACAAGATACAAAAACAATATAAATGTCTATAAATAAATGAATGAATAAAGAAAACATGGTATACTCATACAGTGGAATATTGCTCAGCCTTAAAATCAATGAAATTCTGTCATTTGTGACAACATGGGTGAACCTGGGTGACATTATGCTAAGTGAAATAAGCCAAACACAAAAGGACAAATAACTGTATAATCTCACTTATATGTGGAATCTAAAATAGCCAAACTCATAGAAGCAGACAGTAGAATGGTGAATGACAAGGGCTGGAGAGAGAGGGAAATGGGAAGATGTTGGTCAAAGGGCACAAAGTTTCAATTTTACAAGATCATTTCTGGAGATCTACTATACAGCATTGTGCTTATAGCTAACAATAATACTGTATTGAATACTTCAAATTTTCTGGGAAGGAAGATCTTATGCTAAGTGTTCTTACCACAAAGAATAATGAAAAAAAAAAAAGGTGGGAAGTAATTTGGGGAGATGACGAATATGTCTATGGTTTTGACACCCTGTCGATGTACTTAAACTGATTATGAGTATTATTAAAAGGGTTCTGGGGTTTAAGGCACAAGCAGATAAAGGTGGTGAGAAGTCAGAACTATATGGGACACAGAGCTGAGATAAACTATGTTCCAAATTCATAAAAGCCAGAATCCACGAAGGAGTGTCCTATCCATAAGTCTGGAAATGGAAAATCTCGGCTCACTGGCCCAGGAAATAATTAGTAGTACTATCTGATTACAAAGGCTTCAGGAGAAAAAGTATAATCTGTTATAAAAAAAAAAAAAAAAGCAATAACAAAAAAACAAGCAAAATGCTAGGATATGAGTAGGGACTACTGCTGCTACGATGTGGAGTAGCTGAAATCAGACTTCTGCTCCCATTAGGTCAACAAGAGAACTAGCTGGTATCTTAAAGAATCTAATGCTTTACTAGCACTCTCTTCAAAGGCTGCCGCACAATTCCAAATTGACTCCCATATTTTGTTGATGATTTTAAAATTTCTCAACCTCACATGATGGTAAAAGATGATAAAATTAAGAAATACCTTCTCATCAAAGACCAAATCAAGGGAACTTCCAGAATAAAGTGGTTTAAAGATGAAGCCAAGACTGTGACTATAAGTCCTTTTGTCCAGACCTCAGAGAGCTTAAAAATAGTGTCTCAAAGTACTATTCAGTCACAGAAAATATCCCTCATACAGATTAAGCCTGTGCTTTATAGATCTTCTTAATAAAACAATAGACCATCAAGAAAACTTGAGAGTGTTATCCTTCAGCCTTCCCAGAAGAAGCTCAAGGTAAAGAGTCTTATTTCAAAGAGGTGTGTAGGTGTGGCATATGTCTAATAAAGTGAATCTTAAGAAGTTTCAAAGATGCCTATAAGGTCCTTAAAAGAATTATATATGAAGAAACATCACAGGTTTGGACTGAAGATAATAAAGAATGGGGACAGATCTTTGAACCTCCAGAATTGTATTGGCACAAAGTAGTTTGAGAGAAATGCTAAGTAACAAACACATGCTACCATTCATGAGAAAGGAAAGATAACTCAGAGGGTGGAACCAATAGATCAGAGGGTAGAGCTCAAAACCATGAAGCATCTCCCAGGTCTTGAGACTTAATGAAGGAAATTGCAGCATTTGTCCTGAATAGGTATAGAGCAGTGCCTCCTCTATGGCTCCCATTTTCACTCTTTTTGAAGAGGATTATCTACAGCTGTTATCATAGGTCTGTTTCTGCTTTGTCTGTGAGGTGTGTTTTGGGCAGATAACTTGTCTTTTTAGTTTCACAGGATCACAGATGGAAAGGAATTGTGCCCCAGGTTTTCCCTTAAAGAACTATACCCAAAGAGTCTTGTTCACATATAGCTCGATTAAGATAATGAGATTCTGAACTTTGACATGATGCTATAATGGGATAAGAATTTTGAGGACCTTCATAAAGGCTAAATTATTATAATTGCATTAAATATGTTCAAAAAATTAAGTAGAAACAAAGAAGATATAAAAATACCCAAATCAAACTTCTAGAGATGAAAACTACAATGTCAGAGATAAAAATGCATTAGGTGGGACTGATGATATATTAAACAAAACAGAAGAAAAATTAGTGAACATGTGGACACAGCAATAGAAAATGTGAAAAATTAAACGTAGGAAGAAGAAATAATCCCTCCTCAATGGAAAGAGAATCACTGAGCTTGGGGTTAACTTCAAGTAGCCTATTGTGTTTAATTGAAATCTCCGAAAAATGATAGTAAAAAAAAATTGAGTAAATGTTGGCTGTGTTTTTTTTTTTTTTTTCAAATTTGAGCAAAAAGTATAAACCTACATATCCAAGGAGCTCAACACAACTAAAGCACAAATAACATGAACAAAGCTATGGAACTGTATATTACCATAAAATTTTTCAAAACCAGTGATAAAGAAAAACCTTAAAAGAAATCAGAGTAAAAAGACACATTGTGTAGAGGGAAACAAAGATGAGGAGCAAAGCAGATTTCTCATCAAAAACAAAGCAAATGAGAAAACAGTGGAGGGATATCTTCAAAGTACTAAAGAAAACTTGTCAACCAAGAATTCTACGTTGACTCATTCCTAATGAATAGAATATGGCAGAAGCAATGAGATTTCATTTCCAGAATTAGGTTATTAAAAGTCTTTGGTTTCCTTCTTAGGCATACTTACTCTCATCTTCTTTTCGATCTCTTACCCTGGGGTAATCCAGCTGACACATCCTGAGGCAGTCCTGTGAAGAGCCCCATGTGGCTAGGAACTGAGGCCCATGAACAGTCATATCAATAACTTTAGAAACAGATACTACCTTTCCCCATCAAGAAGCCTCATGAGAGAACTTAAGCCAGAGGCACCCAGGTAAACTTTGTCTGCATTCCTGACCCACAGAATCTGAGATATTAAATATTTCTTATTTTAAATTGCTAGGGTTTTGGTAATTTGTTACACAGCGATAGAAAAATAATACAGGCACCCAAGAAATAAAGTTGGAAGCGATTTCTATCTCTAGTCCTACACTGGAAAGAGAGAAAGAAGTGGTGTGACCAGAGCCCAGTGAGAGCTAAAGCCATGGGAAGTGGGAGCCTGTGATCTGTAAACTCAAAGAAATCCAGTTGTTACCAGGACCTGAGCACTGAGGGAGGGAAGGAATGACCTTTAGCTTTCTTCCCTGTCTATCTCCTGCCAGTGCCATCCATTGGCTAAACCCAATAATAAGCCAGAGTACAAAAGGTACAGTTTTAAGAACAGAAAAGAGAAAGGCAGAGGATATATGTGGTGGGAGAATAGTGAACTCAGACACCATATTCACAAGAGACTGAAACACTGCTATTTCTTTACTTTGAACAAAGAGCTATGTCTCATTTTAGAAAAATATGAAAAAACAGAAAGAATAAATAGCATATTGCAAAAACTCTTATTACAGCCTTTTCCCCTCATAGTTTCTTCCTATCAAACATTTACTTAATTATTTCTGTTATTGAAAAAATAATGAGAAATGTGAAGGAGAAATAGACTTTTCTTGAATAATATCTCTGTCTCTAAAGCTACATTACAGAAGAGGAAAGGTTCAGAAGTTAATATCTGTTCTGAAAAAAATTTTTAAGACACTTTTAAGAGAATATTTCCTAGAATGACAAGTGGGAAAGACTTGAATTGCCTTTGTGACAAAGGATCCATTGAATTTCAGACACTGTGGCATTTTTCATTTAGCAACAGGAAGCATGTAATTTTTGCCAAAATTTCAGAAAAGCCATTGCTGAGTTTGCAAATAATTCGGCACACTAACCTGAAACAATGCAAGTCCTCAAAAAAATTTTACAAATGAAACAATGTTCTTTATTCTTTGCAGATTTACTAACACTAGGAGATAATAGGAAGAAATGAAAAGTCAAACAACAACAGTATCTAAAAATAAATTTTGGCAAAGAAGTGCCTATTGCAATTAGCAACGTATGACTTAACACAGGTTAAATTTAGTCCACTGGTGCAGGCATAGGTCCCAATGTAGTTAAGATGCAGTAAGCTTTGGGCTCTTTTTTCAAGATGACGGCGGCTGTGGCGGCTGGCGCACAGTAGCTGAGGTGGAAAAGGTGGACACTGGGCCTCAGGCAGCTGGGAAACTTGTGGACCTTCCTCTTGCCATCTCTTAAGGGAGGACCACTGCTGCTGGCCGGTCGTGGGGGGTGACCGCCACTTTGCCCCCGGCAGGAGAGGCTGCCTCATTTACAGGCAACAGCTTTGAAGTGTGGAGCAGGAAAAGAACTGTTTCTTAGCTGCAAAAGCGAGTCTCGAAACAGGGAACGCGGTGCCAGGGCTGCTGTGGATGCAGACAGGATCCCGGAGGCCGGGGCTGCTCTGAAGGCGGCCAGCTGCCCTATTCAGGATTCGAGGTTTCAGGCCGGCATTAAAAAAGATTCCTGGGAGCACCCGAGCCGCGCCGCGACTGAAGAGCCCGAGGCGGCAGCAGCTGAGAACTGGGAAGGCAACAAACCAGAGACAGAGTGAGCGCCCGACCTGGCACAGCACTGTGAGTGACCCCTGGCACAGCTCTGTTCGGGGGGTGGATGCCCACCCGACTCCCGCCTGCACCACCAGGCCACTCACCACCCCGGTGCTGCCTCTATTTTCCCAGGTGCGGGCAGCCCCGCCCAGCTGGCCATCACTGAGCCCACCCAATTGCTTGGCCTGGCACGGGGCTTTCCGGAGCCTGCGGACCGGCCACCCCTCCCACTCCCTCCGTGATTCTCTGACGGGGCTGGTGGTGGGGGGCGTCCCCGGCCAGTGTCGGGAGGGCAAGGAAGTACGGGCGGGCCGACAGTCACTCCACCACACCCTGGACTCCGGCCCCAGGTAAACTCCCTGTTATTGGGAGGCAGATACCATCTCTGCGGCCACCAGTTTGGAAAAAAGCCTAACGAATTTCTGGTTGGGAATAGTGTGGTAGGAGAGTTCCCAGGTCCGCTTGAACCTGCCGGAGACCAGGCTGCATGTGGGCGCTAGACTCGGATTATACTGGGGGGATACAAAGGTGAACAATACCCGAGAAAGATCTACATAGTGCTACAAAGGCACCCAGAGAGACCGGTCGTCTGTGCCTAGCAGAAACCTGGTAGACTTCCTGGGCGAGGTGGTGCCGAGCAGGGTCTTGAAGGCCCAGCTGATAGACGAGGGGTGCAGAAGACACGCTCCAGCCCAGCACAGTGCGCACAGAGTGGAGAGACGTGCGGCCAGGGAGGCAGAGACTCGACAGAAACCACACACCCGGTGGGGTCGCCACTGCACGATCTAACAGCCTGGGCCAGAGCACACGGAAAAGGGAGAAGTCCTGCACAGGAAGTGAAAGCTCAACAGAGATCACACACCCTGTGGTACGTGATCCAGCAGCCCAGCAGAGTCCAAGCTGACCAGAAAGGTGGCTCCCCGGAGAAGCCCAAGACCCGAGGCAACCACACACACAAGGCACTAGAGGCCAACTGAGCAGTCACGGAGGGAGCCATACGAAATTGGCAACCACAGCAACATCCTAGTTAGTCATTAGTCTCAAACCGGTGGACTGTGAAACCCCCTGCCACAATGAATAAACACCAAAAATAGATACCACAAATACAAAAAATCAAGAAAGTACACCACCAAAAGTTAATAAATCTCAAACTCTAGATCCTATAGAACAAGAAGCCCTTGAAATAACTGATAAGGAATTTCGAGTGATAATTCTAAGGAAACTGAATGAGATACAAGAAAACTCAGCTAGACATCATGATGAAATGAGGAAAAGTATACAGGATCTGAAAGAGGAAATGTACAAGGAAATCAATGTCCTGAAAAAAAAATGTAGCAGAACTTGCTGAACTGAAGAAGTTATTCAACGAAATAAAAAACACAATGGAGAGTTTAACCAGCAGGCTTGTCGAAGTTGAAGAGAGAACCTCTGAACTTGAAGATGGGCTGTTTGAAATAACACAAGCAGACAAAAAGAAAGAAAAAAGAATCAAGGACATTGAAGAAAATCTGAGAGAGATATCAGACAAACTTAAGCGATCAAATATCCGAGTCATGGGTATTCCAGAAGGGGAGGAAAATGGAGATTCCATTGAAAACATATTCAACAAAATAGTGGCAGAAAACTTCCCAGGTATAGGAAAAGTCACAGATCTTCAGATCCAGGAAGCTCAACGATCTCCAAATGTATTCAACCCAAAAAGACCTTCTCCAAGACATGTCATAGTCAAATTGGCAAAACTCAGAGACAAAGAGAGAATCTTAAAAGCTGCAAGAGAGAAGCGTCAAATCACCTATAAGGGAGCCCCAATCAGGTTAACATCAGCCTTTTCATCACAAACCCTAAAAGCTAGAAAGGAATGGGTTGATATTTTCAAAATACTAAAAGACAAAGATTGCCAGCCAAGAATACTCTACCCTGCAAGGCTATCCTTCTGAAATGAGGGGCAAATAGTATATTTCTCAGACAAACAAAAACTGCGGGAGTTCACTACCACACGACCACCCTTACAAGAAATCCTCAAGGGAGTACTGGGTTTGGTTCCTGAAAAATAACTACCACCGCCATAAAAACCCAAGAAAAATCTAAACCCGCTAGTATAATAAAAATGGCATTCATGAAGAGAAAACAAGCTAACAAAAACACTATCTACAACCTAAGGAACCAACAAACACAGAAAACAAACAGTAAATCAGAAAGCAAGGAACAAAAGACACCTAAGACAACCAAACAACCAATAAAATGCTAGGAATAAATCAACACCTTTCAATAACAACTCTTAATGTAAAAGGCTTAAATTCCCCAATTAAAAGACACAGACTGGCTGACTGGATCAAAAAGCAGGACCCAACTATATGCTGCCTACAAGAGACCCACCTCACCCATAAAGATTCACACAGACTAAGAGTGAAAGGATGGAAAAAGATTTACCATGCAAACAGAAAAGACAAATGAGCTGGAGTAGCAATTCTTATATCTGACAAAATAGACTTTAAACTAAAAACCATAAAAAGAGACAATGAGGGACACTACTTAATGATAAAAGGTCTGATCCATCAAGAAGACATAACAATCATAAATATGTATGCACCCAATGTTGGAGCAGCCAGATTTATAAAACAAACTCTATTAGACCTAAAGAAGGAAATAGACACTAATACCATAATAGCAGGAGACCTGAACACCCCACTGTCAATATTAGACAGATCATCTAGGCAAAGAATCAGTAGAGAAACACAAGATCTAAACAAGACTCTAGACAAATTGGAATTGGCAGATATCTACAGAACATTCCACCCAACAACCTCAGAATATTCATTCTTCTCATCAGCACATGGATCATTCTCCAGGATAGATCACATATTAGGTCACAAATCAAGTCTCAATAAATTCAAAAAAATTGGAATTATCCCATGTATCTTCTCAGACCACAATGGATTAAAACTAGAAATTAATAACAAATGAAACTCTGGAAACTATACAAACACATGGAAATTAAACAGCATTCTACTTAATGACATATGGGTCCAAGAAGAAATCAAGCAGGAAATCAAAAAATTTATTGAAACTAATGAAAACAATGATACATCATACCAAAACCTGTGGGATACTGCAAAAGCAGTATTGAGGGGAAAATTTATTGCATTAAACACTCACTTCAGAAGAATGGAAAGATGGCAAGTGAACAACCTAACACTTCACCTTAAAGAACTAGAAAAACAAGAACAATCCAAACCTAAAATTAGCAGACGGAAAGAAATCATTAAGATCAGAGCAGAACTGAATGAAATTGAAAACCAAAAAACAATGCAAAAGATCAACGAATCCAAAAGTTGGTTTTTTGAAAAGATAAATAAAATTGACAAACCATTAGCATGGCTAACAAAAAAAAGAAGAGAGAAGACTCAAATAACAAAAATTAGAAATGAAAAAGGCGATATTACAACTGATTCATCTGAAATACAAGGAATCATTCGAGACTGCTATAAACAACTATACGCCAACAAATTTGAAAATCTGGAGGAAATGGATAAATTTCTGGACACACACAAGCTCCCAAAACTGAACAGTGAAGACGTAGAAAGTTTGAACAGACCAATAACAATAAAGGAGATTGAAGCTGTTATCAGAAGGCTCCCAACAAAGAAAAGCCCAGGACCAGATGGATTCACAGCAGAATTTTACCAAACATTCAAAGAGGAATTGACACCGATTCTTTACAAACTATTCCAAAAGTTTGAAATGGACGCAAATCTCCCAAACTCATTCTATGAAGCAAACATCATCCTGATACCAAAACCAGGTAAAGATATAACCAAAAAAGAAAACTACAGGCCAATATCCTTGATGAATATAGATGCAAAAATCCTCACTAAAATACTAGCAAAGAGAATACAGCAACAAATACGCAAAATTATCCATCACTATCAAGTGGGATTCATCCCAGGGATGCAAGGTTGGTTCAACATACGCAAATCAATAAATGTGATACACCATATTAATAAACTCAAACACAAGGACCATATGATCATCTCTATAGATGCTGAAAAAGCATTTGATAAAGTTCAGCACTCATTCATGACAAAGACCCTCTATAAGTTAGGAATAGAGGGAAAGTATCTCAACATAATTAAAGCCATATATGCCAAACCTACAGCCAATATCATCCTGAATGGGGAAAAGCTGAAAGCTTTTCCTTTAAGAACAGGAACTAGACAAGGATGCCCACTCTCACCACTCCTATTCAACATAGTGTTGGTAGTACTAGCCAGAGCAATCAGAGAAGAGAAGGAAATAAAGGGCATCCAGACTGGAAAAGATGAAGTCAAACTGTCCCTGTTTGCAAATGACATGATCCTATATATCGAACAGCCTAAAACTTCTACAAAAAAAAACTGTTGGAATTGATAAATGATTTCAGCACAGTAGCAGGATACAAAATCAACACACAAAAATCAGTCGCAATTCTTTTCTCCAATAGTGAACATGCAGAATGAGAAATCAAGAAAGCCTGCCCATTTACAATAGCCACCAAAAAAATAAAATACTTAGGAATTGAGTTAACCAAGGAGGTGAAAAATCTCTATCATGAGAACTACAAACCACTGCTGAGAGAAATTAGAGAGGATACAAGAAGATGGAAAGATATCCCATGATCTTGGATTGGAAGAATCAACATAGTGAAAATGTCCATACTACCCAAAGTGATATACAAATTCAATGCAATCCCCATCAAAATTCCAAAGACATTTTCCTCAGAAATGGAAAAATCTATTCAGACATTTATATGGAACAATAAAAGACCACACATAGCCAAAGCAATGCTGAGCAAAAAAAATAAAGCTGGAGGCATAACACTACCTGACTTTAAACTATACTACAAAGCTATAATAACCAAAACAGTATGGTACTGGCATAAAAACAGACACACTGACCAATAGAATAGAGAATCCAGAAATCAACCCACACACTTACTGCCAGCTGATCTTTGACAAAGGCACCAAACATATTGACTGGCGAAGGGAGTGCCTCTTCAGCAAATGGTGCTGGGATAACTGGATATCCATATGCAGGAGAATGAAACTAGATCCATACCTCTCGCCATTTACTAAAATCAACTCAAAATGGATTAAGGATTTAAATATACACCCTGAAACAATAATACTTCTTAAAGAAAACATAGGAGAAACACTTCAGGAAATAGGACTGGGCACAGACTTCATGAATATGACCCCAAAAGCACGGGCAACCAAAGGAAAAATAAACAAATGGGATTATATCAAACTAAAAAGCTTCTGCACAGCAAAAGAAACAATTAAAAGAGTTAAAAGACAACCAACAGAGTGGGAGAAAATATTTGCAAAATATATATCTGACAAAGGATTAATATCCAGAATATATAAGGAACTCAAACAACTTTACAAGAAGAAAACCAGCAACCCAATTAAAAAATGGGCAAAAGAGCTAAGTAGGCATTTCTCTAAGGAAGATATACAAATGGCCAACAGACATATGAAAAAATGCTCAACATCACTCAGCATCCGGGAAATGCAAATCAAAACCACATTGAGATACCATCTAACCCCAGTTAGGATGGCTAAAATCCAAAAGACTATGAACGATAAATGCTGGCGAGGCTGCGGAGAAAACGGAACTCTCATACATTGTTGGTGGGACTGCAAAATGGTGCAGCCTCTATGGAAAATGGTATGGAGGTTCCTCAAACAATTGCAGATAGATCTACCATACGACCCAGCTATCCCACTGTTGGGAATATACCCAGAGGAATGGGAATCATCAAGTCGAAGGTATACCTGTTTCCCAATGTTTATCGCAGCACTCTTTACAATAGCCAAGAGTTGGAACCAGCCCAAATGCCCATCATCAGATGAGTGGATATGGAAAATGTGGTACATCTACACAATGGAATACTACTCAGCTATAAAAACGAATGAAATACTGCCATTTGCAACATGGATGGACCTTGAGAGAATTATATTAAGTGAAACAAGTCAGGCACAGAAAGAGAAATACCACATGTTCTCACTTATTGGTGGGAGCTAAAAATTAATATATAAATTCACACACACACACACACACACACACAAAAAAAAAAAAAAACCGGGGGGGGGGAAGAAGATATAACAACCACAATTATTTGAAGTTGATACGACAAGCAAACAGAAAGGATATTGTTGGGGGGGAGGGGGGAGGGAGAAGGGAGGGAGGTTTTGGTGATGGGGAGCAATAATCAGCCACAATGTATATCAACAAAATAAAAAAATAAATAAATTTTTTAAAAACTATGTAGTAAGTTTGAAGATAATTGAAATTAAAGGACATATCTAACAAATGAAGGTGACATTTTTTGTAAACTTTGGCTTTGCACAGTAGGTAAAATAATGGATTATTGGTCTAGAGTAGGTAGGGGATAAATCAAGGGGAGAAAGACAGGAGAAGACTGATTATTTAGGAAAAAATAGATCTAGTAAAGACATACTGGGGATAAAACATATAAGAACTGAAATGACAGGCAGTTATGACATATGGTGTAATGTACTGGAATTGAAGATTTTGGAGAATAAACTATCCCAAAAGATTATAAGGATTAGGATGCCATCATGTATTCTGATGGATGAAATTTAGAAAAACAAATACTGGAGTGAAGGAGTTCAAATAGGTGTAAAGCTAGGTTTTACATAAGCTTTCAATGTGGACATTTCATTCCTTGGATGACTACAAAGCTTGAGTTAAAAAGGAAGACAGTGAGTAAATTACCAGTCTTCAACAGGGATGGAACAATAACCAGAAGGTTGGTAGATGAACACAGCAAGGATAAACACAGAAGGATATTGCCAGATGGTGATATTCTCAGATATGAAGTTTTATGTTTATTCACCTAAACGGCTTTTATTGAGCTCTACTCTCTGACAAAGATAGACACTGGGGATCCATGTCTGTATAAGATATTCACTAACCTCAGAAGATCTTAGGAGGCTAGTAAACAGGTTATATTTTAGGAAAAGCTTACATTGCACAAATACAGAAGAGAAAGGATTTGGAAGAGGCAGTGTAAAATGCAAACCTCATCTCCTACCTCCAAGTGAAGGTGTGAGAAAATAAACCATTACATAAAAAAGACCATCAGAAAAAGAGAGAAAAACAAACAAAAAAACAAGCAAACAAACAAAAAACTACATTGTCTTGGAGGAATCCCAGAAATTGTTCTGTAAACATATTAAGGATGGAAAAGTTTCAATAGGTGTTGCAGAGGATGCAGGGGAGTAACATCAGAAAGCTGTGAGCATAAAATATGATATGTGTGTGTTACCCACCTTTAGCCACAATAATGCTGTATAACAACCATAAAACCCTGTGGCATATGATGAGGATGATTTAATTGACTCACTGGTTTGCAGGGTTCAGTTGAACTTGCCTGGATTTAGCTAACCTAAAGTGGGATTCATCCCAGGGACGCAAGGTTGGTTCAACATACACAAATCAATAAATGTGATATACCATATTAATAAAGTCAAACACAAGGACCATATGATCATCTCTATAGATGCTGAAAAAGCATTTGATAAAATTCAGCACTCATTCATGACAAAGACCCTCTCTATAAGTGAGGTATAGAGGGAAAGTATCTCAACATAATTAGAGCCATATATGACAAACCCACTGCCAATATCATCCTGAATGGGGAAAAGCTGAAAGCTTTTCCTTTAAGAACAGGAACTAGACAAGGATGTCCACTCTCACCACTCCTATTCAACATAGTGTTGGAAGTACTAGCCAGAGCAATCAGAGAAGAGAAGGAAATAAAGGGCATCCAGATTGGAAAAGATGAAGTCAAACTGTCCCTGATTGCAAATGACATGATCCTATATATCGAACAGCCTAAAACCTCTACAAAAAAACTCTTGGAATTGATAAATGATTTCAGCACAGTAGCAGGATACAAAATCAACACGCAAAAATCAGTAGCATTTCTTTTCTCCAATAGTGAACATGCAGAACGAGAAATCAAGAAAGCCTGCCCATTTACAATAGCCACCAAAAAAATAAAATACTTAGGAATTGAGTTAACCAAGGAGGTGAAAAATCTCTATAATTAGAACTACAAACCACCGCTGAGAGAAATTAGAGAGGATACAAGAAGATGGAAAGATATCCCATGCTCTTGGATTGGAAGAATCAACATAGTGAAAATGTCCATACTACCCAAAGTGATATACAAATTCAATGCAATCCCCATCAAAATTCCAAAGACATTTTTCTCAGAAATGGAAAGAACTATCCAGACATTTATATAGAACAATAAAAGACCACGCATAGCCAAAGCAATGCTGAGCAAAAAAAATAAAGCTGGAGGCATAACACTACCTGACTTTAAGCTATACTACAAAGCTATAATAACCAAAACAGTATGGTACTGGCATAAAAACAGACACACTGATCAATGGAATAGAATAGAGAATCCAGAAATCAACCCACACACTTACTGCCATCTGATCTTTGACAAAGGCACCAAGCCTATTCACTGGGGAAGGGACTGTTTCTTCAGCAAATGGTGCTGGGATAACTGGATAACCATATGCAGGAGAATGAAACTAGACCCATACCTCTCACTATATACTAAAATCAACTCAAAATGGATTAAGGATTTAAATATACACTCTGAAACAATAAAACTTCTTAAAGAAAACATAGGAGAAGCACTTCAGGAAATAGGACTGGACACAGACTTCATGAACACGACCCCAAAAGCACGGGCAACCAAAGGAAAAATAAACAAATGGGATTATATCAAAGTAAAAAGCTTCTGCACAGCAAAAGAAACAATTAACAGAGTTAAAAGACAACCAACAGAGTGGGAGAAAATATTTGCAAAATATACATCTGACAAAGGATTAATATCCCGAATTATAAGGAACTCAAACAACTTTACAAGAAAAAAACAAGCAACCCAATTAAAAAATGGGCAAAAGAGCTAAGTAGGCATTTCTCTAAGGAAGATATACAAATGGCCAACGGACATATGAAAAAATGCTCAACATCACTCAGCATTCGGGGAATGCAAATCAGAACCACACTGAGATACCATCTAATCCCAGTTAGGATGGCTAAAATCCAAAAGACTCTGAACGATAAATGCTGGCGAGGTTGCGGAGAAAAAGAAACTCTCATTCATTGTTGGTGGGACTGAAAAATGGTGCAGCCTCTATGGAAAATGGTATGGAGGTTCCTCAAACAATTGCAGATAGATCTACCATATGACCCAGCTATCCCACTGCTGGGAATATACCCAGAGGAATGGAAATCATCAAGTCGAAGGTATACCTGTTCCCCAATGTTCATTGCAGCACTCTTTACCATAGCCAAGAGTTGGAACCAGCCCAAATGTCCATCATCGGATGAGTGGATACGGAAAATGTGGTACATCTACACAATGGAATACTACTCAGCTATAAAAACGAATGAAATTCTGCCATTTGCAACAACATGGATGGACCTTGAGAGAATTATATTAAGTGAAACGAGTAAGGCACAGAAAGAGAAATACCACATGTTCTCACTTATTGGTGGGAGCTAAAATTTAATATATAAATTCACACACACATACACACACAAAAACCGGGGGTGGGGGCGGGGGAAGAAGATATAACAACCACAATTACTTGAAGTTGATACGACAAGAAAACAGAAAGGACATTGTTGGGGGGGAGGGAGGAGAGGGAGGAGGGAGGGAGGTTTTGGTAAGGGGCAACAATAATCAACCACAATGTATATCAACAAAATAAAAGTAAAAAATAAATAAATAAATAAATAAATAAAAGAATAAAAATATAGTAAATATCAGCAGAGAAAAATATAAAAAGAACCAACAAAAATTTTTTATGACTGAAAATATAGTATCTCACTTATATAAAAATGACTGGATTGGCTTAATAGCAGAAAAGAAATGATAGAGGAACAAGTCAATGAACTTGAAGACAAGTAAATAGAAATCAGCTAATTTGAAGAGGGAGGGAAAAATGGTGAAAAAGTAAACAGAGACTTAAGGAACTGTAGGAAATTTTTAAATGGTGTAGCATATGGGAAATTGGTGTCTCAGATGGAGAAGAGAGAAAGAAAAAATACATATTAGAAGAAACAATGGTTTTCAAATTCCCAAATCTGGTGAAAAACATAAATTTATAGATTTAATAAGTTTGATGAGAGCCTAACAGTATAAATTTTAAGAATTTCATGCCTAGGCATATTATAGTCAAACAAAAGAAAATCAGGAAGAAAAAATAGTAAAAGTAACTAGAGTGAAAAGAAAAATTGCTTTCAAGAAAATAGATTTTTTAATTTAAATGATTATTATTTTAATGAAATGTAAAAAATTCGAACAACACCAAAGATTACAAAGAACAAAATTTAAAAAATTACCGTATATCCCACCACCTCAAAATAACCATCAGAAATGTTAGAGACTATCATTCCACACATGGAATGAGAGATATTTTATAATTTTAAAAAGTGACTTACACTTGGACAAATAAGGATGGTTTTATTGATGATGGGGGAATTGAAAGAGACCCAAAACCTGACTTTTTAAAATGTCTATTTCATCTGAAAATTTATGAGAGGAAGGGAATTAATTAGAATTCTTAGTCTGTAAGCAATTATAAGCATATAAATTCAATGGAAATTAGCAAATATTTTTATTTTCTTCTATATATCCGCGATCTAAACCTCAGTTCAGCTGTGTCTAAAACATACTTTAACATATGTTCCCCTAATGCTTTTCAGTTTACAAATCAACTTTACACTGATTCTCATGACCATGTAAAAGACCATGTAAAATAATCAGGGTTGATATTTAGCTGGTACCTAGTAGTTTGGCCATTCTAGTTGCTCACAGCCAATATCCATTCTGGTTAGTTGGACATCAATTTCGATAGGTCAGTGTCTGTGTTATAGCAGTTATTTTATTTATTTATTTATTTACTTATTTACTTATTTATTACAAATATTCGTGAGATACAAAGCTGATTGTCCCCCCTCCTGTCCATGATGTGGGGGCCAGATTCATACTGGGGACATATCCATTACCAGAAATTACTTTTGTACCCTTTGATCCCTCTCAATTATCCCTCAACCTCCCTCCCCTTGCCACTCTCTCCCCTCAGCTCCAATTTGTAGCCCTAGGAATGTTCCCTCCTTCTGTTGGATCACGTACAAATGACTACGTATTCTTCATTAGAAACCCTAGAAGCCGGAGACTGAAATGACACAGTAAAAGTACACAAGAGAAAAAAAAAAAAAAGTCAATCCAGAATTATATGTATATATCTACTGAAAGTATCCCTTAAGAATGAAAGTAAAATAAAAATATTTTCGGAAAATGTAAGCTAAGTGAATCCACTGCCACTATACACAGACTACAAGAAATGCTAAAGGAAGATTTGACTGAAGGAAAATGACCCCAGACGGAAATCTGGAGCTTCACATATGAAAGAAGAACATTGAAAATGATAAGTGTGCTGATAAATGTAACGTAATATGTAGTGTTAATTTTTTTAAAAAATTACATGACTGTTTAAAGCAAAACTCATCATTGTCCTGTGAGGTTTATTATGTATATAAATGTAATGCATACAACTATAATATAATATATACTGCACAAAACACAATAAATTATATATAATATTTTCAACACTATAACAAAGAACTAATGAGAATATATAAAGAACTCTTACAACTCAAATGCAAGAATACAAATAACCCAATCAAAAAAGATTTGAACAGACACTGTAAAACTGAACATAGTTGACAAAAAAACACATAAAAAATGCTCAGCATAATAATTCATTAGCAGGGGCTGGTCCCGTGGCGCACTCGGGAGAGTGCAGCGCTTGGGAGCGCAGCGGCACTCCCGCCACGGGTTCGGATCCTATATAGGAATGGCCGGTGCGCTCACTGGCTGAGCGCGGTGCGGGCGAAACCACGCCAGGGGTTGTGATCCCCTTACCGGTCACAAAAAGACAAAATAATAATAATAATAATTCATTAGCAAAATGAAAGATAAAACAATAATGAGATAACTGTACATACAGTTTAAAATAGTTACAATTAAAATATTGATAAAACCAGAGATGGCAAGGATGCAGAGTAACTGAGTCTCTCAAATACTGTCATAGAAAGTGCCAAATGGTATGGCTACTTTGGAAAACACTTTCTCAGTTGTTTTAATATATTATACATATATTTAAACCTAAAATGATCCAGACATTCCACTTATAGGTATTCACTCAAGAGAATGAAAGCTTAGTCCATATAAAGATCAGTACGTGAATGTTGACAGTAGCTGTATTTGTAATAGCAGTTTTATTCATACTAGCCAAGAAGAAGAGCAATCCACATGTCCATCAGTTGATGAGTGAATAAATAAAATGTTTTATATTCATCATACAGCGAAATACTGATACAAGGATATAGAGGCCTTGCCCCCTTTTCACAAGGCAACAAAGCTCTGGTGTCATTCACTCCTCAGAGCAACCATTGGGATACAGCTGAAGCTATTCTTCAGCTGAGTCCATATCTTTGCTGTTTCATCTCTTACCTAAACCCAGTTCCCTCACTAACTTACAGGTATCTCCTGAAAGCACTCCACCATTAAATTACTTGCATAAGAATAGCTTTCCCATGCTCCCCTTAGAAACCCCCGTTTATTAGTCTGCTACTGTTGCTTATAACAAAATACCTGGAACTGAGTAATTTGCAAGAAAGTGATATTGTTGCTTATAGTTTTGAAGGCTGGGAAGTCCAAAGTCCAGGGAACACATCTGCTGAGGGCTTGTTGGGAACACATCTGCTGAGGGCTTGTTGGTGGTGACAGTGACACAGGGGTCTCACATGGCAGAACGGCAGAGCAGAGAGATAGCTCCTCGTGTGCTCTCCTTTTAAAGCCCTGAGAACTTTGCCCACGACCACCATTAAAGCATCAGTGCATTAATCCATTCACTATGGCATGGTCCTCACGATCTAATCACCTCCTCAAGGCCCCACCTTACAGTTATTATAACAGGACTTTCCACCCTCAACAGTTACACTGGGGATTAAGCTTCAATGAGTTTGGGGGGACATTCAATCCACTGCACCATTTTAAGAGAATTGTTATGATTGTTCCTAGGAAGCCAACTCTAAGAATTGGGATACAGTATTTGGTTACTCACAGTTGACTAGCAAATCACTGGTAGTATGTTGAGTACCGATATTTCCTGGAATGCTGTGGCAATACAGATGTTATTCATCTGTGGTGAACTGAGATGTGATATATGTGACAGGAAATGAGCTGGTTTGTGCAGGAACTCTGGCATTTAAGAGAAACGAGAGATACAGTAATTATAAGGATTGTGAAATTGAATGGCCACTGCTGAGTGCCAGTGGTGATTTGAAGAGAAAAAATAACAGTTTCCGTTCAATTAATCACCAATTCAAGGCAAAGTGTAAGTTAGAGGTCATTCTTTGCAATGTGTAAATGGACTCTCATTTCCTGTTGCCACAGGTTGGCTCATCAGACCCAGGACTTAATGTTTGAGTAGCAGAACTTCAGAGAAAGTTGAATGAATTCTTATCCTTGGTAAGTGTCCTGTGCCAGTGTCAGTGCCCTAATAGGAAAGGAGCTGGATGGTGGAATATAGGCTAGTGATATCTGGGTAAATGCAATTGAAAATCTTGAACCCCCATATTTTCATAAATCCTTTGAGCCTACAAAAATGGCCCACTCCTGCTGGGAAGAAGAGCACCCTATTAGCCTTTTAAAAATACTATGCAGAGGACTATGATGATACATGCCTTCTCCAGATCTATGCCTACCAGACCAAAATCTACGGTCAAATCTCAGCCCTAGACCCCTAGAACAAACAAGTTCACATAACATGGTCACATGATACAAGGTCAACATACAAAAGTTAATTCAATTTCTATATACTCCCAATGTACAATTGTAAGGTGAAATTTTTAAAAAATACCTTTTACAGTAACTCCAAAAATGGAAATACTGAGCTATTAATCTGACAAAGCATGTATTAGATCTATATGCTGAAAACTGAAAATCACTGATGAAAGAAATAAAAGAACACCTGAACAAATGAGGATACCTATAGTTTTCATGGATTGGATGACTCAAAATAGTAAATAAGTCTAATCTCTCCAAATTGATTTATAAATTGAACACAATTGCAATCAAAATCCCACCAGGATTTTTATAGATTTAGACAAGGTGATTCTAAAATTTAGATGGAAGTATAAAGGAAACTGTAGGAGATAAAACAATTTTGAAAAAAGAACAAAATTGGAGAATACTTATAAACACACTGGCCACATATTGAAGATTCTCGATGCTGAACGTAAGGTATACTGGATTCATTATATTATTCTCTCTACTGGTGTATAAGTTTGAGAATTCTGCAATAAATAGTTTTTAATATAAATGTCATGTCATTAAATTTGAAAGCCTAAGTGAAATGGATCACTTTTTAGAAAAAAATTAAATGATCAAATTGATTCACAAAGTAATATAAAATTTTGACACAACAATATGAATTAAAACTATTCAAAATTCAAGCCAGCCTCAAATGTTCTAAGACAAGGCTGTTTTGAAGGCCACTTCTATCAAATGGTCAGGGAAAATTAATTGCCAATTTCTGTAAACTTTTCTAAAGCATACAGAAAATGTTAGGTTATTTGACTCATTTTCCCCAGCTAACTCTCCTTGATTCAAAAACCAGATGAGGATTTGCCCTTACAAAGAACACTTGAGCCAAATTCATTCACATAGCAGCAAATATTTTAAATAAATTAATACTATATTTAACATAACCACAAATTAAATGATAATAAAATGGGCTATGCCATAAGGAATTAAAATATGATTTAACATTATGAAATGTTTCTGATTATATTTTCCTACATTAACAAATCAGAGGGAAAATGAAAAAAAAATTGATTGTGGTAATTGGTAAAGAAATAGCTTTGGAAAATAATTCAACATGAGTTCATGGTGCAAACTTCTAGAAAACTTAGAAGGAAACTTCCTTTCCTAAATTCTACAGCAAACAAAGTTAAATATGACATGTTGGAAGCCTTCTCATTAAAGTCAAGACCAAGACGGATATATACTATCACCTCTACTGTTCAAAACTACACTGGAAATCAAAACCAGAGCTATGTATCAAAATAAATAAGAGGTATAAATATTGAAAAGAAAGACATACTATTTGGTAACAATATGATTACCTGCCTAGAAAATTAAAAGGAATAGACATGTGGAATATTCAAATGAATAAGAGACTTCAGAAAGATAGTGTATGGAAGATAAATATCGCCAAATCAAGAGCCTTCTTACACAAAATTAATAACTAATTTGAATGTGTGACAAAAAATATCCTATTCACAATGCAACAAAATACAAAATTTACCTAAGAAGACTCACAACAATGTATGAGATTTTCATGGAGGTAACTATAAAAGTTTACTGAAAAATTCAAGTAAAAGAAGTCCCAAATAAATAAACAGGTATACCAAATAAACCGATGTAAAGATGTCAATTTTCATTAAAATATTTACAGATGTACTGTCTTCCCTATATCTGCCAAGACGGCAATCAAGCTCAAGTTGCTGTCTTCCATTCCCAAAATCAACCGTGGAAAGTTATAGAAGTGAGAATGAAAACAAATAATGATGCATCAGTTTCCTAGGGCTGCTGTAACAGACTGCTGTAACAAACTGGGTGGCTTAAAATCAACAGAAATTCATTCTCTGACAATTTGTTAAAAATCTGTGTCACTGGTCTGAAATCAAAGTGTCAGCATGGCCACACTCCCTCTGGAAGCTCGAGAGAATCAGTTCCTTAACTCTTCTAGCTTCTTGTGGCTGCCAGCCAATCTTCAAGGTCAGCATCTTCAAATATCTCTCTGATGCATCTTCACAATGCCTTCTCTGTCAATTCTTCCTCTGCCTCCCTCTTATAAAGTTATATGTGATTCATT
This sequence comes from Cynocephalus volans, assembly GCF_027409185.1. Lineage (NCBI taxonomy): Eukaryota > Metazoa > Chordata > Mammalia > Dermoptera > Cynocephalidae > Cynocephalus > Cynocephalus volans. Next base: position 160,997,746 of record NC_084478.1, on the reverse strand, counting down.
TGGGGCCCACCTGGATACTCCAGGTTAATACCCCATTAAAATATTCTTTATCACATCTAAAAAGACCCTTCTTCCCAATAAGGCAACATCTACAGCTTCCAGGGGTTAGGATCTAATATCTTTGGAGGACATTTTCCATCCTACTGAAAATATTAACAACAAAATCTACACAGCAAAACATGAGAAACTCCTGGGGTGGTGGGTGGTACTGAAGACTGTGTTGAACTGGTACTGGTGTTTCAAGTCAGGGACAGCAATGAAGATTGGGAGGGTCCTTAGCCTGCAGAAAATGGCACATAGGTAGGAAGAAAGTCTTTTCCTCCTGCTTCATTGCAGAAACCTGAGGCAGCACCTAAGACCACAGATGCCAGTAGCCCTGGAGTAATAGCAGATATTACCCCAGGAATAGGGAAAGATGGGGTTGATTGATGCAGTATGCAGTTTGTGCTAATAATCACCTGAAATCACTTTAATGAGTGAAGACTGGCTTTAAAAAAAAATCATTTTAATAGAATATAAAGTGCTAAAACTGGAAGAGTGAGTGTCAGAGTGAACCATGCATAACAAGGTTAGGTAATTTTTCGTGAAACTGTGTGTGTGTGTGTGTGTGTGTGTGTGTGTGTGTGCGCGCACGCGCACGCACACGCAGATACACTCAACCACTTGGTAGAGATGTAAAATACATTTGTTACTACCAATGAGGGTTAAGAAAAATGGGAATTACTGCACTGGACAACACAATGACACATAACCTCAAAAGAGCAAAACCTTCCAAATTCATGCTCCTCAGCCTCTTTCATGTAAAAATAAATCATTTATAACAAAATGCTTCCAGAGTCTAGGTCTGGCTGACGGCCTAGCCGGCTAGCTCAGCTGGTTAGAACATGGTGGCATGGTGGTGTAACACCAAGGTCACAGGTTCAGATCCCCACACCCGCCAGCCACCAGCCACCAAACAAACAAACATTAACAAACAAAAACAACAGTCTGGCTGGTGAAGAGACCCCATGGGAAGGCATGCTTCCCCTCTGAATCTCCACTATCTGTCTCCCATCTAGCATCATCTAGACTAGGAACCAAAAGCTTTCTCTGCAAGAGCTGCAATTAGACAAATGCTTAGAGCTGGCAGAGAGAAGGGCAATTCTCAGAGAGCATTTAAACAATGGGTTATGAGCCAAGATAAAGACTGAGAGATGCAACTACCCCAGAACAGTGTGAACCCCACAGAATCCCACTCCACCTTTGATGTCAGTCTTGGGAGGCCCCTGGCAGAGCTGTCAGGATAAACAAACAACCCACCAAAACTCTTATTTCCAACTCTGGGAACTCAGGAAGGGGAGCCTTGCTCAGAGGGAGGCAGACTCAGGCCGGTAGAGAGAGAGATCAGTCAGTTTCAGCAGTCAAAGAGAAGATCCTGAGGGAGGAATGAACTCACCTCTGACTACAGAAGAGACAGAAAAGCCCCAACCCCGTTCTGCACCTGCTTTCAGCCCTGGAGGGCCCTAGGCAGGAAAAACCTCGGATATAGTGTTTCGAACTGTGACCTTTGGAATCGGAAGAAGGTGAGGTTTCATTTGAGGAAACCGGACTCAGATCAGCAGAGGTACCAACCCCTGCCAGTAGTCAGGGTGAGGACCTTGAGCGGGTCCCCACAGACACATAGCCTGCCTCTGCTATGTGCCCTGGAAGGCCCCAGGCACAGGTGACGTACAAAGCACCCCACTCCTCACTTACCTGTCAGGATCTCACGGTGATAGTCGCTTCAGCCTGCAGGACACATCCTCAGGTCAGCAGAAAGAAGCGGTCCCAGGACCCGTCATGAGTAAATATGAATACCTTGAGTAGGGTTGAGGTTACCTCCCCTCCCCCCCTCCGAATGCAGAGGAATTCCTACAGAAATCCACCCTAACCCCCACTGACAGCCGTGGAGAACCCTGCAGTGCTTTCAGGCTGAAGGTTTCGGGATCTGTAGTCTCAGGGAAGTGAGAACATCGGTCTGAAGGGGCTAGCTCCAGGTCAGCAGAAGGAGAAATTTCAGGCCTCGTCAGGAATTACTGTGAAGACTCTGAGGAAGGACGACAGGGAGAGGAGCTCCGGAGGCAGACAGAGGATGCCTCAGGGTCACCGGATGTGACGTAATCTGACTTCCGCCTTAGGAGTCTGAGGGAGATAAGGCTTCTTTGGAGGGGTGTGGGATCAGGTCAGCAGAGGAAAGAGTCCAGGTGCTACCAGGCATCAAGGTAAAGACCCTGGGGGAGGACTAAGGAGACCTTTCAGTAGAGACAGAGGGGGCCCCACTGAAATCTGGCCCTTGTTGTCAGCCCGGGAAGCTCTAGACGAGGCTACGGGGCAGAGGCAGCTCCCCCACCCCCGCACTTCCTTGACGAACATTTCGGGGAAATGGGGGCCATGGCCTGAGGGAGGGTTTCTCAGAAGAGCAGAATGGAGATGGCCCAACCCCTGTCAGGAGTAATTATGACTCCCTTGAGGAAAACTTGAAGGTACCTCCACACTCTAGAGCAAAGGGATCCCACAGAAAACTGCTCTGTCATTACTGCCAGCCCTGGGAGACCTTGGGCAGGAGTGGCTGGATGTGGAGTCTTTTCACTTTTTTCTCAGTGGTCTCAGGGAGATGAGGGCTTTGGTCCAAGAAGGAGATCATAGGTGAAGGGGGAGGGGAAGAGGAAGGAAGGGAATGCTTGCTAAGGCCCTGCCAGATGTAAAGTTGAATACCCTGAGAGAAGAATGAAGGTACCCCCATCCCAGAACAAATGGGGCCCAGCTATTGCTATCAGCCCTGAGAAATTCTGAGCAGGGTTAGCTAGTTTTTTTTTTTTTTTTTTTCTTTTTTGACCGGTAAGGGGATCACAACCCTCGGCACTGTGTTGTCTGCATCACGCTCAGCCAGTGAGCACACTGGCCATCCCTATATAGGATCTGAACCTGTGGCCTCGGCGCTGCCAGTGCCACACTCTCCTATGTGAGTGAGCCATGGGGCCGGCCCAGGGTTAGCTAGTTCTGGTAGGTCATCACTTCTGCCCTGTGGGTGGAGGATATTCCTCTCAGAGAGGTGAGGCCTTGGGCTGAGGAGAGGAAGTGGGGTCAGCCGAGGTGGGGGCTGGGGGCTGGGCGGGCCCTGTTGGAAATAAAGATGAATAACCTGAGTGGCCCTCCGATCCTAGACAAAGGGGACTCCACGGAAACCCACCTGGCCCCTATTATCAGTCCTGAGAGACCCCAGGCAGGATGATCGTATGTGATGTATCCTGACTTCTACCTTGACAGTCTAAGGAAAGTTAGGTTTTATTTTAGGGGTGTAGCCTCAGGTCCACATAAGGAGGAGTCCCAAGCCATGCCATGACTCAAGTTGAGGACCCTGAGGAAAGACTAAGAGAAACATGGACCCCAAATCAGAAGAGGCCCCATCCTTGCCCTCGCCATCATCCTAGGCAGGGGTAACCCCATGTAGTGTGTTTCCTGACTTCCACTGGAGGTGTTCTCAGGGAGGTAAGGTTTGGGTGATGTGAGGTCACCAGAGGGAGGAGTCCCAGGCTCTGCTAGTAGTTGAGATAAGGACCCTGAGCAAGGACCGAGTGGACCTCCCCACCCTAAAAGAGATGGAGTCAGTATTAGTCCATTTCTATTGCTTCTAACAAAATATCTGGAACTGGGTAATTTGTAAGAAAACAAAATTTATTGCTTACAGTTTCGGAAGCTGAGAAGTCCAAAGTCCAGGGAACACATCTGTTGAGAGTTTTCTTTGGTGGTGGCTTTGCAGCAACACAAGGGTCTCACTTGGCAGAAAATGGCAGAGCAGAGAGACAGCTTCTCATGCACTGTCCTTTTAAAGCCCTCGAACCACACTCATGACCACCACTAAACCATCAACTTAATCACCTCTTCAAGGCCCCACCTTTCAATTACCACACTAGGATTTCCCACCCTAAACATTTACAGCAGAGATTAAATTTTGGGAGGACATTCAATCCATGGCAGAGTCCCTCTTCTACACTGTCCCTGCTGTCAGCCCTGGGAAACCCTAAGGCACGGTGGTCACATATAGTGGGGCCTCACTCCCACCTTGATGATATCAAGGAGTTGTAGGCCTTGGTCTGAAGGGGCAGGAATCAGTTCAAGAGATATAGTAGTCTCAGTCCCTGCCAGGCATCAAAGTGAGAACTGATGGGAACTCCCCATTTCAGGACCCCCCCAACAGAGTTTGACCAGTCCTTTCTTTTACCGGTAGCAGACCCTGGGCTGGGTGTGGCTGGATGTGGGGGCCAATTACTTGCTTGCTGTTAGTTTTAGGAAGTCAGCAGAGGTGTGGGGTCCAGGCCCTGACAGTGGAATGATTAGGACCTAGAATGAGGTCCACCCCTCAACAGTGGGGACATTACAGATTCTGGGCCCACCCTGTTATAACTGATGGGGGCTCAGGGCTGAGCTTGCAGCCTGCAACCTGAAAGCCTCTTAAATTCCTTTACAGGAGCTCTAGGAGCTGGGGGTGAGGGCCTTTGTGTGAGGCAGTGTCGTGAGGTCACAGAGCACAAGAGTCCCAGGCAGTGCCAGGAGTCAAGGTGACGTACACACTCTGAATGTGTACCAAGGACCCCACCAGCCCCAGAATAGAGGGGACCCCAGAGTGCCCAGTGCCCCCTAACCCCCGGCCTACTCTCAGCCTTGGAATCCTTGTGCTCTGCTGGCCATCTGCACCCTGAATAGCCATTTCACTTCCTCCTTTAGGTTTGCAGAGGACAGACTGACCACAAGGATATGAGCCCTGTGAGATCTTAGATTACTACCTAAAGAGAAGACCTGAAAGTTGGCCTTTGTCAGAGTTTTCAAGGGCGAGGCATCTGACCCTCTCCCTCTTTCCCCCAGGCCTGTGTGATCTCATTTCTTACTCTCCTGCCCACATGCCTTTCAGCTGCCCGACACCAGTCATGATGCCTCATGGTCAGAAGAGTCAGCACTGTGAGCTTGAGGAAGGCCTTCATGCCCAAGAAGAGGCACCGGGCCTGGTGGGTGCACAGGTTCCTGCTGCTGAGGAGATGGAGGCTGTAGCCTCCTCTTTGTCTACTCTGATCCTGGGCAACCCGGAAGAAGTGCCTGCTGCTGGAACAGTGAATCCTCCCCAGAGTCCACAAAGATCCTATTCCTTCTCCACTGCCATCGAAGCCACTCCACCAAGCCAATCTGATGAGGGTTCCAGAAGTCAGGAAGAGGAAGATCCAAGCACCTCACGTGCCCCCTCAGATCGTGAGTTTTTACTCAGTTATGCACTAGACAAGAAGATGGCTGAGTTGGTGAAGTTCTTGAGTGTCAAGTATAGAGCTGACGAGCCCATCACGGAGGCAGAAATGCTGAAGAATGTCATCAGAGAATACAAGGACTACTTCCCTACGATCTTCAGGAAAGCCTGTGAATGTCTGGAGGTGGTCTTTGGCATTGATGTGAAGCAAGTGGATCCCATCAACCACTCCTATGTGCTTGTCAAAACACTAGACCTCACCTATGATGGGAGGCTGAGCAATGACCAGGGCATGCCCAAGACTGGCCTCCTGATGCTTACCCTGGGTGTGATCTTCATGGAGGGTAACTGTGCCTCTGAGGAGAAGATCTGGAAGGTGCTCAATATGACCACTGTGTATGCTGACAAGAAGGATTTCATCTGTGTGGAGCTCAGGAAGCTCATCACCAAAGATTTGGTGCAGGAAAAATACCTGGAGTACCGACAGATGCCCAGCAGTGATCCTCCACGCTACGAGTTCCTGTGGGGTCCAAGGGCCCATGTGGAAACCAGCAAGATGGAAGTTCTGGAGTTTTTCTGCAAGGTCAGTGGGAGTCATGCCACTTCCTTTCCATCCTTGTATATGGAAGCTTTGAGAGATGAGAAAGAGAGAGCCCAGGCTACAATTGCCTCCGTGGGTAGCACTACTGCGATGGCCAGTGCACATTCCAAGGCCCAGTCCAGCAGCTTCTCCAGTCCTTAGTGAAGTGTGAAGCAGAGTCTACAATCTATGTTGGGAGAGGGCAGCCAAAGTTCTAAGTAGCGGAGGGCCAGGGTGGGGCTGGAGGGAACACAGTGTACAACATCTTTGTGTTCCTGTTCTATGTGGGTGAATTTGAGATTTATCTTTACTTTTTTTTTCTTTTTGGTATTTTTCAAATATTGTTCCTCATAATAGAAAGTTTTATTAGCTTCAGAACCTAAGTTTATGAATAACATCGGCCACACATTTATAGCTGTTTATCCCCTTTATAGCTGTTTATCAGGCATTTTGCAAAAAAAAAAAAAAAAAAAAACTTGGAATCTCATCTTTTTAGTGATGTGGAAAAGGACAACATGGCATTGGAATAGGAATTTCCTTGAAAAGAGAAAAACCCAGCAATAAAATAAAGGGGTTCAAAAACTAGAGGAAAAATCATAAAGGATGGCTAATTCTCAGATTCACTTATCCCTTTTAGTCTGTCGTTCTGTAAAATCAAGTGATATATACCTGTATTTGCTTCGCTTATTCAAGAGTGTAGGAGAAATTAAATCTTAAATGAAACCCCTTTCTCACTGGCTCATTTATTCTCCAAACATTAATTGTGATCTCCTCTGTGGAAGATGCTGTGTTAGTAGTGGGGATCCCAGTATAAGTAAGACACACCTCTACCCATAGAATTGTAGAGTCTAGGAGAAGCAATGAAGAAGATGGTGAATTGTCCTGTAAGACTTACAGAACAAGCAAAAAGAAGGGACTCCAGATGAGAGCGGTCTAGTATAAATGCCCTTACCCAAGGCAGGTTGGGGCTTTGGGGAACTGCAATTCCATCTGTGGAAGTTAATTTTAAGTTGTGCTGGGTGGTGGCGGGGGTAGATTCAGACAACATGTCTTACAGTTGAAAGAAGAGCCTGGAATGGAAAACTGTTCTTAACAGTTCCTTTTGAAACATGGATAAACCCGGAGAGAAATCTACACCTTGGGCAGGTATGGAAGGTGTTTTGCACTCTTGTCCTGGTGCAGTTGGACAGAGTGCATAAACTGGGCGTTTTGTACACATCAACTGCGAGGATTTCCTGAAAAACAGGGTGATACTCCCTTGAAGTAATGTGCAGAAGCCACTTGCCTGGCACTTTCTTTTTCCCTGGCCTAGGAGAGCCAGAGCCCACTCCATTAACATTACATTATAATTAAGTCATCTTGTGCACAATTTGGCCAACTGTAAGCAAGGACTAGATTTTTGGTGGGGGCAAAGTGAATGACAATAGTGTTTTAGATGGAAGAGCAACTGGTAGGGAAGGAAGGAAGGAACTGACTGGTCTTTGACTTGCATTCTAGGAGCTTTGAGTTGAATCTAGTGGGTGAAGACTAATGTACATCCAAATTAAATGATGCATCATCTTTTACTGAATTTTATTTACAAAGCAGCATTTTTGGCTGATTTGGCATCTGGTGTCCTAAAGCACTGGATAGTCTCTGAGATGCCCTGGGTTACAAAACAAGTTCCCAGAGGAGAGGGTGGTAAGTTCTCTGGTCTAAATATTAGAAACATCTGCCATTTGTTGGGAGCTCCGCTGAGCTTCAAAGAGAACTGAGCTGCTGTGGTTAACCAATTAAAGCAACCAGCCAAAAATGATAGTTTAGCCTTTAATCACTTACCTTGATGGTATAAGCAAGAGTCTCAAACTGGAAAAATTGCCGACTCCCCCCATGGAACAGCACACAGGTTGAGGACCAGGTGGATCAGTGTGGACGTGGGGACCACCTCACTAGTGAGAGAGCCCTGAACAAAAGGCTCTGGCAGATTTATGGACCTTGGGATCAAGGGGAGGGTGAGGGGGAAGGGCTAGGAGTGGAAAAATAGGTGGGGAAAAGTGTCTTCAAGGTTTCCCCCTCCTCCCCTCCATAAGGAGGCCTCAGTAGAGGCACCTGAAGAAGGTCTCTGCCCAAGGCCTCAGATAAAGAGACTTAGGAATGGAGGTGCTAGGAATACAAATATGGGAAGAGAATGACCTGTCAGAAAGGCCTGAGTCCTTGACTGCACCTCCCTTCAGAGACTGCAATGCATTGGTTGTGCACCAAGACTGGTGTGAGGAGGGCAGCTTTTCCCCTTCATACCTGCCAGGTAAAGCCTTTGTAATTGTGTATGGGTGGACCTGAAAACTTATATTGGGTTTCTAACCAGGAGTCAGATTCCTCACCATTCACTAAAGATCCAACATATTCTAGGCACTCTGCCAGATGCTCTGCATACATTACATACATCACAGTCCTACAAGTCAGGACTTATCAAACCCACTTTACAGGTGAAGAACCTAGGACTCGTGGCCCTTGGTAATTTGCCCAAGATCACATGTCTAGTAAGTGACAGGGCTGAGACTAGACCTCTGGTCTGGATTCATCTATAGCCTGTGCTGTTTCCACATCTAACCTGAAGCCAACCTTCCATCTTTTAGATTTCTTAATTTATTCTCGTCTCAGTACTCCACGGTGTCTGTCATACAACGCAAAGAGGGACCCTGTACCAAGATACTGAAAGCAGGCTTAAAAAATAAAGAAGGACTGTGACTGTGTAAATGAAACATGATTCATGGTTTGTCTGTGAGCTTTAACCTAGGGTTCTCCTACCTGAGCCAGAGGGTGCCTTCAGAGCTGACTCTGCTCAGGTGTGGGCATTTCTGTGCAGTCGCTGCACTTCTCAAATTACAGTACCCTTCTCTGGTCATCTGCTATGTGCCCCCCTTTCCAACTCTGGAACCTGGCCTGCTGGCCATCTGGTTACTGCTGCCTTCTCTATAGGCTGTGCAGAATCAATTCCCTTCCCTGTGACATAGAGCATTCCTACTCCCCGCAGAAGGCCCCTGGGTGTCCCATACCTCACCCTGGAACCACTCTGATAGTAACATCCCCTTAAACTTAAAAGTTCACTTTGGACAGTAGCATTTATATGCCTGGTCACCCTCCCTTGGCCTCTTCAACATGCTCTCAAAGTGTTTTCCAAATGCGCTGTGATAGAGTCTGATTTGCACATAATCTACTGGTTTGGGGGCTATAGCCCTGGAATTAAAGAGAAGGTATTTTTAAGCCACCCTGATATTTGCAGTATGATTTTAACAGGATGTCTAATAGCAACTGGCTAGTGAACACATACACGAATAAATGAGCTTATCTAGGTGGTCAAAAACCAAAGCCTCTTTTGTAAGTGGCAGATGAAGAAAGACATGGAAATCACCATGTGAACAAACATGTACTGAAGCTGAATGCCTAAAAACTCTAAAATCCTCCTAGAAAGTGAAAATTAGTTCCTTGGCACTAATGCTAGCTCTGATTTGAAAAAGGAATTAATCATCCTTCCACTGCCTGTCTGTATACTTGCCCCAAAGGAAAATCCTGGTTTGTGTACCTGTTCAGATGTTCAGGCAAGTTCAGTCATAGAAACTGTAGCAGAGACTCACACGTTAAAATTTTGACCATGTATTAGAGGGAAGGAGAAAATTCTCAGCCTACTGATATTACAAAGGTTATTTCCTGCAAAAGGCCATGCAGAAAAGCCCTATTTAGTGAAAATGGGCAAATACTCCCTGTAACGTTTACAGGATCCTTTGAAATTATACATGATTCTGTGTTTGAATGCATCTGTCACAGAGTAGGCATTTTAAAAAGTTGGTGAATTTCAAAGCAAATCTGGCCTTCAAATAAACTTCTCAAAATAATTGAGAGGGTTATTGTTTTAACAAATTAGAATAGTTGCCTTTTATTGAGCACCTACTGTGTGATAGCTTATGAGAGAGACTCCAAGTTCTCATCCACGTCTTGTTCTCCGCCTCCTTCCTGGGTAGTACACTTACAGTTAGGCAAGAGCTAGTGTGCCATTCCTATGCTTTCTCTTCCACTCAGCAGCAAACATGGTGACCCGTGTAAGATGTGGAGCTACAAGATGGAAGCAGTCTGGCTCCCTGGGTCACCTGGGAGCGGAGAGATCCTGCCAACTGATAGCAGAATTTATCTAAACAAAAATAAACCTCTGCTATGTTAAGCCAAGTTTTGTCAGCTGCATCAGCTAGCAGTTAATTTTACTGAATAATACAGAGCTACTGTTTCTGTTAGTTAGGAATATTTAAATATGTAAATTACAAAGCTAGCAGTGCATGTATTCTTACTACAAAACACTCTGAAAATACAGATAAATCACAGTTATCCCCTTTACAAAGTTCCTCCAACATTCAGGCCCCTGTTCATAGGTAACCACAATAAATAATCTACTGTATATTGTTTAAAAGCTTACTCTAGGCTTTTTCATAGATAGATGTACTATAAAAATACATTGTTCTTAGCGTACTTAGGGAAGTATGAACATATTGATCTGCCACTTGCCTTTACCGCTTTATAAAATAGATACAAGATCTCTCCACGACAGCACATACAGATCTACCTCTCACTTCTGTAACTATTCACTAGTATGTACCATAACTGATTAAATCATTCTCCTCCTGATAGACATATAAGCTGTTTCCCATTTGCTGCTATGATTAATAGACTTGAAATCAACACCTTTAAACATCAATTCTTGTCAAATATTTGTGTTCTCAAAATAAATGCATATTAATGAGAAAATCAGTTAAAGTATAGAGTGCAAATATTTTAAATTTTTATAAATACTGCTAAAATTTTTTCTCAAAAATTCTGTACACATCTATTTTCTCTGAAATTAACATGTGAATATCATACACTTTCACAAACATTTTATTTTATCAATCTTTAAAATTTTTGATCAAAATTATGGCTATAAAAATATTGTTTCACTATCGTTTTAATTTGTTTTTCTCCACTTCTAATTAAGAAGAAAATTACTTTAATCCCTCACCTATAAAAGCTGGGTTTATGCAGTGATGTCTTTAATAATAGGATTCCTCAGGGCATGATTTAAAATTCTGAAATGTCAACAAGACATTTTCCCTTTACTTTGAGAAGCAAGGATTTGATCAGAATGTTCAGGATCCAGACAATAGGGTCAGATAGGACATCCTCAGCTAGTGAGGGGCGTTAGAAAGATCCAGAGAAGAGCAATTGCCAGAGTCCATGAGAGAGACCACATGTAAAAAACCGAGTCCACAGAACTCAAGGCCAGCTGCCACTCAGGGCTCTGAATCCAGAGCTCACTGTAACGGAGAGAAGGGACCAAAAAGAGAGAAGGTGGGGTATCTGGGTGGTAGGGAAACTGGTACAGGAAAACGTATATGTATACGCTTGAGAAATCTCTGAATCATCATTACCAGGTGCAAGTTGCAGAGTGATTAGAGCCAGCAGGTCTACAGGAATAAACCAGCAGCATGTCAGACACCCCACCTACCTTAGAACCCACCCCCATTTTCTTCCAGGAAGAGTACAGCTGGCTCCACTGCATCATTCTGGGTAAGTAGCATTGACTGCTCTAATGGTCCATTGTAACCTTGCCAGTACCCCGGGGCTGGGTGCTGTCTTGATGCCTGCTGGAGGCTGGTGTTTTATCCACTGTACACAATGGACCCCCTCTATATAGGCTGAGGCTATGTGAGTGAGTGGGGTGGGTGACTATGGGCCTACAGCTGAGACAGGCAGAAACACCAATGAGCAGAGGAAAGGAATGGAGCAGCTGCATGGAGGAGTAATTAGAGGTGGACTAATTACCTCAGTGACCTTCAAGGATACAGGGCTGGAAATGGAAGACAATCTGAAAGGTGTTCCCAGCTTAGACTACATCCCAGGGCTTCATTCTTTCTTCCCTCCCTTCCTCACTCCCTCACTCACTCACTCCCTCCCTTCTTTTATCCCTCCCGCCCTCTTTCCCTTTCTCCTTCCCTCCCTCCCTCTCTCTTTTTGTTTTTATGCAGCTTTATTGAAATATAATTCATAATTACATAAATTATATAAATTATGAATTAAATATAATTCATAATTCATAATTAAACCATTAAAATATACAATTAGAGTTTTTTTAGTATATTCAAAGATATGAGCAACCACACAACAATCAATTTTAGAATATTTTCATCACCCCAAAGAGAAATATGCTTTAGCTGTCACCTCCCTATTCCCCCACCCGCACCTTAGCCCTAAGCAACAACTAACATATTTTCTGTCAGTATAGATTTGCCTGTTTTGTACATTTCATATAAATAGAATTACATAATATATAGGTTGTTTTTTTATGCCCCACCCTTCGTAGACTAGTACCTCATTCCATTCTTATTAACAAGAAATTGGTCTAATAGGTGTTGGGATTGTGGTCTCAAACACCATTATTTTAGTTCTTGAGAATACTATCAGCAACTTTTAGTAGGGTGAGTTTTTTGTCCTTCTGAGGACTTCCAGTTGCTCATAGCATATGGTGGAGTTCAATGAATACCACTATTGAGTAGGTGGCCTATGGACAAGATTTATTTGTCAACTTTTTTTTTAGGGTGGGTGTCATTGTCACCCTCCACAGATCAAACCCTCTTATCATCTGGATTCTGGTGGTCTAAACCCTGGCATCACTCCTACTCAAATACACTCAGAAACACCAAGTCCCTATCTTATAATGTATTCAGGAGGAAGTTTGTTCTCAATGCTCAGTCCCCACCCAGTGCTTGTTCCCAATGTCTGGCTAACTGTGGACCTGCCAATCTGGTCCTCCCCTGCAGGACCCCATATCCCTCCCTTCTCACATATGTGCCTCTTTCTTTTCTTTCTCGCCACCATCATAGAACTCAAGAAGGTACATACACATCCAGTAGAAAGAGAGGCTTTTCATAACTTGTTGATTTTATTTTAGTCAACATCCTTGTACACTGTTGTTAAGAGTTGGACCCGATGCAGTTGATCTTTTCTCCACGACAAGGCCTTTGGAGACACAGCAGACATTACTGGTCACTATTTGAAGATTTGGAGTTGTTCAGGGTCTCTTGGTCCTTAAGTGGCTGATTTTGGTTCATTTTCTTATTCATTCTGTGTTAACGGCTGAATAGCATTGACCCTCTTTCTCTCTTGGGCTTTCTTGAAGGGGTGGTATTTGTTTGAGAACTTTTTTTCTTGAATTCCCTTGAATAAATATTTTTACCCTCATGGCTGTCTACTGTCAAAGCCTCTGAGTGGTCTCACCTGGGCCTCCTGACATTCCTGTATACACAACTTTCCAGGAAAATAATGAGTTTTTCCTCAGATTTACTTTGGTCAGCAAGGCATGCCACCCTGGCCAGTGGTAGTCCTGGTGGGGGGTGCTTAGACTTTACAAAGCAGCATTTGCATTTCACATGTCTTTGCAAGAGTGGGCAGAGAGGGTGCTGGGTAGGCCAAGATGGAGAAAGGGGGAATTTCTTTACCAAACCCTCAAAAACTTCCCAAAGTGATCTTATACACTTCATCTTCCTGTGCTCAGTTCTGGTGGTACACATGGTGGGGGGAGGGTGTTTCTTCCAACCCATTTATCACGGTCATTCTATTACCCCATCCTTCTCCCCCCTTTAATGTCACCTAACATTTTGGACAACTTACATAAAATCCCTTCAAGGTAACATGGCTGCACTTAAGATTGGTAGAAATGTAAATCATCCCACTTTTCTCCTATTAGAATGGCTAAAATTAAAAAGACAGAAAACAACAAAAGTTGACAAGAAAGTAGAGCAATTGGAGCTCACATTTACTGCTGGTGGGAAGGGAAATATATAATTACTTTGGGAAACACTTTGGCAGATTCATAAAAAGTTATGTACACCTGCCTCTGATCCAGCCATTCTATTCTTACGTATTTATTCAAGAGAAATGAAAGCATATGTCCTTATACAAACTTGGGTGTGAATGTTCATAGTAGTTTTATTCAAAATAGCCAAAAACTGGAAGGAAACAATTTTTTATCACCAGGTTTATGGATAAACAAGTGGATGTATATTTATACAAGGAATAATGCTCAGCAACAAAAAGGAGTGAACTACTGATACATACAATAGCATAGATGAAATGCAAAATAATTTTGCTGGGTGAAAGAAGCCAGACAGAAAAAAGTACATACCATCTAAATCTGTTTACATAAAACTTTAGAAAATGCATAGTGACAGAAAACAGATCAGTGGTTGTTTGGAGAAAGGGGGGACAGAGAGATGAGGGAAGGATTTAAAAGAGGCATGAGGAATTATTGAGAGAAAAAGGATAGATTCATTCTTTTTATATTGGTAATGGTTTCATTCGTGTATACATATTTTAAACCTTACAAATTGTTCTCTTAAAATATGCATAGTTTACTTTCTATCAATTTTACTTAACAAGAATCAAACACAGCTGAATTTGTATCTTGACTTTGAAAATTATTGACTTTAGTGTAAGAAAATTATTTATCCTTCCCAAGGGAGCATAATAGAGCAGTTAAAAGAAAAATTTCTGGAGCCAAATTGTCTGGGTTTGAATCCTGATTCTGCTATCCAATAGCTATACAACCTTGGGTAAAGTATTCAAATTCACTGCATCTCAGATTACTTAATAGCGAAATGGGGATAATAATAGTGCTTATTATTTCATGTAATCATTGATTACATGAGCACATATATGTAAAGATTAAATGAACATATGTATGTAAAGGCTCAGAATAGTACCCAAAACATGATAAGTATTGTATAAGAACTTGCTGTCATTATCATGAATAGAGGTAATATTAATAATGATACATCATTGGATTGTAGAAGACTTAAATGAAATGCTGTTTATAAAGCTATCAAGTGATAGATAAAAAGTATAACAAGTAATTAAGGAAAACTTTTACAATAAATATTCAAATTTCCTCAATTTCCTTAACTTATCGTCTGCCCCAACACACTCTCACAAACACAAACATGTCTTTCAACAAACAATGCTGATTATTCTCAGATAAACTACAACTTTCCAATAGACATCCACCTCATTAACTTATACCTCTTTTAAGCTGGCCATTATTTTTTTTTTACATTTCTTCATTCCAGGCTTCTTCAAAGCACAGCAGCCCTAAGAATAACAAATTCAATTTCCTAAGTAGTTATAGGGCTATTTAAATTATCTATTTCATATTGAATGAGTTATGGCAGCTTGTGATTTTTGAAGAATTAATTCATTTCATGTAAGCAGTAAAATTTATGTGTGTAGACTTGTTCATAGTTGAAAGAATATAATTCAAAGTTAATATGAAAGAATCTGTATAAGAGACACCATAAATTTTCAAAAAGAATATCAAACGAATTAACCCCCACAGGAATTAAAATGTACTAAAAAAAAAAAACAATTTTAATCAAGAGTGTGACATTAGCACAGGAATTAACAGATAACTTAATGAAACCACGTAGCAACCAGGAAGAGTTCTGAATACGAATGAGAAATATAAAAATACTTTGGTTTGGATCTCAGATCTTCTGTTTTTTAGAGGTGTAACAATGAGCAGAGTATGTTTTTTGTGTTCAAGTCCTCATTTGTAAAAGGTAAATAATAGTATCTGTGTGTGAGGTTTGTTTGGATTCTGCTTTAAATAAAAGAGAACCTAAAAGAAATACTTGCTTAATAAGCAAGTTTTTTGTTTTTTGTTTTCACTCACACAACCAAAAGTGTGTGTGGAGGTAGGCAACAAGGTCTGGTATGACCTCTCAACAGATCATCTAAGAATCACTCTTCTATAGTCGTATTTCTGTTCATAACCACTTTACTTAGTGTTTTTGTTCTTTGTGACCATAAAATATCCATTGTATCTCCCGGCATTATTTCCTCATTCTAGTGGGAAGAGTAAAGGAGGAAAAATCAGAAGGGGTTGCGTCTGCACTGGACAAAAAATAATTCCCAGAAATCCTCACCGTACACCTGAATTCTCCTTGGATTGATGATATACGGCCACCCCCAACTTCAAGGAATAATGGAGAAGTAGTCTATTTTTATTTAAAGGCAGACTGTACACTAATAAACCCTAGGGGAAGAATTAACAAACTTTAAAAAAGGTATGTAAAATGAGTAAATAGAAGAGATAAAATGGAATAAAAATGCTCAATTAACCCAAATGAGGGCATAAAGGAGGAAAAATAAAGAAAAAAGTGATACAAATAGAAAACAGCTAGTGAGATGAAGATTTAATCCAACCATATCAGTAATGATTTTAAAAGTGAATAGTCTAAACTCACCAGTTAAAAGTCAAATTGGATTAAAAAAGCAAGACACAACTATATGCTGTCTTCAAGAAAGCCACTTTACTTATAAGGTAGCCTCAATAAAAGGATGAAGAAGGTATATAGTGTATACATCAACAAAACAAAATTCCAAGTAGCTTTGTTGATGTTAGACAAAGTAAAAATCAGAACAAAAATTACTGCCAAGGACAAAGAGAAACATTACACAATGATAAAGTGGCCAAATATTAAAGGAGATATAACTTGAACAAATTGTTCCTGGTCATGGTTTAAGAAGTAGAAGAGCTGATGTTTAAACCAAAGCACATTTATAATATATTTCCCATGCATATTCAGGACTATTCCTGGGCTTGCAACTCAGATTCACTATGTTATCCGTTAATTACTGGGGTAATGCCAAACTCTTGATTAAAATTGCTTTATAGTACATTTCAATTCCTGTAGGGGTTAATTCCTTTGCTCTCTATTAAAAGTTTCTTAATGTTTCTCTTTTTCTTTTCCATTCTACAAGTTTGGGAGGCACAGCTTGTTGTTTCAGTACATGCCTATATTCTATAATGATCCAATCAGAATAAGTAGCATATCTATCACCTACATATTTATCATTTCTTTGTGGTTATAACATTCAAGATACTCTTTTCTGGCTATCTTGAAATATACAATACAATGTTATTAGCTATTGTCACCAGAGCACCAGAATTTATTCTTCCTAACTGTAACTTTGTAACTTTGTATCAGTCAACAATTCTTTCCTAGCCCACTCCGCCACCCCCCAACGCCTTTCCCTGCCTCTGGTAACCACTATTCTGCTATTTCTCTTTTATTTTTTTCATTTTAAATTTATTTTTCTTAATTGACCCATGATAATTGTATATTTTTATGGAGTACAAATATGATACTTGGATACATTCATACTGTGTCCAATGATCGTATTAGGGTGCTTAGCATATGCACCAACTTAAACATTTGTCATTTCCTTGTGTTAGGAACATTCAAAGATACAGTAGCTATTCAATGATACTCAGTACTTTGTTGTTGACTGTAGTCTCCCTATATTGCTATAGAATACTAGGTCGTATTCTTCCTATCTCTCTACAATTTTGTTTTAAATGTAATTTCCAATTAACCTTAATTTATAAACAATATATATGATTTCTATTTTTGTGTTAATATTTATTTTAAATGTGTATGTCCCTAACAATAGAGCTTCAAAATGCATGAGGTAAAAAAAAAATAAACCTAGAGGAAAAATGGAAAAATCCACAATTACAGCTGGAGATTTCAACACTCATCTCTCAGTAATTGACAGAACAAATATGCATAAGATCAGTAAGGATACAGATGAACTAAACAACACAGTCACCCTACTGGATTTAACTGACGTTTATGGAATAGCCTACCCACCAATAGAAGAATACATATTCTTCTCAAGGCACATGGAGTGCTTACTAAATTAGACCATACTATGGGTCATAAAATAACCCATAATATATTTAAGAAACAGAAATCATATCAATAATATTCTTGGCCTACAAAGGAATTGAACTAGAAATCAATAACAGAAAGATATCTAGAAAATCTTCAAATATTTTGAAATTAAATAACATACATTTAAATCATAAAGGAAAGTAGAAATTCCTGAAATAAAACTATAGGATAAAACCAAAATTTGTGGGATGCAGTTAAGCAAAACTTACAGATAATTTTACAACATTAAATGTTTATGTTTAATGACATTTATTATGTTTAATTGTATTTAATGAAGCATTAAAAGAAAAAAGTTCTAAAATATTCAACTAATCTTCAACTTTAATAAATTATGGGAAAAGAACAAATCAAATATAAAACAAACAGAGGGAGGAAATAATACTATTTGAGCTGAGATAAATTAAATTGAAAAAAATAGAAAAAAGTTCATATATCAAAAGTTGGTTCTTTCAGCCCAAATGTCCATCATCAGATGAGTGGATATGGAAAATGTGGTACATCTACACAATGGAATACTACTCTGCTATAAAAACGAATGAAATACTGCCATTTGCAACAACATGGATGGACCTTGAGAGAATTATATTAAGTGAAACGAGTCAGGCACAGAAAGAGAAATACCACATGTTCTCACTTATTGGTGGGAGCTAAAAATTAATATATAAATTCACACACACACACACACACACACACACACACACACAAACCGGGGGGGGGGAGAAGATATAACAACCACAATTATTTGAAGTTGATACAACAACCAAACAGAAAGGACATTGTTGGGGGGGAGGGGGGGAGGGAGAAGGGAGGGAGGTTTTGGTGATGGGGAGCAATAATCAGCCACAATGTATATCGACAAAATAAAATTAAAAAAATAAATAAAAAATAAATGAAATAGATGAATTTCTTCAAAGATACTGATCACTAAAACTCATACTAAAAGAAATAATCTAAGGAATCCTTTATCTACTAAAGAGATTGAATTTGTAGTTCAGAAACCTTCCCAAAAAAGAAAAGAAATGAAAACTCCAGGCCTAGATGGTTTCACTGGAGAATTCTATCAAACATTTAAGGAATCAGAAATACCAATTCTATACAATCTCATCCAGAAAGTAGAAGAGTAGAAAACACCTCTTTTCCCGTGTTATGATTTTAGCATTACCCTAATATCAAAACTAGACAATGACATTACAAGGAAAGAAAACTACAGATCAATATCCCTCATGAATATAGACGCAAAAACCCTCAACAAATATTTGCAAATCCAATCTACATATATATAATAAAGATAATACACCAAAAAGAATGGGTTTCAACTCAAGAATGAGGGGCTCATTTAGCATTTGAAAATCAGTCAATACATTTTAACATGCAAACAGATTATATAGAAGAGAAATCATATGATCTAATAGATTCGGAAAAAAATTCAACAAATTTCAAAATCATGCCTTCATAAAAAGTCTTAAGAAACTTGAAGTATAAGGGAACTTCTTTAATCTAATAAAGGGCATACATTTAAAAACCTGCGGCTAGCAACAAACTTAATGGCCAGAATCTGAATACTTTCCCCTAAGTTAAAGAAAAAGGCAAAAATATCTCCTGTTACTACTTCTTTTGAACAACATACTTTAAGTTCTAAACTATTTTATAAGTGGGAGAAAATAATTTGACAGAAAGAATTCAAACTGTCTCTAGTAGCAGATAACATTATTCCCTGCATAGGATGTAAGGTCGCATACAAAAATAAAGTGTATTCTTATGACAACAATGAACAATTTGAGTTTGAAATAAATACAATATCATTTACACTAACACAAAGATAAAAAGAAATAAAATAAAAATGTTAGGTATGATTCTTAACAAAATATGTGCCTGATCATTGTGCTGAATGCTACAAAACAATGAGAGATAAGATCTAAGGAGATCTAAATTAATGGAGATATATATCATAATTAAATATTGGAAGATTCGATGTTGTTAAGATGTCAATTCTCTCCAATTTGATCCATAAGTACAATGTAATTCCAATGGTAATTACAGCAGGCTTGTTTGTAGATATTAACAACCTGATTCTAATGCTTACATGTAGTAGCACAGGAACTAGAGTATTCAAAATAATTCAGTAAAAGAACAATGATCCAATATTCAAACTAATTGATCTCAAGACTATGATAAAGCTGCAGTAAACATTGTGGTGTTGGTACTAGGATAGAGTCTACCTTATACAAATGTAACAAATAACAGACCCAGAAAGAGACCCACACAGAGTCAAGAGATTTATGACAAAGGTGTAAAGGCAATTCAATGAATAATCTTTTCACCATGTGATGCTGGAACAACCAAAGATTCATAAGCTTAAAAATAAATCTTGCCACATACCTCATAACTTATACCAAAAGTAAATATACCACAGTCAAATTAACACATCTATCACCACTCAGACTTACCATTTGTGTGTGTGCATGCACCACATTGTACACCTTCAACATACAATTTTTATTTGTTGATTAAATATTTGAAAATAAAAGGTACAATTAACTGAAAATGGATCATAGATCTAAATGTAAAAAGTAAAATTTTTAAACCTAAAAGACATCAGGAGAAAATCTTAGACAACTTATGTTCACACAAAAACCTGTATGTGAAATGTTTATAGCAGCTTTATTCATGATTGCCAAAAACTAGAAACAAACCAGATGTCTCTCAACGAGTAAGTGTATAACCAAATCACAGTACACTCATAACATGTAATACTACTCAGAAACAAAAGGGAATGAATTATTAATCTTTCCAACAACATGGAAGATTTTCAAATGTATTTTTTAAGTGAAGGAAGCCAGACAGAAAAGGCTGAATATTGTATTATTCCATTTATATGGTGATCTGGAAAAGGCAGAATTATAGGCATGGAAAACACAGGAGTGGTTGCCAGGGCTTGGGGTAAAATGATAGGCTACACTAGGTCAGCAGAAGCCACTTTTTGCAGTGTTGAACCTGTTCTGCATGGTAATGTGACGGTCGATACATGAATCTATGCATTTGTCAAAACGCATAGAAATGTATACCACAAAGATTTAATTTGAGTGAAAAACTTTCAAAAATCAAACAGAATATCACAGGAACTTAAGATGGAATCCAGACTGTGATAAATAAACCTAACTGTATTATAATGTAGAACTAAGGATACTGAAATAGGTGGGGAAGAAAGAAGCTAACCTAAGTAACTCTGAAAAATGATGTTTTGACTAGATACTTTGAAGACAAAAAGACTGGTACACGAGACTTTCAATCTGTTAAATTTGTTTTTCAAAGGAGTACTGGTTAGCAAATCTGAAATCACGGTAAATGTATACTGGATTTTTAAAAATAAGTAAGAATATTGTAAAAATGAAAATCAAGTTTCTCATTGTCAAAGAAGATACAATTAAGTGAAAAAGAATGCTATAATGAATTCTGCAATGGAGTATTAAAGTTGGAAATATTATTGTGAACTCATGTTTATTTCAGTATGCATACAGTGATATAGATAAATAAGTAAATATAAATATCTATGTATACTTGGATTAGTTTGCATCCATTTAATTCCTATCTCTGTTTTCCTAGATGGAGCATAAGCAATGACACCTTAGCAGCAACACACACATCTAACTCCCAGATTTTGGTACTTAAATACCACTCACCAGTAAAAGGAGCCAGGAATCCTTGAGTGGTGGTAAGTTCCAGTGCAAGGATATGGGGTAATGTCTTAAATCACTGTGTATATATGTGTATGTGTGTGAGAGAGCACTCACACATACATTCATAAGCATTCATAAATATGTATATGTGTTGTTGATATTTATAAGTATATTTATGTATTTAAATGTGTGCATCTAAATGTGTGCTTTTTGTACATACGTGATCATAGTGTTTTGCAAACTTTAAATAATTTATAATAAAAACAAGATTTGTGAAATGATTGTAGTCTTCCAGAAATAATGAGAGTGTCTGAAATTCTGTTATGAGAGTAGGAATGGAGGGAAGGGATTGGACAAGAGAGAAAGAAAGGTACCCTTGGCAAAGCTTGCTAGAGTGACTTCGTCAAGAACAGTAACTTTCATTTTCACTGTTGCATACATCCACAGGCCCAGCACATAAATAGATCTCAGTAAATTCTGAATCAAATTGATTATATGAGAAAAAGAGAAAAAGAGAAAATGAAGCACATCACAAAGAAAACCACGTAAACCACAGAAAGAAACCTATGATGTATGATTTAAGAAAAATAAATTTGAATTTAGAAACAGACAAATTTGAATTTAGAAACAAATTTAGCAATATAAGCAATAGGTACCACGAGCAACCCAATTAAAAAATGGGCAAAAGAGCTAAGTAGGCATTTCTCTAAGGAAGATATACAAATGGCCAACAGACATATGAAAAAATGCTCAACATCACTCAGCATCCGGGAAATGCAAATCAAAACCACATTGAGATACCATCTAACCCCAGTTAGGATGGCTAAAATCCAAAAGACTCTGAACGATAAATGCTGGCGAGGCTGCAGAGAAAAAGGAACTTTCATACATTGTTGGTGGGACTGCAAAATGGTGCAGCCTCTATGGAAAATGGTATGGAGGTTCCTCAAACAATTGCAGATAGATCTACCATACGACCCAGCTATCCCACTGTTGGGAATATACCCAGAAGAATGGAAATCATCAAGTCGAAGGTATACCTGTTTCCCAATGTTCATCGCCGCCCTCTTTACAGTAGCCAAGAGTTGGAACCAGCCCAAATGCCCATCATCAGATGAGTGGATACGGAAAATGTGGTACATCTACACAATGGAATACTACTCAGCTATAAAAACGAATGAAATACTGCCATTTGCAACAACATGGATGGACCTTGAGAGAATTATGTTAAGTGAAACAAGTCAGGCACAGAAAGAGAAATACCACATGTTCTCACTTATTGGTGGGAGCTAAAAATTAATATATAAATTCACACACACACACACACACACACACAGACACACACGTACACAAACCGGGGGGGGGCGGAGAAGAAGATATAACAACCACAATTATTTGAAGTTGATATGACAAGCAAACAGAAAGGACATTGTTGGGGGGGAGGGGGGGAGGGAGAAGGGAGGGAGGTTTTGGTGATGGGGAGCAATAATCAGCCACAATGTATATCGACAAAATAAAATTTTTTTAAAAAATAAAAAAAAAATAAAATAAAATACAGGAAAGATTTTGATCCTATTTACATTTTACAGATGTCAGATTTAAATAAATTTCAGTTGCTCAACCAAACTATACTTAAGGCATTTCTTCACTTTATTTTAACTCTGTTTAAAATTTCTTAATGGTTCTTTAGCATAGCTATTGTTACAAGTGATAAAATTGAAATACATATTTATAGCCTCCATGCTGTAAATATCTTTAGAATCAGATTTATGTCTTAAAATGCATTTTTGTTCTTCTTGATTGGAGATGTGACAAATCTTATATTTATATTCAATATATGCATGAATTCAGTCATTTGACAGTAGAAGTCACTGGGCACTGTCTTCAGAACATACATGAATGTTAAGTATCCTTATAAAAGTTCGCTGATAATATTGAATTAAATAAATTATGTCAGAAATAATGTCAGTCCTACCACTGAAAGTGGTATTCCAAAGACAATAAAATATTTACATATTTATATATAAAGTAATAATTAAGTGCAGAGGCACATAAGTTTTGGAAAAATAAATTATAAATAATAGTCATTAATAATAAATTCAGGGTAGTTTTCAATTTGCTCCTTAAATAGCTACTTGTACTTTAATTTGGTCTTCATGAATATTTAATGATGCAAAAATTTTATCCGCTATCAGTTTTATAGTGAGCCTGTCCATATATATGGCTTTATTACTAAGGAAATATAGCAGGGAAAGTGATTTCACAATAAACATCTTGTCTTTGGAAATAGGATACAGATATTAATTCTAGATGCTGATAGAAAATATGAGTTAAATATTTATATTATTATGAAGTGGTAATTTGTCAAGCAATGTAAGACGCATAAATTCTAAACCATTAGAAGAAAAATGAAACAAAGAAAATTCCATTAATTGAACAAGAGTCTTTAAAGGTAAAAAAACAAAAACTTAAAGCATGGAAAAATTTTTTAAATACATAAAATAAGATAGCAGGATTAAAACCAAAGATTCTGCAAGTTGTAATATGTGTGAATATATTAAATCCCCTTATTAGAAATTAGAGAAGAGATTACGAAATAGATTAAAGCAAAGTTAAAGATACAAAAACAATCCAACCATAACTTGTTCGCCAGGGACACTCCTGAAGTATAATGATACAGAGAGATTGAAAATAAAGGATGGAAAAAGATTTATTAATGAAGTGTTAGAAAAATCAAAGCAGAGGAGTAGTATATATATTTGACAAAATAGAATTCGAAGTTTATAAAACACTGAAAAGGATAAGCAATGACATCTTTTCTGATAAATACTTTGGAATTCAATTGTAATTATAAACATTTATGCATCTAAATACAGTTTTAAAATAGAAAAAGAAATTAATTGGTGGAAGTGGAAGGAAACCTGAAAAGTGACATATTTACAGTCCTAGGAGGAAATCTGAACATATCCCTCAGAATTCCAAAAAAATCAAAATGAAACAGGAAAAAAATATGAATAACACAATTAATGCTCTTTATGAGACAGAACTATGTACATAGAACACAGGAGATATATATGCTATATGTATGTATGGGTGAATGCGTGTATATATGAGTATAGACATATATATATATCTTGTGTGTGAGTATATATCCTATCTATGTGTTTGTGTATCCATATTCTGAGTAAAATGGAGTTAGCCCAGTCAGGCCTCTTGCATCATATCAAGCTGGGTATGATTCAGCACATCCTTTGTAAACAAGTTCTGTGGGAGTAGAGTTAGTGTGCTTGAGCTCCCGGGTACCCTTTTGGCTCCTTGTGTTTTTTGTGTACTTTAGTATGGAAGGCAGCGGCTCTGAACCGCTGGTCGTCGGAGCTCGCGTCTAAAAATAAAGCATGTCCACTTTGCCTGCTGCTGCTCGGTTTTTCTTTCCACTTCCGGGCTCAGGACCTGCACAGGATGGGGGAGAGGGGTCTGTGATCCAGCCTGACACGTATGTATAATATACCCATATATACACACCTATATACACACATATATACATATCTAATTTTTTCAAACTTTTATGGAACATACATAATTATAAATTCACCTTGAGTCATATATTTCAAGAGACAAACAACATGGGCAATATTCTTTCAATAAATTCAGAATAAAATTTAGGCAAAGATATTCTTTGATATTAAAAAAACTACTTTCTAGAAACTTCAGAATTAGCAAGGTAATAAATGTCAATGAGTGTAGCATATATCAAAACCTGTGCACTGATAGTTCTCTATTTTTATTTTTAGTGGGGAGGTACACAGCAATTCATTTTATTATTGTTCTTTAAAGAGTACACACACATTATATTCTCTTTTTCACGTATATTTCACAATTATTTCAGAAAAAAATGGAAGCCAAAGAGGCTAAATAAATGTCTAAGAGGCACATTGAACTAGTTTGAAACAAACAGCTAATTTTATTAAGAAATTTTATATTATATAGAATATATCATTTCTGACTATTTTTTATGTATTTTGTATTTGCTCCATAGGAAATCCTATGTAATTTTTAAACATTTAGTTCTAAAAATGTTCTCTTCTTAGTTCTAACACATGAATATTATTAAGTTACGCTTTACTTCAGCATGTCAACATAAGTTGGGTTACAAATAATAATTATCTTTAAATTCCCAGGTTTATATTTGAAGTATTATTATTACTTTTATCTGTCTCATATTTAATGCTGGAAGTTTCAACAGCTTTGAATGGAACTGAGGCATTCTCTTAGATGGCCTAGATAACATGTTGAGTTAATCATAGAAGTTATTCTCTGCCAATCTTGGGAACAATTATCATTGAAGTCACTGTCTTTCAGTAAGCATGCACAATATGATTTCATTTTCTACACTAATTTCAAGCACAAATATAATCCTATGCAACAACCTGAAAAGACAAAACAAAAAATGGTAACAAAGAAGAAAACTTGAAGTTGCGATGTGAATAAAAAGGGAACAATCATAAATCTAGTCAAACATACACAACCACTTTGTGGTGTATTAATAACTGGAATTGTCTTTGTACAGAGATTCTCATTTTAATTAAGAGCATCGTGCTTAAATGTGTGTTTGTATCTTCAATGAATCTGTACCTAACTAACTGGGTGTCAAGGAGGTGACTTGTTCTGAGAATCCCAAAGATACAATTTGATTTTACTTTCACCCTATTTTGTCTTTTACATCTGTTGCTTATCTAAAAAAAAAAAAAAATAGATAATTTTGGATTTTCTTTGCAGTTTTTTTCCTAAGTCCATCAATTTTCTAGGACTAGTCTTTGAATGACAATAGAGAAAATGAATTTCAACCTCAAACAGCTGCAGGCTCTTTCCCCAGGTATCTTCTAATATACTGTAATAGCTTTGTAAAAGGACAGCTACCATGGATGATATTGCATTTAACTTCTATAGTTTGTATAGAAGTAATAATAGTAAACCAGGAACACAGACATCATTGTATTTGTTTTTACCCTAATTCAAAGTGAGTTGCAGATGTGATTCCTTGCAATTCCTAGAAGACTTAAATATGTTGGAAGGTATATATTTTTCCATTATAGATGCTAAAGCTCTGGGCACACTGATTGCATAAAGGGCGTCATTATCTCATTTCTTCTTGGCCCATTTTCAGGGACCCAACTGTTTAGGAGCCCATGGAAGAAATTATGTGGGTTTTCCTCACAGAGCTTAGAAGATCCATCTGGAGAATGATATGGTGTACGGCAGGCAACCACAAGTGACCCCACAACTACCACCAGGATCTATTCTTTGTGCATTTGAGATTTCATCAGATCATGCCAAAGAGAAAAGGAGATTCAGGTCCCTTGTCCAATCCTTCTCAAAGAAAACTTTCATAAAGTTCATTTGGAAGCAACAAAGCAGAATTTATGAAAAAAAAAAGATAAAATTAAATATAATTGAAACGGTTAGTATTTCTACAGGGAAACTATGAAGGCACTTATTTTAATGATATTAGGGATATATTTAAAGTTCTGTGGATGTTTCCTCAGATCCCCATTTTTTCTCATAAACTTTGAAAGTTAAGACCATTACTATGGTTTTCATCTGCTAATCCAGTGTTTAAATCTTCTTTACAGCTACAACAAATTGTAACACAGCTTTTGATTTTTCTTTTCTAAATTACACACTTAAAAATTCTTATGTATATTAAACCAAAATATTTCTCCCTACAACTTCCAACCACTGGTCCTAATTCATAACTCTGAAGTCACAAAACATAAACCGGTCATTACGTTGCTTTAATAAAAAGCCTTTTTGGTTTCCTGTGTGATGTTATTGTGAAGATAGATATTGTATTCAATCATAGAATCTCTTTTTAAAAACTCATTATTTTGAGATAATTGTATATTCATATGCAGTTGTAAGAAATAATTTAGAGAGATCCCATGAAGCTTTAACCCAGTTTCACCCAATGGTAACATCTCGCATAAATATAGTATAATATCACAACAAGGAAACCATTGATAAAAATCCATCAACCTTATTCAGATTTCACCGATTTTACATGCACTTATAGTTTCTACTGTGTGTGTGTGTGTGTTTGTATGTGTATGTATTTTGTTCTATGTAATTTTAACACATAATAGTATCAGGGAAGAAGTATATTTTCACTACAACCCTCATAAATTCGTGGTTGGGACAGACACCTGTAACAAAAGTCAGATTAACAAGAGAAAAACAAGCAAGTTTATTTAACACATGCAGTTACCACCACATGGGAGAAACTTCAATGAAAGCTATGTCAAGGCAGTGCCTTAGAACTCTGGCTTACGTAGCATCTTCAACAGAGAATGATAAATTTGTAGAGAAATGACAGGACAAAGGAAAGTGGTTTCCGGCTTACAAAGGTGGGAAACTGTAGGAAGGTAAATATATGAAAAGAAACCTATGAAATAAGGTTTGTTTGTAAGTTCCTCTAGTGCCATCCCTGGGCTGATAAGAGTTGTCTCCAACAAAGGAAAATATATATCCTGTCTTTAGGCAGAAATGCAGAGGATAGGGAGAGCTTTTCCTTTGTTTGCTGCTTCTTAATAGTTGTTAGCTCAAAAGTAATTTTGATGTCAAAAAGGCATATTTTGGGGTGACATATTCTGGTTTTCTACAATACATTCATGTGATCACTACCACAGTTTTACCACAAGAATCCATCTCTTCCTCATATTACCCTTTTATAGACTCAGCCACCTCTCCCATCACCCCTGTATCCGGGAACTACTAATATATTCTCAATCTGTATAATTTCGTCATTTCAAAATGACCTTTTGAGATTTTTTTTTCACTTAGCATAATGTCCTTGATGTTCATCTAAGTTGTTGTTTGTTTCAATAGCTAGTTTCTTTTCATTGCTGAGTAGCATTCCATGGTATGCCTATACCACCATTTATTTAGCCATTCACATATTAAGGGATATTTTGATTGTTTCCAGTTCTTGGCTTTACAATTAGACTTGCTATGAACATTCTTCTACAGGTTTTTGTGACAAGTTTTCATTTCTCTGGGATAAATGCCTACAAGTTGCAATTGCTAGACTGTATGATTAGTGAATTCTTAATTTTGTAAAAAGTGCCATATTCTTTTCCAAATTGGCTATACCATTTTACATTTCAAGCAGCCATCTATGAGTGATCCAGTTTCTCTGCATTCTTGCCAGCATTTGCTGTTAACACTGTTTTTTTTTATCTGAGCCACGCTGATAAGTATATAGTAACATTTCATTGTACTTGTATTTCCCTAATGGCTAGCAATGTTTAATATCTTTTCATATGCTTAGCTATCATCTTTATTTCTTTTTGACATGCTTTTGCAAATGTCTTGCCCAATTTTTTTTATTATGTTGGTTGCTTTTTCACTATTGAGTCTTAAGAATTCTTATACATTCTGAGTACAAGTCTTTTGCTGAACATGTGTGAAGATTAGATGCCCCCCCCCAATCCCCAACCTCATTGAAGCTTAAATCCCCACTGTAATTGTTGAAGATGGGAAATCTTTTTACTGTAAATGATAAGTGGGACCTTGAAGAGGGGATTGGACTGTGATGACCTTGCTGTAGTGAATTGTTTAATGGTGATCATGGGGGTGGTTCTGAGGGCTTTAAAAGGAGAGAACATGAGGAACTATCTCTCTCTGCTTCTCATTCTGCCATATGAGATCCCTGCATCACTGTCACCACCAACAGGGCCTTCACCAGATGTGTACCCTGGACTTTGGACTTCCCAGCCTCCAAAACTATAAGCAATAAATTTCATTTTCTTATAAATTGCCAAGTTCCATATATTTTTTTATAAGCAACAGAAATGGACTAATACAATGTGATTTACAAATATTTTCTTCCAGTATGTTTATTTCTCTTTTCATTCTTTTAATGGTGTGTTCTGCAGAACAGCTTTTTAGAATTTTGATTGAGTACTTAAGCATTTCATTTTCTTAACAGTGGTTAAAAATAGCATTGTATTTTTAATTTTGGTTTCCAAATGTTCATTAATAATATATAGAAATGTGATTAATTTTTGTGTGTCAGCCTTGTGTATAACAGTACTAAACATATTTATTAATTCTAGGTGGTTTGTTGTATATTCCTTGGGATTTTCTATGTATACAATCATGTCATCTGCATATAGAGACAGTTTATTCCTTCCTTTCCAATCTGCATGTATTTCATTTTTCTTTTTTTGTTTTATTGCACTGGCTAGAATTTCCAGTACTTTGCCGCATATCACATTTTGAAATTCCAAACTACTCCACAGGCCAAAACTTTCAATGTTCTACTC
Organism: Cynocephalus volans; assembly: GCF_027409185.1. Taxonomy (NCBI): domain Eukaryota; kingdom Metazoa; phylum Chordata; class Mammalia; order Dermoptera; family Cynocephalidae; genus Cynocephalus; species Cynocephalus volans. The sequence goes on along the minus strand of NC_084478.1, from coordinate 160,968,122 downwards.
TTGATATTTAGTCACTTCTTTAGTCAAATAAAGTAAAATTTCATATACAAATTGAATATAAAAAAGTTGTATTTCATTTATAAAAATAGCATAATTTATGATATATCCGTCACATAACAGTGATTTTATTTTATTCTAATGTTAGGATCTCATTGATCACTAGTAACAAGGATACAAGATAAAATTAATAATAAGATGGAGTTTCTTATGTGATTTACATGAGTAGTTTCACTTGTGATGGCAGAGGATAACTTTAAAGTTATTTTCCCATTGTTCCAGATATTTAGCTTTCCCTAACAATTGTTCTTTGTGCTCTGATATTTCGTGGTCATTTCTGTGGCAACAATTCACATTATAAAAACTCTTTGAAATGCACTGTTATTATTTTGACCTATTAAAGATAAAGAATTTATATATAGACTGTTGATGAATGCTCTAATACTAGAGCAGGTAAAGAATCTTGCCATTTTATTCACCTGACAGTTGGCTTTGTTTCATAAATAGTTGTGGGAAAATAGAAAAGTTTAGTCAGGCTCCTTGCCTCAAGTCTGGTTGGCGATGGTGCAACACATTTCTTGTAAACAACTTGTGTGGGGGTGGAGTTAGTGCATATGTGCACCCATGTATCTTTTTAGTTTTGTTGCTATTGTGTGTTCTTCAGTTTGTGAAGCAGCACTGGTCAACAGAGCTCCCATCTTAAAATAGAGCATATTTACTTTGCTGGCAGCTGCTCAGTTTTCAAGTGGACTTTGCTGGGGGCAGTTGAATTTCTGAGTTTCCTTTTGGACTGCTTAGCTCTTAGATGTGTGTGTGCTGAATAAAGACTACTCATTCTTCAACCAAGGCTCCAAGGACCTTTTTGCTGGTTACCTAGCTCATAGACCTGCATGTGAAGGGTTTGTGAATGGGCTCGAGGGGTCTGTGAGCTCCAGACCCAGCCCTAGCTCTACAATAGTTAAATAAAATAATAGCTACACTTAAGTAGAAAAATATTTTCTTGGGCTTTATGAACTACTGTGATCTTATGAGTCTTATTCCTTCGATACTCCCACAGAAAATTCCTTGCATCTTAGTTGTTTACATATCTGTCTCTTCTATTTTATTGTAAACTCAAAAAAAGAGAGAAACTGATTCTGATTCATCTTTGTTACACAAAAATCACCCCTAACTCACTCTCTAGTACATTATACTCAGAAAAAATGATGGAACTGGTGGTTTTTTGTTACTTTCAAAACGAAGGAACTAAAACAGTGTTATTAGTGCAGTGCATGCAGTCCATTACCAACTCTGTGGTTTCTGGTTTGTAAACCACCAATAGGTTAATATTAAGCAAGTTAATATTAACGGGGACACATTTTTCTTCTTCAAGCAGAGTAGCTTATATGGTGTAGTAAATGGTTCAGTGTAAAGGTCAGAAGTATGCTGGAGTCTTTGGGAATCCTATCAGTTATTTTAGACTTAGGGCCAATTGGTACAATAAAGTTTCATTTTTTCCCCTAAAATGGCTTAACTTAAGGTATTTATAGTGTTCAAATTTATTAGATGTTAAATCTGCTCTACATTTTCATCTTAGGGTAGTATTTGCATTTATTAGATTGCTTAGTTAAAATGGTAAATGACTATCTGCAATTGCTCCTAGTGTCAATGCAAAGCAAAAGAAAATGACAGACAAAATGAAACCAAACAAAAACATGCTCTTCACTGTATATCAAAAATTAGGCCACAGATTTATTGTTAGTAGGATGTATGCTGTGACATGTTCCCAATAGTTTGCGTGAGATGGCTAGTTGCATCATCCATGCTTTTAAGCTCCATTAGCCATGTGGTTGTGAACACTCTTCCCCCCACACAAATTGTTCAGATTAATGGGTTTAATTTGCGGCCAGGAAATTGTTCGGATTTATGAGTTTAACCTCTTGTCACTTGCAAAGTGGAATGAACCATACATTCTTGGTCTCATAACCTCTATGAGGTAATACTCTGAGCTAAAAAATCAGCACTGGAACCCACCATAATTCCTGAATATCAAATATTTTATTATTTTATCATTCTCCTTCTGTGATTTGAAAGATTAAAGTTGTCTTTATTCAATTTGAAGAGGAATTACTACATATTTATTATATATGAAACATGGTATCAGAGAGTAAGGAGTCAAAGAAGAAAAAGAACAGTCACCTCCTCACAGTGGTTAACAGTATTTGTACTTAGATCATTTATGTTTTTTTTTTTTTCATTTTCATCATTTTATTGAGGTATAATTGATATACAATGAAATGCTCATAATTAAGACATACTATTTGATAAATTTTAAAATATGTATACATCCATGAAACCATCGCCAGCATAAAGATAATGGATATAACTATTATCCTCACCAGGTGCCTCGTATTCCTCTGTAATCCTTCCTTCACACTCAACCTAACCTAACCCCACGTTTCCAGATAAACACTGATCTGCTTAATGACACTATACATTAATTTGTATTTTCCAGTAATAAAATCATATAGTATATACTGTATACTATATTCATGTATATATATATATGTATATTCATGTTGTTGTATGTATGAATGGTTCATTTGCTTTTTGTGGCTGTTCATTCACCTATTGGTAGAAATTCGGGTTGTTTCCCATTTTGAGCTATTACAAATAAATCTGCTATGAATATGTGTGAACAAGTATTTTTCTGGGTATATGCTTTTATTTCTTTTTAGTAGATGCCTGGAGTGAATGGCTGGGTGAAATTTTAAGTGTTTAAATTTTTAACAAACTGACAAATTATTTTCCAAATTGACTCTACTGTTTTGCACTTCCTTCAGCAATGTATAAGAATTCCAGTTGCTCTACATCCTCAAAAACACCTGGAATGCCCATTTTAATTTTATCCATTTTAATAGTTATGTAGCAGTATCTCATTGTGGATTTGATTTGCATTTCTATGATGACTAATGACACTGAGCATTTTTTTATGTGGAGATATTTTTTTAAAAAATTCCCATTGTGTGTGGCTTCTCTTTTCATTCTCTAGCAGTGTTTTCCAAAGAGCAGAAATTATTTCTTATTTTTTTAGAAATTAAATTTAATGAAGCTTAATTTCTGGAGTTGAACTTTATATGGAATTTTTAATGGTGTGTTTCTGATGTAGAAATAACATTTCCTTAAATCAGGATCACACAACCTTTCTCCTAAATATTTTAAAATTTTAAGTTTTACATTTATGTCTATGAACCATGTTGAGTGGTTTTTTATATGGGGCTGCAGTTTATATTTTGCATATGGATTGAGGATTGTAATGGCATAATTTGCTGCAAAGAATAATTTTATTCAGTATGTTGACTTGGAACATTTGGAGAAAATCAGTTAACCATATGTATAGTTTTTCGGGGGGGCTTTCTGTTCTGTTCCATTGATCTATGTGTCTATCCTTACATGAGTACCACACTGTAGTGCATTGGTCTTACCGAGGGAGAGAACATTCCTTGGGCTACAAAGTTGAGTTGGGGGGAAGGGGGAGAGGGAGGGAGGCTGGGGGATAACTGAGTGGGGGACACCAGGTACAAAAGCAATTTCTGGTAAGGTGCATGCTGCCAGTATGAATCTGACACATCATGGGCATGAGGGGAGACAATTAACTTTGTATCTCATGAATATTCATAATAAAAACAAACAAACAAACAAAAAACACTGTATATTTATAATGAATCTTGAAGACAGGTGGCATAAATACTCTTTGTTTTACTTTGGCAGTGTTATTTTGGTTATTCTAGGTTCTTTCAATTTCCATATGAACTTAAAAATAAATTCGTCAATTTCTACCCCCAAAACACACAACAAATCCCCTAAGATAAGCCTGTCCTTTCTGGGTTGGTTTTAATTGTATTTTTTTCCTTACTATGGGTGATAATTTTTGACTGAATGGCAAATGATGTGAATTTTACCATGATGATGATGATGATGATGATGATGATGATGATGATGATGATGATGATGATATGTGTTTGTGTGTGTGTTTATGTGTGTGATTTGATCTTTTTCCTTTCTGGGACACAATTATGCTACTGGAAACACTTGAGTCTTTCTATGCTACCTTTGAAGCTTTATTATACAGGACCAGAGCAGCCTTTAATGTAGGGCAAAGTTTTCCCCAATACTAGAGCAGTATCCTTCTAACTACTCTTTCCAATGCCATGTGAATTATGAGGTTTTCTTCTGTGGCTGGTGGGAACATGAAGTCTTTTAAGCCCTGTGTAAATTCTAGAAATTATTCCATCTGCTCATTTCAAGTGGGTTTTCCCATAACTTCATATAGCTTCCTCACATGCATGTGCTGATTGATCCTCAGCTGACAACTAGAGAAGGACCCCCTAGGGACAACGGAGTGCTTGTTGTGAGACTCTCTCCTCTTTATTACTCTACCCTATGAACACTAGTACCTTTGGCCTCCCCAGACTTCAAGCTCAGCCTTCTAAACTCAGTGAGATTGTTGGGCTCCACCTGTGTTTCCTTTGCCTAGGCTGTGAACTGAAAATTCTTTCCAGTCAGTAAGCTGGAGTGATCTTAGTTCTTACCTTATTTATTTTTCCTCGCTCAAGGATCATCCTCTTGTGTTGGTTATTTCCTGATGTCTGTTAACAATTGTTTTGTGTATTTTCTCTAGTGTTTTTTAGCTGTTTTTAATAGGATGGTATATTCAATCCCTATTACTCCATCTTGGCAAGAAGAAGATAAGTTTGGGTTTAAATCTCAATTTCACCATTTATTCATTGTGTAACTTTGGGCTAGTTATTTAATCTTGAAATGCCTCAGTTTTCTCATCAGTGAAATATAGAAAAAAGTTGTTCTTAATTCATAAGGTCGTTTTAATAATTAAGTAGCATATCATATCACCTGAAAAAAGTAAATAATAAAATTAGCTATTATTATAAGCAATTTGGAGCTTACAATTTGTTTTGGGACATAATAACACAGATGATGAATTAAAGAAATGAATAAACAAATGACTAAGTAATATATATTAAATTAGTGTCCTTGAAACACTAACCCTGGTGCTAGTTTAAGAACTCACTATATGGTAATACAGAAAAAACATGCAATTACTGCCTTTATAGTGATAATGTTGTAATTAGGTGGCAAGGAGTACAGTAATAAATACATAAGTACACATTGTTGTGACTGCTGTGAAGAAAAGGGCTGGGTGTGGGAATAGATAATAGTTATGGAGTTCTAATTTATTTATGTTGTTTCCTGCAGAAGTTAAGTTAAAATAATATGTAAAGAGGTTCCTGTCAAGATGGTGGAATAGACGGTCCTCAGCATCACTTTCTCCCACAAATCAATCAATTTACAACTATAAAAATGTAACACCAGCCAAGATGGGGCCGCTGGAGCTGAGGGGAAGAGGAGGAGTTACCCATGGAGTTCATGAAGGTGGGAGAAACCATGAAGAGAGAAAGAAAAAACTGCTCAGACTGTTTTGGACTGCAGCCGCTTCAAGGCTCCATCTGCTGAACACATGGAGCAGGATCCGGCAGAAGATGCAGCTGTACCCTTCAGATGGAGTTACTTGGAGGCAGCAGGGGAGAATAGAGCCTTGGTGGACCCGGGACAGCAAGACCACTAATAGTGTTCCTGTGGACCCACACAGGAGAGGGGAGCCAGAACAGCTGTAAAACGGAGCCATTCAGAAGTATGGAGCCAGGGACCAGACCCCCTCCCACAACCAGGCATACCACCAGTGCCAAGGAGCATGCCAAAAACATCACCTCCATGTGGGTGGCCCACCACAGCCACCACAATAACCACGGCTGCCACAAAAGCGGCTAGACACCACAACCACTATGCAGATGGTCCGCCAGCCACAGTAGTGCACTGACACAAGGAGAGTCACCAGCAGAGATAAAGAAAAGAAGAGGGTGTCTCTCTCCACAAAGCCCATTTCAGAGTGATAGAAGAAGCATCTGCTCTATGATAATATTGGGGGACCTGACCACACCTCTCAGCCTTGGAGAGATATCTAGGCAATAAATCAACAGAGTAACCATTATTCTCTCAGAAGGGGAGAAGAAATCTAGGGTACTTAGAGGGGGTAGGGGGGAGAGATTGGACAAGGGGCATAAAGAAGAATTGTGATTGTAACAATATATATGCTAGCAATATTGATTTGTTCAACATATCTCAATGTTGAACCCCAAAAATATGTATAATCAATTTGGATTCAATAGAAATTTTAAAAAATAGGTGTTATGTGAAGGGGGTGGGTAGACTGGCAATTTTTAGAAATGGGTTCAACAAAGTTACCTGAATTTCTTGACTGCTGGATTTCTCAGCATCTTTCATATGCTAATAAACTAATGAATCTCCAAGAAGAGAATATACTTTTGTAGCATTTCCTCAAATTATTTGATTAAATAAGAATCTCCCCTACCCCTTCATCCCCAATTATTTGATTAGATAAGAATCTCCCCTACCCCTTTCATAGACCAGCCTGTGAGAAAAGTATTCTCTTGGAAGCATTTTGATAGATTTTATATTAATTTAGTTCATAGTATCAGTCATTCAAAGAAGAAACACCATATCATTTCTTCAACAGATGCTACAATGAACTCGATGAAATTTATTATTCATTTCTCATTTCCTATTTTGATAAAGAGAAAAAAACTTAAAAAATTTCAATATTCAATCAAAATAAAAATGTTTTTAATCTATGAAAAAAAATGTAAAGAAATAGGACCTCTTAAGGCAAAAATGTATAGGGAACGTGTTGAAAATTGTAGGAGTTTCAGTGAGGGAAAAATGAATTACGATAATAAATGTTCAAAAAGATTTGATCATAATCTTTATCCTCCTCCTTTTCTTAGCTAATGTTATGTGAACTTACTATACAATAAGTGTCTTTAATCTTTTTGGTAACTATGTAAAACAGATACTATTATTGTCTTTCTTATAAAATTAGACAATGAAGAATTAGAGAAGTTCTATTTGCCAATGTATAAGATGCAACCCACACCCCAAACAAAAAAGAATCCCCGAATAACTCAAATCCTTAGTGTGCCAGTATTATAGAAGAAAATGCCAGGCACCCCGAGCTACTTTCATAACCTGTCGTGTCCCCAACTGGGATGAATCCTGGTAGGCAATCATCCCCTCTATTGCAGTACAGAAGTTTCAGAAAAAAAAATCCATTGTCATGTAAACAATACCAGGTAGGTAGGATAGTTCTGACAGTGTGTATAGACTCTGATCCACTCCACGAGTCCATGAGTTGCTAGAGATATTTTCCTGCTCTAAAAATCCCTGATTCTAACAGAACTGCCTCAGTTGGGATATATAGCATTTGTTTTTCTATGTTTATGGCTGTAGAATTGCCACAGTAATACACTCTGTAGTATGGATTATAATTTCAGGTTCTTAAGAAACATGATGACTCAATTTCTAATATCTTGTGTAGCAGTACTGGCAGGATTCATCTGGATGTCAGCAATAATCATGGGTTTTAGATTTAAGGTTAATGAGAATTTATCTGGTTTTAACAATAAAGATTTTTTGGATTTTAAGAATAAAAAAAATCATTTTGTTGCATTTCGAACATTTTTGTTGCTTATTATATAACTGTGATATTCACTGGCATACCTAGTTCTATTAGATTTTACATGGTTATTTAATTATTCATTATTTATTGGTTTTATCCTGTGAGTGAATATTCACTGAATCATTTTATTTTGCTTCATGTATAAACTTGACATTGGAATACCTTAAATGTATTGTTTTCTGTATTCTAAAATATTTGTTTATATGTACTATGAAGGAATTCATTCAAGTTTATTTTATACTGATCTTGCTTTATTGTTTAGAGTCAAAGTGAAGTACGGTTACAATATGGGTTTTGGAGTTAGATTAGATGAGTTTGAATTTTAGCTTCACCACAAGTGGCTCTGTGACATTGGGCAAGTTTATCTCACAAAGCCTCATTTTCTTCTTCTGTAAAACAGAAACATAACTAGTACCTACCTCTGGCCATTTAGGCAATTAATCAGATAATATATGTAAGGCACTTTAGTATAATATCCAGCACATAAAAAGCCTTTAATACATATTTTACTTTTTGCTCATGAAAGCAAGATAAAAAAAGCACAGTAGTTAAGAATGTAAGCCATGGAGTCAGCCTGACTAGGTTTGAATACTGGTTTCAGGACACTAACTGGCTGGGTGACCGGGGGCAAGTTAATTCTCCAAGACTACTTTTCCCTTCTCCATAAAACGGAGATAATAATGTGAGAGTAAATGAGATAATTTATATAAAGAACTAGCATCCTATCGACACACATCAGCAAACATTAGATATTATAATTATCAGTATTCTTGGAATGCTTTACTAATATAGTGTATATACATTGAGAATATCTTCCACTGACTTTTTTTGTGTCTATGTGTCAGTATTCACTTATATTGATATATTTCTTTTTGAGTTATATGTTTTTTATAATTTTTTGATTGTTGGAATATTACTGTATATCCATAAATTGCAATTTCTTACTTGATTCCTATATAATGTTTTTGCATTAGAATTAATAAGTCATTCTTTCAAATTACTGCTTTATAAAGAAAATTAAATACATGTATGATAGAACAGCTTAAATTTTGTTTTGTTCTTTCCAAGGTCTCCTTGAACAATTTAGTTGTGTCTTACAAATCATCATATGCAATAAATAAGTGATTTGTCTAAGGTTATAAAGGTAGTAAATGGTAGAGCCTGGTGTAAACCCAGTCAGTTTGACACAAGTAGCTATGCTCATAATATTTATACTTTATGATCTTTTTAGGGGAAATTGAATCCAAGCTGTGCCTTAAAAGAATAGCATGACTTGACAGGAGTCTTCAAGAAACAAGAGAGTAAAACTTGAGCAAGGTCAAAGAAATGAGAGTGTTAACAGCTGATCTGGGGAGAAAACCAATATACCTGTTCAGATAGAAAGTATACTGCAAAGGAAGATGTAAAAAGAGCTAAAGCTAGAAAGCCAAGCTTGGGCAAAATAGTAAAGAACCTTGAATGAAAGGTTGAGGAGTTTAAGTTTTTTGAACAGTAGAATGTTATCATCTACTTGTTTTAAAAGAAAATCTCTGGTGTTGTAAAATAGATAGATTAATGAGGAGGGAGAAGGTGTCTGAAAACAGAGATCAGTTCAGAGATTCACTAAAAGTCTCAGGTATTAAAATCTTGAAATAGTGAAAATGGAAATGAGGCAATCGATACCACCAATTGTATAGAAACAAAAAACAAAACAAAAACCAGATAGGGATATGGAGCAAAACAGAGGGAGCCAAAGATGTGGAAGGAAGTATATTTAACAGATAATTTTAGGGAAAGAAACTTGTATATTCAAGTGAACACAATGATCTTTGAGTAAAAATAGTCTTGCACTTTTCTTCTGTTAATCTACTACTGCAGTCCCCCCTTATCCACAGTTTCAGTTTTTATATTTTAAGTTATGCATGTTCAACTGCAGCACAAAAATATTAAATGGAAATTTCCAGAAATAAACAATTTATAATTTTTTATTTAAATGTATTGATTATACATATTTGTGGGGTACAGAATTGAATATCAGTGCATGTATACAGTGTGCGATGATCAAATCAGGGTAATTAGCATACTCATCATTACAAGACCTAATCACTTCATTGAGATAAGGACATCCAATCTCCTCTCTTCTAGCTGTTTAGTAACATGCAATAAATTATTGCTAATTATAGATGCCTAGCGCTACTGTACATCCATAGAACTTATTTTTCCTATCCGGCTGTGATGTGACCTTTCACTATCCCACCCCCTCCACACCTCATTTCAATTTATAAGTTTTAAATTGCACACTATTTTGAGTATTGATGAAATTTCTCACCGTCCTGCTTCGTCCTGCTCCAAATGTGAATTATACCTTTGTCCAGCATATCCTTGCTGTACACGATACCCATTAGTCACTTAGTACCTATTTCAGTTATCAAATAGATTGTCTTGGTATTGCAGTGCTTGTGTTCAGGTAACTCTTATCTTGCTTAGTAATGATCCCAAAGTGCAAAAGTAGTGATGCTGGCAATCCAGATATGCCAAAGAGAAGCCATAAAGTACTTTCTGTAAATGAAAAGGTGAAGGTTCCCAACTCAATAACAAAAGAAAAAAATCATATGCTAAGGATGCCAAGATCTACAGTAAGAATGAATCTTTGATCCATGAGATTGTGAAAAAGAAATTCATGCATAGTATATATAAGATTTGGTACTATCCAAGGTTTCAGGCATCCACTGGGGGTTTTGGAATATATCCCCTGAAGATAAGGGAAGGACTACTATATTTTATTGACTCCAATAAATTTCATTTGTATTCCATTGAAGATAAAAGTTTTTTCATGGTTCTGAGTTTAGCTTTCTAAAGAAAAGATTAATGCAATGGTGAAAAGGAGTAATCTTAGAGATTTCAGAATATCATCCTACCCCAAACACTTCCACCGAAAAGTAGAGAGTAATAAAATGAATTTAAACTACAGACCAAAAATATAATTGTTTGTAACTTTTGTTAAAAATAACAAAACTATGCAGAAATGTGGTGGCAATAAGGATGTATAATGTAGCACTAATATTGGTAATTTAATATTTTCAATGTTCTTCAAATATCTGTTTTTCATTTAAAATCATTTCTATTGCATGTAATAGCCTCGAAACTACTTAAACAGTATTCATTGTAATAACAGGTTTTCAACTCTATTAACTGAAAGCCATAAAATTATTCCAAACACAGTTAACTGTTATAGTTTAAGGACTTTCAACCCAAATGATTGGTTTTTTGTACATGCAACTAAAATAAAATGGTTGGATTATGTAATTCATATAAAACTATAAAATTCATTAAACCACGTAGGGATGTAGAAGTGACCAAGGTATCTTTCAAGCCTAGACTGATTAAAACTTGATGAGATTAAATGCTTGTTTCATTGTTCACTATAAAGAGTTACTGGACAAAGAAAATATGAATATTTTAAAATGTGACAAATAACATGTTTAGTTTGCAGAAAGCCATTGCCTTTTGTGTTGTGATGCCCCAGAGAACAGATGTAGAGCCATTATAAGAATCTACAGCTTAAAATAAATTTAGAAACGAGAAATATAGGAAAGACAAAGCCAAGGACAGATGTCAGCAAGATGGTGGAGTAAGACTCTTCAGTGCTCATCCCCCACCCCACACACAGAAACGTCAATTCGGACAACTATCCACACATGAAAATAACTTTACAAGAGTTAAAGAAACCAGGTGAGAGACTACAGCACCTGGATGTAACATAGATAAGAAAAGTCTCATTGAAGAGTGTAGAAAGGACAGTTTATATCACCCATGTCACCTGCCCACAACCCCAGGCAACACACCATGGAGAGAGATTCCCTCAGTTTCAGAAGCAGAAGGAAGTGGACTCCAGACTTTGCCTCAGACCCCAAAACCAGGCCTGCCCTAGTAAAACCCGGTGCCATGCACGACCCCACAAGCTGAGACTCTAGGCAGGCACTCATGGACTGAGCCTCCAGACCCACTCTGGTGCCAGGGAAGATTCTGCAGCCCAAGGCCTAACTCTAACCCCTAGAACTAAACTGGCCCCCACAGCTACAGGCTTCAGGCCCACCCCAGCACCAGACTGGCCCCACAGACCTATTTATTATGCTAGCATTGCAGACCCAGCCTACAGCCTTGCCCCTGGAGATGAGGCTCCATGACTGTCTAGCATCAGGCCAGCCCCTGTGGTGCCAGGCTCTAGGCCAATACCCAAGAACTGAGTCTTCAAGCTTCCACTAGTGCCAAGCAGGATCCTGCAGCTCCAAGTTCCAGATCTGCTTGGTTGACTAGGCCTCTGGGTCTGCCCCAGCACCAAGCTTACCTCAGTGGCCCCAGGCTCTAGAACAAACTCAGCACTAGGCAGGTGCTGGTGGCCCTGGGATCTGAACCACCCTCAGCAATAGGCTGGCCCCCATCACCCCAGGTATCAGGCCTGCCACAGTATCCTTGCAGTTCTAGTCATCAAGCTGGCACCTGAGAAACCAGCCACCAGGCTGGTTCCTGTGGATACAGGATATAGGCTTATCCAACACCATGCTAGTCCTTGTGACCCCAGCACCAGGTTGGCATCTCTGGCCTCTAATGCTAAGTGGATACCCATGGACACAAGCTACAGTCATTCCTAGTGCCAGGTAGGTTCTTGTGGCTCTATCTTCCTGGCCAGTCCTGTGACCCCATGCTCCAGCAGACCCAAGGTTCAGGCCTGTCTCAGTAGACACTGATTCCAGGCCAAATCCTGTACAATGAAGCTCCAAGAACATCCCTACAAACTCAGGCACCAGGCTAGCTGGAGATATATGAACTGCATGACAGAGAATACAAAAGAATTGTTTTAAGGAATCCCAGCCAACTCAAGAAAATACAGAGAAATAATTTAATGTAATGAGGCAAACAAAAAATTACAAAAGTGAGAAAATTAACAGAGATTGAAATTATATTTAAAAAACAAAGAGAAATTCTAGAGCTGAAAAATAAAATGAATAAAGTAAAAAATGAAATCAAGAGCCTTGACAGAATTGATCAAGAAGGAAAATTCTGTGAACTAGAAGACAGGTTATTTGAAAATATACAGTCAGAAGAGAAAAAAATGAATGAAAAGAATTTTTAAAAGCTTACAGGATTTATGGGATGGCATCAAAAGAGTAAATGTTTTAATCATAGGAGTTTGAGAAGGAGAAGAGAAAGTCAAAGAGGTAGAAAGCTTATTTAAAGAAATAATAGCAGAAAACTTTTCAAATTGGAGAAAGATATAATATCCAGGTATAGGAAAGTCAATGGTCTCTGATCATATTCAATCCTAAGAAGACTACACCAAAGCATATTATAATCCGACTGTCAAAAATCAAAGATAAGGAGAGGATCCTGAAAGCAGTAAGAAAAAAGAAGCAAATCACATATAAGGTAGTCCCAATATACCTAGCAGCAAACTTCTCAACAGAAACCTGACAAGCCAGGAGTGCGATGATATATTCAAAATGCTTAAAAACAAACAAACAAACAAAAAACCTGCCAAGCAAGAATACTGTACCCAGCAAAGCTGTCCTTCAGAAATGAAGGATAGATAAAGATATTCCCCCACAAACAAAAGCTAAGGGAGTTTATCACCACCAGAACTGTCTTATGAAAATGCTAAAATGCATTCTTCAAGCTGAAATAAAAGGATGCTAATAATAACACAAAAACATCTGAAAGTATAAAACTCACTGAAAAAAAAAACTACATGGTCAAATTCAGAATACTATACTAAAGTAATGATGGTGTATAAATTACTTGTATATTTAGTACAAAGGTTAAAAGAAAAAAACTATTAAAATAATAACTACAATAACTTGTTAAAGGATACAGAGTATAAAAAGATGTAAATTATGAGATCACAATTTTTAAATGCAGTGAGGTGGGTTGGAGTACAAGTATAGTTTTTTTATGTGATCAAAGTTAAGTTGTGATCAGCTTAAAATAGGCTATACCTATAAGATGCTTTATGTAAGCCTTATGATAACCACAAAGAAAAAACCTATAGTAGATACACAAAACATAAAAACTAAGGAATCAAAGCACACCATTAGAGAAAACCACTTAGTCACAAAGGAAGGCAGAAAGAGAGGAAGAAAGGAACACAGAATCTACAAAACAATCAGAAAACAATAAACAAATTAACAGTAGTAAGTCCTTACCTATCAATAATTACCTTGAATGTAAATGGACTGCACTCCCCAATTAAAAGACATAAAGTGGCTGAATGTATAAAAAAACCACAAAAAATCAAAACAAAAAAAACCCCAAGATCCAACTATATGCTGCCTACAAAATAGACTAAAAGTCAAGGAATGGAAAAAGATATTGCATGTAAATGGAAAACAAAAGGGAGCAGAGATTGCTATACTTATATGAGATGAAACAGCCTTTAAGTCAAAAACTTTAAAATGAGACAAAGAAGGTCATGGTACAATGATAAAGGTGTCAATTCATCAAGATGATTTAACAATTGCAAATACATATGCATGCAACATTGGAGCATCTAAATATATAAAGCAAATATTAATAGATCTGAAGGGAGAGATAGACTGTCATACAATAATAATAGAGGAGTTCATACTCCACTTTCAGCAGTGGCCAGATCATACAGACAGAAAATCAGTAAGAAAACATTGGACTTGAACTACTCTTTAGACCAAATGGACCTAAAAAAACATATACAGAACATTCCATCCAACAGCAACAGAGTACACATTCTTCTCAAGCTCACATAGAACATTCTCCAGGAGAGATTATATGTTAAAATCATATCAACTATCTTTTCCTACTATGATGTTATGAAACTAGATATCAATAACAAGAGGAATTTTGGAAAATTCACAAATACATGGAAAATAAATTACATGCTCCTAAACAACCAATGGGTCAATAAAGAAATTAAAAGGTAAATAAAAAATGCCCTCAGATAAATTAAAGTAAAAACACAACATATGAAATCTTATGGTATGCAGCAACAACAGTTCTAAAAGGAAAGTTTATAGCAATGAATGCCTACATTAAAAAATATATATTAAACAACCTAACTTTACACATCATGAGCTAGAATAAGAAAAAAAAAAAAAAAAACAGCCTAAAGTAAGCAGAAGGAAGAAAATAATAATGAATAGAGCAGAAATATATGGAATAGAAACTAGAAAAAAACAATAGAAAAGATGATGATAAGAAAAGTTGGCTTTCTAAAAAGACAAACAACATTGACCCTAAAGACTTTACCAAAAAACTGTCAGAACTAATCAAAAAATTCCGTACAGTTGCAGAATATAAAATTAACATACAAAAATCACAATTGATCACTTTTTAACCTTAAAATGCTTTCTTCAGTAGAATTTTGAAAAAATTCTTCTCATTTACTATAATATCCTCATTTAAAAAAAAATTCTTCTTCCTCATCTTCCTGATCTCTAAATGTTGGAAAGGTCTAGGGCTCAGTCCTTGAATCTTTTTTCTAGTCATACTCACTCCGTTAGTGATCATAGTCAGTCTCATAGCTCTAAATGCCAACTATCCACAGCCTAGATATCTCAATTGAACTCTTGACTCATATATTCAATGGCCTACTTAACATCCCAACTAGAATATCTATTAATATGCAAATATGATATTTTCTTCTCGCATAAACATGCTACTTCAATAGTCATTCTTATCTTAATTAATGGCAACTCTATACAAACAATGTTCAAGGACAAACATTTATATATCTTTATTGAATCTCCACTTTCATTCCCTGACTCCCCCACATCAGAAAGTTTGTTCACTCTTACTTTTTATATCTGACCATTTCTAACTATCTGCAGTGCCATCACCCTGGTGCAATACACCATTGTCTCTCCGCTAGATTTGCCTCATGGCCAGTATTGCTCTAATAACATTTTTAAAAAGTCTTCCTGTGTCTACCCTTGCCAAAAATAGTGATATAGGTACAGGCAGCATGCTATGTGAGTACAGATAAAAGAGAGATTAATTATGATTAACAGAATTAGGAAACCCATCAGTTATGATGTGGCATCCCAGCTCAAACACTTCTTAATTGTGACTTTAGGCAAGTTACTTAATCTCTGTATGCTTCAGTTCCTTACACACACAAAAATACCATTAGAAATAATAAATGAATTCAGTAAGGTTGCAAGATACAAAAAAATACACAAATCAGCAGTGTTCCTACACATTAACATCAAACTATCTGAAAAAGAAATCAAGAAAACAATTTCATTTACAAATCATTTAAAAAAAAAAAAACTTAGGAATAAATTTAACTAATGAGGTGAAAGTCAAATACACTGAAAACTATAAAACATTAAATTGACCAAAGAAATTGAAAAAGAAACAAATAAATGGAAAGATATTTTTTGTTCATGGACTGGAAAAAATATTATTGTTATAATGTCCACAATACGAAAACAATCTACAGATTCGATGCAATCCCTTTCAAAATCCCAATGGCATTTTTCACAGAAATAGGAAAAGCAATCATAAAATTGATATGAAAGCACAAAAAACCCTGAAAGTCCAAAGTGGTTTTGAGAAAAAAAGAACAAAGAGGCATCACATTACCTGATTTTAAAATCTTTAAAAAAAAAACTATAGTAATCAAAACAGCATGGTATTGGCATTAAAAATTTGGAATAGAATAGAAAGCCAAGAAATAAATCCATGCATTTTGGTCATGTTATTTTTGACAAAGGTACCTCATAATGAGGAAAGGACAGTCTTTTCAATAAATGGTATTGGGACAACTGGATATACACATACAGAAGAATAAAATTGGACTGTTATCTTACTTCATATACAAAAATCAACTCAAAATGGATTAAACACTTACAAGTAAGATGTAAAACTGTAAAATTACCAGAAGAAAACACAGGGAAAAAGTTTCTTGACATTGATCATGACAATGAATTTTGGATAGGACCTCAAAAGGACAGGCAACAAAAACAATAGTAGAAAAATGGGATTACATCAAACTAAAAGCATCTGCCCTGTAAAGGAAATAATTAACAGAGTGAGAGATAACCCATGGAATGGGAGAAAATATTTGCAAACCATACATTGATAAGGGGAAAATATTCAAAATATATAAAAAACTCAAACTCAATAGCAATAAATAATTAAATGTTAAGTAAAGACCCTCAACAGAGATTTCTCAAGAGAATAAATATGAATGGCCAACAGTTATATGAAAAAATGCTCAAAATCACTATTCATCAGCGAAATGCAAATTAAAACCACAATGAGATATCATTTCACACCTGTTAGAATAGCTATTACCAAAAAGACAAAAGATAACAACTGTTGGTGAGGATGTGGAGAAAAGAGAACCCTTGTACACTACCAATGGGAATGTAAATTAGTACAGCCATTGGGGAAAATAGTATGCAGGTTCCTCAAAAAATTAAAAACGGAACTTTCACATGATCCATCAATTCCACTTCTGTGCTTACATCCAAAGGAAATAAGATCAGTACGTAGAAGAGCTATGTGCACCCCTATGTTCACTGCAGTATTATTCGCGGTAGCCAAGATATTGAATCAACATAAGTATCAATTGATGGCTAAACAGATGCAGAAAATGTGGTATACGTACCCACACTGGAATCTATTCAGCCTTTAAAAAGGAAATTGTGTCATTTGTGACAAAAGGGATGAGCATAGAGGACACTATGATAAGTGAAATGAGCCAGGCGCAGAAAGACAAATACTGCAGGATCTCAATTATATGTGGAGTCTAAAAATGCCCAACTCATAGAAACAGAGAGTAGAATGAGTAGAACGGTGGTTACCAGGGGTTGGTTGGGGGAGGGGTGGGGGAGAGATACTTCCAAAGGGTACAGAGTTAGACAAGAGGAATAAGTTCTGTAGATCTATTGTACAGCATGGTGACTATAGTTAATAATAATGAACACTTGAAAATTGCTAAGACAGTAGATTTTAAAGGTTTTCACCACAACTAAGTATGAGAAGTGATGGATATGTTAATTAGCTTGATTTAATCATTCCACAATGTATAATTATATCAAACCATCACACTATATACCATAAATATATAGTTTTCATGTGTCAATTTTAAAAATTAATTAATACAAAATTTAAAAATAAAATAAGTATAATAGTAGAAGCTGCTTTGTAGGGCATTCTGAGAATTACATGAACTAATATATATAAAGCAGTTAGAAGAGTTCTTGAGACATAGAAATTGTTATATACCTCTTATATATTATAATGAGATGAGCAATGAAATACCCGTAGATTTTTAATAAATAGATTATGCATAGGGATGTTTTTATTTAAGTGATAAGGACCTTTTGAATAATTTAAATGGTTATGCAACAAAACTATGTAATATTTCAATTCTATAGTTTATAATTAGTGAGGATTTTTAATGGAGCTATATTTGCATCTATATTTTGTGATCTATGAAAGATGTTTCCTACAATATTAAATTATATACTGTATGTGTTAAACAGAAGCTATTTTGATCAATTCACTCAGTTCACTGAATAATTATATTTCTGTTATCCTAATGAGAATTATATGCAATTAATGTTGATGCATAAGGTTTACATAGAAGATGGCTTATATTTTCTCTAATGATAATTGTTTTGAAGTTTGGAAAAAGTATAACACTGTTTATATATGAAACAGCTGCTAAGACATCATTTTACTAAATTTATTAAGATCAGCTTGAGCAAAAGTGTTTGTCACAGCATCTTATTTCTTTCCTTCTTACTATCCATTACCATCTAAAATAATTTTCATATTGACTTAGTGATTAATATATTTTTTGATTCACTCCCCCAAGAGAATGTAATTTCTTTGAGGCCAGTGTACACAACATTCTTGTTTTTCATTTTAAGTTCAGAACCTACAACAGTGCCTGGAACTTATAAGAAACTTAAGAAATAACTGTTGGAATATTGTATGAATGGATGCATGGATACATGGAGAAACTAAAACCTGTAATTCTGAAATTCAGAGGAAGCAGGAGGAAAGTTTCAGGTCTCTGGTAACAATTGACTTAGTGCAGCTCATCAAAGGCAATGGGCCCAGTGATTCTAAAAGCTTAAAAGCAACATTTCATAAGAATATTTAACATATCAAATTTTCTAATAATTGATGATATTAGTTTTCTAAAATTATAATATTTTGTCGTGTTTTGGTCTTTTTTTGGAACATGTCTTGGCATCCAACTCCATTATTCAGGATTGCTTTTCACATGTCCAAATACATATATACAACTCTAGACAATGGTAGCAAAAAATGGTTTGTTCATAGATGAGGTTGTATTTCAAGATATACTAAGCAATTATCCAGTTGTTACTTGAGATTGATTAGATGGTAGAAAAACACAATGGAAAAAATATCTGGGTAGTAAAATAAGAACAAAACAAAAAAATAAAGACACAACACTCCAGGTTCTAAACTACACTTAAAAAGGTATTTTAAACAGTGAGTCCTAAGAAAAAATGATATTAATTACAGGAGGCTTTTTGGAAGAGATCTTTAGCTCTATGTAGAAGGAATATATCCTACAGTATACATAAGAAGAATTATGCTATTAAGTGCCATTACCATTTTCTCAAATATTATCCCACTTCTCCCTGCTGTAAATTTATTTCTACTTTTGCCACTGGTGAAAATTTTTAATAAGAGGAAAATATAATGTACACTCATTTTCAGTGAAGGGTGTCAGACTAACAGAAAACAAAGTGTGAAACAATAAACATTAATTTACAAAGGCCCTTAATCGACTGAATTCATCAAGAGATAACAAATAGACATTTTTCCTTTTCAAAGTTTAATGAATATATTCTATTATTTGTTATTATATATAAATAATGAATTTTCTAGTGATAATTATCAAAACGTTATATTTAAATGCCTAGCATCGTTATGAATACTGAATATATTGTTATACACATTGTTATTCATTACTGATTAAAATGCCATAAATTTACATACATCTTGTTCTCACTTTATCATAAATAAGTAGAGAACCAGAAAACTAATTCTCTAAAATCTACTCCACAATTAACCAACTTGTTATCTTTTCTGTTAATACACTTAAAGATACCAGGATGTTGAAGAGAAATGTGATCAAAGCTTTTTTATTTAATATATAAGAATATACAAAAAAAAAAAAATTCACTTTTTATGCTTCCAGTAAATTAAAAGGATTTTGAGTGATTAAACTGTCAATGATTCCATATAGACTTGATAGACCTAAATTTTAGTGAGTAATAGAAAATTACTCACACATACACATACATACACATGCACACACTGCTTGAGTCACTCTATCCCACCACCGTATCTTATTTTCCTCACGGCACATCACTATCTGAAAGTGTTATTTATCTGTTGATTCAATTATTATCTGCCTCACTATATCACACTGAATGATATTTAAAACCAGGAAATTTTTCTATTTTGTTCACTGATGTATCCCTAGCACTTAGAACAATGCCCAGAATAAACTGGTTCATTAAAAAAAGGGTGGTAAATGAATGAACAAATCAAAATTATCTGCAAATTCCCAAACTAAAAGACAATGGAGCAATATCTGAAGAGCTCTAAAAGTAAATACATTCTATAAGGTTGTTCATATGAGAAGGCAAATGAAAGAAAATTTCACACTTATAAGGATTCAAAAATTTTGAACTCATCTTTTTTGAATAAAGTATTTAATGACCTATAATAGAACTCTGACAAATGAAGCAAAACTACCCAACAACAGCAGAATATGCATGCCTTGGATGTGCACATGGAGTATTCTCCAAGATAAACCATATTAGGCCACAAAACAATTTAAAGAGATTGGAATCATACAAAGCATCTTCTCTGACCACAGTGAAATAAAACTAGAAATCAATAGCAGAAGGAAAACTGGAAAATCCACAAGTATGTGGAATTTAAATAAAACACTCAAATAATCAATGTGTTAAAAAATAAATCACAAGGGAAATTAGAACATACTTAAAGATGAATGAAAATGAAACACAATATATCAAAACATATGATGCAGGAAAGGCAGTACTCAAAGGAAAATTTATAGCTGCAGATGCCTACATTAAAAAAGAATAAAGATCTAAAGTTAATAAACTAATTTTATATCTTGAAGCCTAGAGAAAGAAATAAAAAATAAACCCAAAACTAACAGAAGAAAGAAAAAACTAAAAATTAAGGTGGAGATAAATAAAATAAGAAACAGAAAGAACAATAGAATGAAAAAAACCAAAAGACGGTCTTTTGAAAAGATCAACAAAATTGACAAACGTTTGGATCGACAAAGAAAAAAAGAGGGACAATGGAAACAATTAAAATCAGAAATGAAAGTGGGGACGTTTCTACCAACCTTACAGAAATAAAAGGGATTATAAAAGAACACTATGAAAAATTATTCACCAAAAATTAGATAACCTGAATGAAATGGACAAATTCCTAGAAACACACAAATTATCTAAACTGTTTAAGAAGAAATAGTAAATCTCAAAAGACCTATATCAAGAAGAGATTGAATCAACAATGAAAAACTTCCCAACGAGGAATAGTCTAGATCCAGATGGCTACACTAATCAATTCTACCAAACAATTAAAGTATGATTAACAACAATCCTTCTCAAACTCTTCTAAAAAATAGAAGGAACACCTCCTAACTCAATCTATGAGGCCAACATTATCCTGATACCAAAGCCGGATAAAGACATCATAAGAGAAGAGAATTACAGAAATTACAGAAAATATCCTTCATGAATACAGATGCAAAAATCTTAGACAAAATACTAGCAAACCTAATCCAACAGCATACTAAAAGATTTATACACCAAAACCAAGAGGAATTGATCCCAGTAAATGCAAGGGCAGTTCAACATAAGAAACTCAATTCATGTGATATAACAAAGAAAAAAAAAAAAAAACATGATCATCTCACTTGATGCAGAAAAGGCATTTGATGAAAACTAATATCTTTCACGATAAAATGACTCAGAAACTAGGAACAGAAGGAAACTTCCACATCATGACAAAAGGCATTATATCAGTTTTCCAGGTCTGCCTTAATAAAGTAACACAAAGTGAGTGACTTAAACAACAGAAACTTATTGTCTCACAGTCCTGGAGGACAGAAATATAATAACCAACTGTTGTCAGTGTTGGTTCCTTCTAGCGGATATGAAAAGGAATCTATTCCATGCCCCTCTTCTAGCTTCTGGTGGTTTTTATGTGTGCATGCATGTGTGTACTATATATACATGTAATATACTAATACATACAAATAAGTTATGTGTAAGTGGTTAAAAGAAATGTTAATACACAGGATAATAGATAGTAATAAGTGCTATGAAGAAAAATAAAGCCAGATAATAAGGATAGGGAGTGTCTACAGGGGTTACTATCTTTCATGGGGTGGATGAAGTCTCTTTGTTATCTTGTCAGATAAGATAAGAGAACTGAATTTACTGATAGATTAATCCCTGCAAATACCTAAAGGAAAAGCAGTCCAGATGAAATTAAGTGTAAATCAAAAGCTTTGAGAAAGGAAATTTTTAGGCATA
Organism: Cynocephalus volans; assembly: GCF_027409185.1. Lineage (NCBI taxonomy): Eukaryota > Metazoa > Chordata > Mammalia > Dermoptera > Cynocephalidae > Cynocephalus > Cynocephalus volans. The sequence goes on along the minus strand of NC_084478.1, from coordinate 160,945,946 downwards.
TTTGAGGAATGGCTAGAGCAAGGCGGCAGTGAAGGGACATAAGATCAGAGAGGTCAACAGGAGCCCAAATATTATGAGTTACCATGAGAACACGGTAAAGACTTTGGATATTGCTCTGAATGAGATGTGAAGCCATTGGAGAGTCTAAAGTAAAGATGTGTTATGAGCTATTTTATGTTTTAGAAGGATCACTTTTTCTGCTTTGTGGAATGAGAATAGAACAGGAAAAAGCAGTTAGGTGGCTACCACATACTTTCAATGGTAGTGATTTAGACAAAGGTGTCAGTAATGTAGTTAAAGAGAAATGGTCACAATCCCCATATATTTTGAATACATAGGTGGTAAGAGTTGCTGCTGGATTGATGAGAAAAAGCGAAGTGAAGACTGGCACTGATTCTTTTTGACTAAGCACCTGGAAAAATGGAGTTGGCATTTAATGAGATAGAGGAGGTTTAAAAAGGAATTGGAAATTTCAGTAGACAGACATCTAAGTGGAGATGTACAGTAGACAGTTGTACGTGACAGTCCTGATTCAGGAGAGAAGTTGGGTGAGAACTTATGTGAAGACATAAATTTACAGATGTAATTTCAAACATGAGGTTGATGAAGTCACCTAGGATTACATGTAGACAGAGGAAAGCATAAGTTCAAGAACTGTCTCGATATCTTCATCATTTAGAGGTCTGGACGAGGGCTTGGAGTTAACTGATGAGACTGAGAATCAATGTTCATTGTGGTAGGAGGAAATAGAAAAGATGCTGATGACCTGGAAGCTAAAACCATTTCAAGAAGGTTGGAATGGGCAAATTGCATAAACATAGTGAACCAGATTTAGAAGTTAATTTTCCTGCTAGGTACAACTGTTGGAAAACTGCACTATTTCATTGATGGCTCCAAAGCTAACATATAGTAAATTATTTCTATGGTGCATTAAGCCCACAGTCATATCATTCTGACAAAAAAGAGACTGAGTGAAAAATGGGATCAATCTGATTGAACAGGAGTCATCTGTATAGCTATGGTGGAACTACCTCCACTGATGCTTCCCTTCCCCCAAACTGTGGGGCTGACCTGAAGGCTTCATGGTGAATTATCAGCCAGAGCAATAAAGCCTTACAGGCCAGCCACAGACTTTTGTTTCACCAGGTGACCTAGTTAATATTAATAGCAGTAATACTTATGTAGAAATGGTCTTTCAGACACTATTTTAATCACTTCATGTCAATTAACTCATTTAATCCCTTAGTAACCTGCTCTTAGAGAAGGTACTATTAGGGTCAAACAAATGAAATTGCTGATAATCATTTTTTGACACATAAAGATGCAAATTTAATATTGCTAAACCTAATATTACTAACTCAGTTTTAGAGATTAAACAAACAAAAATGAAATCGAACACAAAGAGATGAGGTCAAATACATTGCAATGCAGAGCCATGGCTCTACACACCCGGCTCCAGAGCTCACGCTTTTCCCACTATTCCACATGGTCTCCTAGACCTACCATCTTCTGAGTCCATAAGTTTCACTGTCCTGTGACCAGCCCCCTCCACCTTCATTAATGAAAGGAAATGTCACACTTTCAGGGCATGTTACTAACTAAGACAAATGCTTAGCATTTAGTTATAGTTAAAATTTTGAAAGACTTCAGGAAAAAAATCCCACATCTAAATCACTGAGAAAATTATCCAAGGAAAATCTGGCTCCCTAAACTGATTATTTGCCCCCTTGAACATGAATGCATTATTACTTCTTAATATATCAGTTTTCAGATATGCAAATATTTCTCTTTGACTTATTTTCTAGTCATAATTATTTTTGGCTAGTTTGTTTCTTGTAATGTTTTACTTTTTTTTTCCTGTTGGCACTGCAAAATAACTTTGGAATTTAGAACAAAAATCTATGTTTTTATTTTGCTATCCTAAATTGATTTTACAAACATATATTTATAGCTAGGTCATGTTTCAATCACTTTTGAAGCCATGTCTGTGTTTCAGATTTTCTATCTCATGAAAACTCTTTTTTCTTTAAAGCTTTCTATTGACTTTTTTTTTTCCCTCCATTGTTTCTTAGCAAGTCTAATCCACTCATTAAGTCCCATTACCTAGTAACTGACTATTGGGGATAACATTTTTAATGCTTCTTAACAACTTAGCAGTTTTAAAAATCTCAGAAGTCAAGAGAAAAAGTTAACTGAAATGTTAATTAAATATCAAAAGCACAATAAAGAAAACCATAACTCACATGAATTCATTTTAGTAAACAACTGATCTCAGATGACTATTATTGAAGGCGACTCATTCTTAATAAAGCTACCATTTATTGATCATCTAATGTGTGACAGATACTGTACTAACATCATCTCATTTAATGCTAAAAAAAAATCTGCCAGTTAGCTATTATTCTCTAATCACAAATGAAGAAATTGAGCCTCAGTGAAGGTAATAAATCACTTGAGAGTACCCAGCTAAAATATGTTGGTTCGTTACACTCACCTTTTCATGATTGTGATGAAATAACACCTTACTGGTGAGGCCTTCACTACCAACTCATTTAAATTTGCAAACACCATCCTTCATCATGATCTATACCTTCCTCTGATTTATTTTTAACCATAGAACATATTAGCATTTAAATTACTATATTTTAGCCTGGCTGGTTGGCTCAGTTGGTTAGGGCACAGCCTGTAACACCAAGGTCAAGGGTTCAGATCCCCATACAGGTCAGCTGCCAAAATAGTAATAAGAAGAAAGCAAAATAAATTACTATATTTCACCTATTTATTTTATTTATTGACACTGCCCTCCTCTGCAAGGTCAATTCCAAGAGGGCAGGGATTTGTGTCAATTTTGTTAACTGCTCAGCCCAGCCCAGAGTACAGTGACTGACACATAGAAGGCTCTCAATAAATATTCATTGAATATATGAAATAGGGATTCAAGAACCAGAAGGGAAATAAGGATCAGCAGAAGCTACTGTGTATATTTAATTATCACCATATTCTTATTTGACATACTATGTTTTAAAAAGGGAGGAAGTGATAGTTATTACCCTGAACATTATTATATAAACATAAGGAATTATTTTCATTATTCCATCCTCCAAGCACTTTTTCTATCTATTCAGTCAGATCCTATGACATGGCAAAACGAATATACTTCCCTACCCTGAATCAGATAGCCTAGTTTTATAAACACATTTTAGAGGAGAAAGAGGGAAGAGAAACTGTCACTATTCCTTGGTTACTACCAAGTAGTCTGATAGTAGGGAAATGCTCCCTCTTTCCTAGGATACATTAATGGAGAGATTACTTAATTTTGAGGCAAACATGGTAGAGGGTCACAGACAGAAGCATACTGCACTCTGGATCATCTGCAAGGCACAAGCACATGCTTCTGCAAAGATTCAAAAATTTGATTGACATATGAAATAAAACAAATATATGTTCTCAATGACACACTTCTAAAATGAAAGAGATCCAGCAAATAAAATCAAGAGCCTGGCAAAGACAATACTCCTTTCTTGACATCTCTTACCCCATTATAAAGCTTTTTAGAAAGCACACTAAATGGTTGTCTTGCATACGTGTCCAGTAATGTGTATGAACTGATCAAAATTTGGCATTGATAAAGGTTCATGAAAGAACGTTCACCAATAGATTTGTCAGAAATACATTTTGTCACAAGGAAATCAAAAGAGTAAAATAAAATAATAGGGGCCGGCCGGTGGCTCACTCGGGAGAGTGCGGTGCTGATAACACCAAGGCCCCGGGTTCGGATCCCATATAGGGATGGCCGGTTCGCTCACTGGCTGAGTGTGGTGCTGACAACACCAAGTCAAGGGTTGAGATCCCCTTACCGGTCATCTTTAAAAAAAAAAAAATTAAAAAAAAAAAAAATAAATAAAATAAAATAAAATAATAGAATTTTATAGTTTACAAAACAGAAGATTTGGACTTGGTCAGAGGTCTTCCCTCTAAGGCGAGATAGCAAAAAAAAGAAAAATCAAGCTCAAGTGCAGGGGTCATTCTTGGTACAGAAAATGAAGTCTTATTTCTGTGAGGTAGAAAAGAAAGGATAAATGACTATACAGGGATGTTCTCAGGTGGAAAAGCAGAAAGTTGACAGTCATGTCAAAATAATTCAGTCCCCTTTGGAAGTGGCTGAGAACTTCATTTGCTGAAAAGGTAAGAAAAGGTTGGGTCCGGCCATTCCCTGTGCCTCTGTTTCCTCCTGTGTAATGGGCAGTCAATAACCTCGCCATGCCACACTCACAGTGTTTTTATGATGCTCAAATGATAATTCATTATTCAACAACTGTAGACACCTAATTCAGAGGCAGGCAGGTCCCAGTAACCCTGGATCTGTTAAGAATTGAAAGATTATCTAGGACCTGCCCAAGTACCTTCACCACCCCACCCTCAGGGCTTTTGTGGGAGAAGGGAGATCAAATGAAGGGCTTGTGGCTTCCACTTGCTGAGAAACTGTCTTGTTCCTTCTGGGGCTGATTGATAATGTTAAAGATAGTGTGGAATATACACACCCTGCAATAGCAGGCAACATTGACAGCATGAGTTTTTGTCCTTCACTCACCCAGAACTTTTGTCACCTGTATCATATAGGCACAAAGGGGCTTGGCAAACAAGAAAGACTGGTAGGTGCGAGCTGCAAATAAAATAGCCAATATCTACTTTTAGACTGAGGTTATGTTTGAGAAAACACTGATTCCTCTCTTGTTTTTGCAAACAATCTGTTTCATCCTGCCAAGGTGGAAACCTGTGCTTAAGTAATGTAAGAAAAAAACAAAAAGTATGCTTTGTGCACCATTTCAATTTCCTGAGGAAGGAAGAAGTAGTCTAGTAAGATGCTATTTTAGAGAAAGCAATCATAGGTTAAGGTAGGTTGCAAGATCTACTTTTACTTCCTTTTTCCTGATGTTTTTGCAGAAAACTATTGAGAGAATTTTGCAGATTGATTATACACATCACAGCACAGCTGTGGAGGTCTAGTGTTAGTCCATTTCCTAAACTCTCTAAACACTGATATAAGATACACCTGAGGATTTATAACAGTACACCTCTTCTTGTTAGGATTTTTGTTCTTTTCTTATTCTTTAGACTGAGTTTCTTGAGGGTAAGCATGACACAAACTAAGTATTTGATGAATCAAATGAAATTTATGAACGATGCTATTAGATTGACCAGAAGAACAGGAAAATTAGAACATAGTGTCAAGCAGATCTTAGTGACAAAGGGAAGTGGGAGTAAAATGGGCTGATGTAATGGGATCCTATATGAAAAAACAGGAAGAAGAGATTTCATTTGAGCAGCAGTACTTAGTCCTTACCATGCTCTAGGTATCCAATACATGCTTGAAATACAGCAGTACACAAGACAGACACAATTCCTTCTCTTAGAGAACATCCAATACAGAGGATGATACAGGCATTAAAGAATCCCTTATAACAGTAATTGTTATGATGAAAATTAAGAAGAAATCCACACAGATATATGAGTTTTAAGGACCTGAGCCGATCACAGGAATGAGGGAAGCCTTCACCGAGTTTTTTGTTTTTTGTTTTTGTTTTTTTTCTTTCCATAGATTTGAGTTATATAGCTGGGTAGATGAAGAGGCCCATGGGACAGGAATGACATATCAAGAAATGAGAACATTTTCACAAACCTTAAGATTATGGTGAGGGAATGAATGAGAGGACTACAGAAAAACTTCCAAAAGCATACATTTGAGAAGTAGCCTGGTTAGCAAAGAAGACTTGATGATAGCTGAAAGCACCATGCCATGCACACATGCTCAGACATTGAAAGGTCATTGGATTGTTATCATTAGCTCACCCAAGAGGTAACAAATTGGTCAAGAGTGTAGACTCTAGAGTCAAAATTCTAGCTGTCCGACCTTGGGCAAGTCACTTAAACTCTTCATGTATCAACCTCTTTGTAAAATGGGAGCCCTAATAATGCCTGCCAACTAGATTGTTGTGAATATTAAATATGCTACTATATAAAAACAGAACGGTGCTTAGAGCTTTCCAAATACAGAATAAATATTAGCTGTAATTATTTTTGTTACTATTATTAGTTGCAATGTTAAAAGCCAAGATGTATATTAGTGCTGTTAGTAATAATATTAAGAAAGGTTTATAAATTTGTTCATAGCTAACTCAATCATGCATCACTCGTATGCAAGTAGAATGAGCTCCATGCCTGGAAATCCTGATGTGGCACATTGACATGGAAACTGTCTTGTAGAGGGGACATTCATTTCTGTGGGCTGCTTAAAGTACTGTGAGCCCATGGGCTAGGAAGGGGGATAGGGGTACAAATCAAAGGAATACGTTATATCTTGGTTTAGAGGCAACTGATTTTTTCTCAGTTGATCAGATATCTCGGGGAAATTTAAAAGGAAATCTGATTATTTCAACCTGCTTCTCCAGCTCTATAAAATTTAATCACTAATTTGCTCCCTGAGCATATCACTTCCCACCTCATATTGCTCACTTCAGGAATAAGCTCTACTTACCCGTGTGTACATTCTGGAACAAGGAGGAAGAACTGAGATTCCCCTAGCCTGGGCTCCTTCACATGCTCAGAAATCTGCACCATGAGATAAAATGATGGAATTATATCTTTATTTGTTCAACTATTTCAAGCTAATGGCAAAAATACAAAATGTTACAAATGTGATAATAGTGCCTTTATTCCATCCCTTAAAGCATTCTGTAGCCATCATCACAAACAAGGTTTCACAGTCTCTTCTGTTACAATAATTTTGAACAGATAAGGTGTCAACATGTTGATGTTCACTTATTTGCTAAAAAATCTTACCAAATGGCTCTTCTCTGGCATATTCAATAACATGATATTAGATTTTTATTCCACTGAAAGCTATTTATTAGGTAATTGCTGAATCAGCAATTCTTCACTCCTACTTTATCTTGATGGAATTTAAAATTTACCTTTGCATATTTAACAAATATACATATTTAACAAAATTCCGGGCACATAGCAGGCACTCAATAAATGCACATAGAATTGATATGATGCTTGACCTCGGTTTCAGTAGTTAACTAAGAAGAATGGGTGTCAAGGGGATACTATGCCCAAGCAAGTAGAACCCTAAAATGATATGGTATACACAGGACTTGCATATGACCTAGGGAACACCCATGGGAGTGTGTCATAGGTTTTTAGAGCATCCATTATGTGTGTTATACTAAACCAAATATTGAGAACCTCTGTCCTAGATTAAAGGAGAAGAAAAAGAAGTATTAGTCAATGAATATTATGTGATAAAACACAGATAATTTTGAAAACACAATATTTATTGGGGTCAATGATCTCTATTTACTTCACTTGAGGAATGGCCTACTAAGAATTCTTTTTCAGTCAGTGAAATCTAGTTATATTAATGTTGCAGGCACAGAGGATACAGATTTTTAAAAATCCATTTATGAATATGCAAAAATTCAGCCAACGAATGATTTAATTTCCTAATTATTTTGGCTCAGTCTAATCTTTAGAATAACCTGTTTTACTTCAGCCTGTAAAATCTAAAAATAAGGGTCAACAAAACAGGAAGTGTCCTAGGTGTCAAGTACTGTGGTAAGACTTTTACCCCCAATAACAGATAAAGTGATGGCAAGTGAAAGAAGAAATAGGATGGGTAGCTTGGGGGTTCTCTGTAGACATAAAAAATGTTTAAGACTATGAAATCCCTATGCACATTTGGAGGTTATGATGAAAGGATAGAGTCCAGTGAGAAGGGATTCAAGGAGATACTGGTGACAATTCCAAGAGAACTGTCAGTGGTTTTCCTTCTTCACAAACCTAGAAATTAATGTGTTCCTAGCAGCTTACAAGACACGATCAACTGATAATTGACACTTTGGCGGAAAATCAAAAGTACAAGAAACGGAAGGCTAACCGTTTTGAAGCATAATGGAGAAGTGAGGCAGTGAACATGGTGAACTGAACTCCAGTTTGTCCAGGCAATGTATGCTTGAAAATTTTCTGCATATGGGCTACTCATAAGAAAGGTTCCGAAAGGAGAAGCTGAATGTAATGTAGGTTGCCCAAGGTTGTAAGAGTGGAATACAGGGGCAGACAGATGCTTTACCTTGTCGAGTGGACAGCATGTAGGAGAAGCCTAGTAGAGGGGAAGGGGAAACTCAGAAGAACCCCAGAAGTACCCATGAGACAAAAAAATCAGCTATAAATGAATGCCAGACACATAAAGCATAAATATCTAATGACCAAAACAGTACCAGTCAAGTAAGAATTTTTATGCTTCCTTTACTTCACGTCATTCCCTGTTCTCCAGCTCTGGAAGGGTCAGAAATATGGTCGGCATGAGAAAAGAAAAAGAATAGAAGCTGCAGGTGGGGAGAGCTGCCACTTCTGCCTTCCCCAACTTCAGGCTTCCTCCTGGACACCGCAGAACTTGGAGGAAGGAAAAATGACTTAAAAAAAGAATTCACGTAATGGCTATTATATTGAGCAGTACATTTTCATTTCTAAACTGAGACTTTTTTTTTTTTTTTATTGTGAATACATCTGCCTGGATGTTTTTATTTATTTATTTATTTTATTTATTTATTTTTTTATTTTGTCGATATACAATGTGATTGATTATTGTGGCCCATCACCAAAACCTCCCTCCCTCCTCCCTCCCCTCCCTCCCACCCAACAATGTCCTTTCTGTTTGCTTGTCGTATCGACTTCAAGTAATTGTGGTTGTTATATCTTCTCCACCCCCCCCCCCCCGGTATTTTTGTGTGTGTGTGTGTGTGTGTGTGTGTGTGTGTGTGAATTATATATTAATTTTTAGCTCCCACTAATAAGTGAGAACATGTGGTATTTCTCTTTCTGTGCCTGACTTGTTTCACTTAATATAATTCTCTCAAGGTCCATACATGTTGTTGCAAATGGCAGTATTTCATTCGTTTTTATAGCTGAGTAGTATTCCATTGTGTAGATGTACCACATTTTCCGTATCCACTCATCTGATGATGGACATTTGTGCTGGTTCCAACTCTTGGCTATTGTAAAGAGTGCTGCGATTTTTGTTTGGTTGGTTTGGTTTTAATTGAAGTGATCAGAAAACTGTTTGTGTTACCTAAGAATGATCAGAAAAATCCTGCCAGAGTTGGAATCTGGAGCAGAGAAAGCACCAAGGCCACAGAGAAGATTTAAAGAAACAGTGAGAGAAAAAAAAATAGTTTCTTGATAAATACATCCAGCGAATTTTGCTTTCTCATTGTAATAGCATACACAAATTCTATATACTATACTTTTTTGGGGGAAGTTACTAAAATATGAAGAAATACATGTAATTCTAAAAGCTAACTAGGTGGTCTGCTGGCAGAAAATTCACCAAAATTTTAAGAAATGAATACAAATATGTGAAGGTCTGATAATAATTATATTTTTCAAAGGTCATTGAAATTGTCATTTTTGCAGTGGATAACTTAGGTGAGACATTTTTATAAAGTTAATATGTCAGGATATTCTACAGTTTTGTGAATATTTTCCTTCATATCCATTAACCTGTTTTCATAATTTGCATTTTCTCCAAAGACTCATTTTCTCTAACTTAATTCTATGATTGGCTGAGGAGAAAAATAAAATGACAATAGCAAAATTATTTTCATTTGTATGTAACCAAATGCCAGTGTCCTATAACTTAGCTAAATATATGAGCAGTTACACACTATGCATTTTTAACTCCTTTCAGAAAACAGGAATTTAGTGCAAATGCAAACAAATATTTTGCAGTTCTATGTGTGTAATAGGGGTAAAAGCAACCCAATAAAGTTTAGGGTCAGCCTGGAGTGAACAAGAAAGTTTGGGGTGACTCTAACCTTTGGGGTATTACGGAAAAATACAGAACTAGCTCAGACTAAGCAAGAGAAAAGGAGAGGACATACCAGAAGCTGTCTTATGTTTTTAATACACCAATTAATCTATCATTCATTGCATTAATTAATGCCCCTTATACAGACTCAAGACAAATTTCTCTAAGAAATGAGAACCACATGTAAGTGCATTCAGAGAAAAATAATAACGTCATTTGTACTGCTAACAGTAAAGAGCTCTGGCACCCATGACATTTCCATCTTTGCCCTGGCCTCTAGAGCACAGAGCCAAAGCCTTATGGCTTCCTCATTTAGAAGTTTTGGATCTTGATTTTACAAACACCACCCCCCCTCCCACCCAACCCCAACTACTTTTTGGTTTCTGTCTTCCTCCTTGTGTTATATATTCCTCATTGTACTCTATGTCCTCATTGTCAAAGTGCCCTGAAGTCTTACCTCTGACTAGGCAAGACATGTAAAATTCGGCATGCATAAATAGGCAAGACATGAATAAACTAATCAACAAAAAGTGAATACCTATAGGTAAGATTTGGGGTATACAGAGCAGAGACATAGAGCAATCAATACAGTATGAAAAAAAGATGTTAGAAAGGGTTCTTTAGAATCCTCCCCCTGAATATTTCATCTACCTGATGTCAGACATTTTATATTCTCTCTTAATGAGCTATTTGGAATATTAAAATAATCAATATTAATATGCTACTAATTTATAAATCATCATTCCTGTTGCACATATGTGAAAACTGAAGTCTGAAAAAATAACTAATGTGTCCTAGAGATCCCTATGCCAGGCCCCACTAGCCTCCTGCTGCCAGTCTAGGGTGTGTGCCTTTCAATTAGGAAACCATTATTCGTTGATTGAGCACTATTCCAATCACAAGAAACATGATCAACTAACCTAGCCACAATATTAAATAAAGTTTTGAGTGCATTAAATAGCCTTAGTGTGACTTGAAAATCAAAGCAAGATAAACATAATCATCAAGCCTGTGCAGATGTTTTCTGTGGTCCCCTTAGTCCCTTGTGCAATGGGATAGACTGAGATTAACACACATCATCCTCATTAGTGACCACATGCTTAAGATTTACATTATAGACTTTATCCATGTGTTGCTTTTAGGAAATGAAACCACCAAATTCCAAGTTTTGAACCTGTTTTGAATTTGTCAGAATATCCAGCGCAGCGGAAGGACTACTTAGTGCCCAAGTGGATCCATCATTCCTTTCTCTTTATGATGGTCACCTAACAAAGGAGATTCTTCTTTTAGTACTTTCACTATTTCAGAGTATACATAACCACATCAAAACTGAAGGCCATTTAGCTTCTGAACTTACTTTCATTAAAGATTTACTGTTTTTCCTGTTCTGTGGAGAAGAATGTGCCCAGAAAATGAGAGCTTTAGTTTATCACCATGGTATGAATATAAAGGAAAAAGTTGTAACAGTGATAACAAAATTGTGACTAGTCATATGTTTCCAATGAATAATGCAGTCTGGAAGTAATACACATTATAAATGCCTTATTTTCTATCTTCCTTATAAAGTAAAATAATTCTTTCAGTTGCTAAATTTAAACAGTAAATCTCATCATTAACACAGTTATAACTTGCCATGGTCTTCAAGTTTATGCTGAAACATTTTATTGACACCAAATAAATATTAGAACATTTATGGAAAACATTGTTTTTATTTTGCTGCCTAAATTGAGATATTTTAGTCATTTCATCTACAATTAAAAGTGACTGACCTTTTTACACATAAATGTGTAAAAGTGACAGTAGTCTTTTTATGCATAAGCTATCTGAGGCCACATTAGCATGTCATTAATTCATTGTTTTAGAACTTGATTTTGGTTATGAATATTCATGAGATACAAAGCTGATTGTCCCCCCTCGTGCCCTAGATGTGAAGGCCAGATCTATACTAGCAGCATGCCCATTACCACAAATTGCGATTGTACCCCATGTCTCCCACCCAGTTATCCCCAACCTCCCGACCCTGCCCCCTTTACCCCACTCCACTTTGTATCCCTAGGTATGTTCTCTCCCTCTGCAAGTCCAACACACCACTGTGGTCTTTCTTTCCTTCCTTCTTTCTCTCTTAACTCCCACTTATGAGTGAGGACATGTGGTATTTATCCCTCTGTGCTTTGCTTATTTCACTCAACATAAGTTTCTGGAAGCTCATCCATGTCGTTGCAAATGACAGAATTTCATTCTTTTTTTATGGCAGGACTGGCACCATTCTTTTAGCAGTGATTAGATAATAAACACCCAATCCCAACTGCCAACACAGCCATGCTGCTTTCAAAAAGTGAATCATTTGTGCTTCTAGTCAATGCAAAATGTAGACTTTTAGGAGAAAGGTGGTCTCTAGTACTAACCAACTGCCATTTCAATGTGCCACTTTATAAAGAGGTTATGCATAAAATACTGATTGATCAAAATGTCCATCCATAGGCAATTGGTTAAATCGATTATCCAGTCTTGAAGTACATCTGCATGTACTAATGTGGAAAGACATCCATGAAATGTGATTTTTTTAAAAAGCACAAGTAGAAAAATACGTATAATGTGATCCCATTCATATTGTAAATAGGCTTTATTTTTAGAACAGTTTTAGGTTCACAGCAAAATTGAGCAGAAAGCAAAGAGTTCCCATATACCATCTTCCCCCTACACATGCATAGCCTTCCCCATTATCCACATCCTCCACAAGAATGATACATTTGTTACAATTGAGGGACCTATATTGACACATCATTATCACCCAAAGTCCATAGTTTATATTAGAGTTCACTCTTGATATTATACTTTCTATGGTTTTTAACAAATTTAGAATTACCTATACCCATCCTTATAGTGTCATACAGAGTAGTTTCACTGACCTAAAAATCCTCTGTACTCTGCCTACTCATCCTCCCCAATCTCTAACTTTTGGCAACCACTGATCCTTTTACTCTCTATATAAGTTTTACCTTTTCCAGAATGTTGTATAGTATAGAATCATATAGTATGTAGCCTTTTCAGATTGGATTCTTTTACTTAGTAATGTGTATTTAAGTTTCCTCCACATCTTTTCTTGGCTTGATAGTTCATTTTTTTTAGAGTTGAATAATATCCCATTGCCTGAATGTACCAGTTTATTTATCCATTCATCTACTGAAGGACATATTAATTGCTTTCAAGTTTTGACAATTAGAAAACTGCTATAAATATCTGTGTGGAGGCTTTTGTGTGGATATAGGTTTACAACTCCTTTGGGTAAATACTGAGAAGCAAGATTATTGTATGATAAGAGCATGTTCAGTTTTGTAGAAAACCACCAAACTTTCTTCTGAAGTGGCTGTACCATTTTGTATTTGCACTAGCAATGAATGAGAGTTTCTATTGCTCTACATCCTTACCAGCATTTGGTGTTGTCAGTGTTCTGGATTTTGGACATTCTAGTAGGTGTGTGGTGGTAACTTATTGTTTTGATTTGCATTTCCCTGATGATATATGATGTAAAGCATCTTTTCATATGCTGATTTTCCATCTGTATATCTCCTTTGGTAAAGTATCCATTAGATTTTTTGCCTATTATTTAAATGGATTGTTTGTTTTCTCATTGTTGAGTTTTAAGATTTCTTTGTATATTTTGGATAATAATCCTTTATCAGATATGTCTTTCACAAGTATTTTCTCCCAATCTGTGACTTGTCTTTTCATTCATTTGACAGTGTCTTTGATACAGAAGAAAATTTTAATTATAATGAAGTTCAGCTTATGAATTATTTCATGGATTGTGCCTTTGGTGTTGTATCTAAAAAGTCATTGCCAAACTCAAGGTCATCTAGATTTTCTCTGATATTATTGCTGGGATAGGCAGTCTCATGCTTTTCAACCCCCACTTGGTCACATAAGAATAGGCTTTGAGCCTGTAATGTTTCCTTACCAAGAGATAAAGAGTCCTTACTGCCTGTTCCAGGCTTATTGCATTACATGGGTACATATTTCCCTGTTTGACTCGATGAGCATTCCTTTATTCTGCTTAAGCATATATGTCAATGGCCCTCAGGCAGATCCCAAGCTTTCAGTATTTCATACTCCACAGCGGAGAGGTTGGAGTCCTTCTCCTGCAGCATGAGAGGGGTGTACACAAGGCAATTGCCCTGTACCAGCTGCCAGGGTGACCCACTAGCCATAAGAAAGCAACACACACTATTGGAACTAACTTTCCTTTGTCTCTTCTCTACGTAAATAAAGCTTTGTTACAACCAATGCTTGACTGCACTGTGTATTCCTTGGTGACTCTGATACCAAGATGCAATGGGCAGAAGTGTTTACAGTGCTCCGCTGAGATTGATAACTGGTATTCTGCTTGACACTTATCTTCTAGGAGGAGTTTTATGTTTTGTGCTTTAGGCCTGTGATCTATTTTAAGTCTGTATTTATTTAAAATAAAAAATATGCATTCTTATGTATTCGTCAACACTCCTGGAATGATACACAAACTACTGTGAGTGAGGCTAGGGGATAGGAAAATGACTTTTCTATATATACCTTCTTTTACTGTTTACATTTTTTACCATAAGCAGAAATTTTACAATTTTTTTAAATAATAAAGACAAATTTAAAAAACAAGCTAATATTTCCAAACTCACTTAGATAATAACGGGAAGAATCAGCATAGGGTTTCCTGTCCTTAGAATTCACATATCCTGGTGTTTCCACTATGCCACAAAGCATTTTTGCTACATAAAATGACCTTGCCAATTGCCATTTTATTCAGAAAATGTCGAAATGGGCAATTTCAGTTTTCAAATGAATACATACCAAACTTTCAATTCTCCAGACTATAATCACATAAGAGTAAGAGTTAAATAATAAAAGAGTGGTTAATGTAACTGGCTTATATACTTAGAAAACGTCCTTATTTTTGAAAATTAAGAAGACACGTTCACAAAATGATTTTTGAATTATATATACTTTTTCAGCTTAAATTCCAAGGACCCCCAATTGTTTTCACCAGCATTTTACTTTAAGATTAGCATGCTTGTGAAACCCTCTTTACTACCACATCTTTAGCTTTATCTTTAAGTGAGAGTGTTCAGAAAGCCATAAAAATGTGATTCTTGAAATGACTCTTCCCCAACAAGAAATCCTCTAGATACTTTTCTTCAACTAAACAATGCTCACACATTGGTGAAGGATGACTATTGAGTGGAATGGTTGATGAGAGGTAATTCTACATTTAATTCCTAACATAAAAGAAAGATGAATGCAAGCAAACGTGCTGTGCTTGAGATCATCTCCACTGACTTCTTGCCCCTGCATACAATATAAAAAGAGATTTGGCTCCAGCTGATGGTGATGCCAGGTTTCCTTTCCACACTATATCATATTAAACAGTAGTTGATTCTTTGATGTTTGTAAGAGAAGAGAACAAAGCATTTTATTTTGCTGAGATTGCTTTCAGACTTTTTTTGCTTTTTAAATCTTTATTTGCTTCCATTCCCAAGGACAGTGCACTACTTCCGAATGTGAAGGCTTGAGAAATAACAATAAACAGTAAATGTTAGCCACTAGCATTAAAAAGAATGGGCTAGTTTCACATCTCTGGTGTTTATCTTTAACTCTGAGGAAATTATGTTTTGGGTTTTTTTTCCCATGGGGGGGAGGGGATAGTTTTTGTTTATGAAGCAGATTGTTCATGTTTATAAAATAAAAACTTTAATACACAATAGTAAAATGCTATAAAATTGGCTCTGTTTCTATGCATTCTATATGCTTTGATCAACTGATCTTTTTCTATTAGGAAATATTGCTATACATGGACATTTATTATAATTAGATTTTCTGAGAAAATGTTGCTGTAACAAAATCATTCCAAATTTTGATTCTCCTTCAGCTATAAGAGTTCGTCATAATTTCCTTTTGATAAAAATTCATCAGGTTACCCCAAATAAACATTTATTATAGTTCATTCAAACTCTTTCATACATCTCACAATTTGTTCCATTAATATCACATTTGAGGAGATATATAGAAAACAGTTGTCCTTGCATTAGGATGCTTTCATCCCACCACACATGCTGAAATATCCAAATATGCTCCATTTGCCTAGAATTTCTTTATTTCGTGACAGATCCTGTGGAACCAACTTGTATAGTTTTTAAACCACCTATTCTTTCACATCCAGAATGTAAATGTTCCTAAGAAAATGTGCACAGTGTTTCACAAGGATTCTTGTATCAGGAGACTATTTTTGTCTTTTTTAGCCCTTTCCACCCAGTACCGGCAATGCTGAGATGCAATACGCTTAAACATTTATCTCTGACAGCGAGAATATTCTTTAAGCCGTAAGTCAGTAAATTCAATAATTCCAGTCCCGTTATTTTGTTGACACCTCCCTGCAAAATGCTGAAGGCCTGAATAAAAACTTTCCACATAGACCTTCATATATATCTTAAAGAAATACTCAAACGAAACTGAAGAAGTTTTCGTTTAATTCAGGCTCACACTTTTACATCACTTATCCTTCGTCTTCCTCTAATATTCTTCATGCTTCGTCGTTAATCTAATCTTGTAGAATCATCTTAAATGCTATGTCTTGCATCTCTCCTCTTCTTTCCCTTGCTATTACTACTTTCTGCTGCACCCCTATTAATTTCCTTTCTCCTCAGCAAGATGACAATTTTAACTCAGAGATTCCTAAGCTTGCCTCTTTGGGACACTGAGTTTTCCATTAAATACCAATAGGTGACACTTAGAAGTTCTACTTGAAGAACATGGGGTTAAATGTTTTTCTTTACTGTGGTGTTTCTCACAGCCTTTAAAATGCTAATTTTATTGACCATAAAAAACTATGTGCCAGGCAGTATGCTTGATCTATTTCCAGATTTGTATAATTAGTACAATATTTATTTCAGAGAGATATTTGTAAGATTAAATGTGATTATGTAGGTAAAGTGCTAGCAACAATTTGACATATGTGTTTCATTAAAATATTATTAGTAGTTAATAATAATAACACCACACTGTCCCAAAGACTCACTTCCCTGAGTTTCTTAATCAAAATTGCATTTGCTATTCTAATTCAGTTAGATTATAATTGACATTTTTATAATAAATTGATAAATGATGTATAATGTCATTAAAAAAGAGAAAATAAAACAAGTCAGATGCTAGGTGATAGATTTCTTATATTCAAATTTGATCCTGAATTTAAAATTGGAATTTGCCTATCCTATTTGCCAGGTTTCTGAATTATAGGCTAGGCTTGTTTTGCAACAAGGTAGCCCCATTTAAATTAAAACAGAGTGTTTTAATTTTCAATGTGGATCTTATTAATTGAGATGATATAACGTAGACTACCAGCTTGCTACCATACAAATTAAGATGCTCAGGATGTTGACTTTCCTTTCTATGAACAGTTTTATATGAAGACTACAAGATGTTCTGATTTTGCATATTCTACTATGAATTTTAAGAGAAATTTTGAAAAAAATACAATTTTGAAAATTAAACTTTATAAAATTATTAAACACTTTAGTTGAAAACAAGAAAATGCCATTGACTTTTTGAGATCCATTTAATAACCCATTTAAACAAAACTTCATCAGATTGATCTTTACTTATTTGAAATTTACAATTATCTGAGTCAAAGATCAAACTAAATTTTAAAATAACTTCATCAGGATACACAGATGAAGTTGTAATAGTAATCAAAGTAATAATAATCATAATAGCAACACTCAGGGTATAATATAAACCAGGAACTGCTAACTGCTGTGCATATATTAACTAGTTTAATCTTCAAAACAGCTCTATGAAGAGGATACTATTATTACCCAATTTTACATATGAAAAAACTGTGGCAAACAAAGATTGTCACTTTACCCAAACCCCTAAAACTAGTAATAACAGAAATGGGGTCTTTTAATCCAGACAAGCTAGTTCCAATGTCTACTCTCTTAGCCACTGTACATAATGTCTCTCTTCTCAGTTTAGTAGGAATTAAGTGTATTTTAAATATTTTATACTGTGATATCAGTCTAATTCAGAATACCACTTTCTGGTTGGTCCCAATATTTACTAGTCAATGCTCATTGATTTTTATTTTAAGAATACATTTCTTTGTTCTACATTCTAGAAAGCCTCATCAGCAATACTGCTGACACTTTTATTCACACATCTCAATATTTAGCTTATCTCAATTCCAATTTTTATAAATAATCTTCCTAATACAAGTATAAAAACAACATAAGTATTTGTCCAATGCCAATACAGATTTTAAGATTGAAGCAATCTGTCATTTTTCTCTAAAAACCACCTAGAAAGATACATACTTGCTACCATGAGAAAACCAGCCTATTGTTTGTTTATCATGACTCAAAGCAATTTTAAACAGTCAAGATGCTGAGAGTTAAAATAAACAAGGAAAAATATTAGCATTCAGAGCTTTTAATCTGCAAGTTTTGAGTTGAGCATTTTACCTGCTTAGTATATTTTAGATAGTGAATAAATATGTATAACTTGATATTCCCAGTTTTCTCAGAACTGTCCACACTCAATTTCCCAAAGTACAACCACACCCTATCATCTTCCTTCTTGGAATCATAATTTTTGATCTCGCTTTCATTTGAATCTAGGGTAGAACTTATCAAAGTGTATTCTGTGGGATATTAATAAGTGTTAAGGATAGAAAAGTGTCTTGTGTCAAATAAATGTTGGAGAAATTAAGTTAAACAAAGTTAATTGGGCTTATACATTGCAGGACTTTTTTGAGGATTTACATATTAATATCCATCATAAATCTCAAAGAGCAGAAATGCTACTGTCTGAGTGTTTGTGTCTCCCCAAAATTTGTATGTGGAAACCTAGCCCCCAAGGTGATGGTATTAAGAGGTGAGTCCTCTGGGACATGAGTAGGTCATGAGGGCTCCACCCTCATAAATGGGATTAGTGCCCTTTTAAAGAAAAAGTCTTTAAAAGGGAGCTTGTTTGTCCCTTCTGCTATATAAGGACACAGCTAGAAGTCATCATCTATTAAGCAGGGAACAAGCTCTCCTCAGACGCCAAATCTGCTATGCCCTAACCTTGGATTTTCCAGCCTCCAGAACTGTGACCAATAAATTTATGTTTTTTGTCAATTACCCAGTCTAAGGTATTTTTTATAGCAGCCCAAACAAAGACTGAAATTGATAACAGGAGTTTGTGCTTCTGTTACAAATGTCTAAAAACGTGGAAGAAGCTTTGGGACTGAGTAATGGGTAGAGGTTGGAAGAATATTAAGTGCATACTAGAATTAGACTACATTGCCATGAATGGAACATTAAAGACAAATTTTGTGAGGGTTTAGAAGAAAAGAAGAACTGTCAAGAATGCCTCAATCTTCTTAGAAATTACCTAAGAGTTTGTGAACAGAATATTGGTAGAAATATAGATGGTGTCAGTCATTCTGATGAAGCCTCAGACAGAAATAAGGATCATGTTTTTGGAAACAGAAGGAAAGGCGATCCTTGTCGTAAAGTGACAAAGAACTTGGCCAAATTGTGTTTGTGTCATAGTGCTTTTTTGAAGGTGGAACTTCTGAGCAATGAAATAGAATATTTAGTGGGAGAAATATCCAACCAAAGTTTTGAGGGTGCCACATGGCTTCACTTGATGGCTTATAGTAAAGTGTGAGGAGGGAAAAATGATTTAAAGATGGAATTTATAATCAAAAGGGAAGCAGAACTTAAAGAATTGGAAAGTTCTCATTCTGCAAAACATGAGAAAACATGTTCGGGACAGAACAGCAAGAATGTGGTAAAGCAAGTGTTTGATAAAAAGATCAGTAAGGATAGAAAGAAACCATATGGTATTCATCAAGACAGTGGAAGAATGACTCCTAAAGCATTTCTGAGATCTTTGGGTCTGCCCAGTCATCAAAGGCCCAGAATGCCCAGGCGTTGGAGGCAGAACAATGTCAAGTCTCCACTCTCTACATTCAGGTGCAGCACTCTTTGGCCACTCCAGCTGTGGTTGAAGCCAGCCTAGGTGTGGCCCAGGCTGCCCCTCAAGAGAGCAAAAACAGTAAATCTTGGTGGGAGCCATGTGTTGCTAATTCTTCAGGTTCACGGAGTGCAAGAGCTGTGTGGGCATGGCCAACTTCACCTAGATTTTAGAAGATGTCCTTGAGAGCCTCAGGGCTTAGGCAGAGAACTGCCGCAGGGCCAGGACCACCTCAAAGAGCCCCCATTAGGACGATGCCCAGTAAATCCATGAAACTGGGACCACTCCCCATGCCTCAGGACTATAGAGTCACCAACATGCAATTCTAACCTGGCAGAGTCTCAGGCATGAAAGTTCAGCCTGTGAGAGCTGCTGTATAGGCTGCAACCAGCAAAGCCATGGGGACAAGGCAACCTGGAGACTTGGGGGCCCAATTCCTGCCCTAGTGTGTCCAGAAGGTGGGTCATGAAGTCAAGTAAGATGATCCTCAAGCCTTAAGATTTAATGCTGTTTGCTCTGCTAGGTTTTGTACTTACTTGGGACCTATTACTTATTTTCTTTCTCTCATATTTCTCCTTTTTGGAATGGGAATGTCTATCCTATGCCTGTATTGTATTTTGGAAGCACATAACTTGCGTGAATCAATGGCTCACTTCTAGAAGGGAATTTGCCTCATAATGAATCATATCTTGAGTCTCACCCATATTGGTTTAGATGATATTTAGATAAGACTTTGGGCTTTAAACTTCTGAGTTGATGCTGAAATGCATTAAGACTTTTGAGGCTATCGGGATGGAATGAATATTTTGCATGGTTAAACAAAGGTTCAAAAATTTGTGACCACACTCTTTTTTTTTTAATAGCACGTCAATGTGGGGAACTTACTTCACAAAAAGATTTTGGGAGTCAATGGCATGACATCATAAGTCATTAAAACTGGAAGAGGATCAAAAACATCTCAAGTGCTTGTTTTGGATTTACTGTGTTAGAAACTCATTTTGGGGAGGGGATGTGGAAAAAAGCCTTCTTGGAAATACATTTTCCTGTGTTCCACACTTAGGAATCTGGGATAAAGACCAGGGTTCTATTTTTGGTGTGTGTGTGTTTTTTTTTTTTTTTTTTTTTGGGGGGGGGGGCAAGTAAGGGGACCTTTCCTTTTAACCTTAAAAAAAGAGCTATATTTTAGAGACATTGCATTATGGCAATAATCATTGTTTTATGGATTAGCAAATATTTACACTTCCCTCAATTATATGTATATACTGTATATGCTGTACACAAATATTCATAGCAGCATCATTTACAATAGCCAAAGGTAGAAACAAGCCAAAATGCCTATCAACTGATGAGTGGATAAACAAAAGTGGTATATCCATACACTGAAATATTATTCAACTATGAAAAGTAATGAAGTACTGATACATACCACAGCATGGATGAACCTTGAAAACTTTATCCTAAGTGGAAGAAGCCAGACACAAAAGGCCATGTACTGCATGATTCTATTTGTAGGAAATATCCAGAATAGGAAAATCCATAGAGACTGAACGTTGATTAGTGGTTTCCAGGGGCTGAGAGAAGAGGGAAATCTTTCAGATTTCAGGACTGTTTTTTGGGTGCAGGGTTCTTTTTGGAATGATGAAAGTGTTCTGGGATCATATGGTACTAATGGTGGTACAACTTTTTGAGTGTGCAAGTTCCCTAAATTATTGTGCCCTTTAAAATGGTTAAAGTCATAAATGCCATGTGTATTTTACCACAATAAAAATACAATGAGAATATTTTGAGCAATTTCTTGTCAATAAACTGAAAACCACAAGAAATGGACAAAATCCAACGAAAATATACCTTACCAAACCGACTCAGGGAGAAATAAAAATAAAACCTCAACAGGCTTGAAGCTATTAAGGAAATGTAAGCAGTATTTAAAAATCTTCACCATAGGAGTTTCATTCTCTGCCCATGTATGTAGGAATCTGGAAAGAACTCAGCTCCCACCCTTACAACAAGAAAGAAAGCTAGACAAATCGCTAACTCGGGACTTTTCATGAACACATTATATAGCTAAAGTCACAGGAACACCAGTTAACTCCAAATCTGGGAGAGACAGGCACCTGCAGGGAAAGATTGAATGTGAATGCTTGCTTACCTGGGACAGAAGCTGCTACACACCAGTGAGGGGAATTCTGCTAAAACAGTTGACAAATCAACTGCTTCAGCCTGGGAGGATCACGTGAAACTCGTGGGAGCTGCAGATACGGGCCCAGCAAATTCTCACACTCTTGCAGCATTATTTCCCCTGAATCCCAACAGACACTGGTAGTAAAAACTGAGGAGGGTCCTGAAAGAGTTTCCGTTGTGGAATGGGTGTCAGAGAGATCAGCAGCTGCTACAGGAGGGGCACAGAATACTCCAAGCTTCTTCTTCCCTAATTCCCCTATGTAACAAATGCTTCAATCTATGGGGTAGGTAAGGAAAACAAAATCTGAGGTACTGCCAAAACCTATTGCAACTTGGAGAAAGAAACTAACAAACAAACTCTCATTACGGGAGAGGAACAGGAATATTTGAAGGCCCAGAACTCAGCTGGAGAAAGGGCACTTGGGATAGCCTGAAAACCACTTTCCAGGGACCAAGGGACACATGCCTGCCTAAGACGGAGTCCTAAATAGGACATTAGAGAATGCTTCCACACCTGCATCCACCACCAGGCAAACGTGCATGGATTAGAAGCAACAGTGGCATTCTGCTGGGTTTGCTGCAAGAAGCAGAACCACTCTGAGCCACAGTGCAAAGGGGAGACAAAAGTTGACAGTGGAGCAAACGTTGAAACAACATCCTCTCAGGCCCTATCCTGAAAACACGTTATTAGTAGAGGAAATTGAAGCCTTTGATAGAGTGATGGTAACAATAGCAACAACGAACCACAAGCCCAGGCAATTAGTTATTATATTAACTTGAATCACCCTCAATTAAAGGCCTACAATAGAAAAGGGATCCCCATCTCCAGACATAAAAACAATTTACCTTATTCTGTATTGTTCTACACCTAATTTCCAGCATTCAAGAAATGTTCATAAAGCATAAGAAAGGGCAAGGGAAAGAAACAGTCCAGTTCCAGATGTTGGAACCATCTGACACCAACATCCAAGAGCTACAGGACATATCTAAAAGTATAGCATAGGCATTATTGAAATCCTAGAATGAAGGAGAAAGAGAGAGAGAGAGAGAGAGAGAGAGAGAGAGGGGGGAGAGAGAGAGAGAGGGGGGAGAGAGAGAGAGAGAGAAAGAGAGAGAGGGGAGAGAGAGAGAGAGAGAATGAAGCAGATGAATGATTGGCTGAGAGTTTTTGAAAACTAATGACAGAGCCAAACCACAGATCCAAGCTCAGAAAACACTAAGCTGAAACAATAACCAAAAAAAAAAAAAAAATTGTCAGATACATGTATGATTTACAAACATTTTTGCTCTAGCTTGCATTTTCATTCTCCTTAGGATGTCTTAGGCATAACATAATTTTTAGTTTTCTGAAGTTCGGTTTTGTACTTTTTTTTTTTTAAGAAAGGTCAATATGAGGGGTCTTCAAGAAGGTCATGGGAAAATCTGTATTATCTTTTAATTCTATTTTTCCCTGAATGTTTTGAATTTCCCTTTTATTTTTTATGTTTGCTTGTCAAAGTTTTATGGTTTTACATTTTACTTTTGTATCTATGATCTATTTTGAGTTCATATTTGCATATGATATGAGATATGGATCAAGGTTCAATTTTTCATATGTATTCCAATTGTTTCAATGCCTTTTGTTTAAAAGATTGTCATGTCTCTAATGAATTGTCCTTGAACGTTTCTCACAATCAACAGGCCATATATCTATGGGTCAATTTTGTGACTCCTCATTCTGTTCAATTGGTCTGTTTCTACATCTTCACCACAATCACATTAACTTGGATCTTGCAGCTTTGTGTTAAGTCTTAAAATTGGGTAGTGTTTCCTCCAACTTTATTCTTCTTTTTAAAGAATGTCTTAGCTATTTCTAGTACATTTGCCTTTCCATATAAACTTTAGAATTAGCCTGCCGGCCTTCTTTTTGGGTTATTTGAATATTGTTAGTTATTTCACTTGAATTATTATTTTTGACTTCATCTCTGTATGTATATTGGTTTAAATGTATGTTCTCAGGATTATCATATACATACCTAACTTTTCGCAGTCAACTTAGAATCAACATTTTATCACTTCCAACAGAATACAGAAACTTTATCACCATAAAGTTAACTTTTATATTTCCTTTTTATATTGTAAATGTCTTGTATATTGCACCTAAAATTTTTTTTTAAATATATATTTTTTGTTTGTTTTTAAATTTCGGACAATGCTAACATTTGGGCTATCTAATGCCAACTATTTTTAAAGAACTCAAGGGGAAATGGTTTATTATATTTGCACATATATGTACCATTTATGTTTCTCTTTTTCCATTCTTGCTCAAGTTTTTTTTTTTTGCTATCTTTCTTTGTTCTGAAGTTTCCTCTTTAGGAAACATATTAGATCAGGTCTGATGGTAATGAATTATCTTAGTTTCCTTCATCTGAGAATGTCTTGATCTCTCCCTCATTCTTAAAAAATATTTTCACTAGGTATAGATTTCTGTGTTAATACTTCTTTTCTTTCAGAACTTTAAAATCACATACCACTTCCTTCTCCCTCCATGATTTCTTATGAGAAATCTGCTGTCTTTGAATTATTGCTGTCCTATTAAATTTTTTTTTTCTGGATGGTTTCAGAAAGTTTTGTCTTTATTACTAGCAGTTTGATTGCGAAGGGGGTAAGTGTGGATTTATTTGGATTTATCTTGTTTGGGGGTTATTAAGCTCCTTGACTATAAAATTTTACTTCTTTCACCAAATTTGGGGAGTTTTTAACAATTAGTTCCCCAAATGATTTTGTACTTCATGCTCATCTCTCATTCTGGAAATCTGATGGAACACAGTTTTTTTCTTTTAGAAAGCAAAAGCAACTTTATTTTATTTAGTTATTTATTTTATTATACATAAATATGGAGTACAACGTTGATTTTCAATAATTGCATACAACATATGGTGGTTAGATCAGTATGGTTCATTTATTCATCATTACAATACACAATCATTCTTTGTGTCCGCTGACCAATTCCTCATTAACCCCCCTCCCTCTCCCCTTCCCCTCCCTTTTTCCACCTCTAGTTTTTTAAAAGTTCGGTGTATTACTGTGATTGTTGTTTCTTTCTGTTTGTCTCTCTTTATTATTCACTTGTTTCTTTATGGATTCAGCTCCTGGTTATAAGTGAGAACATGTGGTATTTCTCTTTCTGTACCTGGTTTGTTTCACTTAGACTAACTTTCTGCAGGCTCATTCATGTTGCTGCAAATGGTAGAATTTCATTGTTTTTTATGGCTGAGTAGTATTCTATTGTGTAGATATACCACAATTTCCTTATCTAGGCATCCATCTATGGACATTTAGGTTGGTTATAGTGCCTGGCTATTGTAAATAGAGCTGCAGTAAACATGGGAGTGGAGGTATCCCTTCAACCTGATGTTTTCCAATCCTCTGGATATATCCCCAGGAGTGGGATTGCTGCATCATATGGAAGTTCTGTTCGTAGTTATTTTCCCAGTGTGCTTGAAGCTCTGTTCACCTGTTTTCCATCTTTTTTTCTGTTTTAAGGACTGGGTATGTTCTATTGCTTTATCTTCAAAGTTAACTGACTCTTTCTTCTATCATTTCCATTCTGCTGCTGAGTCTAGCCAGTGATTTTTAAAATAAAATATTTTAATTATTCTATCTTTTCTATCTGTTATTTCCATTTGTTTATTCTATATAACATCTATGTCCTTGCTTAGACATATATTTCTATTCCTTTAAAGAGTGTTTGCCTTAATTTGGTGGAATATTTGTAATAGATGCTTTAATGTTTTTCCAAAATAATTCAGACTTTTTCATTTCAACATTAGCATCTGTTAATTACGCTTGGCCATGCAATTGGAAATGTACCCAGTTCTTTTGTATGCAGAGTAATTTGGGATTGTATCCTAGACATTTTGAACATTGTTTAATGAAATTCTGATTCTTATTTAAATCATATAGATAATATTCTTATTTTTGCTCTAGTATCAATCCACTCAGTTTGGTTGAGGTTTCAAGTTTTGACCACACATCTTTGGGATGTAATTTCATGCTGTCTGGTTGTGTTCCATGTGTATACTGTATAGTGGCCAGTCTGGAAAATGGGCAGTGGTCTATCTCTTCGTTCCATCCTCAAAGTCTTTGATATGCGGTTCAGGAGCAGATCAATGCATTCACAGCTTTGGAATGAGCCTAGGAGTCCATAAATAACTTTATGAGGTTGCTTTATTAATATCTTCCTTCTCTGCAATCTCTCAAGTATTTCTGGATTCTCTTTTCAGTTCTTCAGCCAGAAAACTGGGGCTTTAACTAATCTGGTAATGCCACACTTCTCCCTAATTGCATCAACATCTGATACTAAACATTTGGGTGCCCAGGAATCAACCCACATACTTACAGCCAACTGATCTTTGACAGAAGGCAACAAGAACGTACACTGGGGAAAAGACTGACTCTTCAATAAACAGTGCTGGGAACATTGGACATCTATATGCAGTAGAATGAAACTGGACCTGTACCTCTCACCATATACCCAAATCAACTCAAAATGGATTGATGACTTAATATAAGACCACAAACTGTAAAGTTACTAAAGGAAGACATAGGGGAAACACTACAGGAAGTAGAACTGAGAAAAGCCTTTGTTAATAAGACCCCAAAAGCACAAGCAACAAAAGAAAAAATAAACAAATAGGATTATATCAAACTAAAAACCTTCTGCACAGCAAAGGAAACAATCAACAGAGTGGAAAAAACAACCTATGGAATGGGAGAAAAATTTGCAGACTATACATCCTAGAAGGGATTAATATCCAGAATATACAAATAATTAAAACAACTATATTGTAAAAATAAAAAAACCAAATAATCCAATTAAAAAATGGCAAAGGAGATTAATAGGAATTTTTCAAAGGAAGACATACAAATGGCCAACAGGTACATGAAAAAATGCTCATCATCTCTCATCATCAGAGAAATGCACATCAAAACCACATTGAGATATCATCTCACTGCAGTTAGACTGGCCATTATTAAAAAGACAGAGAATAACAAATGCTGGTGAGGATGCGGAACTGTTCTACACTGTTGGTGGGACTGTAAATTAGCACAGCCATTATGGAAGACAGTATGGAAGTTCCTTAGACAGCTACAGATAGAACTACCATAAGATCCAGCAATGCCACTACTGGAGATATATCTAGAGGATTGGAAAACATCAGGTCAAAGGGATACCTGCACTCCAATGTTCACTGCAGTTCTATTTACAATAGGCAAGATATGGAACCAACCTAAGTTTCCACCGACAGACGACTAGATAAGGAAAATGTGGTATGAATAAACAATAGAACACACTCAGCCATAAAAAGAATGAAATTCTGCCATTTGCAGCAACATGGAGAGTCTGGAAAAAATTATGTTAAATGAAATAAGACAGAAAAGGAAAGACAAATACCATATGTTCTCACTCATCACTGAGTGTTGAAAGAAAGAAAGAAAGGAAAGAAAGAAGGAAGGAAGGAAGAAAGGAAGGAAGGAAGGAAGGAAAGAGGGAAGGAAGGAAGAACCACAATACGTTGAACTTTCAGAAGGAGAGAACAATCCTAAGGATTCTAGAGATGGGGGGAAGGGAGGGAGGGGGTTTGGGGAGTGATAGGTCTGGTAAAGGGCATAAAGAAAAACCATAATTTGTAATAATGAATATGCTCAATATAAATAATAAAAAACTAAAAAACAAACATTGGGGTGTGAGAGAGAAAATAGTATTGCGAATTTGCTCCACACTTTGGGGGCCACTGATTCTCTGATCAGGAGAAAGTTTCCACTCTCTCAGACTTTTAGATGCCTGTCAAACTGGCTGTGATTACTGTCTTAAATCAAGTTCCATTTGTCCTCCTTGAACCTGAACTAAAGGAAATTTCCTGAAGCTTTCTTTATCTATTTCAACAATCACTTCTTAGTTTCACAGATGCTAACCAGTCCAGGAGAAATCAGAGGAAAAAATATTAAATTCACATGTAGTTTTGATGTACTTTCCCATTCCACAAGCTAGTATTTATTTCCAGACTTCTCAAATTACTTCTAGATTTTATAGTTTCATTCAGTGATAGAGAAAAAATGAATTTTGCTGACCCCATCTTACTCAGAACTTTAATTTCTCTTTTTCATTTTTGTAAATTGTTGTAATGTTACATTTTAACTTTTAAAGTTAACAAATAGATGATTTTTAGTACTTTCACAATATTGTACACTTTTTACCACTATATAAATCCAGAACATTTTTATAACTCCAAAACAAACCCAGAGCTTGTTAATCAGTCCCTCCCCATCCCCCCTCCCACCAACACCTGAAAACCGTTTATCCACTTTCTGTCTACATGGATTTGCTTATGTTGGACATATCATATAAATGGATTCATATAATATGTGGCCTTTTGTGTCTGCCTTCTTTAAATTATTATAATATTGTGAAGGTTTGTCCGTGTTGTACCATGTATTAGTAATTAGCAGTCCTTCTGTTGTTTTTATGGCTAAATTATATTCCATTGCATGGATATACCATACTTTGTTTATCCATTCATCAGTTGATGGACACTTAGTTATTTCCACTTTTGTCTATTATGAATAATGCTGTTATGAAAATTTGTGTACAAGTCTTTGTTTGAACACCTGTTTTTAGTTCTCTTGGATATATACATAGGAGTAGATATTCTTGGTCATACAATAATTTTATGTTTAAATTTTTAAGGAAAAGCCAAACTGTTTTCCAATGAAACTACACCATTTGCCTTCACATCAGCAATGTATGATGGCTCCAATTACTTCATATCCTCACCAACACTTGAAATTTTCTTCATCATGATTATAGACATCCTGGTGGGTGTGAGATATTTTCTCACTGTTCGTTTTATTTTTATTTCTCTAATAATTAATGATACTGAGCATCTTCTAAAGACATCTTTGGCCATTTGTATATCTTCTTTAGATAAATAGTTATTCAAGGCCATTGCATATTTTAATTTTTTAATTTATTTTTTATTACTGAAAAGAGTAGGTGTGAATATGAGTGATTATTTTCATTTTTTAATATTTTTAATTTTTTATATTAATTTATCAATATACAATGTAGTTGATTTTTGTGTCCCCTTACCAACTCCTCTTTCCCCCCATCCCCAACATCAACATCATATCTGTTCACTTGTCTTAACAGATTCAAGGAATCGTAGTAATTGTTGTGTCTTCTTCTGCACTCCCCACCATTTGTTTGTATATTTATTATTTTATTTTTACGTCCCACAAATAAGTGAGAACATGTGGTATTTCTCTTTCTGTGCCTGACTTATTTCACTTAATATAATTTTCTCTATGTCTATCCATGTTGCTGTGAATGGTAGTATTTCAGTCTTTCTATAGCAGAGTAGTATTCCATTTTGTAGATATATATTTTTTCCTTATCCACCCATCTGTTGATGGACATTTGGGCTGGTTCCATCTCTTGGCTATTGTAAATAGTGCTGCAAAAAAACATTGGAGTACAGGTATCCCTTCAGCATGATGATTTCCATTCCTCTGGGTATATTCCCAGCATTTGAATAGCTGGGTCATATGGTAGATCTATCTGTAATTGTCTGAGGAACCTCCATACCATTTTTCATAAAGGCTGCACCATTTTGCAGTCCCACCAACAGTGTACGAGAGTTCCTTTTTCTCGCAACCTTGCCAGCATTTATCATTCTCAGTCTTTTAGATATTAGCTATACTAACTGGAGTGAGATGGTATCTCATAGTGGTTTTAATTTGCATTTCCTGGATGCTGAGTGATGTTGAGCATTTTTTCATGTATCTGTTGGCCATTCATATATCTTCCTTTGAGAAATGCCTATTCAGCTCCTTTGCCTATTTTTTAATTGGGTTATTTGTTTTTTTGCTGTAAAGGTGTTTGAGTTCCTTGTATATTCTGGATTTTAATCCTTTGTCAGATGTATATTTTGCAAATATTTTCTCCCACTCTGTTGGTTCTCTTTTCACTCTGTTAATTGTTTCTTTTGCTGTGCAGAAGCTTTTTAGTTTGATATAATCCCATTTGTTTATTTTTCCTTTGGTTGCCTGTGCTTTTGGGGTCTTATTCATGAGACTCCATTGCACGTTTTTCAGTTGGGTTGTTTGTCTTTTTATTACTGATTTGTAAGAGGTCTTTATATAGTCTGGATATTAGAGTCTAATTAGATAAAATATTTACAAATATTTTCTCCTATTGTGTGGGCAGTCTTTTCACTTTCTTTGTAATGTGTATGGAAGCACAAAAGCTTTTATTTTTGATGAAGTCCGAATTATCTAGCTTTTTCTTTGTTGCTTGTGCCTTTGCTGTCATATCTAACAATCCATTGTCAAATCCAAGGTCATGAAGGTTTATACCTTCGTTTTCCTCTCAAAGTCTTATAAGTTTATCTTTTACGTTTAGGTCTTTGATCCTTTTACAGTTAATTTTTTACATGATGTGAGATAAGGGTCCAACTTCATTCTTTTCCATGTGGAAATCCAGTTTTCCCAGCACCATTTTTGGAAAAGTTGATTCTCTCCTTACTGGATGGTTTTGGCATGCTTGCCAAATATCAAGTTTGAAAATCAGCCATAGACATAATGTTTTATTTCTGAATTCTCAATTCTATATTAGTCATTTGCATGTCTGCCTCACACCAGTACCACTATTTTAAACTTTTTATTACTGTAGCGTTCTAGTACATTTTGAAATCATAAGGTGTGAGTCCTCCAGCTTTTTTCTTTTTCTTTCAGGATTGTTTTAGCTATTTGATGTCCCTTACAATTCCATATGAATTCAAAGTTCACACTGGAAAAACCTAATAATAATCCTGAAATATCAAGGTTAATTTCTTGACAACAACAACAAATTGACTAATTGCTGAGAAACTTCCTCTCTAATGAGGACTGACTCAGGAGTAGAGTGATGCCAGATCTGAAAATGGCAAGTATTAGTGACTCTAGATTATCCAGAAGGGTCTGATAACCTCTCTTGTCCAGTTTAAAGGATGGAACTCCTAATCAAAGCAAAAAAGACAATTGAGGTCATTTCCTTACCACAGAATAAGCCAGAACTATTGTATCTGGCCACCTAAGTATAGTGTGTTGGTGAGGTTTATACAGGAAATAATTATGGAGCACAAACAGGGTGCTAGTCACTTGGCTAAATGCTAGATATAGGATGATTAACCACATAGACCTAATTATATGGTGCTTAATTACAGACCTCAAATAAGTTCTGGAAAATCAGGGGCCAAATACCAGAGAACATACTTCACTGTGTAAGTGGAAGGAGTGGAGGCAGGGTTGGTAGGATTATTAGTTCAGTGGAAATTGAAATACTGATGCTTACAGAGCAGGAAACACTGAGAGTTAGATCTACCTAATTCAAAAACAGCCCTACAGCATTTTTCATGAGAAGAATCTTGTTTCATTCACTCATTCTGTCACTTTTAAGCACCTACTGTATACTAGGTACTGTACTATGAATGTAGTAGGAAAGAGGTGGCAACCTCTGCTTTCAGAGAAATTACAGCGCTCATTCTGCATCACAAATTTGAGGTTTAAGAAATCGAAAATTACTGCTTATTTTTCATCCTCCTCACTTTTCCTGCCATGAACAATAAAATATTTTTTAACTTCTGAACATTTGAGTAAAATATTCAATAAATGTCCCACTCTTCATTTTGCATAAAAATCATCTCGTGTTACTAGTATTTCTAGGATTTAGAAGGTGCAGTTTTTTCCTATTCTTATGATACTGCCCTATAGACTCATAATCTGATGGAAGTGTAAGAAAAACATTTCTGCTCACAGATCTCATTTCTTAAATGTAACCACATAATTCTCAAGACTTGACCTTTTGGCCATATTGTATGTGAATATTTGTCTGATCCTTTGATATCTACTTGTAGATTTACTTTCAAAAACTCTAGCATGACATAGGGATGTTTCTGCCAACGTCTTAAAGACCCCTGAAAGAATTATGTAGTAAGGCCAATAAATACTTCTGTATCCTAATGATTCTGTTTAAGTGGATTGCTAAGAATTTTACTATCCAGTTATTTTGTAATAACCTCGGTACTATTAGAAATGACATGAAGTGTAGCTGACTTGCTATCTCTCAAAGCACACCCACTATTTCAGAAAATTCCTCATATCAGCTATTTAAACCCACTGAAATGATGATCAATTCCTTATGTTAAGTACATTAGAATTTTCATCCTTAAAAATGACATAATGAAATATCAATCTCATATACATGTCAAATACAAGGAAGGAAAAGAGGGTGGTATATACTGGAAACTGTGAGGTATTAATGTCATTTGTTGTGAAATTACAATATTCCAAGAAAATTTTTTAGTCATTGCACTTGTATTGTAACATTTAGCACTGAAAGCAACATTTTTTATGGATGAGGACACTAAGTGTGGAAGAAATTGAGTAATATGCTTATAACCAAACAGACAGGATTTGAATCTGGTCTAACTCCAAAGCAAGTTCTCCTTTCCCAGCACCAGTCTAACATCGTTAAGCTTACTAAAGATAGAATTTTAATTCTTTTAACTTATTTTAGGAGAGAAATATGCTGTAGGCAATTCCTTTAAAAACAGTTATTGAAAATCCTGCTTTTTGCCGTGATGGAGTAACTGGTAATTGACTAGTCCTTTCATTATAAATTTTTTATAAATATTGAAAAAAATAAATAAAATGAGTGTATTCCAACTTTACAAAACAAAATAAAGAGCACTATTATCATTTAAATAAGAAAATTAAATGAGGTCATCTGTACAAACCTTTAGATTTTCACATGGAAACAAATTTATGACTGTAGCAACGAGCCACTTTTGCAGTGGCCTTGGTTTTGGCAGTGACTGTGTTGGGCCACCTGCACAGAAGTGGTATTTTCAGCACGCTCCTACCTTCTGCCAAGCAATAGGGGCTACCTTTGGATACCGCCTAGAACCCCATGCATGCTCCTGCCTTCTGATAGGCAGTGGGAGCTGCTTATAACTCCTCTTTTGCTTTCTTAATGGTATCTTGCAGAGAGCAAATGATTCTAATGATAAAATGCGACTTATTAATCTTCATCTTTTATGGTCAGTACTTTTCGCATCTTATTTAAGAAATATTTGACAAACTCAAGGTTACAAAACTTTTCTCTTATGATTTATTGTAGATATTTTTAGACATTTCATCAAACAACTACAGAATATACATTCTTCTCTGGCCGGCCCCATGGCACACTTGGGAGAGTGCGGCGCTTGGGAGCGCAGCGGTGCTCCCGCCGCAGGTTCGGATCCTATATAGGGATGGCCGGTGCGCTCACTGGCTGAGCGCGGTGCAGACGACACCAAGCCGAGGGTTGCGATCCCCTTACTGGTCACAAAAAAGACAAAAAAAAAAAAAAAGAATATACATTCTTCTCATCAGCACATGGAACATTCTCCAGAATAGACCACATGTTAGGTCGCATATCAAATCTCAACAATTTTATAAAAATTGAAATCACTTCAAATATCTTTTCAGACCATAACAGGTTAAAACTAGAAATAAATAAAAAGTAAAACTTAGGAAACTATACAAATACATGGAAATTAAACAACTTGCTCCTGAATGACCTATGGGTCCAAGAAGAAATTAAAGAACAAATCAAAAAATTTCTTGAAAGTAAGAAAAATAAAGACACATCACACCAAAACCTTTGGGATACTGAAAATGCAGTACCAAGAGGGAAGTTTATTGCAATGAACATTTACATCAGAATAACAGAAAGATTTCAAATAGCCTAATGTTGCACCTTAAAGAACCAGAAAAACAACAAACCAATCCTCAAATTACTAGATGAAAAGAAATAATTCAGATCAGAGCAGAACTAAATGAAATAGAAACCCCAAAATGATACAAAAGATCAATAAAACAAAAAGCAGTTTTTTGGAGAAGATAAACAAAGCACACAAACCATTAGTTAGGCTAACTAAAAAAAAAAAAAAAAAAAAGAAGAGAGAAGATCCAAATAACAAAAATTAGAAACGAAAAGAGAGACATTGCAACCAATGCCACAGAAACACAAAGAATCATTAGAGATTATTATAAACAACTATATGCCAACAAATTTGAAAACCTGGAGGAAATGCATAAATTTCTGGACACATACAAACTACCAAGACTGAACCAAAAGGCAATTGAAAACCTGAACAGAGAAATAACAAACAAGATTGAAGTACTAATCAGCAGTCTCCCAAGGAAGAAAAGCCCACGACCAGATGACTTTACTGCTAAATTCTACCAAACCTTTAAAGAGGAATTATTATAAATTTCCTTCAAACTGTTCTAAAAAATTGAAACAAAAGCCATTCTACCAACTCGTTCCATGAGGCCATCATCACCTTGATACCAAAACCAGACAAAGAAAACTACAGGCCAATATCTCTGACAAACATAGATGCAAAAAATCTTCAACTAAATATTAGTAATAAGAATACAGCAGCACATCAAAAAAATTATACACCATGATCAAGTGGGATTCATTCCAGAGATGCAAGAATGGTTCAACATATGCACGTCAATAAATGTGATATACCACATCAACAAAATCAAGGTCAAAAACCATAAGATTATCTCAATAGATGCAGGAAAAGCATTTGACATAATTCAACATCTCATCATGATAAATACTCTCACCAAATTAGGTATAGTAGGAAAGGATTTCAACCCAGTAAAAGCCATATATGACAAACTCCCCATCAACATAATCCTGAATTAACAAAAGCTTTCAGCTTTTCCCTTAAGAACAGGAACAAGACAAGGATGCTCACTCTCCATTCATATTCAACATAGTATTGGAAATACTGGCCAGAACAATCAGGCAGGAGAAAAAAATAAAGGATGTCCAGACTGGAAAAGATGAAGTCAAACTGTCCCTGTTTGCAGATAACAATGATACTATATGTAGAAAAACTTACAGATTCTACCAGAAAGCTCTTAGAGCTGATAAACTATATCAGAAAGGTTGTAGGATACAAAATCACCATGAAAAAATCAGTAGAATTTGAATACTCTGTCAATGAACTAGCAGAAAAAGAAATCAAGGAAGCAAGACCATGTACAACAGTCCCCCCCAAATAAAATACTTAAGAATCAATTTAACCAAGGGGGTGAAAGTTCTCTACAATGAGAACTAGAAATCACTGGTAAAAAGAATTAAAGAAGACACAAAAAGATGGATAGACATTCCATGCTCTTGGCTTATGCCCATACTACACAAAGTGATCTACAGATTCAATGCAATCCCCATCATAATACCAATGACATTCTTCACAGAAATAGAAAAAAAAACAATACTGTTAATTCATATGCAACAACAAAAGACCCCAAATAATTAGAGCAATCCTGATTTAAAAAATAATAATAATTAAAGCTGGTGGTATTACACTACTTGACTTCAAATTATACTACAGAGCTACAGTAATCAAAACAGCATGGCACTGGCATTAAAACATACAGACCAATGGAACAGAATAGAGAACCCAGAAATCAACCCACAGACTTACAGAGAACTGATATTTGACAAGGGCAACAAGAGCATACATTGGGGAAAGGACTGTCTCTTCAATAAGTGATGCTGGGAAAACTGGACATCCATATTTAGAAGAATGAAAATAGACCTGTACCTCTCATCATATACCAATGTCAACTCAAAATGGATTAAAGACATATATAACACCTTAAACTATACAACTCCTAAAAGGAAACATAGGGTAAACACTTCAGGAAATAGAAATGGGCAAATACTTTATGAACAAGACCTCAAAAGCACAGGCAACAGAAGAAAAAATTAACAAATGGGATTATATCAAACTAAAAATGTTCTGCACAGCAAAAGCAACAGTTAACAGAGCCAAAAGACAACATACGCAATGGGAAAAAATATTCACAGGCTATGCATCCAATATGGGGTTAATATCCAGTTAATATCCAAGGAACTCAAACAACTTAACAGTAGGAAAAAAAAAAAAAAGAAAAGAAAACAACAACAACAACAACAACAAGTAACCCAATTAAAAAATGGGCAAAGGAGCTGAATAGGAATTTCTCAAAGGAAGATATACAAATGACCAACAGACACATTAAAAAATGCCCAACATCATTCACCATCAGGGAAATGCAAATCAAAACCACATTGAGATACCATTTCACCCCAGTTAGACTGGCCAATATCAAAAATACAGAGAATAAGAAATGCTGGTGAAGATATAGGAAAAGGGGAACTCTTCTACATTGTTGGTGGGACTGTTAATTAATACAGCCATTATGGAAAACAGAATGGAGTTTCCTCAAACAGCAGCAGATGGAACTGCCATATGATCCAGCTATCCCCAGCTGGATATATACCCAAAGGAACGGAAATCATCATGTGAAGGGATACCTGCACTCCCATGTTTATTGCAGCTCTATTTACATGGCTCAGATTTGGAACCAACCTAAATGTCCATCAGATGATTGGATGAGGAAAATGTTCTTATATACAATGCAATACTACTCTGCCATGAAAGGGAATTAAATTCTGCCATTCAGAGCAGCATAGATGAACTTAGAGAAAATTATGTTAAGTGAAATAAGCCAGGTTGAAAGTTTTGTTTTCATTTAAAATAAAATTTTATTTCATGGGGTTAAAAAAAAAGAAAACAAAAAGGCAATCTGCAGAAAGTAAAATACTAAGATTCATACATGTCTCAAAAGACTTGTATCCAGAACGTTTCAAAAAGTAACTCAACAATAAGATAAACAACTCAATAAGAAAAGTGAGCAAAACCATATAAAAATGTGCAAATAATTTAAGGAGACTTTCCTCAAAAAAAGTTATTGAAAAGCCAATAAACATGCTCTATGTCATTATTCATCAGGAAAATTTAAATTAATACTATAATGAGACAACACTACTCACACACTACAATAGATAAAATGAAAACAACTTAGGATACCAAGTATTGGTAATGATGTGAAGCAACTGAAACTCTCATAACATCATTGGCAGGAATTAAAATAATACAAATATTTGGAAAGCATAAGAACACAGTGTGTCAGTTTTTTGTTTTTTTGTTTAAACAAATTAAACATATTTATATAAGGCTTAATAATTACACTCCTAAATATTCTATTATTTGTACATAAAAACATATGCATACAAAGACTTGCATGCAAATAGCCATAGCTGTTTCATTTATAATAGTCAGAAACTGAAAAAGGAGTCCCCACCACTTAGAGAGGCCCAAGAGCCACCAGGCCCACACACCCCAAGTCAATCATGCCAGAAAAGGCAGGCACCACGGGACCTCCACCTCAGGTCAGTCCCTGCTGCTTAGAGAGGCCTGAGAGCCACTGGCCTCACACACCCCAAGTCAGGCATGCTGGAAGAGGCAAACACATTGGATCCCCAGTCCAGGCCAGTTCCCGCTGCAGAGATAGGCCTGAGAGCCACCAGATCCACAAGCCCCGAATCAGCAGCCCTGGAAGAAGCAGGTGACATGGGAAACCCAGCCCAGGATTGTTCTCGCTGCCAAGAATTGGCAATCACTTCAGGATCCAAGCCAGACATCAGGGTGGAATGAGTGGACTAAACACCAAAGGAAAGATACCAGAAATATGAAAAATCAAGAAAGTACATATCCCCTGCCACAATGACTAAACACCAAAGGAAAGATACCAGAAATATGAAAAATCAAGAAAGTACATCACCACCAAAGGAAAATAATAGCTCTCAAGCTCTAGATCCTATAATACAGAAAGTCCTTGAAATGACTGCCAAGAAATTTAGAGCAGCAATTCTAAGGAAACTAAATGAGATACAAGAAAACTCAGACAACACAATGAAATAAGAAAAAAATATACAGATCTAAAAGAAGAAATGTACAAAGAAATCAATTCCTTGAAAAAGAATGTAGCAGAGCTTGTGTAGCTGACGGATTCAATCAATGGAAAAAACAAAACGAAACAAAACAACACAATAGAGAGTCTAAACAGCAGGCTAGAACAAGCAGAAGAGAGAATTTCTGACCTTGAACACAGGCTGTTTGAATTAACACAGGCAGACCAGAAAAAAGCAAAAAAGAATTTAAAAATTGAAGAAAATCTAAGAGAGATAACAGACAACCTTAAGAGCTCAAATATCTGAATCCTGGGTGTTCCAGAAGGGGAGGAAAAAGGAAATGGCATTGAAATAGTAGCATAAAACTTCCCAGCTATAGGGAAAGGCACATATCTTCAGATTCAGGAGGCCCAAAGATCCCCAAACATATTCAACCCCAAAAGGTGCTCTCCAAGACATGTCATAGTCAACAGGCAAACCTCAAAGACAAAGAGAGAATCTTAAGAGCTGCAAGAGAGAAGTGACAAGTCACTTCTATAACGAAGCCCCAATCAGAATGACATCAGACTTTTCATCAGAAACCCTAAAAGCCAGAAAAATTGGAATGATATATTCAAAATACTAAAGGACAAAATTTGCCAGACGAGAATACTTTACCCAGCAAGGCTATCCTTCTGAAATGAAGGACAAATATTATATTTCTCAGACAAACAAAAACTGCAGGAGTTCACTAATACACGACCAGACTTACAAGAAATTCTAATGGAAGTACTGAGTTTGATACCTCAAAAACAACTATCACTGCCATGAATACTCAAGACAGAACAAAACCTACCAGTAAAATAAATGTTAACAATAAAGAAAAAACATAGTTTCTCTACCACCCAAAGAAACCAACAAATACAGAAGATAAACAAAAAAATTAGAAAAGGAAAAAAAGATACTTAAGACATCTAAACAAAAATCAATAAAATGCTAGGAATAAATCAACACCTTTCAATAATAACTCTAAATGTAAAATAATTAACTTCCCAACTCAAAAGACACAGACTGACTGGATTAAAAAGATGGACCCAACAATATTCTGCCTTCAAGAGACTCACCTCACCTGTAAAGACACACATAAAATAAGAGTGAAAGGATGGAAAAAGATAAACAATGCAAATAGAAATGAAAAACGAGCTCAAGTAGCTATTCTTATGTAAGATAAAATAGACTTTAAAGCAAATATCATAAAAGGAAATAAAGAAGGCCACTATATAATGATAAAAGGATCTATCAATCGAGAAGACATAACAATCATAAATATATATGCACTCAATGTCCAAGAAGCCAGATTTATCAAGCAAGCACTATTAGATCTAAAGAATGAGATAGACACTAACACCATAATAGTGGCAGACTGGGACATCCCACTCTCAACATTGGACAGATCATCTAGGCAAAATATAAATAGAGAAACACAAGATCTAAAGAAAACTTTAGTCCAGTTGGACTTGGCAGATACCTACAAAACATTCCATCCAACAACCTCAGAATATTCATTCTTCTCATTTGCACCTGGAACATTCTCCAGGATAGACCACATGTTAGGTCACAAAGCAGGTCTCAACAAATTCAAAAAATTGGAATTATTCCATGCATTTTTTCCAATCACAATGGTGTAAAATTAGAGATCAATAACAAATGAGACTCTGGAAACTAAACAAACACATTGAAATTAAACAGCATTCTACTTAGTGACATATGAGTCCAAGAAGAAATTAAACAGGAAATCAAAAAATTTCTTGAAACTAATGAAAATAATGATGCATCATACCAAAACCTGTGGGATACTGCAAAAGCAGTACTAAGGGGAAAATTTATTGCATTAAATGCTTATGTCAGAAGAATGGAAAGATGACAAATAAACAACCTAACACTTCACCCTAAAGATCTAGAAAAACAAGAATAATCCAAACTCAAAGTCAGTAGACAGAAAGAAATAATTAAGATCAGAGCAGAACTAAATGAAATAGAAACCCAAAAAATAATACAAAAGATCAATGAAAATAAAAGTTGGTTTTTTAAGAAGAGAAATAAAATTGACAAATCTTTACAAAGGCTAACTAAGAAAAGAAGATAGAAGACCCAAATAACAAAAATTAAAAATGAAAAAGGTGATATTATAACTGATACCTTAGAAATATAAGGAATCATTAGAGAGTACTGTGAACAACTATATGCCAACAAATTGAAAATTTGGAGGAAAGGGATAAATTTCTGGACATATACAAACTACCAAAACTGAGCCAAGAAGATATAGAAAATCTGAACAGACCAGTAAAAATAAAAGAGATTGAAGCTGTTATCAGAAGGCTCCCGACAAAGAAAATCCCAGGACTGGATGGGTTCACTGCAGAGTTTTACCAAGCCTTCAAAGAGGAACTGATACCAATTCTCTACAAACTATTCCGAAAGATTGAAACAGAGGCCGTTCTGCCAAACTCGTTTTCTATGATGCAAACGTCACCCTGATACCAAAATCAGACAAAGATACATCAAAACTAGAAAACTACAGGCCAATATCCTTGATAAATACAGATGCAAAAGTCCTCAATAAATATTAGCTAACAGAATACAGCAACACATACGCAAAATTATACACCATGATCAAGTGATATTCATAGCAGGGATGCAAGATTCGTTCAACATACGCAAATCAATAAATGTGATCCCACATCAATAAAACCAAAGACAAAAACCATATGATCATCTCTATAGACTCTGAAAAATCATTTGAAAAATTCAATATTCTTTGATGATAAAGACTCTCTACAAGTTTGGTATAGATTGAAAGTATCTTAACACAATTAAAGCCATATGTGATAAGCCCTCTGCCAATATCATTCTGAAAGCTGAAAGCTTTTCCCTTAAGAACAGAAACTAGACAAGGATGCCTACTCTTACCACTCCTATTCAACAGTGTTGGAAGTACTAGCCAGAGCAATCAGAAAAGAGAAGGAAATAAAGGGCATCCAGATTGGAAAACATGAAGTCAAACTGTCCCTGTTTGCAGATGATATGATCCTATATATTGAACACCCTAAGGCTTATACAAAAAAACTCTTAGAGTTGATAAGTGATTACTACAAAGTTGCAGGTTACAAAATCAACACACAAAAATAAGTAGCATTTCTATACTCCAACAGTGAACATGCAGAAAAAGAAATCAAGAAAGCTACCCCATTTACAATAGTCAGCAAAAAATAAAATACTTAGGAATAAACTTAACCAAGGATGTGAAAAATCTCTATGAAGAGAAATACAAACCACTGTTTGGGGGAAATTAAAGAGGACACAAGAAGATGGAATGATATCCCATGCTCTTGGATTGGAATAATTAACATTATAAAAATGTCCATGTTACCCGAAGTGATCTACAGATTCAATGCAATCCCCATCAAAATTCCAATGACATTTTTCTCAGAAAAGGAAAAAAAGATCCACACATTTATATGGAATAACAAAAGACCACACATAGCAAAAGTAATCCTGAGCAAAAATATAAATCTGGAGGCATAACTCTATCTGACTTTAGTCTATAATACAAAGCTATAATAACCAAAACAGCATGGTAATGGCATAAAAACAGACACACGGATCAATGGAATAGAATAGATAATCCAGAAATCAACGTACACACCTTCAGCCATCTGATCTTTGACAAAAGCAGCAAGTCTATACACTGGGGAAGAGACTGCCTCTTCAACAAATGGTGCTGGGAAAACTGGATAGTCATATGTAGGAGAATGAACCTAGACCCATACCTTTCACCATATACCAAAACCGACTCAAAATGGATTAAAGAATTAAATATACATCCTGAAACAATAAAACGCCTTAAAGAAAACATAGGGGAAACACTCCAGGAAACAGGAGTGGGTACAGACTTCATGAGCAGGACCTCGAAAGCACAGACAACGAAAGGAAAAATAAACAAATGGGATTATATCAAACTAAAAAGCTTCTGCCCAGCAAAAGAAACAATCAACAGAGTGAAAAGACAATCAACAGAGTGGGAGTAAATATTTGCAAAATATACATCTGACTAAGGATTAATATCCAGAATATACAAGGAACTGAAACAACTTTACAGCAAAAAAACACAAATAACCCAATTAAAAATTGGGCAAACGAGATGAATAAGAGTTCTCAAAGGAAGATATACGAATGGCCAACGGACATATGAAAAAATGCTCAACATCACTCAGCATTCGGGAAATGCAAATGAAGACCACTTTGCAATACCATCTCACTCCAGTCAGGATGGCTAATATCCCAAAGACTCAGAATCATAAGTGCTGGAGAGGTTGCAGAGAAAAAGGAACTCTCATACACTGTTGGTGTGACTGCGAAATGGTGCAGCCTTTATGGAAAATGGTATGGAGGTTCCTCAAACAATTACAGGTAGATCTACCATACGACCCAGCTATTTGGGATGGGATACCTGTTCTCCAATGTTTATTGCAACGCTATTTACAGTAGCCAAGAGTTGGAACGAGCCCAAATGTCCA
This sequence comes from Cynocephalus volans, assembly GCF_027409185.1. Taxonomy (NCBI): domain Eukaryota; kingdom Metazoa; phylum Chordata; class Mammalia; order Dermoptera; family Cynocephalidae; genus Cynocephalus; species Cynocephalus volans. The sequence continues at coordinate 160,903,450 of NC_084478.1, read as the reverse complement.
TCATCAGATGAGTAGGTAAGGAAACTGCAGTATATCTACACAGTGGAATTCTACTCTGCTATAAAAAGAATGAAATACTACCATTGGAAACAACATAGATGGACTTAGAGAAAATTATATTAAATGACACTAGTCAGGCACAGAAAGAGACATACCACATGTTCTCACTTATTTTTGGGAGCTAAAAATAAACAAATAAATAAACACCCAAACAAATAAAGGGTTGGGGGTGGGGGAGAAGACACAAGAAAAACAATTCCTTGAACTTGTTAAGAAAAGCAAGCAGATATGATGTGTTGGGGGAGGGGAGAGAGGGAGGTGGGAGGAGGAATGGGTAAAGAGTCACGAAAATCAACTATGATGTATATTGAGAAGTTAAGATAAAATAAATAAATACATAAAGTTAAAAAAAAACTAAAAAATAAACCCACATGTGCATCCATATGTGAATTGATAATCTAAGTGTGGTATATTCAAACACTGGAAAACTTTTCAGCAATATAAAGGAATGTTTTACTGATACATGCAAGTATGTGAATAAAGTTCAAAAGCATTACTTATAGGAAAATAATCCAGACAAATAAGCTTAACTTTTGTTTATGGTTCCATTTATATAAAAATCTAAACAAGACAGCATAATACATGGTGATAGTGACAGAAAGTAGATCAGTGTTTCCTTGAGTCCAGGGATTGCAAGGATTGACTATAAAGAGACACAAAGGATTATATTCTTATAACTCATCAAAATGTACACTTAAAATGGGTGCATTTCATTGTAAAGAAGTCATATCTCAATAAAGTTGATTTTTTAAATGACAGAGAAAAAAACCCAGAAAGAAAAAAAGGCTGCTGAAAGACAAAGTGTAACTTCAATTTTCCTCTCAGACTCTGGGCCCCAAACACTCACAGGAATCCATTTTGATTTGTGGTACAGAAAACTAGATGTTATTACACATTTTCTGGGATGGTAAAAATGGAGGATTTTGTAGATACAGGGTCTTATTCAGCACATATGGATATATTTTAACAGCAATGGCAAAATATAAACTTAGGTATATTCTTAGCAAATGAAGTAGTTTTCCTTGCAAGATGAAGTTAGTAATCTCAACATGAATATGTATTTTTGTGCAGCCACAAAATGGAAAATGAATGGAGCATTATATTGCAATTAATCATATATTTTAGTATTGCATCTGCAATTATATATTCAAACCCACTGAACAAAATTTCATAAAATGTATTATTGCATTATATATAAAGAAAAATTCCATAATTGAACTGCAGCATTCTTATTAATATTCATAACTCAAAACCAAAATAATTTTACGTTAGTTGATTGTTATATTTGATTTATACAGAAACTAGAAGTTCTTCTTTTGACCACTAGCTAGAGCTTTGATATTAACGTACTAAATAAGATTCACTAAATCCACCGATAATTTGATAGTTGCCTCATATGCATATGTTCCTTTGCCTCTAGACATTATGTTTCCAGACCTGGTTAAGTAGCTTCTAAGTGGCCCGATTTTCTACTCTGTTAGTTAAAGCATGAGTTAGAAATTCCTTAACATCAAGGCATGCAAAAGTATGCCACTTACTGTTTTTTTTTCCTTATCAATAACTATTTTACTTATTTATTTGGAACCAGAAAATGAAAACATTTACTATAAATAGTGAAACATGAAACTCTCAAGTCAGTCCTTCTGAATTACTCAATTGGTGTGGCCATAAAAGAGCTGTACTGGGGCCGACCCCGTGGTGCACTTGGGAGAGTGCGGCGCTGGGCGCAGGTTCGGATCCTATAAAAGGATGGCCGGTGCGCTCACTGGCTGAGCACGGTAAGGCCGGTCACAAAAAGACAAAAAAAAAAAAAAAGAAAAGAAAAAAAAAAAAAAAAAAAGAGCTGTACTGCTCTTAACACATTTTTTTTTTTCAATGCTCAAATCAGGATAATTAGTTTATTATATAATGTTATCATTTTTTGCAGCCCTACATTGATTCCTTTCTTACCTCCCTCCCTTCCCCCTTTCCCACCTCTGGTCAGCCTCAGTTACATTGTCTTCTTTTGAAAGTTCGACATATTATTGTGATTGCTGCATCTTTCTTTTTTTCTTTTTTCATTTATTTGTTTTATTTTATTTTATTTTTTAGCTTCCACTTATGAGTGAGGACATGTGGTATTTCTCCACAGCTCATCAAGGGAATAAGATGAGAATCAATTAGTTTTCCTCTAAGACTCACTATATTCAACAAGTAACTTTAAACCAATTTAAAGAATAAATTTAGTTCCTACTTATTTTGCATCATTAGTGGCCCGATTTATTAGACTGGTTAAGATGAAACTTTTTAAATTAAATTATATTCTTTGAGACATTTCAATTGGAACATTGCCAGTGTTGACTTTAAGCATCTTCAGCAATTTTTCATGTGCTAATGCACATGGTCTTTGTCAAAGTCATCAACTACATTAGGTGTTTATTGATCCCCTGTGTATGAACTAGGGAGAAAAACTAAATATCTCCTCTCATAGAAGAATTGACCAGCTCTCTTGGCTAAGGATCTTCAGGATTTCTCTTGGCTAAGAACCTCCATGTCTGAAATCATTTCAGCCCTAGGGCTGGAAAATCTAAGTAAACACTCACACTTGGTATAATCATTCTCCCTGGCTGGGGGGAATTTCCATACTGTGTACTGCTCAAAATACAAAGACCCTAAAGATGGAAAATTATTTCCTACATTTTAAATAAAATTTAAATAAAATTAAGTTATAATTATTTTATATAATCATCGCTCTAAAATTATATCCCAAAATTGGCAACAGGCATGATCGAATAAATTAAGTAACTAAAATTGTTGACAAAATGCCAAATTTTATATAACGTTGAGCATGATTATATTACAATGTAAAGTAAAAATATGTATCAAATTAACTGGGTTGTCTTTGGGGGTTTATTGGTTTGTTATTTTTCACTTTTTTCTGTCTTGAAATATGAGCTCATACTTTTTAATTGGCACAAATACACTTAAAAATAAACAAAGGAAATGAGTCAAGAGAAAATTTATATATGTACAAATTAGCCACCTTATTAGATCACTAATCTTCCTTACATTAAAGATGAGTAGTATTGTTAAATATTCAGAAATAAAAGCAGGATACGTTTTTACCCTTGGAGGTACAATAATAAGAAAAGTCAGTGTCTGCTTGCTGGTGGGCTCTTTCATTGATTTTCATCTTGAGACTAATCAATAAATTCTTGCCCATTCTACTAATACTTATGTGGTTGGATATAGAGTGAACACTGGCATGGAGCATGGAAAACACATTCATCTAATCCTATGAACAGACATATACAAGTATGTGCATGCATGTAAATATATATGTATGCACACACACACATACACACATACACAGAAGCTAAATGGCATACTGATTCAAATAACCAAGGCCAGCGTTGTTTTTGAGTTAAGAAGGAGGTATGAGCATGAACTCAAGCATAAACACACAACTCACCACTTAAATTATCATCTATTAACTGACTATAGGAATGGAAAAAACAATTTTCATAAAGCAATTAAAGGAGTGAAGCTACTCCACACCAGAGAATTCTATTACAGAGCCCTGAGTCATATTGAAATAACCCAGGAAAGGAACCCCTTCTGAGAGAAAGTAAAGTTTGCAGGAATTAAGTTGTAGGAGACCCTTACAGAAGCGATACTGATATTCTATATCATAGTTATGGATGAAATTGTTTGTGACTAAATGTAAAGGCAGACCGAGGAGCTACTATGAGGTGTAACAACTGGGTTTCTTCTCATCTGGAGATGGGTAGTTTTGAAATTCTGTACTGACGTAAGGCAGTGCCACAGTGTTATAACTCAAAAGAATACACCAAAGGGAAAACAAGGCATAGTTCTGGAGGAGTTAAGGTGAGTCTCACCCCATATTCCTGACCTCTCTGGTGGCTCAGAGCAGAAGCTTTAGGTGACAATGTTTCTGATACTAGTTGATGACTCTGAACTGGTATCAAATGATTTTGTTTTGCTTTCTTTCATGTACTTTCCTTTTATCAGTCCAGACCAGGAGCCTTTCAAAAACATTTGGGAAGTGTCCCATATTAAGTTTTTATAAGACTACAAACCAGTATTGGGAAGTCATAGAATTTGATCTGTAATTATATTAATACTCAATAACATTTATTGAGCACTTTAAAAATACTGAATAGTCACATAGTCATTGATAAGATTTGGCATTTCAATAGGAAAGAATTAACTTTTCTCAGACAATTCTGAGCATAGTCCTCCTGCTGAAATAAATTTGTGGGTAAAATAGAATAGTTTATAGTCAGGCTCCCTCGACTCAGCTCTGGTTGGGGGTCATGCAGCACATTTCTTCTAAACAAGTTGTGTGTGGGTGGAGTTAGTGTGCAAGTGCAACAATGTATCTTTTTAGTTTTGTTGCTATTGTGTCTTCTTCAGTTTGTGAGGCAGCACTGGCCGGCAGAGCTCACGTCTAAAAATAGACAATGTTTACTCTGCTGGCAGCTGCTCAGTTTTTCCTTTGGACTTTGCCAGTAGCAGTTGAGTTTCTGAGTTTCTTTTTGTACTGCCTACCTCATAGACGTGTGTGTGCTGAATAAAGACTATTCCTTCTTCAACCAAGGCTCCAAGGACCTTTTTGCTGGTTACCTAGCTGGTAGCCTGCATGTAAAGGGTTTGTGAATGGGCTCGAGGGGTCTGTGAGCTCCAGACTCAGCCCTAGCTCTGCTAATTTATAGCAAAAAGGTGGGGTGAGGGAGCCCTTTTGAGAAAATATAACCTGTGGTCTCAAAATTCAAGAGGAAACTTGCTTCACTAAAACTATACAGTATATCATTAAGAGGGAAAATTCCAAGATTAGTAAAAGCCTAAAAATTGGCACCACATTCAAACACTTAAATCACTCCAATAACACATATAAAAGTAACCAAAATGTTGTAAAATAAGCTTTCTTAATATGATACAGAATAGCAAATCAACATCTAACATTATACTACACATTTATTTGTTCATCCAAAAATTCCTTAAGTGTCTATTCTGAAATGTGCATTGTACTAGGCACTGAGAGACTAAATAATGAGAAAAAAACAACAATAAACAGTGGGATTCCTGCTCTTCTGGAATTTACACATAAGTGATGGAAACAGACATTCATAAAATAATACCAAAAATAAACATACAATTAAAATTATGGTAAATACCATGAAGGAGAAATATTATCATTCGATGAAAAGCTCTCATAATTGGATTTGACCTAGTCAGGGAGAACTGGAAGTTTTTCCTTAAAACTATCAGGCTGAGATCCAAAGAGTGACTGGGAGTCAGCAAGGCAAAGCAAGGAGGATACATTTCCCAGGCAAAGGAAAGTATGCATGCAAATATTCTGTGGTCACAAAAAGCATGGTAAGTAGAAAAATCTAGAAGGCAGGTGTGGCTGGAGCAGACAGCACACAGGAGAGGTGCAGGAGAGGTGCATGTGAAATGCTTTAGAGATCTTGGAGGGCTTTGAGATTAGATGGAGTTTTGTTGTTAATTCTAAAAGTGAAACAAGTCAGGCACAGAAAGAGAAATACCACACATTCTCACTTATTGGTGGGAGCTAAAAATTAATATATAAATTCACACACACACACACACACACACACACACACACACAAAATACCGGGGGGGGGGGAAGAAAATATAACAACCACAATTACTTGAAGTTGATATGACAAGCAAACAGAGGGGACATTGGTGGAGGGGAGGGGGGGAGGGAGGAGGGAGGGAGGTTTTGATGATGGGCATCAATAATCAGCCACAATGTATATAGACAAAATAAAATTTTTTAAAAAAAATGAAAAAAGTGAGGAGAAGGAACTGAAGGGTTTTAAACAGTTGGATTTGTGGGGGGATTTTCTGCTGGAATAATTCTAGATTTACACCGAAGTCACAAAGAGATGGATGTGGGTAGCTTTGAGAGTCCCTGTATACCCTTAACTGAGTTTCCCTGTTGTTAATACTTTGCACAACAAGGTACATTTTCCAAAACTAAGAAATTAACATTGGCAAATACTATTAACTAAATTACAGACTTTATATTTCACCGGTTTTTCTACTAGTGCCTCTTTTCGGTTCTAGGATTCAATCCAGGATCCACATTGCATTTAGTCATCATGTCTCCTTAGTCTTGTCTGGTCTGTGACAATTTCTGTCTTTCTTCACTTCTGAAAAATAGTGCTCAAGTATTAAACCTGAATTTGGGTTTGTATGATGTTTTCTCATGATTATACTGCTTACGGGTTTTTGGAAAAAAATGCCATAGAAGTTAGGTATCTTTCTCATCACATCATACCAGGGTACATGAAATCAGCATAACTTATCACAGGTGAGTTAGCCTTGATCACTTGGTTAAGAGAGTGTTTCTATTTTTCATTTTCCATGTCCTAGTTTGTTGAAACTATTCCCTAAGTCAAGCACACACCCAAGGGGAAGGAAATGTACCTCCACCTCTGAGATGTGAGCATTCACATCTATTATTTGAAATTTTCTGTAAGGAAAATTTGGCCCCACAGTACATTAATTTAATTAATTGTGCATGATTGTGTGTGTATGTGTGTGTTGTGCATGTGTGTACCTGATATATATATATCAGACTCATAGTTCATAGGTATTTATTTTATTCTTTGTGTTATAATCTCAAATTGTTATCATTATTTCTTTTCATGTTCAAATCATTCCAGCTTCATCCATCGAAAACTTTTTTAGTTTGAATCTTGTGTCCTTTTGACATGATCCTCTTTTCTTTTAGAACTTCCTTAATTTCACTACAGGAATCTCCATTCTCATTCTGTATTTTCGCTGCACCAGCAGAATGTATGTAAAGAAGTTTGAAATTGCTAACTTATATTATTGTGAGAAATTTTACCATCAAGAATAGTGTTTATGTACACTTTTTATTGTCTTTATCTTTACAGTATCCAGTCAAAACATTGTTTTCCAAAGTTACCTAGATCAGCTCCTTTTTTTCCATATCTCCTTCTGTGAGGTTAAGATACACATTTGTAATAGAGTTAGATTTATTTGTCACAGTCTTCATTTCATTCTGGAAACCTGCCATATCCTGAATGATATATTTATTTTATCTGCATACATTTAAGTTCAATCTTTGTAGTGTATGGTTTTATAGATTCTGATAAATGCATGCTTTAATCATGCATCATGTATCACCATGTACCATCATGTATCACCATGTACCATCATGTATTCATATGATAGATAACAGTTCTGTCAACCCCAAATTTTCTTCTACAGCCCATTTTTAGTCACCCTTTAAACCACAATGATTGAAAACCACTAAGTTGGTTTTTTATCCCTAAGTTTTGCTGTTTTCAAAATGTCATATTAAAAGAAAACATACAATATACAAATGGTACATGACTTAATGATGGTTTGGCTTACAATTTTTCTACTTTACATTGTGTTTATCAGGGGTATTAAATGCATTTTCAACATACAATATTTTCAACTTATAATGGGTTTATTGGGACATAACCCCATTGTACGTTGAAGAGCATCTGTATAGCCTTTAGGGCCAAGTTTCTTTCACTTTAAAAAATACATTTATGACTTATCTATGTTGTGTGAATCAATATTTCTTTATTTCTGAATAGCTTTCCACTGCGCAAATGTAGCCGGTTTGTTCATCCATCGATTAAATTTCTTGCTTGTTTCTAGTTTTTAGTGATTATGAATAAAGCTGATATAAAAATTCATGTTTAAGTTTTTATGTAAACATAACTATCAGTCAATTCAGGCTGCTATAACATAAGTGCCATAGACTGGTTGGCTTAAACAGCAAACTTATTTCTCGCAGTATTGGTGAAAGACATGTCTTCTGGACCCTCCCAGTGTGAGTGAGCAGGTAAAGTGACAAATACACTTTAACTTTCCAATCTCCCTAAGACTTTGAATTCTTTCCTCTACATTAACCCACACTTTCCCATCCCAGCTTATAGGATCCCATTCTTTTCCAATTAATGCCTTCATATTAACAGTAGACACCCCACAAGGCTGCAAGTTCACTTTGCATTCTAATTCAGCCAGCCTTAGGAAAAGTATCCATGTTTGATTTTCAACAGTTACAGGACTATGGCTATAGGAGATACAGGACTCCTTGTAGGCACACATAGAAGCTCTTAGGTCATTTATATGGCCACTTGAGCTGGGATTCAAAACCCTGAACTTATGTTTTCTTTCACCACTTTGTTCAGAAACATTAGGAGCAACCAACCAACGTTATTATATTCCTTAGTTTTGCAAAAATGAAAATATCATATACAGTCACCTAGCTCCTTGCTTCTTATGAGTGGTTGATTAAAAGTATTCAGTAAAGATATTTTGTGTATCTCTATAAACACTTCATGCCATGGACTATGAGTGCTCTCTCGACTACTGGAAATAAAGTAATCAGCATATTTAACTCTAATCAGATTAGACAGCCAATTCTAGAAGCCCCAGAACAATTTTAGAATGCTCATCCTTAGAATTCTGTTCCTCCAGAGTTACTCTAGGTATCCAGATCTGTATTAGTCAGGGGTCTCCAGAGAAACAGAACCAATAGGATATAGATAGATAGAGAGATAGATAGAGAGATAGATAGATAGATAGATAGATAGATAGATAGATAGATAGACAGACAGACAGATAGATAGATAGAAAGAAATAGATTTATTATGAGGGATTGGCTGATGTAATTATGAAGGCTGAGAAATCCTATGATCTGCTGTGTGTAAACTGGAGCCCCAGGGAAGCTGGTGGTGTGGTTTCAATCCAAACCTGAGGGCCCAACAACCAGGGGTGCCAATGCTGTAAGTCCCAGTCCGAGTCTGAAAACCCAAGAACCAGGAGTGCTAATATCCAAAGGCAGGAGAAGATGGATGTCCCAGATCAAGCAAAGAGAGTAAATTCTCCCTTCCTCTACCTCTTTTTCTACCTTTTTCAGGCCCTAAATGGATTGGATAATACCCACTCACATTGCCGAGGGTAATATTCTTTACTCAGTCTACCATTTCATTATGCTAATATCTTTTAAGAAACACCCTCACTGACAGACAGAGAAATAATATTTTACCAGCTATGTGGACATCCTTCAGCACAGTCAAATTGACAAGTAAAATTAACCATCATAATAACTATTTGATTCACTTGGGTAAATATCTAGGTGTGGGGATGCTACGTCATTTTTAAAGCATATATGTAACATTATAAGAAACTGTAAAACTTTTTGAAAATGGCTATACCATTTTGCATTCCCTCTAAAAATGAATAAGAATTCCTGTTGCTCCACATCCTCTCCAAATTTTCACTTTTTAAATTTTAGTGACCCTAATAAGTGTATAGGGGATATCTCATTGTGCTTTAATTTGCATTTCCCTAATGACTAATGATGTTTAGTGCCGTTTCTTATGCTTTCATCTGCCATCTGTGTATCTTGCTTCATGAAATGCTTGTTCAGATATTTGCACACTTGTCATTGATTTTTTGTTTGTTTGTTTTCTTATTCTTCAGTTTTTAAAAATCCTTTATGTATTCTGGCTTCAAGTTTAGATCAGAAATATGGTTTGAAAATATTTTTTCCAAGTCTATGAGTTTCCTTTTCATTTTCTCAATGATTTTTTTCACAGATCAAAGACTTATAATTTTATAAAGTACAGTTTATCATTTTTATTTTTATGGATCATGGTTTTGTGTTGTATGTAAAAACTCATTGTCAAATCCAAAGTCACAAAGATTTTCTTCTATATTTCCTTTTACAAGTTTCATATCTGATTATTTTTGTGAGATAATTTCTTTATATGATATGATGTGTGCAGGCTCTTGTATTTTTTATTTTGTATACGGACATCCAATTTTTGGCGAATAACTTTCTGGTAATTCTATTCTGTTCCATTGGACTATGTGTCTATCTGTTTGCCAATATCATGCAGTTTTGAATACCATAACTCAGAATTTTGGAGGTATTAAAATTCCTTTACCAATCCATATAAATCTTCAAATCAGCTTGTTCTTATCTGCAAAAAAAAATCTGCTGGCCTTTTAGGAGAATTTCACAGAATGTGTAAATCAAATTGGGGAGAAATGACATTTTAACAATACTGAGTCTTCCAAACCAGGATCTGCCTATATTTCTCCATTTATTTAAATCTTTTTCTAAAAAAAAGTTGTGATTTGTGCTTTACAGCAGATAGATCCTGCACATAGTTGATTAGATTTAAACCTAAGTATCGGAGCAACATGAGTGGGAATGATGGATTAAGGATTTCTAGAAATCAGCTCCTCAATCATAGCAGTGGGAACACTGTGGAAATCAACTTAAAAAAAAAAAAAAAAACTCTGACAAAAGCAAAAACCTGAAGCAACCTGAGGATCATATATTTGAAAATAGCTGAATCTCAGTGTGAACTGAGATTTGTAGTGTTTAATTTGCCTTTTTTCTATCTTCCTCCTTCCAGCTCTGTGGTAGCCTTGAAAACCCAGCAATCATTGTGAAAACCAGCAGCCTAGCATATTCTTAAGGAGGAAGAATGAGTTTGCAGTTACCCCAAAGCACCATCCCAGGGAATTGTTATCATAGTACTTGACTGGCAATTCCCTAAAAACTCCTACTTTGTCTTTATATGACCTGACTCCAAGCTCCCTGAGTGCAAATAGCCTTTTCTCATGGGCATTTGTCAAGTGGTATTATTTAACTTCATGTTTACCTCAAACTGTGATAACAGATGGGGAAGACATTAAACTCACCAAATGCCTTAAAAGAAAAATCTGTAAAATGAGATAATCCATAGGGTACAGTGAAATCTCTGTCCAGTTATTAGCTGACCCCTAAGCTAACCAAATGGAGACTTCAGTAGCTCACATGACAAAGAATGAAGGCATCACAGAATTAGTTTAGAAAAGTCACTAACAGAAAGCAAGAACAAAAAACAGTAGCAATAACAAACCCTGGGGAGAAGGGGTTGTATTTCCAGAGTTGCCACACTGTATTGTTTTAAATGTCCTGTTTTCATAAAAATTATGAGACATATGAAGAAACATAAAAAGAATGATTCATACAACAGGACAAAAGCAGTCACTAGAAACTGTCCCCAAGGAAGCCCACAGATTGGACTTACTAGAGAGAGATTTTAAATCAGCTAGTTTAAATGTGCTTGGAGGAAACTACATCTGAAGAACTAAAGTAAGAATTGATAATAATGTCTCACTAAACAGAATATCAAATAAGAGATAGACAACATAAAAATAATAGAATATATTTACATAACATTGTGAATGTACTTAATACCACTTGATTGTGCACTTTAAAATGGTTAATTTTATGTTATATGTGTATTTAACCTAAATAAATACAAAATCAAATAGAAATTTGAGAGTTGAAAATACAATATGTGAAATTTAAAAAATCACAACAGATTTTAGCTTGCAGAAGGATCACTGAAATTAAACATAGGACAACTGAGAATATCCCGTTTGAAGAAAAAAATAAGAAAAATGAAGAAATATGAACAGAGTCACAGAAACCTGTAGGACACTATCAAGTGTACCAATATTCACATAATGGGAGTCCTGGAAAGGGGGAGAAAAATAGGCAGAAGGTATATTTGAAGAAAAAACGGCTGAAAACTTCCCAAATTCAATAAAAAACATTTCATGAAATGTATCTAAGAAGTTTAACAAATGTGGTCAGCAGTATATACCAACTAAACCTAAAAGACATTCTTCCCAAAAAATATCATTCAAAATAGATCATCTGTTAGGCTTTAAATCAAGACTTGATAAATCTGAATGAATTAAAATTATACGGAGTATGTTCTATGACTCCAGTGGAAAGAAATTAGAAATCAATAAAAGAAGGAAATTTGGAAATTTCAGAAATATGTGTAAATTAAGAAATGGACTCCTAAATTATTAATAGGCTAAAAAGAAACCACAAGAGAAATTGTAAAAATACTTTAAAAATAATGAAAGAGAAAACAAAATCCATCAAAACTTACGGGATACAGAGAAAACAGTGGTTAGAGGGAAATTCATAGCTGCAAATACCTCTTTTAAAAATAAGAATGAACAGGTGACATAAGCAAAAAAGGTGGAGTCAAGAATTCCAAATTCTATCCCTCCTTAAAAGCAACAGTAACAACAACAAAGGGAAAAACTCTTAGAATCAACTATTTTGGACCTCTGGAATTTAACCAAAGGTTTGCAGCAACCTCCGAATACTTACTCAAGAAAAATGGCTGATTTTCTGTAACAATAGTGAACTTTGTGGTGTTTTAACTTAACCTAGTCCCAACTAATGCTCCCCAGCTCAGTGGTAGCCATGAAAATACCAACACACATTCCCATACCACATCCCTGGTACCACAGTGAGCAGAATAACCTCATTTATAAATAATTGTAATTATTTGTTCTGACCTATCTGGTGGCTCCCTGGAATACTGGTTCAAAAAGCTTGTCTTTATTTTACTTAATTTGGAACTGGCCTAGTGCTTAAGCTACTTTTTGTGGGGAACTGTATTAGTCTGTTTTGTGGTGCTATAACAGAATACCTGAGACTGGGTCATTTTTATAAACAACAGAGGTTTATTTGCTTATGATTCTGGGACAGCTGTGTGAGGCACGGGCCTCAAGCTGTTTCTGCTCATGGTAGAATGCAGCAGGCAACTGGTGGGTACAACTGATCACATGGCGGGAAGAAGCAAGAAAGAGAGACAGGAGGTGCCAGGGTCCTTTAAACAACCAGATCTTGCAGGAACTAACAGAGCAAGAACTCACTCATTACTCCCCATCTACAGAGAGCATTAATCCATTCATGAGGGATCTGCCCCCATGACTAATCAGTTTCCACATGAGTTTTGGAGGGGACAACACATCCAAATTCTTTATCAGGGATATAATCAGTTGAAAATATTTACAGGCTAATTTCTTAGGTTGATGCTACTGAGATGATAGATAACAGCTGGAGCAAACAATACACTAAACAAAAAGCTAGAGAGAAAAGACTGGAAAATGAGATATCCGTAAAGGCTTTGGAAAGCTCTGACACATTCCTGGAAAGCTAGAAGGCCACATGCATGTTCAGGGCTACATGAATTCTAAGGGTTGTGGGCATACTCAGGAAAGACCTCAGAAGACCCTAAGCTCTCAGCTGTTGTTGACCTGAGGTTCACAGGGAGTGAATGTTATTGTAGAGTTGTAAACTGCCAGGCCGAGTTTTAAAGGTGTACATCAATAAAAACACAGAGGCTCTTAACAAAGATTGAAAATTTTTGGTTCCATGCACTCTAAGGAGATCTCTGACTGAGTATTAGCAGACCATTAAGCTAATAGAACAGTGACTATAGTATGGTCCATATACAACAAAGAATATGGACTAATTAAAAAAGTCACTACAAAAAACAGAGAAAAAACAAAAAAATAAAATAAACAGAAACAAAAACAAATCCTGGGAGGTGAAAACATCTGATTTCCAATGTTACCACACTATAATATTTTAAATGTCCAATGTTAAACAGAATGTACAAAGCATATAAAGAAACAAGAAAGCATGGCCTGTATTCGGGAACATAAAGCATGCAGCAAAAACTTTACCTTAGAAAGCCCAGACTTTGGACTTTCAATACAAAGATATTAAAGCTGCTATTATATTAAAAAAAAATTCCCAAAGCACTAAAGAAACTATATCTAAAGAACTAAAGGAAAATATGAGTACAATGTCTTAAGAAATTCAGAACATCTATAAAAACATGATAATTATAAAAAGGAAACACAGAAATTTTGTACTTGAAGAGCACAATAGCTGAAATAAAAAAAAGTTACTACATTGGCCCAACAATAGATTGGAGCAAGTAGAAGAATCAACAAACTTGAAAATAGGTCAATTGAGACTATACAGTACAAAGGACAGAAAAAATAAAATAGGGAAAAAATGAACAGAGCTCAGAGAACTGTGGGAAACCATCAAGTATTTCACATTATACTCAAATTATCAAAAGACAAAGAAAGAACCTGAAAAGAACTGAGAGAGAAGCAACTCATCACCTACAAGGGATTCTCAATAAGATTAACAGCTGATTTCTTACCAGAAACTAATCTATATGTTATGGTCAATTAATTTTTGTCAAGGGTAAAGTTGATTCAATGTGGAAAGACTAGTCTCTTCAACAAATATTGCTGGGACAACTGGGTATTCACATGCAAAAGAATGAAATTGGACCCTTAAGTCACACCATATATCCAATTTAATTATAAATGGACTGACATCCTAAATTTAGCTCAAAATGGACCAAACACCTAAATGTAAGAGCTAAAACTATGAAATTCTAAGAACAAAACACGAAAGTACATATTCATGACCTTGGAATAGGTAATGGTTTTGTACATATGACACCAAAAACAGGAAACAGACAAAAAATAATGCATTGAACTCAATCCCTTGTGCCTTTACAAGAACCATCAAAAAAGAGAAAGGACAACTCACAGAATGGGATAAAATATTTTCAAATCATAAAACTGATTTAAAGAAAATGTATCCAGAATATACAAGCAAACCTTAAAACTCAACAATAAAAGTAAAATAACCCAATTAAAAAATGGGCAAAGTATTTGAATAAACATTTCTCCAAGCAAGATAAAAAATCACACACACACACACACACACACACACACACACACACACACACACACACACACATTTAACATCATTAGGAAAATGCAAATCAAACCCACAGTTAAGATATCACTCCATACCCACAAGAATGGCTGTAATATAAAACACAAACAGTAGCAAGTATTGGTGAAGGTGTGGAGAAGTTGAAACCCTCATATATTGCTGGTGGGAATGTAAAATTATGCAACCACTGTGTAAAACAGTTTGGAAGGTCCTCAGAATGTTAAACATGGAGTTACCATATTGCCCTCCAATTCTACTCCTAGGTATATACCCAGGAGAATTGAAAACCTATGCACACACAAAATTTGTACGAGAATGTTCATATTAGTAGTATTCATAATAGCAAAAAATAAAAACAATGAAACCATTCATCAACAATGATGAATGAATAAACTAGATGTGGTACATTAATGAGTTAGAATATTCTGCCATAAAAGCAATAAAGTACAGATTTATGATGCAACATGAAAAAATCCTAAAAACACAATAAGTGGAAGAAGCCATTTAGAAAAGGACACATATTATTCCATTTATATAATATCCAGAATAGGCAAATCTATAGACAGAAAGTATATTAACGGTTTGCAATGGCCGGGGGGTGGGGTGGGGGGTGGAATAAGGAGTGTCTTCTAGTGAGTACAGTGTTTCCTTTTCTAGTAATCAAAATGTTCCCAAATTACAATGGTAATTGTAAAATTTTGTGAGTGTTTGAAATACCAGTGAATGTTATACTTTAAACAGGGTGAATTTTGTGATATTTTAATTACTTCTCAAAGAAAAAAAAATAGAAGATACGAAGGATTTTTAAGTTAACCTAAAATTTAATAGTATAAAACTCTTACTGGTTGGGAAGTGGTAACATAATATTTTCAAATAGCAAAGGATAAAAATTATGCTACAAATTTAAATTAATTGAAAAACAAATCAAAGTAAAAATTCAGGATGGGAAAAGAATTAAGGGGAAAAGAAAATGAAAAACATGGCCTAAAAATCAAGAAAATTTCAGAATTACTGGAGGAGTGTTGCTGAGAGATAGATAGATAGAGAAAGAGAGAGAGAGAGAGAGCGTGTGTGTGTGTGTGTGTGTATAAGGGGAATAAAAGGTACAGAATGTGATAAAAAATAGCTGAATTTATAAGTATTTATTGTATTTCTCTCTCTTTTTTTTTTTTTTTTTTTGTGACTGGCACTCAGCCAGTGAGTGCACTGGTCAGTCCTATATAGGATCCGAACCCGCGGCGGGAGCGTCGCCGCGCTGCCAGCGCAGCACTCTACCAAGTGCGCCACGGGCTCGGCCCTTGTATTTTTCTCTCTTTATGAGACAAAACCCAACTTCAAACATATATATTAATTATATGGCAATAAGGAAAAAAGTGTAATGCCTAATTTGAAATCAATTGAGAAAAATTAAGAGTGAAGAAAATAAAATCCTACTGGAAAATATAAAATAAATTACAAAGATATGCCAACAAATTGAATAACCTAAAAGAAATAGATAAATTCCTAGATATATACAACCTACCAAGTCTACATCAGGAAGAAACAGAAAATCTTAACAGAAAAATAGCAAGTAAGGAGATCAAATCAGTATTAAAAAGTCTCCCAACAAATAAAAGCCCAGGAACTGATGGCTTCATTGCTGAATTCTACCACACATTTAAAGAACTAAACCAATCTTTCTTAAACTCTTTTAAAAAATTTAAGAAGAGAGAATACTTTCAAACTCATTTTATGAGACCAGCGCTACCCTGATACCAAAGTCAGGCAAGGACACTCCAAGATAAAATAATTACAGGCCAAAATGTTTCAATAAAAAAAAATAGCAAAAGCAGAAGCTGAGAGGTCTCTTAAGGTCTAATGTTGGAAGTCACAGTGTCACATTGTCACTACATTAAAAAAAAAAATCCACGGTGAACATAGATGCAGGAATCCTCAACAAAATACTAGCAAACCAAATTCAACAGCACATTAAAAGGATTATTCTCCATAATGAAGTGGGATTTATCCCTGGCATGCCAGAATGGTTCAACATACACAAAGCTATAAATGTAATACACCACATTAACAGAATAAAGGACAAAAAACTTATCATTGTCTCAATATATGTAGGAAAGGCATGTGACAAAATTCAATAACCTCTCATGATAAAAACTCTCAACAAATTAAATACAGAAGGAATACATCTCAACACAGTAAGGCCCATATACAACAAGCCCACAGCTAACACTATACTTAATCATGAAAAGTTGAAATCTTTTACTCTAAAATCAAGAACAAGACACAGTTGCCCACTCTCACTTCTTCTAATCGACATACCATTCGAAGTACTACCCAGAGCAATTAGGCAAGAGAAATAAATAAAAGGCATCCATGTCAGAAAGGAAGAATTGAAATTTTCTCTATTTGCAGACTAAATGATTTTTTTTGAAAAATAGTTGACTAAATATATTTATGTAGTACAGAGGTGAATATCAATACCTGTGCATAATGTGTTATGATCAAATCAGGATAATTAGCATGACCATCATTACAAAAAATAATCATTGCTTTGTGTCCATTAACCAATTTCTGGCTAGTTCCCCACTCCCTCCCCTTTTCCCACCTCTAGTAACCACAAACAACTGCTTCTAGTAACCACAAACAACTACGGATAGAACTACCATACAATACAGCAATTCCACTACCGGGTATATACCCAAAGGAATGGAAATCAGCATGTCAAAGGGATATCTCCACCCCCACATTTATCACAGCTCTATTTACAATAGCCAAGAGTTGGAGTCAACCTATGTGTCCATTGTTGGACAACTGGATAAGGAAAATGTGGTATATATAAGTAATGGAATATTACTCTGCCATTAAAAAAAAAATGAAATGCTGCCATTCGCAGCAACACAGATGAACTTAGAGAAAATCATGTTAAGTGGCATAAGCCAGGCACCGAAAGAGAAATGCCACATGTCCTCACTCATAAGTGGGAGCTAAAAAATAAACAAATTACAAAAAAAAGAAAGATACAACAATCACAACAATATACTGAACTTTCAAAAGGAAAGAAACGAACTGAAATTACCAATTATGGGAAAGAGGGAGAGGAGAAGAAGTGATGAATTGATAAAGGGACATGAAAAACAATTACTTTGTATAATGTTGAACTTTAAAATAAAAGCATTTATATATATATATTTTAAAAGTCATGCACATCCAAGGAAAGATGAGATACAAATGCTTGTTTGGAACATTTGCCACTAAGCACCATATAAGCATGTAAGAAAAAATTAGCTAACATTTTTAATGAATTGCTAAAGGCCAAATGAGGTCTGGCATGAAAGTATAGACCCACTATGACAGAAACACACAAAGGAATTTGTAACAGTCACAGTCTTCACCAGATATTTACAAGAAAGATATGGTACAGGAAAAGAGTACTGAGAAATTCTTTGTTATGGCACTGGCTTGAGAGTGCAGGACTTCAGCCACTGATGGAAAAAATGAAGTCCTTCTAGATTTGTCTCCCTTACAGAACTAAAGGCTTAAACCTGCTGGCGAAATTGCAACTAATGCTGTTGCCAATAGGAAACTAGTAAAGACATAACACAGCTTGGGGAACTGAAAAGAAAAAGCATTTTCTACTTGTGGAAGGGAAACAGGAATCTGCCCCGGACCCAGACAATTAGAAACTGCCTATAGCAGGGAGCAAGGCATAATCTCTGAGATAGCTTCACTCTGAAACTCAGAGACACATAAGGCACGTAAGGACTAAAACTGAGGCTAGATAAAAACAATAGAGAATGCCCTGTGACACCCCTATCATCACCTGCAGGCTAAGTCTAGAATACCAAATGACAGCAGTATACCGCTGGGAAAGGGACTAGATCACAAACAAAGACCCTGTCTAAAGTGCAAGCAGAAGTCCTGACCTAAGGCTGAAGGTGGAAAAGCCATTGCAGACAATTCCATTGACAGATTAGCCCTCATCCTAAATCCAAAGAAACACAAGTGGAATTTGAATCCTATGATGCACTGAGAGTAACCATAGCAGCAACACCACAGCAGCAACAAAACAAATAACTCAACTCCTGACTATGCTGGTTTAACATCCCACACAAAGGTCCTAGAAAAAGAGAATCTATGCTTGTTTCCAGCCATAAAATCCATTTACCTTAATCTTTATTGTGTAGGCAAAATGTCCAGCTTTCAGCAAAAAGTAGTGACACAGAAGAAACAAGAAAAAAGAAAACAGTGTCAAGGCCCTAAGCAATAAACCAAACTAGATTCTGACATGACAAATGTGATGGAACTGTCAGATAGGGAGTTAAAAAAACTATGATTAAAATTGTAGGGACTGTAATGGAAAAGAATGACATCCGTGGTTAAATGTATAATTTCAACAGAGAGATGTAAATTATAGGAAAGCATTAAATAAAAATAGTATAAATAAAAAACACAGTAACAGAAACTTTTTAAAAAATGCGTTCTATAGACTAGACGTTTACTCTTTTACTAGACTGGATAGAGCTGAGAAAAGAATCATTGAGCTTGAAAATGATAGGTCAAAAGAAATTACCCAAAGTGAAGCAGAAAGAGAGAGAGAGGGAAAAAAAGAGAGTGGGGAAAACACAAGAGAGCATCCAATACTTGTGGGACTATAAAAAACAGTCTAGCATGCAAGTAACTGGAATCTTAGAAAGGATAAGGAAATAGAAATAGTTGAAAACTATTTACCCGTGCTTAATGGTGGAAATTAAATGGAATAAAAACACTTGATCCCCAAAAATGGATTAAAAAGGGAAATAAAACACAAAGAGTAGATGTAACAAATAGAAAACTGCTTAGAAGATAGTATATTTTAATCCAATCATAATAATAATTAACTTTAAAGTCCTTAAAACACAAAATAAAATACAGGATGGATTTAAAATAGCAAGACGCAAATATAGGCTATATAGAAGAAATAATTTTCCAATCAAATAAGATAGGTAAATTAAAAGTAAAATGATAAGGGCCAAGCCCATGGCGCACTCAGGAGAGTGCGGCGCTGGGAGCGTGGCGACGCTCCCGCTGCGGGTTCGGATCCTATATAGGAATGGCCGGTGCACTCACTGGCTGAGTGCCCGTCACAAAAAAGACAAAAAAAAATAAAAAATAAAAAATAAATAAATAAATAAATAAAAGTAAAATGATATAAAATATATAACATAAAAACAAAAATCTATAAAAAGGTGATATAAATATCAAACAAGGTAGACTGCAAAACAAGGAATAGTGCCAAAGATAAAGAGGGTCATTATGTAATTATGAAGGGATCAGACAACATAAGAGTCCTAAGTGTGTATGCACCTAACCATAAAGGTTCAAATAATAGATTCGAAAGTAGAAATAGATAAGCTCACAACTATATTTGAAGACTTCAGTACTCCTCCCCTAGTAATGATTGCAATAATTAGAAAAAAAATCAGTAAGGATATAGAAGACTTGAACAATACTTTCAACTACCTTTATCTGATTGACATTTGTAGAACACTGACCCAACAGCATCAGTATACACATTTATTCAAATATATATAGAACATTTACCAATATAAACCGTATTTTGGTCCGTAAAGAAAGCTCAATGAATTTTTAAAACTTAAATTATAAAAACTATGGTTTCTATCTATAAAGGATACAAAGGACTGAAATTAGAATTCCAAAATGGACAGACAGGAAAATACAAAAATGCTTTGAAACTAAACAACATGCCTCAAAATAAACTATGGGTCAAAGAAGGAATGAAAAGAAATATGATACAGCATTTTGAAATGAATGAAAATGGAAACAGTGTATGCAAATAGAATTTGTGAAATGCAGCTAAGGCAGTGATTAAAAGAAAACTTAGAGCATAAAAAATGTTACAAAACTTAATTCAAGTTTCCACCTTAGGAACCTACACAAAAAAAGAGCAAATTAAACTCAGATTAGCAAGAAGAGGTAAACAAGAAAGGTAAGAGAAGATATCAAAAAATTACAAAATTTAAAACTTAAAGTATTAATTCCATATACCAAATGAATTTGCATGGCCCATATTAAATTGTACTTATTTGTGTTCCAGGTGACTGCAATGATTTCAATTAGACGAATACTTCTCCAAAACGATGTCTCCGTTATCTAAAATGTGTGTGGGGAAAATAGGATAATTTAGTCAGGCTCCCTCAGCTCTGCTCTGGGTGGGGGGTCCAGCAGCACATTCTTAATTCTTTGTGAACAAGTTATGTGGGTGGAGTGTGCATGTGCACCAATGTATCTTTTTGGTTAACTGCTTTTGTGTGTTCTTCAGTTTGTGAAGCAGAAGCTGGCGGCAGAGCTCGTGTCTAAAAATAGAGCATGTTTACTCTGCTGGCCGCTGCTCAGTTTTTCTTTGTACTTTGCTGGTAGCAGTTGAGTTTCTGAGTTTCTCTTTGTACTGCCTACCTCATAGAAGTGTGTGTGCTGAATAAAGACTATTCCTTCTTCAACCAAGGCTCCAAGGACCTTTTTGCCGGTTACCTAGCTCATAGACCTGCATGTGAAGGGTTTGTGTATGGGCTTGAGGGGTCTGTGAGCACCAAACAGCCAGCCCTAGCTCTACAATGTGACTGTAACTGTCTGAAGTCAATCTACCTAAATGCTGCTGACAAAAAGCATGCAAATTTGTTTAAGCGCCGTGCTTCACTCAAAGTTCTCACATACAGGTGCACGCAAATCCCTGCTTCAATATTTGTAAGAGAAAAAAGAACACATTCTATCACTAACAACTGGCCTTTGCAGAACTCACCTTCTCAATTAAGTAATCCCATATTTACTGAAGTGCAGTCATTGGCATGTCAAGCCAATACTGTAAAATATTAAGGAGTAAATTAATCATTCAAATAAATTGTTTGGATACTATGTCTTAGAACATTGTTTGGCTTCTTAGATTTAGAAGAAAGGCTAAAATATAATTAACAAAACACTATTTCCTAAGAATATTTCTCCCCAGGAGTACTTTCTCATAGATTTGTATGAAAAGGTATTTATTATTATACAGAAAAAAAAGTTATATGTGTGTGTGTGTGTGTGTGTATAATTATTATTAAAGCAAATCCAAGTATTATGGGAATTGTCAAACCTTCTGAAGTATTGAATTTTGTAAAGGCAGCCATGAAATCAGAACAAATTGTGCTGCAATTTCAGGTATATGTTTGATTTTCAGGGAGACAACTAATGCCCTGAAAATTCTAATAAATTCAAAATTCTGTTACCTCTCTTTTAATTAATGATTTAATTTGCACAACTGTCAGTGAAGGAGAAAATAGAAATCATGCTAATGAAAACAAATGAGTATATTTTAATAATAGAAGAGAAAACATTAATATTTGTGATTTTAATCTATTACAAACTATAATTAGTTGATTCTCCCCTGAACTATGTTGAGCAGTGTATACAAATGAAACCATTTACAAATTATGCCTACAGCAAGTATTCATGCTTCTATTAACATTATGTTGTTTGATAAATTATCTCAAATATAATAGATAGTTTTTAGGATTGTTTCATATAATTTCTAAAAGAGTTTGTAATCCACAATATATAACATTTGCTAGCATAAAAATAGAGTATTTTTTAATTGCCCATAATAACTAAAACAAGCATAGTAGACTAAAGCAAACTTGCAAAGCTTTGTCTGGAAAATATCAAGGGAAGATTATCCAGCGATGCTTCTACAGATATTTCTACTTGGCTTAGCCTGTCTTGGCAACAGACTGATTTACAAACTCTTTTCTAGCCAGCCAATAAGTAAGGTCAGGGTTATGCCCTTTGTGAGGGTTTAGAATTGTCCCTTAAAGGAAAGATTAAGTAAATGTATGGCATTAGTTCTTGATCTGT
Source organism: Cynocephalus volans (assembly GCF_027409185.1). Classification (NCBI taxonomy): domain Eukaryota; kingdom Metazoa; phylum Chordata; class Mammalia; order Dermoptera; family Cynocephalidae; genus Cynocephalus; species Cynocephalus volans. Next base: position 160,880,823 of record NC_084478.1, on the reverse strand, counting down.
CCACTGATCCAGACACAATTTATCATGAGGTCCTCTGGACTAATCAGATCAGATGGCAGTAGTTTCTGGCAGTTCTTTGATTCTATGCACATCTTGTTTATGAAAGTGTATTCAATAAATATTGACATTCCCCCTATATCATTACTTATAATATCTGGACCTGGGGCAAGTTATTTAACCTCTCTTTACCCTCAACTTACTCTTCTGTATATCTTTTGTGGTTAAAACTGTAGATGCTGAAGACAGACTGCTTGGATTAGTATCCCAACTCTTTGCCAAAGGGATGCATATTTTTCATTTCCTCTTTTGTAAAATGGAAATAATAATGGTCGTTATTTCATATGGTTGTTGTGAGAATAAAATGCATTAATATTTGTAAAAACTCAGGATATTGCCTAATACTTATTTTGTGCTAGATGAGGGTACTTCAAAAAGCTCATGGAAAAATAGAATTAAAAGATAATACAAATCTTTCCATGAAATTATTAAAGTACCCTTCTATAAGTGTTACATGTGACTGCTATTATCATTTGTTAAAAATAACAAACACCATGCCTATAACACAGGCATTGCCGCTGCTGCTGTTGCTGTTACTGTTACGGTTATTACTTCATACTTAAAAGTAATATTTTGATTGTTTCTGAATGTGAATAATTTTTAAAAGGGAATATATTGGAAGCAATCTGGAAAAACTGTCACATCTGGATTCCAGCCTTGGCTTGGTTGGTAAATAGGTCTGTGACCTTCAGCAAATGTCTTTACTTCTAGGAACTTCAGTTTCCTCGTATAAAATAAATGGACTGGTGTGTATTAGTAAGTTTCATACTGGGTTCTAAGGATCCCTAGGTTTTTCTAGAGTTGTTTCACGGGCAACCATGAGGCATAGTATGAATCTGTAATAGTTCTGGGCCCACACTCTCAGTTCAATCAGAGCTGTTGAACCTTTATTTTATATATAGGGGTCCCACTAATGATTTGGTTTAAAAAAAATCCCGTTTCTAAAACAAGTTTGAAAACCACTGGATTATATAATCTTCTATAATCCCTAATGATGCTTAGAAATGTGATTGATTTTGGTGTGTTGATCTTATATCCTGCAACATTGCTGAACTCATGTATTATTTCTTCAAGATATTTTAGAAATTCCTTAGGATCTTCCATAATAGGAAATCATGTCCTCTGCAAATAGGGATAGTTATGTGCCTTCCTTTCCAATCTGTACACACATTATTTCCATTTCTTGTCTTATTGTGATATTTAGGACTTCCATAGCTTTGAATAAAAGTGGTGAGAGTGAATAAGTGTTTTACTCTTAGTGGTGCCTTTGTGTTTGGAGAATTTCTTTTAACACTTTTTTAACAGTGGATCTGCTGGCAACAAATTCTCTTAGTTTTCCTTTATCTGAGAATGTGTTTATTTCACCTTTTTTCCTGAAGAAAATTTGTGCCAGGTAGAGAATTTAGGACTGATGGCTCTTTTCTTTCAGTACTTGAGAAATATTGTGTCATTTCTTTCTGGCTTCCATGGTTTCTGATGAGAAATCCTCTGTCATTTATCCTGTTTGGGGATGGTGCTCATCTTCTTGGTTCTATACATTTATGTTTTTTGCTAAATTTTGGGAGTTTTCAGCAACTTGGGAGTTTTTTATTATTCTTTCAGCTGCCTTCCCTTTCTCCTCGTCTTCTGGGACCCAATAATGTAGATGTTGGATCTTTTGTTATTGTCCCACAGTTCCCTAAGGGTCTTTCACTTTCTTTCAGTCCATTTTCTCTCTGTTACTCACTTGAGATAAATTCGATTGATGTCATCAGTCTCACTGATTCTATTCTCTGTCATTTCCACCCTATTATTGAGTTTGTCCAGAAAGTTTATTTGAGTTATTTCATTTATCAGTTCTATGATTTCTATCTGGTACTTTTTGTATCATCTATTTCTTTGGTGAGATTTTGTGTTTTTCATTTATTTTAAGAATATTTGTAATTTCTCATTGAGCATTTTTATGACGGTTGCTTTTAAAGTCCTCATTAGATAATCCTAATATCTTATTTATTTCAGAACTTGTATCTGTTAGATTGTCTTTTTCATTCATGTAGTAATTTTCCCAGTTCATAGCATGACGAGTGATTTTTTACTGTATGCTGATCATCTTGGATATCATATTAGGAGGTTCTTGATTTTATTTAAATCTCTTAGTAGACATTCACCCTGTTTAGATTTAGTGTGCAATCCTGGCCTATTTTTGTAGGCTGTAGTTTCAACGACAATTCAGGTTTTAGAACCATAGCGGTACTGTTCTAGTCAGCTTTGTTTGTGTGCATGCTACTTAAAGGTCACTCTGTAAACCTGGATGGTAATCAATACTGTCGTTCAGTTCTCAAAACTTCACAAGAGTTATTCTGGTCATTTTTGCATTTGGATCAATCGGATGGCTTCCCATTATACTTATATACTGATGTGAACATCCATCCATACATACACACATATATGTATGCATACATATATGCCTGTGCATAAACATGCACATATCTTGAATAGTGATTTAGGAAATCTGTAATATAATACCCACTCTGCCAATTGCTGTTTGACCTTGAACAAATAATTTTATCTCTACAAGCCCCACTTTATTTTTTTTAAAGAAAGAATTCAATTAGATGGTTTTTAAGATTAACATCCCAGGCCTACAGATTCATAATTTTTTTTAATTAATTAATTTATTTATTTATTTATTTTTTATTTTTTATTTTTATTTTAATTTTTTAATTTTTTAATTTTATTTTGTCGATATACATTGTGGCTGATTATTGCTCCCCATCACCAAAACCTCCCTCCCTTCTCCCTCCCCCTCTCCCCCCCAACAATGTCCTTTCTGTTTGCTTGTCGTATCAACTTCAAATAATTGTGGTTGTTATATCTTCTCCCCCCCCGGTTTGTGTGTGTGTGTGTGTGTGTGTGTGTGTGTGTGTGTGTGAATTTATATATTAATTTTTAGCTCCCACCAATAAGTGAGAACATGTGGTATTTCTCTTTCTGTGCCTGACTTGTTTCACTTAATATAATTCTCTCAAGGTCCATCCATGTTGTTGCAAATGGCAGTATTTCATTCGTTTTTATAGCTGAGTAGTATTCCATTGTGTAGATGTACCACATTTTCCGTATCCACTCATCTGATGATGGGCATTTGGGCTGGTTCCAACTCTTGGCTATTGTAAAGAGTGCTGCGATAAACATTGGGGAACAGGTATACCTTCGACTTGATGATTTCCATTCCTCTGGGTATATTCCCAACAGTGGGATAGCACGGCAACCAAAGGAAAAATAAACAAATGGGAGTATATCAAACTAAAAAGCTTCTGCACAGCAAAAGAAACAATTAACAGAGTTAAAAGACAACCAACAGAGTGGGAGAAAATATTTGCAAAATATACATCTGACAAAGGATTAATATCCAGAATATGTAAGGAACTCAAACAACTTTACAAGAAGAAAACAAGCAACCCAATTAAAAAATGGGCAAAAGAGCTAAGCAGGCATTTCTCTAAGGAGGATATACAAATGGCCAACAGACATATGAAAAAATGCTCAACATCACTCAGCATCCGGGAAATGCAAATCAAAACCACATTGAGATACCATCTAACCCCAGTTAGGATGGCTAAAATCCAAAAGACTATGAACGATAAATGCTGGCGAGGCTGCGGAGAAAAAGGAACTCTCATACATTGTTGGTGGGACTGCAAAATGGTGCAGCCTCTATGGAAAATGGTATGGAGGTTCCTCAAACAATTGCAGATAGATCTACCATACGACCCAGAGTCATAATGTTCATGGATGGGTATCGTATTATATTTAGTTTCCATGAGAGATTTGGATGAGCATGCAGAATAGAGTCAAAGGCATATATTTGTTGTTACTTATGGGAAGTGTAGGAGAAGATAGATATGGACCTTCTAAAATAATATTTTGACACTTTCCCAGATTGTATTGTCATCCTCTTTTTATCCTTATATTCATATTTTAAATCCTTAATTGGTTGTCTTCAATAGGACTATACAGTCAGCTCTTTGTTATAATGAGAAACAAAAGAAGTAAATTCAATTACTTTGAGCTTATAAAATAATTTCTACATACAACTCTCACCTGAGAGAAATGGAAATTGGAAGTCTCAAAAACAAAGGGCCTGTGATTTTGTTCTTAATCTAACTGACTAATTTGTCATTTTATCCAGGCAAAACATTATAAATGCAGCACATAAAACATATTTAGATGACCATAGATGTGAGTGAAATGTGGAAATTTATGCCATGTTAATTATAACTATTCTTCTTTCAACTTAATATTTGATTCACATTAAAGGTGAAATATAAAGTTGAAAAGTTTATTTTCATTAACAGATTCTTCTTGCTTTATCACACATAAAATAAATATGCAAAGAGAAAGCACAAACTAACATTTTTAAAATTTCAATTTTATCTGTAAATATAATAGTTATGAAGCCAAGACTTCCACTTCGAGAAAATATGTAGTAACAGGGATCATATTTACTCTTCTTCTTGAAACAACTATAAAATCACAGAAAGTATCTTAAACAATAATTTATGGACATTTGACAGTGATCTCTGAGACATGGGAAGCAAACAAAATAGTCCTATAATTGCTGTAGTGTACAGACTGGAGAAAATTTGCAGGCTACAGTGCACAAAGGGAAGCCCAGACAGAGACTAGTATTCTCTTAAGTTGAGGAAATTCCAGATAAATATAAAAATATTATTTTTATTTTTATATTAACAATATAATTTGTAAATTGGAAATTTAAAAATACCATTCACAATAACATCAAAAGAAAAAAAAACACTAAAAAATAAACATGACAGTATGTGCAAGAACTGTACACTAAAAAGTACAAAATGTGGCTGGGAGAAATTAAACATGCTTAAATAAATGAAGAAAAATATCATGTTCAAAATTAAAATACACAATATTGTTTCCATACCAATTCTCCTCTAATGGAACTACGTATTTAACACTATTCCAGCATGTTTTTATTTTTATAGAAAGTGCCTAGATAATTCTAAAGTTTATAAGAAAACGAAAAAAGCCTAGAATACCCATAACAACTTTGAACAGGACATACAAATTTGGAGGACTTATACTACCAGATATAAAGGCTTATAAACCTTGTTAATCAAAACAAGGTGATATTGGCATAATGATGGAAAAATAAATCAACATAACTCAATAAAGTATCAGAAAACTTGACTCACACTTACTGTCAATTGATTTTTAACAGAGAAACCAAACCAATTAAATGATCCTGGAATAATTGGATTGCATATGCCAAAAACAAAAAACTCTCTACCCTCACATTATGCAATGTACAAACAATGGCTTCAAATGCATCATAGACCTAAATGCACAAGCTAAAACTATAAAAGTTCTAGAAGAAAATACAAGACTTTATTTCAGTGACCTTGGGTTTGGCAAATATTTGAGACTGGACACAAAAAACATAAGCATAAAAATTTTAAAAGTCAGTAAATTGGATTATATCAAACTTAAAAATATTAGTCTTTAAAATACATTGTTACAAAAACGAAAGGGCAAGCCACGGCCTGGGAGAAAATATTTGCAAAACATATGTTCAACCAAATGGCAGTGTGAAGACTTCCACAAACCCACCCTTCCATACAAACAACAAAAACACTAGCAACACATATCAAAACCAACTTGTTTTTAGAAAATTGGAAATTAACCCAAGGCTTGCTACAAACCAACGAGTATTTACTCAATCATAATAGAAACCTGACTACGAAAATTAGGGTTGCTGTGCTTTAACCTGACATAATCTCATCCCTATCTCCCCATCTCTGTGGGAGCCATGAAAACCAGCAACCTCATAACAATTGGAAGTGTGAAAACAGCAGCCTTGCAGCCAGGAGGGCATAGAACAAATATTTGAGGTGATGGATATACTAAGCACCCTGATATGATTATTGCAGACAGTATAAGTGTACCAAAATATATTGTACTCCATAAATATATACAGTTATGATGGGTCAATTAAGAAAACTAAATTAAAAAGAAATAGAGAGTAGAATAATGGTTGACAGAGGCAGGCAAAGAATGGGGAGAAAAGGGGCCAGGGAAAGCCTGGTAGACTGGTGCAAAGTTACAAAGTTACAGTTAGAAAGAATAAGTTCTGATGCCCTGGGGTGACAATAGTGAATAATATTGTATTGTATATTTCAAGATAGCTAGAAAGAGGATCTTGAATGTTATCACCACAAAGAAATTATAAATGTTTTATATGATAGATATGCTTACTATTCTGAAAAGGTCATTATAAAATATATGCATGTACTGAAACAACAAACTATACCCCATAAACGTGTACAATAAAAAAAATAAATAAATAAAAAGAGTAAATAAAAAAATGGTTCTTAGGTATAACCTAAATCATAAAAAGACAAAATCCTACAGTGAACATCATCAAAATGTAAAACTTCTGATCTTCAAAGGATAGTGTTAAGAGAATAAAAGCAATCCACTGACTGGGAGAAAATATTTGCAAATCACATTTCAGTGTATACTGTTAAAAAGCTTTCAAAACTCAATAAAAAGTAAATTTAAAAAATAATTAAATGGGTAAAAATATTTTAGTAAACATGTTATCAGAGAAGATATGATGGTAAATAAATCTCAATATCATTAATCACAAAAGAAATGGAAAATGAATCCACAGTGAGAAACCTAGAGAAATGGTGAATATTAGAGAGACTAAAAATACCACGTTTTGGAGAGGGTGAAGAGCAAAGGAAACTCTCATATGCTGCTGGTGAAAATGCAAAATAGAACAACACCCTTGAAAAACAATTTTTCAGTTACTGAGTCCCCCAATTCCCCCACTTTTTCTCTTGTCCTGACTGAAAAATAGAGTGCCTTGACTGCTCTGCGACCTAACCAACCACATGTTTTTCCCTGCAGGCTAGAACGCAAGCCAGGGCCTTGAATTTCCCAGACACTGATAAAGGTGTTTAGGTTGTTGCCAAATATACTGAAAGACACTAGCCCCAGCCCTGGGCCAAATTTCTTAAATCCTCATATAAATGTCATACCACAACTTCCTCAATGCACACATACCTAGATAGAACATCCCTTTCTATCATTGTCGGTCATGACAATATGCTGCAGCCCACCCCCCGCCCCCGTACGGAAGTTCTCCTAATAAATGCTTTGGATTGATCACAGTGGCATTTAATGCTTCTTTCTTTGGAATCCCAACTGGCCCCACCTCAGAATACTTTGGGGCAGTCTCTAGGGGCAAATCCAAGGTTTGTGGTTCGGCTGGGAAGAAACAACAGCTGTTTAAAAATTTAAATGTACACCCACCATATGACCCAGCTATTTCACTCACAGGTATTTACTGGAGTGAAATGGATGCATATGCCCACACAAAGACTGGCACAGGTATGTTCACAGCAGTTTTATTTATAATAGGCCCAAGCTAAAAACAATTCAACAATCGATTAAATAGTGTTATGGAATAGTACATAATGGAATAGTACTAAAGGAATAAATTATTAACATTCATCACAACATGGATGAAACTCAAAATAATTACGCTGAGTAAAATAAACCAACCAAAAAATGTGTACACTCTATGATTACGTTATATAAAATTCCAGAAAATGCAAACAAACAAATACATAGTGACAGAAAACAGATCAGTGGCTGCTTGAAAGTAGGAAGGGGAGGAGGAGCAGGAAGGAGGCATTACAAAAGGACACAGAAAACTCTGGGGGATGATGCATAGGTCTACTCGCTTGATTGTGGTGCTAACTACATTGGTTTATACTAATGTCAAAACTTACCAAATTGTACAACTTTAGAATGTGAAGTTTATTATGTGTCAATTGTATTATGAAGTTGTTGTTTTTTTAGTAAAAGAGTTTAAACAGACATTCCTTTAGGTAAGCCCTTGTTACACCACTTAAATATCTCTATGATTCTGGGCAAGTTAATACCTCTACTCCTCTTTATAAAATGGAGGATATAACCTTACCTGCTCACAAGGCTCATTAAATTATTAGGTGAAATAATATACGTAAATCACATAACACAATTCCTACCACATAACAAATGATTAATCAATGACAACTAAATTTAGTGTCTACATTGTCTTTTCTAGTGCTGCATACAATCACATTGTAGATATGTAGGAGTTAAATTTAACCAGTACTAATCCTTAGCTTCAACTTTTTTAGTATTGAGTATAATACCGCAATGACCATTCTTGTACATAATTTTTGGACACATAGACAATTATCTTCTGAAAAATCATCTGGAAGTGAAATAGTTATTTCAAAGAGCATGCATTTTTAGTTGGCATATAATTCATGTACCATAAATTCACTTTTTAGCATACAATTTGGTAATTTTTGGTATGTCCACATGGTTGTACCACTCTCACCAGTAATTCCAGAATATTTCAATCATTCAAAAAGAATCCCAATACCAGTAACTCTCCATTTCCCTCTCCCCCTAGCACAAGGCAGTTACTTACCTATTTTCTTTCTCTATAAATGTGTTTATTCTGAACATTTTGTACAAATGGAATCTTATAATATGTATCCTTTGTGAATGGCTTCTTCAACAGCATAGTGTTTTCAAGGATCATCTGTGAAGTAGCATGTATCCATAGTTCATTTCTTTCTATTAGTGAATAATATTCCATTGTATGGATATTTCACATTTTATCTACTCATCAATTGATGAACATGTGTGTTGTTTTCATTTTTGGCCATAAAGTTGGAACAATGTAAATATCTATTAATATGTTTTCATATATTCATATAGCGAAAATTTTCTCAGCAATAAAAAGAAATAAATTATCGATACACACAACAACATGGATGAATCTCAAAATAGTTACATTGAGTGAAAGAAAGCAGACAAAAATAGTGAATACTGTATGATTCCATTTACACAAAATATATAAAATGAAAACTATTGTACGGTGACAGAAAGCAGATCTGTGGTTATACTTCCACAATGGTGGTATCCTGAGGAGGCCAAAATGTTATGATTGGATAAAGGCGGCATTTCTTCAACACCCACTAAAACCACACCCCAAACTGACTTGCCACCCCTCCTTATCTCCTCATGTTCAATTCTCATGGTGCACATGGAAAGGAAAGGGTAGTTCCTTCAAGCCCTTCCCCAGAGCCATGCCTATTAAATGGTTCCTTCTGCTGTCTCCTAGCCCTCAACATTACCTAGTATTTTGGATTTCTTACCTATAATCCTTCCAAGCTGATATGGTCACATTCAAGTCTTGGTGGAGATGGGAATCATCCCATTTCCCTCCTACAAATCCCTCTGGTGCACATTGAAGACCATTTACTTCTTGGCTCCTGCCAGGCAACTTTTCCATCCGTCTTCTTTTCTCCAATATCCATGTAGTTCTCTTCAGTTTTCTGTTTCCAGTCTGAAATCAGTGCCTTCACTCTGTCAAAACTTCAGTGAATAAACTTTCTCTGCTGAGTATCCTAGTCTTGTTTCAAATCAGGAGTGTGTGTTCATGTCAGTAAACATATTATCCTGACATGGATTTTACCAGTGTAGTAGGAGAAAGAGCATATGCTAAAACTTGTTCAGGGTGTTTGCATGGAGGATACTCCAACCTAAAACCAATGGGTGCACCCAGGGTGGGTGGTGTTCACCTTTGTGTGGAGGTTCTGTCTATTGTAACAAGAGCAAAAAGGCATCGGACTGGAAAGAGGAAAGTAAGCGTGTCTTCCTTCAAAGACTACACAAGAGTCTGTGTAGAAAATTCAATCTAAAAAAAACTTCTACAACTATTCATTGAGTTTATGAAGGTTGTAGGATACATGATCAGTACACAGAAATCAATTGTATGCTTATATATTACAGTGAACAACTGAAAATTGAAATTAAGAACAGTGCAATTAAAAATATCACTAAAAATATGAAATACCTAGGGATAAATCCGACCAAAGTTATAAAAGACCTGTACACTAAAAACTACAAAACATTGCAGAGATAAATTAATGGCATAATGAAATAAATGGAGATACGTACTTTGTTTATGGGTTAGAAGATTCAATATTGTAAAATGTCAGTTCTTCCCAAATTCATCTACAGAGTCAACCCAATGCCAGTCAAAATCCCCAAAAGGCTTTTTAACAGAAATTGACAGGACGATTCTAACATTCACATGTAAATGCAAAGGACCTAGAATAGCCAAATAACTTTTAAGAAGTGGTTGAATCACAGTAACCTCTGTGGACCGTATCAATGTCAATGTTCTGGTTTTGACATTGTACTGTAATGGTGTACTGAAAATTTTACTACTGGGGGAAGATGGACGCACCTTTGAAACTTGCTGTGAGTCTGTAACTATTGCAAAAGAAACATGTACAAAATTGAAAGAAACAGTGGGAGGGCCAAGGATAGAGAAAGCGTGCCCCTAGAGTCCTCCAACAGGTTGACACTAGCCCCATTCTCTTTAGGACTTCACACAACTCAATAATGGAAAAAAAATTAAAAATAAACAAAACGGATCTAGAATCCTGATTCTTATTCTAGTGTTTGTTCAGCTCACGTATCTTTATCTTATAAATGAGAACATCAAGAAAGGCGTAGCAAAGTGCCCAGCAGACCTCCAGGTCTTGCACCATTTCCATGATTACCATCTAAACACAAGCAAACCGAGAGAACGATGTTATTCAATTATGCCTTTTCTTAGTGAACACCAGACGTTGTCCAGTTATTATGACTTCCTTTTATTAAATGCTCATAAGCCAACTTCTAAGGTGTTTGTTTTATCTTGCCTGCAATGAATTGTGTGAACATCATCCTGTCATGTCGTGTTATAAAAAAAAAAGCAAAACAAAAATTCACAGGTACACTACATTGCATAGGGCAGGTCAAATACTGATAAAAATATCTGGAAATAACACCCTTTCATCACCTTTTATAATCGTTTTCTAAATTTGTTTACCAAAAATCATTTTGAAGGATGTATAACTACCCAATAAAAGTTCGCCAAAGCATTAGTAACGCATTCATTGCATATTTATATTAACATATTGCAGTTGACTTTGTAAAATAACTCTTTTTGAGATCCTTAGTGATCTTCTTTTACATTTTCCACCACAATGAATAATAGAAAATTAAAGCTCATTAGTATACAATGAATTCATTTTATTGAAATTTTCCATTTCTGATGTATCCAGTGTTCACGAATACCCTGCCTCACAAGGGGTTGAAGAACACACTCACAGTGACTCTCCCACGTCACACGGCAAGTCAGAGACAGAACCAGGGACTCCTGGATCCCTTTCGGTTCTTGTCTTCTGGGTTTTGTGCAAGTGGTGTTGTACACGGACACTGGCTAAATTATGATAATAACCCTCAAGTACATTCTGATGATCTTCTTTACACTTTTAGCTGTCTACGGCAGGATGAAACAGCACAGAACACCAGATATAAGACGGAATCTGCTTGAGGTTTGCGTCTCCCTGTGGCCACAAAGAGCAATAGACGAGAAAGAAGTGAGGACTGGAGAGGGCACTTCCCACAAGCTCTGCATGAGATCGGCTGTGCGGCCTCAGAGATACCAGCACCATCACCTCCACTGCTGCTATCACCACACTGCTACTCCTACTAGCAACAGATTCACACACCAGGAACCTACTATGGACCAGGCTCCGGTCTAACGGGCTCATAGTCAAACGGGAAACAGACGGTACACCCAAGTTGGAATAATTCGGCAAAGGTTTATTTACAAAGGGACCATTTACAGAGAGGTGGGTACAGGGAGACCATCAGAGACAGTGCAGTAACGCAGGGCTGGAGCAGCCCAGCTGCTGTCGTGACGGACCCACAGGGACGAGACCAGGGAGTGGCTGCTGGATGCTGGAAAGATCCACGATCACTGCAAGGGAAAGGCTGTCTTGAAATGAGCAGTGACCTCCACCAAGACACTCAGCCCAAGGTGACTCACAGGGAGGGAGCAGGAAGAACAAGTCCCCAGCCCTCACTGTCTTCCCCCTCTGTCCCTCCAACTCTCCTTGGGGCTCCCCATCAGCCAAACCCAATGGACCAGAGAGCCCAGGAGCCCATGGATAGAATCCTTCCTAATCAGCCTCCCAGGGCAGAGCAGGGTCGGGAAGGGTGGGGAGTGGACCTGGAGGGGCAGAGGGAAGATGCCGAGCAGAGATGTCCTCCTCACAGCAGGCCCGGTGGTGGCCACCGTTATCAGTCCCTTTTACAGGTCAGGAAACTCAGACTCAGGGAAGCGAAATAACTGGTGCAAAATTGTGGAACAAGGTTCAAGTCCAGGTTCTTCTGGCCCTAAATCTCGTATTCTTTCTGGTCCTCTGGGCAAGCTGTATACATTCTCTAGGCTCCAGTACCCTCAGCTGAGGAATGAGAAAATTGGAATAAGTCATGTCACCTTTAAAAAATATGCCATGATTCTATAACACTCACTTTTAATACTATTACGATTCCTTTAAACTTTTGGTAATATTATGATTCTAGCCAGCCAGACTTACAACCCCACAGTATAAAACTATGTGTGCTGGGACTATCCTGGCTTGAAATACCCTTGTCGTTCTTTCTGATTCAGTCACCACCTGGAGAGTACCGGCCCCAGTCCACCCCTAAGAACAAAGCCCTTGGCTTAATCCAAAAGATTAGCCATGAAATAGGTTGCTTTAGACACAGGTAAGCCATGGAATGCAGATCATCAAGTCCCTCAAGAACCCCTGACTAAGCACATATTCCATGTCGAGCACTGTGCTAAGCACAGAGGTTTAAAGGCTAGTGGGACATGGTCCTTGTCCTGCACTTTTTGAGGATAACTGTTCTGTTCCTTGCCTTCCCAAAAGTATGTTTCATACCTGGCATATTGAAAAATGCCCCAAAGCAATTTCTGTCCTAACAGAAAATAAAGCTGACCCTTTTAATCAAGCATCCTGACTAATCAGACATTTTCTACAATGTTCAACATTTGTTTCCTCTGAGATGCCTAAAGCTAAGAAGTATGATCCTTTATTACTACGTTTAATATGAAAGTGCTTTAATGTCACATGAAAGATGCAAATATTAATTTGCAATGAGAAATACCTTCAACTGTACATATCAAAGAGAGAACAAAAGCATGGGTTTTTTTCATCCCATGGCCTGACAACTTGAAATAATATTATTTTATTTCAAAGAGGCTATTTTGGGGATCACTTCTGGAAATCAACCCTCAGTACCCTAGGCATTTAAGTGTTTAGAGGGAAAAAGAAAATTGTGCTATTAAAAGTTTTTTGTCTATCAAAATTTAGTATATTTTATTTCTCTTATTTTTTCCTGTTATCTGTGACAGAGTTAAAACCTAGCACACTGTGGCCATAAATAATTAGAATTGTAATTGCTCCTACATTTTTTTTTTTTACCTCTCGCCAGTCACCCCTATCCTGAGAAAAAGAATTCCCTGTTTTACCCATGTTTTAGATTCAATTATCTTTCCAACATCCTCTGAACTCTAAACAGAGAGGCACTATCTGAATGAAGGTCAGTTCAAAGGCATTAACTGAGACCCCGTCCACACATGACTGCGAGGTGAGTCCCCAAGGTGTCTTGTCCCTCTTATCAATGGGTGTCCACCAAGCAGGGTTTTTACTATAAAGATCATAGTGTTTGACATTTAAAAATCATCTTATCAGTATCTACAGCCTTAATAGAATGATGAATTTCATGAAATTATAAAGCAAGCAGAAATGTCATAAAGCCAATAACACACTGGCATAAAAGACGGTCCCCACCACACGACACATAACCCATTTCACTGCCATGCTGTTCACATTCAGCGTGTCAACAAGCTCCTCACACTTACTGCGGTTTGCTTTCCTTTTCCCAACTAATGGCTATTTTGAATATGTGCACTTTGCAGATATTGACATATATGTAAGGCATTCTTACAGCTCAGGTCATTACCCCAATAACATGAGCATTTAAGATGCATTGAAAATTTTGTTTTAGAATTAACTTTCCAGTCATTACATTATAAACAACTGTTTTCTGCTGTTTACTTACACATTCATGATATCTTCTTTTGCATACTGCTTTATGTGCTATAGGACATTTGCCCTTCAGAAGCACATGTTTCTAACATGGTTATATGTAAGTACAAGATGGATGGGCGTGGACATTCCTTCCATATTTACATTCACCAGAACAACGTGCTGACTTCAGCTCCATTTCTGACAGGGCCGTTTTGTTCCTTCCACAGAGGACACAATCCATCTCTCACGTGTGACTCATCACAGTCCCCTGAAGCCTTTGAATTAAATGAGAATCAAGAGCTACCACTGGCAAAACTGCTGGGATGTCACATGGTGGAACATGGAAGCCACATGCACTGCTGGGGGTACAACAGGAGGGGGAAGAAAGCAAGGTCAGAGAGGCTTCCACATTTCCCAGCAGCGGGCCTGGAAGTAGCAAAGTTTTCACCTTGCTACGCTTGGCGATGGGATAAATGAAAATTAACCACTGGCAACGACAGAGTAAAATATGATTTTCACTGATAATGTTTTCTTTCTATGAATTTTTGCAAGTACGTTTATTTTGTCCTCACATGAGAAGATGCTTACATTTTGCCTGGATCAAACCGATTAGTTAGGAAAACTGTCTGTGCTAAGCAATAACTAGGATTAAAAGGGCAAAAGGATCCCATGTGGTCACCAACACCAGTGCACCAAAAGCGTCCTGTAGAGTCACCTTGAGATAGCCCCACATTCAGTTCCTGCACCAGTGGAAGCTTACGGAGCAGCAGAGTCCATTTGGAGCATTTTCCTAGTTGATATCCATAAACATCTGTGCTCGGCAGTGAGCTGCAAGGGACACATGGATGAGTGACACATTGAGCATCTGTGGTCAAAAAGGTGTAATGTGGCATGAGTGAGAGAGCTTAGCTCAAGACAGCTGTGAGGTTTCTTCAAGGATCACAAAATAGAGATAGGGTCTATGGAGGAGGTGGTATGTCGAAGGGCTTTTGTGAACAGGAGAAATATTCTTTATTGGGAAAGAGGGAAGCAGTTCAAGAATGGGCGGTGTGGGGCAGGAGGCTGTGGGGAAGGGTGGCTGCTCCCCTAGACCCTCGCAGCCCCGACCATTTTGCAGTTATTGCACTCTTGTACCTTCGTCTGCTCACTGGTCACTCTCCCCCACAACACCATGACCTCCACGAGAGCAGGAACTTCCAGAGGTCCAGCTCCTCAGCCCCATCTGTAGCATAAAGCAGCACATGGCAGCCATACTCAGAGATTCATACAATTTGCTCAACTAATGCATGCACAGGTGCAGAAATGAAACTGAGAGATAAAGTGACTCACCCAAGGTCATGCACACTTCTGAGGTGGTGGAGTTGGCAATCAAACACAAGTTTGACTAACTACAAATCCGAGGATTTTAAACACTGCGTCCTGTGAGCCCCTGATGAGCAGAGTGGATGCAGACTAGGAAAGATGCTACAAAGGATTACCTCTTCCCATGAACACACACTGGTCATCGCTCCCCGTCTACCTTAGGATGGGTTGAAGACAGAGGCTGTCATAATTGCGAACAAAGTAGGGGCATGCTGAGACAGCCACATGTTCTGTGCATCCACTTCTGTGCTGTACATTTCAAGTGAAACAGTAGCTTGTATTCAGGTGTGTGAGGCCTGATAACAAGATCAAGTCAGAACAAGGCTCTGGAGTCCACAGACTTAGGCTCAAATCCCAGCGGGGCCACTAGCTACCTTTGTGCCTTGGGGCATCTTCATAAGCCTCTCAGCCCCTCAGTTTCCTCAGGAAATTATGTCACCTATGCCAGAGCTGTACTGTTAAGAGTCAAAGGAGATGATGCTTGTCACCCACTTAGCCTATCCATGTCAGTTGTTGCTACTCAAACAGATGTGCGCACCCTCCTGCAACCCAAACTCAGGAAGGAGAATTGGAAGGGACCTCCCCAGGCAGGAGGTACAATGGTGAGTGCATTTCACCAATCTGCATGACATTTTTTAAGGCTTATCATGAAGAGGGCTCTATTGATTCAATCCAAGGTTAGCGTGTGCCACAAAATTGTCACTGGAGAAGTGAGGATTTGGTCGTAGACTCTGCATGTTAGTGTTGTTGGTGGGATGTGGTGGGAGTTCACAGCAGCACACACTGTTCTGATTGGTCAAGGCCTGTGCCATCACAGGTATTCAATAATTTTACAATACAACCCCCCCCCCCCCCGCAGTTTCTAGGGCTTGCATCTGCATTATGACAAGCATGGGCAAAATAGATCTGAAAATCTGTCGATAAGCAAATAAGTCTTAATGTAAATTAGAAACAATTTTGAAGTAAAAGTAAAAACACTAATAGCAAAATGTTTCGGATGAAGATAAAGCCATGCTTAGCAAGAAATTTATTGCTTAAATGCACATATTAGAAAAGAATACAGAACGAAAATTAATGCGCTAGCTATTTATTTCAATATGTTTAGAGAAGAAATGAAAAAACAACAAAATAATAAAAAGAAGATAATATTAAACATGAGAGGCAAATTAGTGAAATAGCAAATGAATGTACAAAATAGAGGGTCAAGAAAGTTGGTACTTCACCATAAATAACAAAATTGATAGATTTCTGGTTTCATCAGTGACATGTAAAGAGTTTGAAAATTATCATTTCTGTCCTCAAAAAAAGAAACAAGCTGAGTAAATTGAACACCAACAACTTTTCTTGGATCCTTCAGAGAACTGAGGTAGCAGGATAAACCGCCATCCCCAAATCTATAAAAACAAGCACAGAGTCAGAGCCAAGAACCGCTAACTTGCAGCAGAAGCTGCTGAAGTCATAAACTGCTGAAAACACTTAAATGGTTGCGTGTGGCCTAGCCTGAGAATGAAAAACTTCTGGGGCCCCAATCTTAGGGAGAGTCCCATGCTTTCATGGGCTTACACTCCAGGAACCATACCATGTTCTCTCGGCAAAGATTAAGAAAAAATTATCTCATGCTTCCGGCAGGAGGAGAAGAAAAGTAACCACTTTGAATTACTCCCAGAGAGGTCTAGAGAGGAGATTAAATGATCACATCACAAAAAAATGATTGTTTTGCAATGATGAATATGCTAATTACACTGATTAGATCAGCACACATTGTACACATATATTGAAATATAACTCTGTACCCCACAAATATGTACAACCAAAATTAATAGGGGTTGGCATGTTAACTCACATGGTCAGAGCGTGGTGCTGGTAATACCAAGGTCAGGGTTCAGATCCTCTTACTGTCCATCTGCCAAAAAAATAAATACAAAATATTAATAATTTTAAAAAAGCCCTTACCCTTCAGTGGAAAATGCTTTAACTGAGCATTAATGTACCTAGTAGGAAGGGCATTTACCAAACTGGCATCCTCTATTCTTTCGTTTTCACCTAAGTGAGGGGAATCTAATAAACACTTTTGAAGTTCACAACTCAGGGACATAAAATCACTAAAACTATAATTGTAAAATTACAGAATATTTACCCTCTGACACACTTCACTATGATACTATAAGGACTCCCATATAATACAGAGGATTACAACTGAAAAAACTACAAGACACAAAAACAAGGACTTGAGAGGAATCTGAAGCCTCTGCGTATACAACTGCATCAGACGTTAAACACAGCCAAACTCATAGGTGAATTAACATAAAGCCTCACACTAACAGCTTATTTAACTTAGTTTGTATTATTCAATACGCCATGCCTGGTTTTTAATAAAAAAAATTACAGGGTATGCTAAACAGCAAGAAAAAGACACAGTCTGGAAAGACAAAGCAAGCATTAAAACAAGACTCAGATATGACAGAGATTTTGGAATTATCAAGCAGGAAATTTAAAATAACAATGATTAATATATTAAGGGGTCTAATGGAGAAGTAGATAATATGTAAAAATAGAGGAGTATTAAAAGCGGAGAGACAAAAGCTCTAAAAAAGAATCAAGAGAAAATTCTGGAAATTCTAAAGCACTGTAAGAGAAATAATGAATACCTTTGATGAGCTCATCAGAAAAATGGGCATGGCTGGAGAAGGAACTAGTGAGCTTAAAGATATGGCAGTATAAACTTCCTAAATTGTAGTACAATGGAGGAAAAATGAAAGAAAAAGAGCAAAATATGAAAATAGCCAAAAATCTCAAAATGTGTAACATATGAATAATTTGGATATCGGAAGAAGAAAAATAAAATGGAATAGAAGAAATATTTGAACTAATAGTGACCAAGAACTGCCTAAAATTAATTACAGACAGCAAGCAACTGATCCAGGAAGCTGAGAATACCAAAGGGAATAAATACAAAAAAGAGAATACACTCAGACAAATCATTGTCAAACCACAGAAAGACAAAGAAAAAACTCTAGAAAAAAAACAGAGGGGGAAAAAAAAAGCCTTATTCTACAGAGGAATAAGAATAAGAATTATAGCAAACTTCTCATAAAATACCATAGAAGCCAGAAGAGACTGGAATAAAATATATAATGTATTGAAAGAAAAAAAAAAAAATACCCGTTGTTAAAAGAAAAACTTTAGACAAATTAAATTTAGCAGAGTTCATTTGAGTAAAGAATGATTCGTGAATCAGGAAGCACCCTGAATCACTAGAGGTTCAGAGAGCTCCACCCAGCAGTATGGGCAGGCAGTATTTATAGAAAGAAAAAAGATGTGATATAAGAAATAGCCTGATTGGCTCAGCATTTGCCTTATTTGGGCATGGTGTAATCAGCTGGCAGCCTGCAACTGGCTGAAGCTCTGCTGCTGTGATTGGCTAAGTCTCACCTACTTGTTACAAGAATAAAGAGTAGACTAAGTTAGATTGCTGTTTGTGACATACTAAATTAGGTTGCAGTTTCCTTTGTAGGAACTTGAAGTACAAAGGCAGCTTTAGGGCACATTTAATTTAATTTAATACTACCAACATAGAATTCTACATTCAGTAAAATTTTTCATCTACAATGAAGGGGAAATAAAGACTTCTACAGGCCAATTCAACTGAGAAAATTCATTGCCAGAAGAGTTGCACTGTAAGAAATGTTTAAAGAAGTTACTTAGGTAGAAGGAAATGACATAAGTCAGAACCTTAGATCTACACAAAGAAAGGAAGAGCATCGGAGAAGAAAGAAATAAAGAAAAAATAAAATCTTTTATTTATCTTCTTAACTGATCTAAAAGATAATTGTTTGTTAAAGTAATAACAGCAATGATGTATTCGGTGATTATACCCTATGGATGAGGGAAACAAAAGACAACAATGTAATAAGGATAGGAAGGAGAAATTGGAAATACTTTGTTATAAAATACCTACACTACCTGTGAATTGACATGATGTTATTTGATGATGGACTGAGACTAGTCATAAATACATATTGCCAATGCTAGAGCAACCACTAAAATTTTTAAAAAGAAGTATAATCAATATGCTAAAAGAGGAGAAAAGAATAGTATTATATGTAATCTGCACTTAAAACCAAAGAATGAAGAAAAAAGACTGAGAAAAACAAGCAGTTTCCAATGAATACAAAACAGGTACAAACATGGTAGACATTAATTTACGTACATAAAAAAATCACTTTAAATGGGAATGGTCTAAGTGCATCAATTAAAACAGATTGTCATGGTGGATAAAAAAAGGATCCAACTATATGTTGTCTATAAGAAACCCATTTTAAATATAAACAGATTGAAAGTAAAGATATAGAACAAAGAAACTTGCTAACACCAATTTAAACAAAGCTGGTGTTGCTATATTAATTACAGACAAAGCTGACTTTAGAGTAAGAAAAATTATCAGGGATATAAGGAGATGTATCAGTAAGGAATCTCCAGAAACAGAAACAGTAGAGTGTGTGTGTGTGTGTGTGTGTGTGTGTGTGTGCGCGTGTGTGCAGAGGGAGGGAGGGAGGGGGGGAGAGAGAGAGAGAGAGATTGATTTACCTTAAGAAAGTGGCCCGCAGTTTTATATTTTGGAGTCAGGATTGCTTTGACTCTTTGGGGTCTTTTGCTGTTCCATATGAATTTTAGGACTATTTTTCTATTTCTGTGAAGAATGCCATTGGTATTTTGATAGGGATTGCAAGGAATCTGTAGATTGCTTTGGGTAGTATGGACATTTTCACGACGTTAATTCTTCTTATCTAAGAGCATGGAATGTCTTTCCATCTTTTGATGTCCTCGTTAATTTCTTTCAGTAGTGTTTTGTAGTTCTCATTGTAGAGATCTTTCACCTCTTTGGTAAATTTATTCCTAGGTATTTTATCCTTTTGGTAGCTAATTGCAAACGGACTTGCTTTTTTGATTTCTTTTTCTGCTTGTTCATTGTTGGTGTATAAAATGGTACTGATATTTGTGGGTTGATTTTGTATCCTACAACTTTCCTGAATTTGTTTATGAGCTCTAGGAGTTTTTTGGTGGAAGTTATGGGTTTTTCTATGTACAGGATCATGGCATCTAATGACAGTTTCACTTCGTCTTTTCCAATTTAGAGCCCTTTATTTCATCCCCTTGCCTGATTGCTCTGGCCAATACTTCCAATATTATGCTGAATAGGGACATACAAATGGCCAACAAGTACATGAAAATATGCTCAACATCACTAATCATCATGGAGATGCAAATTAAAACCACATTGAGATATCATCTAACCCCAGATAGACTGGCTATTATCAAAAAGACTGAGAATAACAAATGCTGGTGAGGATGTGGAGAATGGGGCACCCTCCTAAACTGCTGGTGGGTCTATAAACTAATGCAGCTACTATGGAAAACTGTATGGAGGTTCCTCAAAAAACTACAGACAGAACTGCCATATGACCCAGCAATCCCACTGTTGGGTATATACCGAAAGGAATGGAAATCACCATGTCAAAGGGATAAATGCACCATGTTCATTGCAGCTCTATTTACAATAGCTAAGATATGGAACCAACCTAAATGTACATCAGTGGATGAATGGATATGGAAAATGTGGTATGTTTGCACAATGGAATACTACTGAGCCATAAAAAAGAATGAAATTTTGCTATTCGCAGCAACATGGATGAGCTTGGAGAAAATTATGTTAAGTGAAATAAGCCAGGCACAGAAAGAGAAATACCATATGTCCTCACTCATAAGTGGGATCTAGTAAAGAAAGGAAGAAAAAGATCACAATATGTTAAATTTTCAGAAAGAGAGAACACAACTATCGTTACTAGAGGTGGGAAAGAGGGAGGGAGTTGGGGGGTTAGGGAGAAATTGCATAAGGGACATAAATACACAATGAATAATTATAATTTTTAATGATGAACATTCTAATAAGATTTATTTGATCAACCCATATTGAAAAAATGTAAATAAATAAATAAAATAAAATAAAATAAAATTTGCCACCCCCCAAAATGAAGTTGACCCACACTCACACGATAGTGGAGCCTAATAAGTCCTAAATGTGCAGGGCAGGTTGGCATGCTGAAGACCCAGGAAGGGGTTGTTGTTGCATCTTGAGTCCAAGGAAAGCCTGGGTGCAGAATCCCACTTCCTCAGGGGACTTCTTTCTTTTTTTCTCTTAAGACCTTCAACTGATTGGAAGAGGACCCACATTATTGAGGACAATCTTCTCTACTCAGAGCTTACTGATTTAAATGTTAATCTCACCTGAATAATTTCACATTGGCATTTAGACTGATATTTGACCAAATATCTGCATACTGTGTCCTAGCCAAGTTGACACACAAAATTAATTCTCACAAGGAACATTACATAAGGATGAAGAAGTAAATTCTTTAAGAAGACATAACTATCCTAAATGTGTGTACACTTATCCACAGAGTCCCAAAATACATGTGGCAAAAGCTGACAAAAGTGCACAGAGAAATAGATATACCCACTATTAGAGTTGGAGAGTTCTGTCAAATACATTTTTAAAAGTACATACCTATACTTATATAAGGAGACACTTTCATCAGAAGAAACAATAGGGAGTTTACCTCTATCTCAGAAATCTTTAAGCATTTCAGAATCAAAGCCAAAATATTAAGGATAACTAAAGGGAAGTTGGGCAAATGAGAAGAAATTATCAGAGGGATCTGAAAGAAAATATATCTCACTGTGGTCATCCATTTCTCAAAATAAACTGATAAGGGGAGATGTTCTGCATTGTAGTGCAGTGAGTAATAAAGCTGGGGGCCAAACAAAGTTAAGGTGTCTATGTGGATAAGAGAAGCCTGACTAAATTTTGGTCAAAACAAAGCAGAGACTAAGAAATAAACAATTTTGGATACTGTGTCTCTTCAAAACTCCTCTATTAGTAATTGATAGCTGAACCCAGCAAAAAATAAGCAGGGTGTTGGTGAGCTGAGCACCACAGTCAATAACCTCGATCTAAGTGAGATTTATAAATTACTCCAATGCTCAAGGCACATTTAACATTCACCAAGATAAACCACATTATAGGCCATAAAACACACTTTAAAACTTTTAAAAGAAATCATACAACATATATTCTCATACAACAAATAAATTCAATCAGAAATCAGTAACAAGAAGATAGCTCTGAAGTTCCCAAATATTTGAATATTAAACAACACATGTTAAAATAATACAATGAATAAAGGAAACATCTCAAGAGAAATTTTAAAATATTTTGAACCTAATGAGTATAAAATAATAACTAATCAAATTTTGTGGGATGCAGTAAAAGTAGTACTTAGAAAGAAATTCATAGCATTAAGTGCACATTAGAAATTAACAAAGGTTATTGATAATTTAACTACCAATTTAAGAAACTAGAGAAAAAAGAGCAATTTAAGTTTAAAGCAAGCCTGGAAATAGAAATAATAAATATTAGAGCAGAAATCAATGAAATTGAAACAGGACAGAAATAGAGAAAAAACAAAGAAACCTAAGCCTGTTTCTTTGAAAAAAAAAAAAAAATATATATAAGCCTTTAGATAAACTAAAAGAAAAAGAGAAAGAATAAGGTATCAATATCGTAAAGGAAAGAGAGATCATCACAACTGATCCTGTGTACATTAAAAGGATAACAAAGAATTCTGCTAACAATTCTATGCCTACAATTTTGATCACTTAAAACAGACCAATTCTGTCAAAGATACAAATTACAAAAATTCACACAAGGAGAAATAGATGATCTGAATAGATTTAAAACTATTACAGAAAATGAAGCAATAATTAATAACCTTCCAAAAAAGGAAGCACCAGGTCCAGATTGTTTCACTGGTGAATGCTACCAAATGTTTAAGGAAGAAATGAGATCAATTCTCTACTATCTCTTCCAGGAAACAGGAGCAGAGGGAGAACTTTCTAACTCATACAAAAACCAGATAAAGATATTACAAGAAAGGAAAACTACAGACCAATCACTCTTGGACATAAATTCAAAAATCTTCAATAAAATATTAACAAATCTAATCCCACAATATACTTTAAAAATATGCACCACGACAACGAGGGAATTATTCCATGTATTCATGACTCGTTCAGCATTTGAAAATCAATGTAACCTACATCAATATTCTAAAGAAGAAAGGTCATGTGATAATATCAATTGATGAAGATAATGCATTTGGCAATATCCACCACCCATTCATGATAAAATCTCTCAGAAAACTAGGAATGCAGGGAGACTTCCTCAACACAGTAAATAACATCTACAGCTAACATCATACTTAATGGCAAGAAAGTGGATGCTTCACCACTTTTGGAAACAAGGCAAGGATGTTCTCTTACCAATCCAATTTAACACCATACTGGAAGTCCTAGCCAGTGCAATAAGAGCAAAAGGAAAATAGAAATTATACCAATTGGAGAAGAAGAAATAAAACTATCCTTTTTTGAAGACAACATAATTGTCTACATAGAAAATCCTCCACAAATCAAGAAAAAACTTCTGGCACTAGTAAGCAATTATAGCAAGTTTGTATTATACAAAGATAATCTACAAATGTCAATTGCTTTCCTATATACCAATAATGAACATCTACCATTTAAAATTTTTAAAGACTATAATTTACAATAGCACCAATATAAAATGAAATACTTAAGTGTATATCTACCAAAATATTTCTATGATCGGTATGCTGAATACTACACAATTTTGGTGAAAGAAATCAAATATGATCCACACAAATGGAGAGCTATTCTTTGTTCATAGATTAGAAGACTCAATATTGTAAGATGTCAATATTTTTTAAGGTGGAAAAGTATTTTTTAAAAAAGTAAATGGATGGCAGATGGTGAGAACCAGGTTTCTCACCACTGGAGAGGGTGTTTACAGATAATCAAAGTGAATAGGTGGAATGATCCATGTGGTAATGGGTAAAGTTGGAGACATCACTATGAACTCATGTTTAGCCTAATATAGATACAGATGATTACATATGCAAATATGTATAGGTATGTGTATATACCCAGGTTAGTATACATACATACTATAGTGGATTGAATTATGTCCCCCCAAAACTCCCTGAAGCTTGAGTTGTGTCCCCCAAGTTTTACATATTAGGAACTTAGCCCCCACTGTGACTGTTAAGAGGGTGGGGAATCTTATTATGGTAATTGTAAGGTGGGGCCTTGAAGAAGTGATTGGGTTGTAGGACTGTGCAATAGTGAATGGATTATAAATGGTGGCCAGGGTTGTGGTTCTGAGAGCTTTAACAGACAGAGAGTCTGTCTTTCTGTCTCTCTCTTGCTCTCTCTGCTTCCACCATCTTGCAATGTAAGACCCTTGGGTCACTGTCGCTACCACCAGATGGACTTTGGACTTCCCAGCCTCAGAAACTGTAAGCAATAAATTTAATTTTCTTTATAAATCGCCCAGTTCCAGGTATTATGTTATAAGCAACACAAACAGACTAATACACGTATATTCCCATGCTCTGACAGCTGACAGCCTAGAAATAACACCTCAGTGAAAATGAGCACCTCTAGTGCTCAGATCTCAGTTTCTAACGCCATTCTCCAATAAAAGAAACAAGCATCCTTGAAGAAACGACTTATTCTAGTACAGAGGTAGTAAATATGCAAGATGAACCTGAAGCATCTTGTAGTGCCAAGGTTGTAAGGAAGTGTTCACCTAAACACAAAACACACACGCACACACACAAAATGATGAGGGTATGTCAAAGGGACACAGGAGCCAACTGAAAGAGCTATCAACGGCCAAATCTGGAGCAATTTGAGCAACAAAATTAAGTAGTATTGGATTATAACAAAGTATAAAATAAATATCCATGAATCCTCATATAAATGACTGAATAAACGCCTAAATAATTGTATAGGAAAAAAGACAAATCTCCTCTGAAGAAGAATTCCAAATTACTTATGTAGATATTCCACCCTGAAGGGGGCAGAGTTTAACTCCACATTCCTTAATGTGACTGCGCACACTAGGAAAGCAACACACCACACGGTGACTTCCTTTCAAAAAATATTTTGTAGAAAGGAGGAAAAAGAGTAACTTTACCATGAAGAAAGCTCACACACTCTACCTGAACCTTTTGATTAAGGTCAACATCAAAAGTCATAAGACACTTTGAGAATGCATACCCTAACCCCTGTCTAATCATCAGACACATCCCAATAGACAGATATCTTATAAAATACCTGAGCAAAACTACTCAAAATGTTGACATGTAAAACAAGGAAAGTCTGAGAAACTGTCACTACCTAGACCCTCCTAGCCCCTCAGGAGACATGGCAACTAAATCCAATGTGGTATTCTAAATTAAATTCTGGAACAGAAAAAGAACATTATATAAAAAGTAGGAAAATCTGAACAAAGTATGAATTTTAGTTAATAATAGTATATCAACACTGGTTCACTAATTTTAAGAAATTTATGATACTAATATAAAATGTTAATAATAGGGGAAACTGGGTATAGGTTATACAGAAACTCTCTGTACTATCTTTGCAATTTCTCTATAAATCTAAAATGATTCTAAAAATAAAGATTATTTTGACAATTCAACAAAACTCTGCCAAAACACATTAAGAATGAGAAACAGAATATTGCCATAAATCCTTTACACAGTAACAAAATAATAAAAATATCATGAGCAATTTTATGCCAATATACTGAATATTTAGTTAAAACATAAATTATTAGAAAAATATAATTTACAAAAAAGGATCCAGAAGTAATTTAAAACTGAATAGTTCTATTATTATTAAAGCATTTTCATCAGTAATAAAAATCTTCCTACACTGAAAGCTGCAGGTGCAAAGAGGTCACTGGCAGTTCTACCAAACATTCAAGAAAGCAATGATTCTAGCATTACACAAACTATATTCCCAATAATGGAAAAAGAAGATACAATTCCAAACTCATTTTGTGAGTCTAACAACATCTTGTTAACAAACTCTAACAAGAGCTGTCTAAGAAAGGAAAATTACATGTGAATCTCATTCAAAAGTACACATGCAAAAATCCTCACAAAATATTAGCAACACAAAAAAGGATAATACATCATTAGTTCATTGAGTTATTTCAGAAATTCTGGATTTCTTTTATATTAAAAATTTATTTTATGTAATGTACCACATTACCATATTAAAATGAAAAAATCATATGATCATCAAAATGAAAGGAGTGTAATCATTTTATAAAATTAATAACACATTCATAATAAAAACGCTTAGCTAAATTCCTATAAGAGAACTTTCTTTACCTGAAAACTGACAGCTACAAAAAGTACTTAATGGTGACACACTGAATAATTTTTATCTGAAATCTGGAACAACACAGGGATGCCCACTACCATCTCTTCAATTTAACTGAGATCCTAGCCAGCATGGTAAAGTTATATTCATTCAAAAGGGGGAAAAAAACCCTTGAGATAATACATATACGAGGATTATATGATTACGCATATAGGAAATACAAAGTAATCTAGATATGTTATTAGAATTAATAAGTAAGCTTAGCAAGTTCTTCATGACAGAAAATCATGAAAAGAATTGTATTTCTATATATCAGCAACATATAGAAAGTGACATTCAAAAAGATAACCTTTATAGCGTCATAAAAATATGAGCATTAATTATCTAAGATGAAACCTAACAAAATATGTGAAGACCTCTGTGCATAATACTATAAAATATTATTGACAGAAACTAAAATAGGCCTAAATAAATGTTAAATATACCATCTTTATGGAACGGAAGACTTAATATTGTTAAGATATCATTTACCCCTAAATTGACCTATGAATTCAATGCAATCGCAATCAGTATACTTATAGGTATTTCTCTGGAAACTGACAAAATGATTCTAAAATCTATATAGAAATGCAAAGGTGAAAAAATGATGAAGAAGCACTTTTGAAGAGTACCAGTGTATAAGAACATGGGTTACCATTTTTCAAAACTTATTATAAAATCGTAGTAATTAAGGAAATGTGATTTGGTCTATGGATAGAAAAATGGATGAACAGAAGAGAGAAGGAAGAAATAGAGCCTTGTATAAATGGATACTTGATTTATGTCAAAAGAAACACTGCAGATGAGTGGGGAAAAAAGATCAGTCTTTTCCATAAATGGCGCTGAAACAATTGGGTATCCACAGGGAAAAAATGAAATTGAACCCTGACTTCATCACATATACATACATCATTATTTTATTGATTATAGATCTGTACGTGACAGAGTCTTAAGCTTTTAGAAGGTAACATAGAAGAATATTTTTATGACTTCTTATAAGGAAAAAAATCTCATAAAGAAGATAAAGGAAAGCATTAACCACAAAAGAAAGAATCGATGAATTTAGTTACGTTAAATAGCAAGACTTGCATTCTTCAAAAGAAACCATAGAATGAGAAAAGAAGCCATAGAATAGCAAAAGATTATTGCAGAGTATTAACTCATATAACCAACAAAAGGTGTATACACACACCACACACACACACGCACACAGAGTCCATTTTCATAGAGATGGTCCCCAACTTAGGGAAAAAGTGCATGTATATATGCACCAGGAGACACTGAGAAGAATCCTTATAGTAGTACTGTTCCTAAAAGCCAAAGCTGGAAACCATCCATAGGCACATTATTGGTGAAGCTAGGAATAAATAATGTGGTATTTCTTCTCATCACCACCATAAGGGTGCCAAATATGGAAGAGTGTACCTACATTTTCTGAAATGACTACCATTTTCAAGTTATTTTTTTTTATAAGTACGGAAATTGTCAGAGCTCAGAGCAGGCTCAAGAGAAAGGTAACACATTCTGCTCCAGGCATAACTGAGATCTTTTCCCAGATTTGCTCTATTTTTAAAAGTATAAAAACATTGATTGTCTTACTTAAGATTTCACTTCATGTATTTTTAGTACATTACCATATTGAAATCCACGCAGAGATAAAGAAGCATTACTCTGTGGTTGTGATATTAATAGGCATGTTGTCTAACTCATTTAAATTTTATTCTCCTTATCTATTAAATGGTGATGAATCCAACTCCATTAGGTAGGAATGTATCAGCAAATAATAGAGTATCTGAATAACAGAGGTTCAACTGAATAAGGGTTATTTTCTCTCAAAACAGTAAAAAAAAAGAAAATCCAAAAATGAGCAGTTGTAGGCATCGTTTCAGGTACTCAACAATGAATTAAGGGACTCCATATCTTTCTAATTTTCTGTTTCACCATTACCATGTGGTTGCAAGATGGCCCCTGTTCTTCAAGGCATTACATTATGTGTCACATAAAGAAAGGCGGGTAAGTGAAGGAAACTTCTCCGACTACATCTGTCCCACTTTTCATCAGAAATCAAAAATATTTCACAGAACTTTTACTTCTTTCATCTTTTTGGCTAGAACTAGGTTCCAGGGCCATCTTTGGATACAGGCGAAACTGAAGAACCAAGAATTCATCTTTCCAGTCTCTGGAGTAGAAGAATTTTAAAAAGAAGAGGTTAAGAAATGAACATTGTCTGAGCCAATACAACACTAGGTAAATTCATCTTACCTACCTACGGCATTGTTAAGAGGATCAACTGTACTACCAGATTCGAAAATCCTTGAAACTTGCAAAGTGCTAAACACGTGTAACTAATTATCGTGCTCATCTTTTGGAATTAATGATCTTAAAGTTATTTGACCGAATTCAAATTATGGTTCAATGAATAAGTACTAAGAAAAAGGACTTACATGCAAACATTATAGTAGATGGTTAAAATATATCTATTTTTTATCTATTTTGAACATCGGCCAGCATCTGCTTTCAGTACACTTTGGGGCTTTTCTCAGGATAGAATATCTCAACTTAATGAACCAATGTTAAAATCCCTTTTTTTCTAGGAGAAGAATCTGGAAAGGTTGTCATATTATTTATCTCTGACTAAGGTTTCTACTGTGCGTATATGGAAAGCAAAGAGAAAATATTCTCTACAGAAATAAGCAAGGGAAAACTGATATTGATTTTTGCAAAGTAAATTCAGAGTAATTCTCACAGGCTTTGGGTGTATCTAGGTCACCGAGAAGAAAAAAAGACTGAAACATTTTGCTGACAGATAGGAGAAATACAGTTATTTCTTATACATGGTTATCAAATGGATTCAGAACCTTATTATTATACTAAGATTAATTCATCCAAATAGAATGCAGGAAAATAAATTTGACGACACTATGCATTTAGATCAGTTTTCCATGAAGAACTCATGGTTAAATTAACTTCGAAATCCCCAATAAAAGCACCTATCCAAAATTCAAATCATGTAAAAGTGCCATCTACTTCACACATCATTGCGTGGCCCAACACAGTACAGTGAGTTAGTCAGTGGTTATTTCCCTCTTTTCAAATTCCAAAATCATGAAAGGTACCAGACAGGCACACTAAGAGCTATCAGAATACTGGACTTCAGTATTGACCAAAGCAGTAACTTAGCAATTTCAACATAGGAATCCAATGGTCTAGAAAGAAAAACATCTTCATGAGCCAGGAATAAACAAGAACAACAGAAATAACATCACTGACTCCTTAATTAGTCAATAAAGCTTTATTAAGCACCTAATATGTGCCAGGCTCTATGACAAGCACTGGGGATGTAACGGAGAGCAAAACGACATGATATCTGCTGTTATGGTGCATACAGTCGAGTGCAAAAGACAAATGTTGAACATATAGTTAAACGAGATCATTCTTATATGCATCATTTATTAATCATTCAATAAATACAGCTACTACTATTTTGATGATACAAATATAAATAAACAAATAAATAAATGCAAAGGCCTGTGAAAGCATAAATCGGGAGGGAGGGCTGAACCTATTTTGGAGAGGTTAGAAAATGCTTCCCAAAAGATATGATAATTAAACTGAGTTCTGAAGGGTGAGCATGTATTAATTCAGCAAACAGAAGATATATGCCTTATTAGTTTCTACGGTGAATACTATGTGTAGATCGCTCTATTCATTAATTCCTAAAAATACCTTCCAATTATATGCTGATAGCTTTGCTCAGATCAACATCCCCTATTAAAGAGTGTTCTCCCTCTAGTTTTCCATCAATTCAGACTTCATTTTTTTGTTGAATATTTTTACACAGTTACTAGCTTCGCACAGAACTAGTCTCATTGACGTATAAGGATGTGGTGATTTAGATGATAATCTTCGACATACAAATGTCATATAAATTGGTAATGTTGCTGGGCAGGGCGAGACAACCAAGACGAGTGGGTCTCAATCTCCTCCCCAAGAGGGTTCTTGGCTTTGCACGAGAAAGAATTCACGAGCAAGCCAGAAAGTGAAAGCAAAGTTTACTGGGTACAGGAGCAAGAAGGAGCTACTTCACAGACAAAGCAGCAGTCTCTCTTCTGAGTTGAGGATAAGGGCCACTCTCTTCTATAGGCAAAAGCTTTTATAGGTTTTTCAAAAGTTAACCAAGCATGTGGAAAAATACAACTTCTGACCTTGGTTTATCATTTACATCAGGTGGTTCATTCTTCCTCTTATCTAAATGTTTAAAACTAACTGCTGTTTTGGGATGTCTGTAAACTATCTCAAGAAATTTCTTTTTGTGGTTCCTCATCACCCTTAGATTTCATGATCTGTTGACTCAATTCTTTTAGGTTAATTGTTGGGCCGAAATTAAATGGCGATGGCCATACTTTGTTTTTGCTTTTGTTTAATGTAAAAGAACACATTTTAATTGTTTTTCAAAAATGTTCTTGTTAACATACTTGCAAGGCTTTTATACAATCATTTCTTAATTTAAATAATTTAAAAAATTTCTAATAGTTTTAGATTTACAGAAAAGTTGCAAAGATAGTACAGAGTGTCTGTATACCTCATGCCATTTCCCCTGTTTTTATCTTACATTAGTATGGTACATTTGTCAAAACTAATGAACAAATATTGATGCATTATTATTAACTAAACTCTACCCTTTGTTCAGATTTCATTAGTTTTTTCCCTGAAGAATAGGCTTACTCAACTTACCCATTTTTGATTTACCATGCCAGTTATTGATTTATTTTCCATATGCTCTTTATAGTCCCAAGAAGCTTTTTGTAATTATTCTGTAAATAAATACTTGAGAGCACTTGGTGAACTATTGTTACTTAGAGGAAATTGTAAAATCTATAATGTAAAAATAGTGCAGTTCTAATTCCTCTCTTTAGTGAACAACGCTTTGACTTCCTTCTTTTTTTTTCTGTGCACAGTTTTTTTAAAAATTTATTTTTTGAATTGAGACGTAATTTACTAAACATATTTATAGGTTACAGAGTTGACTATCAGTATTTGTGTATGGTATTAGATAACCAAATGAATATTATTAGCACGTTCATCATTACAAATCATAATTCCTTTTTGTGTCCCTTATCCAATTACTCCCTAGCCCCCCCTCCCTCTCCCTCTTTCCTATCTCTAGTAACTGTAGGTCTGTTCTCTCCTTCTGAAAGTTCAATGTTTTATTGTGGAAGATCTTTCTTTCAACTCCCACTTATGAGTGAGGACATACAGTATTTCTCTTTCTGTGCCTGGTTCATTTCACTTAACATAATTTTCTCCAAGTTCATCTATGTTGCCGCAAATGGCAGAATTTCATTCTTTTTTATAGCCCAGAAGTATTCCATTGTGTATATATACCGCATTTTCCTTTTTTCTTCTTTAAGAAGGATATGCACATTTATCTGTTCAAATAGCAAATATATAAACTGAATAACAGATGAACAACAAAATAGAAGAAAACTGTAGAAAGTAGGGCTTCAAATTTTTACAAAAACTGGTGGTGTAAACATTAAAATTTACATATTTCATTTTATAATCTCTACAGTTGTTTGAAATAGCTCTCTAAAGTCTTCCAAAAGCATGTAAATATCAAATTAATTTCAACAGAATAAGATGAGTAAACTTTTCAAAGCCAAATTAACTTCTAAGCAAATTGAAAAGTCCACTTAAGAAAAAGAAATCAAGAACAGAAATTAAATATCTAGGTTTAGCAACGTAAGTTGCATAAAAAATCAATAAAACAATATAAACACAAGAGCACTTCAAAAAAGTTCGTGGAAAAATAGAATTGAAAGATAACGGAAATCTTTCCATGAACTTTTATTGTTGTTGTTGTTTAAATTTTTCCTTTTTATGAATTTGCTAAACTGTTTTCCAAAACGGTTTTACCATTTACATTCTGGTCACCAGTGAAGGAGCGTTCCAATGATCCTTATCCTTTTGGTTTGGTCAGTTTAAAGCCAAAGATCTATGATCTTAAAAACTAAGATCGTAGAAAATATTTTCTCTGACCATAATAACAGAAGGAAATTTAGAAAACTCACAAATCTGTGGAAATTAAACAACACCCCCCCCCTAAATAAACAATGGGTAAAATAGAAAATCACAGGGAAATTAGAGAGTACTTTGAGATAAAGATCAAAGTGCAACATATCAAAATGTATAGGATGCAAGGCTCATGCAGTGATTAAAGAAAATTTATACTTGTAAACACCTATACTAAAAACAAGAAAAATCTCAAATCATTAATTTTACCTTAAGAAAATAGAAAAAGAAGAGCAAACTAAATCGAAAGGAAATATAAGTAGGAAATAACAAAGACTACAACACAGAGTAAATCCCTTTGAAAATCTCTTTGGCAAACCCATCCACACCACATGCACAATGTATTACTAGGTAATTTTAAGCCTGTTTTGCACTCAACTTAGTCATAACAACAAACTTCCATTCCAGTCTAACTCTTGAAAAGATTAACACAAAATCCGATACTAAATGCCTAACTAAAGGAATAGCATACTAATTTCAAGTATAACAAAATTTACCTCAGTATCTACTGTACTAGACACCATGGCTTTCAAAAAGTAGGACATATGAGAATAATCACAATTTGAAAAGGCAAAGCAATCATCATATCCAGCCTCAGATATAAGAGTGGAAAGCTGGGTCATAACTTACTGTGTAACTGCCAAATTATTTTCCAAAGCAGCTGCACCATTTAAAATTCCCACCAGCAATGCACCAGTGCTCCAATTTTCCACATCCTCACCAACACTCGTTATTTTCCTTTTTAATTAATATTATCATAGCCATCCTAGTAGGTATGAAGTGGTATCTCACTGTAGTTTTGAGTTGCATTTCCCTAATGATTAATGTTGAGCATCTTTTTATGTGCTTACTGGCCACTTGTATACCTTCTTTGAAAATTTTCTATTAGATCTTCTTCCTATTTTATGAATTGGGTTATGAGACTTTTTTATTATTTAGTTGCAATTATATTTATATACTCTTTATATATTCTAGATATAGTCCCCTTTGTCAAAATTTTAGTTGGTTTGTTTGTGTTTTTGTTGAGCTTTAAGAGTCCTTCATATATTCTTTATACTTAGATCCTTATCAGATATTTAATTTGCAAATATTTTATCCCACTGTGAGGGTATTTTCCCAGGAGGCTGCCCCAACCCCAAGAAAGCTCCAAGGTGTGCAGGACAAAGGCACACTCCTGAGCCGATCCCTTATGGAAGTGCAAGACAGATTGACACACACAAGAATAATTCTCTAAGAACAAGGTCCACGCTGCTTCCTTTGGCTCCAGCAAGCTGAGCCAGGAATGTGGGCCCCTGTCATAATGTCTGCCACTGTGCTGGTTAGGAATGACCAGGTAAGTTAAAATGACACAAAACTCTTAATGAATTTCAGCGACTTCTTTCTTCTTTAAGCATTCCCCTAATTGTTGTGTTTGATTAAATTCCAGAGAGCCAAAAAGTTGATTCTGACAGTTTTTGTTAGCTTAACTGTTGCTTTAGTAGAGGGACAATTTTGGAGTTCCTTACTCTTCCATTTTCAGTGACATCCTGGACCATTCCTTGTTGTGTGATCTTATAAAAGGTGTGCAGTATCTCAGATTTCAAGGTCTCATCTAATGCAAAAAGAAGATAATATATCTAACAACGATAGCAGCTCCATGATGACAGTTGATTTGCAAATAGTCAATCACTTTTTCAAGTGTTTATGCAAGTATAGTTATCATGTTTCCATTTTACATTAATCAAATGAAATAGATATTCATTACTATATCCAATTGGTAGCAAATATAAAATGAAGTTACATTCGTTAAAATTGGTGTACTTCTAACATATTTAATATACATATATTAAAATATGTGTGCTTCCTTATGTAAATATAAAGGTTTGTCTTATAAGTCTACTGCATTAAAACCTAGCAATTACATACTTATATGTTGGGTACATATGTAGAATCTACAAATTTAGTGAGCAATCAATGGATACAAGGTGTAACACTAGTAATTAGTTACTTTAACTCCTCTATGAAGTTACCTTTTTAGCACAAAAAGTCTCCAGTGAGCTGAAGTTACTCACAGGTCCTCACACAAAAATGCGTGAGCTGTAACTGAACACAAAAATAAATTGTTTGCCTGAGGACCACATAACAGGTAAGAGGTGTCAAATGAACATACACAATAGAGGAGTGTATAGG
This sequence comes from Cynocephalus volans, assembly GCF_027409185.1. Taxonomy (NCBI): domain Eukaryota; kingdom Metazoa; phylum Chordata; class Mammalia; order Dermoptera; family Cynocephalidae; genus Cynocephalus; species Cynocephalus volans. The sequence continues at coordinate 160,845,790 of NC_084478.1, read as the reverse complement.
TAAGGAGAGAGACACAGTCCCAGAGGCACAGGTATTGTGCCTTACTTCTATGGCAATATTAAGGATTTAATAAGTAAAATTACCTGGTGTTTGGCTTTAATATTGAAATGAATTAAATGCATAGATGATATTATTATTATCCTACTAGGTAAATCTAGAGAATCAACTGAAAAAATTGAGACATTGAGAGTTCTGAAAAATAGCTGGATAGAAAAAAAATATAAAATCTTAGATAGATTCCCTATTCCCTATATACCAGTAGTAAGCCTTTGAAAATAAAATGGGGGAAAAAATAACCTACTTAGAACTGAAAATTGTTAAAAATCAAAGGAAATAAAGCAAGCAGTCAGGCAATGGTGGACTACCATGTTTCATACCAACTCTTCCCATAAGTATAATTACAAATATAGTGGACAAAATATAAAAACTTATGCATGAAGGTATTAAAAATGTACCAAGACAGGGAGAACCATGAGTCTACCATCTCAGAGAAAAAAGGGGCGACTTCAATAATTGACCCCCATTCCTACCACCATAGAGGCATTTGCGTTTTCAAAATATGTGCCTGAGGCACTATAAATTTGAACAGAAAATTTCATCAGAGGCTTAAATGCTCAGTTGAGCTTCCACCAACCTAACAGGGATGGAAGGACAGTAGGTTTTGGGGGCCCACCCTGGAAGAGGGCCTAGTAAAACTAATTAACACCCAAGATTTCAGTTGGTACCCAATATCCTGAAGAGTAATGGGTGGGATATTTCATGGAATCCTTGAAAAAAAAAAACTAATTAACACCCAAGATTTCAGTTGGTACCCAATATCCTGAAGAGTAATGGGTGGGATATTTCATGGAATCCTTGAAAAAATAGGTATAGCAGGCATTTAAAACAACAGATCCTCAATGGTATTATAATGCTATAGTAATAAAACCTTATACTCTTGGCTCAATTATTGACAAAGAGATCATTAAAACTAAATTGAGAGTAGAAATGCTCTTGCAAAAAGTAGGTGTTTGACAGAAATAAACATCCATAGATATACCGTCAATTTATAACATGCACAAACTCAATCCATATAGGTCAAATTTTGTATTTTAAAATATAAACCATCAATTAATTTCATCTAGATGGAGGTTCATGGTGAATTCTTTACTGGCAAACATGCGTATGTGAGGTTAATTCCACTTGGTAAAAAGATGTCACATTTCACAGAATGAGATGTGCATATGTGTACACATGTATACATATAGATGCATACATAGGATTAAGCTTTGAATTTGTTTGATCACAGGTAAGTATATGAGTGGACACACACTAGGCTGCTAAAATCAGTTATCTTATCAGTGACTGAATACAGGGTGTGCGAAGGGAAACTGTTTTTCCTTTCTTTCTTCCCTCTCTCTCTCTCTCTCTTCCTTTTTGCAACATCTCTCAGTTAGAGGAGTAAATATCCCTGTTTTAAACATACACAGATACACATAATTTTTATGAAAATAAAATATATTTTTAATTGACAAGAAATATCTTATTCAAATTTACTTAACTTTTATTTGGCTTTCAGACAGTACACTTAGTGCTTTTATTTGGATTGTTTTATTAATCTCATAACAAATGTATGATATAGTAGCTACAATTAATTCTACTTTATAGTTTGTTAGTATAATAGTATGAGTCAATATATGATAAAATAATTTTATAAAAATAGAAGTAAATTTGATGATGTTCCAGTTCATACTTAATCAAAAAATTTACTTTTGACATTCTTATGTAGAGACTACTTATGAAGAAGTTACATTGACCATGAGGAAGGATGAGGAAGCATATGAAGTAAGCTGTTAAAAGTGAGTTGTTAATAAAGAGTTTTGAAATGGAAGTCTTGTGGGAGGGAAATTACTAAGTTTTATTGGATATTCCTTTTAATTTTAATGGTGACGGTGATGATTAATCTAAGAAAAAGACAGTATATGCCAGCCACAGCGCCATATGTAAGAATTAATTAAACAAACAAAGGCAGGTATCGCAGGCCAGTCACAACTCCTATGTGTGAGAACTAGCTAAAAAAAAAAAAAAAAGGACAGGTGCCAGGACAGTCACAACCCCTGCCTGCCAAAATTCCCTCTATATGCTATAAAGTAATAATTTTCCTTAAAATTAAATACTGGGAAAACTAATGAGAGTGATAACGATATTATAAATGCTTACTTAATGCTTACTTATGTATCTGTCAGAGTGCGTGATGCCTATCTAGGTGGATTATCTCACTTGATCCAACAATCCCACGATAAAGAGCATATTAATTTTACATCACAGGTATGTCATGATGATCCAAAGAGGCAGTGTATGATTCTTTGGTATATGCAACCTGTTAAGAGACACAAAAACATAGCTGGATATGTTACCACAACATTTGATTCCATGCCAAAATATACACTTAAATATGACATGATTTGCTATTCGTTATTGATTTGCCTCTATCAGGATACACATACTTGAAATAATTTTTTCTCATAGCGACTATTAACTCTCACTATTCCATTACATGCTATCTTGTTTCAAGGTCTCTAGTGAGTCATAGGATTAAGACATAGCCATAGTCAAACTCTATAAACTCCCTTGAAAAATCATTCCAAAGTGATTACTTGGAAGCTCAGTGCTGAACAGCCCAGATACAAAAGTGTTGAAGTCAGTGAGAAAAACACACTGCAGAGTGTGTATAACATGATCGATGTGTTCAGAGGCTGCCAAGGCAAAACTATATGGATTAGCTTTGAAGAGACACAGAAACATTACTGTTATTATCACAATATTTGATTCTATATAAAGATATGCCTTAACACATGCAATTTTGGAATATTTTATAGTGCCCTGAATGTGCAAAATGTTAATGAAATGAACTAGACGATTAATATGGGCTAAATAAGAAGTATGAAATGAAAGGTATTGTTTTATTGCCTATTATCACTAGTAATGGTGAAAAATAATTGGCAATATTAAGAATATTAATATGAGAAATAATTTTAAAAAGATGCCATAAGTCATTTATTTCCTATGGTATTGCAAACAAGAAAAATAATGATAATAATGATAATCATTAACAATATTACCTATATATCTGGCTGAGTGATTAGTGCTTATATGTAGATAATACCACTTGAACCTGAAAAATACTATCCGATAAAAATATTATAAATTGCATATCACAGAATTGTCATGAGAATCCAATGAGTCAACATATGTAAACTCCCTTCTGAAACCTGAGAAATAACAGAAGCATAAATAGTTTTATCGCAAAATTAAATTCCATAAAATATACATATTTAATCATCATAATTTATTTCTTGCAGAATTCACTTTTCTATCTGCCAGATATGAAGTAAGACGAGGTTGTTAGACAGAGTGCCTAAAACAAAAGTGCTGCTTAGCTTCTTTCATCTGATTATTCATGAACATTCTGATTATGATGATGTAGTGTGTAGTTGGTTTTAATATCTCAGTGCCCCAAGCAAATATATATTATGATTAATCACCTAAAAAACCTAAGAAAATTTCTAAAAATAAAAAAACTATCAGATGTAATGTATTTTGGTAAGAGAAGCAGTATTTAGAAAAGTAAATACAAATAATAGCTTCCCTAAGTATCAGCCACAAATGTTTTAGAAACAATTGATAAAAGAAACTATCCACTAAAGGAAGAAAAAGTAAAAAATGGCATTGAATAAATGTAAACATACAAAACTTCCTCATTGTATATAAATACTGTTCTCAGGGGTATGTGGCGGGGCGGATGTTCACACATGCAATAGATCCTGGATGAGAAAAGAATATACTGAAAAATAGTAAATTAAATTATATTTGAAAGTGATTTTGTATTTTAGATATTGGACATAGTGTTGTCAGACTCCATATGCAAGGAAAACTAAATAAGAATATAAAAGAAAAACCTAATAAATAATGCCAATGAACAATATTTGATACAGTGAACTGTACTAGTAAATAAAACAACTATCAAAGAGGATCAATAGCTCAAAAAGACATGGGAAATTCATCAGTTGCAACTCATTTTTCACCATTAAATGAATGCATTAGACACATTTTTAAAGGTTGTACTTAAAAAGTCCAAAAAATAATAATCTGCTGACCAACAGATACATCCATAACGATTTGTTGAATAAGGAAAATAGCGACAGGTGAGTTCCCCTTTTTGTGAAATAAAGAATGAGTAAAGGTAAAAAAAAAAAAAGTCTTTGTGTTTATATATTATGGTTTAGTACATACATACATATGTAATTTTAATAAAAGTTTCTGGAAAAACAGAATTAAAAGATAATATGAAGGGCCGAGCCCGTGGCGCACTCGGTAGAGTGCTGCGCTGGGAGCGCGGCGACGCTCCCGCCGCGGGTTCGGATCCTATATAGAAATGACCAGTGCGCTCACTGGCTGAGTGCCGGTCACGAAAAAAAAAAAAAAAAAAAAAAAAAAAAAAAAAAAAAAAGATAATATGAATCTTTCCATGAACTTTTTGAAGACCCCTCATGTCTTCGTATATACATATATGTATATTTGTGTGTGTGTGTGTGTATTTATTTTAAGGCAGAAAAACAGAGAAATTCTCAAATTCTGTTTTTAATCATTAAAGCTAAGCGTACACTGTTTGACATTTACATGAAAGTATCAGGTTGTAATCTATTGCAGCTCAATCCACTGATTATGCATTAAATGTGTAATGTGAAAACAATAGAATAATAACTTAGAGCAGTTAATGGCAACACTTTGGAACTTTACAATAAAAAATATTTTCTATCTTTTCCCAGCATTAAAGTTTCTTTAAAAAGTTACATGAAATATGACTCACCCATACCACATGTGATGTCTATTAAAATATTTTATTACAAAAAGCTTTTAGCAACCAAGCTAATTGATTTCTTGACCCACTAAGTGGGACACTGAAATAGACAATTAAAGGTATTAAGATAGAAAACTAATAGGAAAAATGTGTACAGAGTAATCCAGTATTTGTAGCAGCAAAACAACCATAACAAACTAGCAATATGTTTGATGAATTGTTAGTATATAGTTTTATTGCTAAAATGCAGTTAAATTGTAAAATGGATTTGTGAATGGAGACTATTAAATTTTTTATTATGTAAATTTGCCCAGTTTTACTAAATGAGACTGAGGAAGCATTACTTTTACTCAAAATCAGTAGAGATAGTACATGTTAAAAAGGAAAATAAATGTAGATCACTTAATCTCCAATAATCCTGTTTCTGTAGTGTTAAAAGAAGATAATATATTTTCAATTATTAATAAATACACATATGTATATATATATGTATTTATATTTGTTAAACTTTACTCAGTGTTTACTTTATCCATCAGTTAAAGTTCTTGATGTTTTCATGTAGAGTATTTCATTAATTACTCACAACCAACCTGTGTCATGTAAACTATGATTAATTTTGTACTACGTTTGTCATGAGCATGCACCAGAAAACCTATGAAAACAGTTATGAGCTGCCAAGCAACATGATAACATACACAACTGTATTATCTGATTATTCAATTCACTAACAAAATTCATTTGTTTAAGAAATATTGATTTTGAACTTAAACTTTCCAGCATGTAAGTAATTTGGGAAAACCTATTTACTAGTTAATAAGACCCACTGATAAACTCCTATTCATTATACCAAAAGGTCTTGAGGTTGTTTGGCTTTCGGGTGGCTGTCAAGGCAACCTTGGATGATCTGGCATCAAAGTCATTCCACACTTTCTTTGTGAGCACCTGAATCCCAAAATACAGGAGGGCACCAAGGTCTAAGAGGCACATATCAAGCATAATCCCAAAGTAAGTACCACATGAATTGTTTGGAATAAGATACTAAGACACATATTTGTATGATGATGTGTACGAAAAGTTCTTTAAAACTGTGATTCATGAAAAAGAGAGCTGTTATTACCACCACCCCAGGAAAATCTAGAAATTCATGGCATTGAAGTTTTCTCTTCTGTAAACCAAAGATATAATCCATAGTTAATATTAAAATTGGGTTTCCGGTGTGGGTCTGTCTGAGCGAGAGTGGTTTAGTTGGGCTTTGGTCCTGCCTGGGAGGTCTTCTGGGCTTACTGGTTTGGGCCCGTGGCTGTGCAGGCCCAGCAGCTACACAGAGAAGATGGGAAAGGAGGCCAATGATGACAAGAAGCCAATGACTAAATTTGAACTGGAGAGAGAAACAGAACTTCGATTGGAGGTGGAGGCATCTCAGTCAGTGCAGTTGGAGTTGTTGGCTGGCATGCAGAGGTCTTTTTGGCACAGAGCCGACCTGAAAAAAGAAATCCACCTTCAATGTTGTAGCCAAGGTGGCTGTTTTCACTTGGCATGGCTGTACTCTACAACTGAGCAGCTGAACCAAGGTGGCATATATCTCCAAGGACATCCCCGTGTTGCTTTACTTCAACACTCACACAACCTTGTAGGAGATGTGGAGACAGGCATTAAAGGAAGAAGAGTGAGGTTCCCAATGGTGGCAGTGAGCCCCACTGATATGGCAAGTCTACTTCTGAACCATGCAGTACGTATGGGCCACCATCTCAGTTATGTAGAGCTAGGTGTGGGCCAGGGGTGTGTCCATCCCTGGTACCAGGGGGGCCCTACACTGAACAGCTAGCAAACATTGAAAAGGGCTTCTCTATCCAGACCGTTCTAGTGTATCATTATGTCTTTACCATTCCTGGCACGAACATCAACCTTTACAATAAGATCACTTCTTGTTTAGCAGATATGTTAAACCAAAGGTGTGAGGTGAATCGAAGGGCGTCTATGAGTAGCTGTGTCATTAACACCTGTGGCTGGGTCAAGGGCTCCGTTTAACAGGTCCTGTGCACCAGGGCCCCAGCTTTTAAGGTGGATGTAGTCGTAGTTCTGGATCAAGAACAACTGTACAGTGAACTGAAGTGGGATCTGCTCCATTTTGTATGCACTGTTCTGCTCCCTATATCGGGGGTGTGGTGAGCACTCCAAGGACTTCCGATGGGAATGTAGAGATGAGAGGATCCATGAGTATTTCTAGGGGTTCCCAGGCTGTTTCTATCCCCATGACATCCATGTCAAATTTTCAGATGTGAAAATATACAAAGTTGGGGCACCCACAATCCCAGACTTGGTTTGCCCTTGGGCATGTCTCAGGAGGATAATCAGCTCAAGCTAGTACCTGTCACCCCAGGATGAGATATGGTGTACCACCTACTGAGTGTTAGTACTGCAGAGGGTACAGAGGAGAACCCTTCTGAGACAAGTGTGGCTGGCTTCATTGTAGTAACCAGTGGGACCTGGAGCATCAGGTGTCTACTGTACTGTCTCTGGCCTCCTGTCCACTGCCCAAGAACTTCCCTTACATCACGGATATCCGGTTTATGTATCCTTAAATAAAGATCAGCAGGAAGGCTTGCTGCCTGAGGCATAGAGATCTACAGAGATTTTCTGGTCATCACCAAAGGCGGATGGGCTGAGATATGAGAATCTGTTTGGGCCAACTGACTGGCAAACTATGGACTAGTAGAAAACGTATATTCTACCTATTAAAACAGGTGGTGGTATACTGACTCTTCGAATCTTGAACCAAAAGGAAAACAGTGGGAATATAATTGGTTTCTTAGATCACCTAAGATGCCACTTTGAATTTTCTAGACCCTGGAGAATTCCATTTCTTTCACTGTACTATTATGTGGATTTATTTTAACACTGCTTTATATTCCATATATAGTATTTGCTAACTAATTTACCCAGAACAAAAGTGTGAATTAGAGGGACTCCTTCCAATAAAATTTGAACTTGGAAAACAAATTTATTTTAATAAGTACTTTTGCTATATCATAAAAAAATGTTAAAATTGGACAAAAGTAACAACAATGTTGATGATTAAAATTTAAAGACCACATACATGGGACGTTGACTGCTTGGTGTGTATTTATGGATAATCTCACTTGAACTTTGTAAAAGTTCTATGATATAAATGACAATTAATTTGAAGAATTCAACTTCTCTTGGAAATTGAGAAGAGATTAAAAACATAAGCTAATAAATTATCACATTTGCTTCAATGTCAAAATACACGTTTAATTATATTATCTTGAGATCCTCTTTAGAAGCCAATTATCTACATATTAGGGTGTGTGATTACCTGAAATAATTCTTCATATTAGCTATGATTAACCACTACTATTCAATTAATTATAATTTCATTCCTCAAGGTCTCAAATGAATCTTAAGTTAGGAGACTGCGATAGACAAACTCTATGAATTGGCTGCCACATGACTCTAAACTGACAATGAGAAGACCAGGATTTTCAAATAAAAGAGAACATCCTCCCCAAAGAACAAAAGGTAAGGAGTAGTTAGGAAGACCTCATCTCTAAAGCATGACTATTGTTTGAGTTGATCTCTACTATTGTGCATGCAATTTCCTGATTATGTTAAAACAATATATAGTTTGGACGGTGCCAACCATCTATTAAATACAAGAAAATGCAGTGAAGAATGACATTCAGAAAGATAATTTGGTAGGAGAATCAGCTTTATTGAGATATAAATTACATACCATAAAAATTATACACTTAATGTGTATAACTTAATAATTGTTGATAAGTTTACAGAGTTGGGCAACTATCACCACAATCTAGTTTTGGAACATTTCAGTCACCCTAAAGAGATGCTTCATGTCTGTTTGCAATCAATTTCCACTCCCACTCCCTGACCAAGGCAATCACTGATCTACATTTTTTCCTCTATAGATTTGCCATTTCTGGAGATTTCATTTAAATGCAATGATACAATATATGGTCTTTCTGTCTGGCTTTGTTTATTTAGCATCTTTTTTAGATTAACCCATGCTGCAGCATATATCAATGCTTCATATCTTTGTACTACCAAATAATATTCCATTGCACAGACATAGCACGCTTTGTTCATTCATTCACCCATTCATGGAATTTCCCCCCCATTTTTTAACTATTATGATTAATGCTATTATGAATATTTGCATAAAAGTCTTTGTGTGGATATATGTTTTCTCTTAGGTAGATATCTGGGAATAGAATTGCTAGGTTATACGGTAAATGCTATTTAACATTTTAGGAAATTGCCAAACTGTTTTCCAGTAAGGGACTTATTATCCAAAATACATAAAGAACTCTTACAACTCAATAATTGCAAGACAAATTACCCAATTTAAAAATGGGCAATAATTTAAATAGACATTTTAACAAACAGGACATATGTATGGCCCAAAGAACATGAAATGATGCTCAAAATCACTAGTCATTATGGAGATGCAAATCAGAACCACAATGAGATACCACTTCAAACTCAGTAAAACGCTACAACCAAACATCAGACAATAATAAGTATTGATGAGGATGTAGAGAAACCAAAACTCCCATACATTGCTGGTGGGAATGAAAAATGGTAATGTCTAAGAGGGTAGAGATAAAGTTTCTCGCCTCCCTCACACTTGCATAGGTTTTAATTTGCATTACTTACTTATGGTTATGAAGTTACAACATAAAGTTTTATCCTGAAGCTCATTCAGTAAGGAAACATAACCTTTTATGAGTAGTCAATATTTATTTTAGTATAAAATAGGCTATAGAAGTTGCACATTCCTGTAATATTTTCAAATATATATATTGATATCTTGTTTACATATTGACATTAATTTTTATGTATTTTACAATTGCTCATGAATGTTACTGATCCTAAGGAAAAGTTTGCCTATGATACCAACTAAATATGAGAATTGTGTTATTTTTGCTATTCCAAATAATTTCACTAAAATTTGGTAATTTTCTAATGAAAAATCAGACGTCTAAGCCTATATTGCATAATGACTTTACTTTAGTTTAGAAAGCTGTATTTCTCAAATAGTTGCCATATATTGATTTCTACAGTCCCCACAGCAACTACTAGACATTAATCTCCTTAATAAATATGAAAGTCTTAATAAAACTATTGCACATTGTACAAAGTAAATACAAGAATATGGTTTTAGTAAATCAAGCTATTGAGGAAGAAATTCTTCATAAGAATATTAGGATTTTGTTTAGCATTAAAGTAACAGTAATCTGGAGCAATTTATTAGAATAAAATGTTTAGGAAAATATATGAACTACAAAAGAGAGATAAATTCCCCATAATATTCTTCCAGAAAATTTTTCATTTATATAGGCCTTAACATAAACCTATAGTCTTAAATATTTCTGAATTTGTAAATTACTATTCATCAACGTTATAATGGTTATAATTAAAAAATTAAATGTTAAAAGTTTTTCTCTAAAGCACATAGATCTTTTCCATATTGCTGAAAGGAATATATATATTAAAGTGATAATGGGGAAGAATCTCAATATGAACATAATCATGCAATACTGAGGAACCCTTGAACTCTTTCAACATCGTTTCACAGCTACAAAAGGAGGATACATATACAAGGTTACATATATGAGGATACATATACAAGGTTAGGAAAGCTATTTAAAGCAGACATTCGGGTTGAAATTTAATGGCTACAAACATATTTATTTTATTTGAAGTCATGTTGTCTATAAAATATAATTTAAAATGCTTCAGCTACTAGAAAAATTATTTATCTGCATCATAAACAAGGCTTCAATTGTATTAGTAAGGCTGTAATTTAGCACCATATTATTTTTTTTCATCTGGATTTAAAAGCCTACATTGAATTAGCTGAGATATTGCACCTATTTAATAAAGCAAAGTATGTCTACTTTTCAAAAATTTTTGTAAATATGATGATAAATATACTTATACCAAAATAGTATCAGTTTATCTAAAATTCAAATGCAATTTAGTATCCTTTACTTTTTTTCTAAATATGGCAACACTACCATTGACTAATGCAGACTTAGAAAAACATCCATACATTGTAACTCATCAGCTACACAAAATACTACATTGAAATTGATACTGCCAGATCTCTCATTTATTTTTTTCTATTTATTTATTTTTTAATTGAATCATATTGTTTGTACATATTTATGGGTTACAGAGTTATATTGCAATATATGTAAACAATGAGTAGTGATCAAATCAGGGTAGTTGGCAAATTCATCATCACAAAAGTTTATCTCTTCTTTGCGATGAGAACATTTGAGCTCCTCTCTTCTAGCCATTTGAGAACATACAATAAGTTACTGTTAATTATACATGCCTAGTACTGCTGTACACCAATAAAACAATTTTTCCTATCTAGCTATAATTTTGTTTTCATTAACCAACTTCTCACTATCCTTCCTCCCCCTTTCATTACCAGCCTCTAGTAACCACAGTTCTACTTTCTACTTCTAAAAGTTCAACTTATTTTTTAGCTCCCACATATGAGTGTAAGCATACAGTATTTATCTTTCTGTGCCTGACTTATTTCATTTCACGTAATGTCTCCTAGGCTCATCCATGTTGCCCCAAATGACAGGAATTGATTCTTTTTTCATGGCTGAGTAGTATTCCATTTCATTTTATCTATTCATCTATTGACAGCCACATAGGTTGATTCAATAACTTGACCATTGTGAATAGTGCTGCAACAAACATGGGAGTGCAGACATGTGTTTGAAACTCTGATTTCATTTATTTTTGGATAGACAACCATAAGTGAGATTACTGGATCATATGGTAGTTCTATTTTCAGTTTTTTGAGTAACCTCCGTACTGATTTCTATAATGTCTGTACTAATTTACATTCCCACCAAAAGTGTATGAGTTCTTTTTTTTCCACATCCTTATCAGCATTTCTAATTTCTGTCTTCCTGAAAACAGACTTTTAACTGGGGTGAGATGATATCTCATTGTCATTTTGATTTGCATTTCTCTGATGATTAGTGATGTTTACCATTTTTTCATAAACCCATTTGTCACTTATATGTCTTCTTTTGAGAAATGTCTATTTGGGTCATTTGCCCTTTTTAAAATCAGGTTATTTGGTTTTTTTTGCTGTTGAGTTGTTTAACTTCCTTGTATATTATGGAAATCAATCCCTTGTCCGATGCATTGCTTGCAAATGTTTTCTCCCATTCTGCTAGTTGCAGCTTCATGCTATTGTTTCTTTTGCTGTGCAGAACCTTTTGAGTTTGATGTGATCCCATTTGTATACTCTTGTCTTTGTTGTCTGTGCTTTAGAAGTCTTCTCCATAAAATTTTTGCCTAGACCAATGTCTCAGAGCATTTCCCCTATGGTTTCTTGTAGTAGTTTTATAGTTCAGGTCTTACATTTAAGTCTTTAATCAATTTTGAGGTGATTTTGGTATATGGTGAGAGGTATGGATCTACTTTTATTCTTCTGCATATGGACATCCAATGTCCCCAGCACCATTTATTGAAGAGGCTGGTTTTTTCCCCCAGTGTATGTTCTTGGTGCCTTTGCCAAAGTTCAGTTGCCTGTAAATACATGGATTTATTTCTGTGTTTTCTATTCTGTCCCAGTGGTTCCTGTGTCTGTTTTTATGCCAGTACCAGGCTGTTTTAGTAACTATAACTTTGTAGTATATTTTGAAATAATGTAGTGTAATGCCTCTAGCCTTTTTCTTTTTGCTCAATATTACTTTGGCCATTTGGGGTCTATTGTGGTTGCATTTGAATATCGGATTTTAGGATTGTTGTTTTCTATTTCTGTAAAGAATATCATTGTTATTTTGATAGGGATTGCATTGAATTTGTAGATTACTTTGGACAATAAGGTCATTTTTTACAATATTTTTGTTCTAATACACGAACATGAAATGTCTTTCCATTTTTGTGTGTACTCTGTAATTTCTTTCATCAGTGCTTTATAGTTTTTATTGTGGAGATCTTTCACATCCTTGATTAAATTATCCCTAGATTATTTTATAGTATTGGTACCTATTGTAAATGGGATTGCTGTCTTGATTTTTCTGGTGGCTTGTTGTTGGTGTATACAAAAACTACTGATTTTTATATATTGATTTTGTATCCCACAACTTTACTGAATTCATTTATCATTTCTAAGAGTTTTTGGTGGAGTCTTTAGGTTTTTCTATATATGAGATCATGTCATCTGCAAACAAAAACAATTTGACTTCCACTTTTCCAATTTAGACACCTTTCTTTCTTTCTCTTGCCTAACTGCTTTGGCTAGAACTTCTAGTACTATTTGGAATAAGAGTGGTGAGAATTGCATACTTGTTTAGTTCCTGTTCTTAGAAGAAAGCTTTCAACTTTTCCCCATTCAGGATGAAGGTAGCTATGGGTTTGCCATATAGGCCTTTATTGTGCTGAGATGCTTTCCTTCTATACCTAATTTGTTGAGAGTTTGTATTACAAAGGGATGTTGAATTTTGTCACATACTTTATCTGCATCTTGTCAGATGATAATATGGTTTTTATACTTCATTTTGTTGATGTGGTGTATCATATTTATTGATTTGTACATGTTGAACCATTCTTACATCCCTGGAATAAATCCCACTTGATCATGGTGTATAATTTTTTTGATGTGCTGGTAAATTTGGTTTGTTAGTATTTTGTTGATTGTTTTTGCTTCTATGCAAAAATAGGGATATTGGATACAGGGATACAAGGAAATTGGCCTGTAGATTTCTTTTTTTGCTGTGTCCTTGTCTGATTTTGATATCAGGATGATGCTGGCTGCATGGAATGAGTTTGGGAAAATACCTCTGCTTCAATTTCTTGTAATAGTTTGAGAAAATTCGTATTAATTCTTGAAGTTTGGTAAAATTCAACAGTGAATTCATCTGGCCCTGGGCTTTTCTTGGTTGGGAGATTGCTGATTACTGATTTAGTCTTGTTACTCATTATTGGTCAGTTGAAGTTTTCTATTTCTTCTTGGTTCAGATGTGGTAGGTTGTGTGTGTGCAGAAATTTATCCATTTCTTAAAGATTTTCCAATTTGCTGGTACAGAGTTGTTCATAATATTCTCTACTGATTTGTTGCATTAATGTGGTATCAGCTGTAATGTCTCCATTTTCATTTATGATTTTTTGTTATTTGGGTCTTCTCTCTTTCCTTAGTCTAGCTAATGGTTTGTCAATTTTGTTTGTCTTCAAAAAACAACTTTTTGCTTCACCAATCTTTTAAATCATTTTTTGGTATCTATTTTGTTTAGTTCTGTTCTGATTCTTATTATTTCTCTTGGTCTACTAATTTTGTTGTTCTTGCTTTTTTAGTACCTTGAGGCACAATGTTAGGTTATTTATTTGAAATGTCTGCTTTTTTGATGTAAGTACTTATTGCAATAAACTTCCATTTTAGTATTGCCTCTTGTAGTATCCCATAGGTTTTGGCGTGTTGTGCTTCTATTTTCATTTGTTTCTAGGAATATTTGGGTTTTCTCCTTAATTTCTTCTTTGACTCACTGGTCTTTCAGGAGCATTTTGTTCAATTTTCATGCATTTGTCCAATTTCTACAGTTTTGCTTTTTATTGATTTTCAGTTTTAGTCCATTGTGAGGTTTTGGGTGACTCTGCAGCTCCTGAGCTGAAGTGGGCTACTCTGAGTGGGCTTTCTGGGGCTGTGGATGCACCCTTGCACCACTAAGGGAGACACCAGGTTGCTCTGCAGCTCCTCAGCTAAAGTAGGCTATACTGTGCAAGTTTGTTGGGCTTCTGGGCAGGCCCCTGTGCCCCAAGAAATGCTGGGTCACTCTGTGGCTCCCCCAGCTGGGGTGTGTGGCCCCTGGGAGGCTCACTCGAGCCACAGATGGGGCTCTGTGCCCTTGAGAGAAGCATGTGGGCACTCCACAGTTTCCCAGCTGGAGCGTGTGGCTCTGGGTGGGTTTACTTGATCCCCAAAGGGACTCTGTGCCTCTGGAAGAGGTACATGGTTGCTCCACTGAAGAGAGCAAGGCAATCAGCAGTGGCAAAAGGCCCCGACTGGTTGGTGGTCTGGTTCCTGAAAGTGCAAGCATTGGCTTTCCATGTCCTGGGGGTGGCCTCCACACTGTGCTGTCCCACCTGTTCTTGGGAGTACAGGGCACTGCTTTGGCTCAGGTGCTGTAGTCCCCGTGTGATGATGAAGCCTTAGGGCTGTGGAGATGCTGTTGGGCCCCAGGGCAAAATGCAGTCAGGTGTTGGCTCCAGTCCCAAAATGGAAACATGCTGTGGCAGCCCAGTACCAGGGATGTCAGCAAGAATTCCCTGCCTGGATTAACACAGTCACATGGACTTCTAGCTCCCCCACTGGGTTCACAGCCTGCAAGGGTCTCATGGTTCCTTGCAGCTTGGATTGTATGTGTCTGTGGTGCAACACTCACTTACCTTTTCCCTACAGGCAGGAGTTCCTCTGGTTCCCTGTTGCTCGTGGCTAGGAGATGGGGTGGTGGAAGGTGAGTACTTCTTTATGTTCTCTATGTGACTATTCCGAGTTTCTGTGCTAACTAGTGTTTCTGTGCTCACTAGTGTTTCTGTTACTCCTTTGATGTGCTCCAGTGCTCTCCTTTATTTATTTTCATCCAAGTGTAGTTGTGTATTCATTGTTTTGTCTGTCTTTGTGGGAGAGAAGAGGGGTAGAGTCTGTAATCGGCCATCTTCTTACCTATCAGGTATTGTTATTGGATAAAATAGAAACACCATAAAACTTAGCTAGAAGATAAAAGATTGTGAGTTCTGGAGGGATGATATGATGTGGATAAAATAAATTTTGGTTCCTCAGGAAATAACATTTTAAAATAATTAAAATGTCTCAGGGACTACACTAAGATGAAAGAACAAATAAAAGTCCATCACTAGTGTGCAAACAAAGAAAATAGTGTTACATAGGGACTTTTGTGCAGAAAAACAATTTGTCTGAGAGTCAGAGATGAAATAGGCAATCTGTATTTTCCCCTTGAGTCTTGCTCAGAGTTAAGAGGATTATAAATTTGCTTTCATCATTTTGAGACTTGAAATGAAATACTATAATAGAGGATTTCTGGAATGAGCACATTAGCTTTAAGTCACTTATCTTCCTTCTTCTCTTGGGATTCACAAGGAACACAAGGCAACAGACATACGCACTTCTTTAATGAAGCTAGGAGCAGCTAAAATCCCAGATAATGAAAAGGTGTAAGGGTGACCAAATGCAGCAGAGATAGGACAGTAGTACAACCTAAAGTAAGTAGAGAGGTTATGCCACACATCTCAGAGGAAGCTGACAGTGCACAGTTCTTGAATTGGAAGACGAGTGCCTGAGTTGAAATGAGTAAATGCCTGTATGCAATAATGGGAACAGTGTGTGAATGCTGGAGATATGGTTTTGTTTGTAGAAGCATAGAGCAAGCACATAGATAAGAAATAATTCGCTATGGATATGTATATCAAAACATCATGTTGTTATTAACAAGAAAGAAAATACTATCTAATTCAAAAAATAATAAGAATAGAGAGGGTCATGATATAATATTAACTACAATTCACCAAAAGAAATATAACAATTTTAGATATGCATGTAACAAATAAAATACCACCAAAATATTTAAATCAAATAACAAGAAATAGAGAAATGAAAAATTTCCTAATAGGATATAGCTATACATTTATCTTGAATATTAAATGTCAGTAAACATTTAAAAAATCAGCAAAGATAAAGAAACTCTGAATAATAAATAAAAAATAAATTTAATGATTAATTTGACTTCCGGGTCATATATGGATTTCTGAGTCCAATAATTAGAATGCGCACACCATAAAAATTAAACAGAAAACACTTACAAAATTGATTATAGCCTAGACCATGAACATAGATCAACAAATTTCAAAAGATAAACATCATGTTGAACCTGATTTCTGATGAAAATACAATGAAATTGTACAATTATAAAATTCATAATTTTGAAAATAAAAAAAACTTATAAATAAGTTAAAGAAGAAATCATAGTACATATTCTAAAAATAATTAGAACTAAAATATAATGAAAATAATAAATGCTAGCACTTTTCATAGTGCTTTGAGAAAACTTTACAGTTTAAATATTTCTATTAAAAGGAAAAAAAGCCAGTAATTAATTATATGTGTTCATTTTGAAGAAATAAAGGATTAAATAAATGCCCAAATAAAGTAGGAGAGATAAAATGACAGCATACATCTACATAATACAGAAAAAGACACAAAACTCAAATTGTTGATTATTTGAAAAAAACTAATAAAATGGGCAAATGTCTTGCAAGACTTATTGAAATAAGGAGAAGCCACAAATAAACAATGTTATGAAAATTAAAGGAACATAAATAAAATTAAAATAGGAATTAGAAATAGAGTACCAGTAAAAAAATGACATGCTAAGAACTGTGAAAACAGAACTTACTGAAGAAGAAATTAAAAGCTTTGATTGCTTTATATCTATTAAAGAAAATGAAACAATTGCTAAAGTTATTCCCCAAAGAAAATATCAGTCCAGATCGTTTTATAATAGGGTTTAGGTTATCTTGATTTTATAAAAATCCTTGTAGCTTTGTAGTATAGCTTAAAGTCAGGTAGTGTTATGCCTCCAGCTTTATTTTTTTTGCTGAGCATTGCTTTGGCTATTCGTGGTCTTTTATTGTTCCATATAAATGTCTGAATAGTTTTTTCCATTTCTGAGAAAAATGTCTTTGGAATTTTGATGGGGATTGCATTGAATATACCCAGAGGAATGGAAATCATCAAGTCGAAGGTATACCTGTTCCCCAATGTTCATCGCAGCACTCTTTACAATAGCCAAGAGTTGGAACCAGCCCAAATGCCCATCATCAGATGAGTGGATACGGAAAATGTGGTACATCTACACAATGGAATACTACTCAGCTATAAAAACGAATGAAATACTGCCATTTGCAACAACATGGATGGACCTCGAGAGAATTATATTAAGTGAAACAAGTCAGGCACAGAAAGAGAAATACCACATGTTCTCACTTATTGGAGGGAGCTAAAAATTAATATATAAATTAACACACACACATACACACACACACACACAAACCGGGGGGGGGGGGGGGGAAGAAGATATAACAACCACAATTACTTGAAGTTGATACAACAAGCAAACTGAAAGGACATTGTTGGGGGGGAGGGGGGAGGGAGAAGGGAAGGAGGTTTTGGTGATGGGGAGCAATAATCAGCTACAATGTATATCGACAAAATAAAATTTGAAAAAATAAATAAATTTAAAAAATTAAAAAAAAAAATCCTTGTAGAACATAGGAAATTTAGAACTATTTTTCAGATGCTTTCACATGTAAGGATACTAGAACAAGACAAAGGCAATAAAAGAAAGAGAGATCACATGGTTATTTTATTTTTTAATGCAAATTCAAAATACAACCCTAATAATAGCAAATTGCATCTGACAGTATTCAATGGCAAAGTTTTGTTTGTCAAATTATGTATATTATGTATACTCAAATTATGTAAATATGTAATAATATTAGAAAATCCATAAGTGATTTAAAATAAATGTTATGAATCATGTAATTTTCTCAATTAGTGAAGACAATGCATTTCATATAATTTATGTTATAATTATAAAAAAAACTCTTTATCATTAAATACAAAGTAATATCCTGGATTGGATCTTGGGGGAAAAATGCATTAGTAGAAAAGCTGGTGAAGTACAAATAAACTTGGGTTGAGTTAATAGTAATGTACCAATGTTAAATTCTTAGTTTTGACAAATGTACCATGGCAATGAAAAACGTTAACTAGAAGCTTGATGAAACTGAACTGTATTTGCAAATTTTCTGTAAATCTAAAATTATTAAAAAATAAAAAGTATATTAAGTCACCAAAAATAACGTAAAATGAACCATAGATTAAAATGCAAATCATTAAACTATAAATATTTTTAAAAAATAACATAGGAAAACTTCAGGATATAGGGCTTGATGACAGCAAAACCATGAACCATTAGAGAAAAAAACAATGACAAATTGGACTTGGCCAAAAACAAAAACTTTTGTTGTGTGGAAGACCTTGTTAACAGGATAAAATAGCAAAGTACAGATTTAGAGGAGATATTTGAAAACCACATACGTGACAAAGAACTCATTCTAGAACATAAAAAGAATTCTTAAAACTCATCAATAAGGAGAAAAACAATCCAAATAGAAAATGAAAAAAAGACATGAGGCATTTTATTGAAAAGGACATATGGGTTGCAAATAAGCTCATGAAAAGATGTTCAATATCACCAACCATTAGGGAAATGTACAGTAAGGCCACAATTAGATATCACTATATACCTGTTAAAAGAGCTAAAATAAAAAATAGTGACAACACTAAATACTGGCAAGGATGCAGAGAAACTAGATCTTTTATACATTGCTGGTGTGAATATGAAATGATACAGCCAGTCTGGACAATAATGTAACAATTTTCCAAAAATTATACACAGATATGTGTGTATATATATATATATATATATATATATATATATATACGCATGTATATATTTACCACATTATTGAGTATACCTGACACCTTTCTGTACTTATCCCAGAGAAATGGAATGGTATGTTTACATGAAATCCTGTACATGATTGTTCATAGTAGTTCTAACTGTAATAGCCCAAACCTGGAAACAACCAAAATGACCCCAGTAGGTAAACAGCTCAACACACACTGTGGTCCATCCATACTATAGAATTTAATTTCACAACAACTTTAGACTGTTCACAAGAGCATTATGCTAGGTGAAAAAAGCCAGTTTCAAAGGTCACATACTGAAATGATAAAACCACAGAAAAGGAAATCACATTAGTGGTTGCCAGGGATTAGTTATGGTGGGGGAGATGGGGTGATTGGGACTAAAAAGCAGTAGCATGAGGGAGACCTTTCCGGTTATGGAATGATTCTGTTTCTTCATTGTGGTGGCAGGTACATAAATCAATACATGTGATAAAATGACAAAGAACAATACACACATAAAGTCCCAATATAAAATTCCTGGTTTTGATATTTTACTGTAACTCTATAAGATGTAACCATTGAGGGAAACTGGGTGCGTATTCCTGACACCTTTCTGTACTATCTTTGGTACTTTCTATGACTCTATAATAATTTAAAAATAAAAAACTAAAAAATTGTTAGGAGGAAACTTATCACATACACAGATACACAAAATTGTTGAACTTTTTTTTTTTTTTTTTTAATCAGGATCTAGGTTGTTTGTCTAATGAAATATTTTTTTGTTTCATTGTAAGGAACCAAGGGGTTAAATGTGGCTAAGAAAGAGGTATGGAACAAATTACTTTTCCATAAATTTATCAAGTTTCCCTAATTATGGTTATAGTGAGATAACAATACATTTATCTCTTAAAAATGAAGACAATTCCTAGGTCTTTCCACTGTCACCAATATTCTTTTGAAATGGGTAATTACATTTGCTCAGTTTTATTAATGAAAACATTAAGAATAACTTTCATTATATTTACTCAGTGTTTACTTATCTATCATTCATTATGCTCAACATATATTTAGAAGTCATCTCATTTAATCTTGACTATGCCAATAATACAGAAATTATTATTAATTCTATATCATAGGATTGCTATGAGGTTTGAGGAGGGCAATCTGTTTAAAATATTTCTGTAACCTAAAATATGCAATAGACACATCACTGAATAATTATTACAGTGTTTATCTACACAGGTATCAGGGTGAATTAATTACTGCCATAATGATTTCCAAGTTAGATCTACTTTGAAACACACAAGAAGTGTGCATTTTTGTTAGAAGTAATGTTTGGTTATTGTGATTAGAATGTCCATATTTAGTTCTAGGAGTCTCTTAGTTTTCTGGGGTCCAAGTGACTGCCAAGGACTAACGATATCAACAAGGCAAGGTTGTTGTTCTAGTTACTGCAAAACAATTTTGTGCTATTTTGACAATTTTGAGTTAAGACCCACACTGCAGGGCTAATCCAGTACCCAGAGGAAGCTCAAAGGAGGGAATTTATTAGAGCAATGATGATCGCACTCAACAAAATATCTGTTCAGTATGCAATACCATCACTAAAACAGTGTGGTTTAGGCTAAAATTGTAGTAAATAATGTAATGTAACAGAATCAGAACATAAATATGTATTATGTAAAATTGAACCTTAGGTGGAAAAATATAGAAAAAATATTAGTCATAATCATTGACCCTCATCCCTTGGTTTCCCAAGTTTCCACCCTCTGGGTGCTAGGGCATTGCTGGGAGAAAGGATACCAATTCAGGGTCTCAACTTGGCCCTGAAACAGCTGAGCTAGCAGCCAGAGTCTCATTACACCTGAAGAATTTTGAAGGTTTTAGGCTGGAATCTCACCTCTTACCCAGAATCTCGCAGATTATCTCATAAAAGTACAGTCCTATAGATTTCTGGTGCCTGGGCTTCTAACTAGAGAAGATCAAATCCAGTCCATAGGGTCAAATGGCAAATTGTCTTGGAATGGTTTTCCTGGAAACAGACTCTGGGATGGGGAGTTGCTTGTGTGCGATGGACTGGGCAAAGCTCTTGAGAGTGACAGTGTTGAACTTTACCTGAGCCCTGGGTTTCAGTAGGTAGTGACAGTTAGGAATTCTACCACCAATACCACCATGACCATCATCACTGTCACCATCACCACCACCACCATCACCAAGACCATCATCACCATTATCATCACTGCCACCACCACTACCACCATCATCACCATCATCATCACCATCAACACCATCAACACCATCACCACCATCACCAGCACAACCATCACCATCACCACCCCTTCTGTTCTGGAAATGGCTAATCACAAAAGGCCATCCCACCCTCGTATGTTTACTTATTTCCAGACAAGACCCATTTCTATCCTTCCACTTGACCCCCCTAAGACCCTTGGATGGTGCCCCTGACTGCCTTGTCTCCTACCTCCATCAAACACCAGCCCCCCTTCTTTTGCTTTGAGAAGTTCCTCATTAATGCTGTTTCCCTAATGCAACAACCTGAATAAAAGCATCTCTTTAATTGTTAGGTGCATTATGCCTTTGATAAAAGACAGGCCTATGAGGGGGTGAGGAAGGCAGGTTGAGCAGTGGGAGATGCTGACCTGCGATAAGGCTGCAAATAAGGCCTCTGCTGATTCTCTGGAGGCTGCAGAGCTCAGATGGCTCTTCACTGTTGCCCCAAGTTGAGAGAAGGTTGCCCAGCCTTTGCACCCGAGAATTAGCCAGTCATCCTGAAAGGGAATAATAACCCAGAGCAAAGCACTTCTTTGAAGTAGCTGGGGATGGTGCCTGCACAGGGTATCTGGGCCCAGGTGTCCACTCCATTAATGAATGAATATGCATGAGTATCAATGAAGGAAAAGAAGCAAAGAAATCTGGCATAGGGTAGGATATAGAGGACAGTGAGGAGGAACAGGGGAAAGGGACCGGGTGTGTCCTCTACATAAATTGTAGATCTCTCAAGGAGTGTTTCTTAAGCTGTGGTTCACAAACTTTACTGGGCTGATCTGTTAATACATTAAGCTTGGTAACAAGCCACTCTCTATACTTTTGTTTCTGAAATGAACTAGCAATTTACTCATGAATATTTAATGAAAATAAAATTAAAAACCAGTTGACACTATTTGTTGCTCCCCATTCTTTTCTAGGAAAGGTTTTTCTTACTGAATTTCACATGAATTTTTTTCCAGCTTGGACTCAAGACAGAAATATTCCAAGTTAGCCCTTTTCTTATAGTCAGCCTGATTCTTTGTGCTATAAGAGTAAATATAAATCAAAAAAAGGAAGAAAAAATTCTCCCTGTTGAGAATAAGGGAAGAGACTACTCCCTCCCTCTTCTTAGTGCATTTACTTTTTAAAAACTTGTAAGTTCTTTCTCCAAAATGTATGTGTAATCATCAAGGAAGATAGCAACCTGATCTCAGTTTTTGTGAGAGGGTAGGAAGGTAACTTCAGCTAGAGCTTTGCTCAAAGTACAAAACTTACTCCTGACATAAAGATATGAGAAGTTTATTTTTCTTTTGGATATAGCCAATTATCTAACCCAGATGGTCACCATCTGGGTGAATTTAGGATGAACTGTGTGTGACAAATAGTACTGTCAACTAACGTAGGGACTAGTTACTGTTTATCTTGAGAACACTCATGTAGTGTGTTGTATCTGCGTGGCTACATAAAAGGTGACATTCTTTCTGTCTTTGTCATCTCTTAGCAGGTTGCCTGTGATGTGCATCACATTCCATTTTAATGCTTATTCAGTAATAAAACTTTTCTTTCTCTCTACCTGCATAGAAAGGTTTTTTGGGTTGGGAGGATATTTTGTTTCAAAATCTATTTCCTCAACAGTGCATCTTCTTTCCTTCCTTCCTAAAGCATTTACTGAGCTCCTATTCTGTGTCAGGTATTATGCTGGACCCTCTGGAAGAGACAAAACCTTCTTTCATATCTTCCTAACCTCAATCACTGCCATCATGAAGCACAGATGACTTTGCTAGTACAATGTCAGTGGGAGGGGAGAGGCAAAATGCAGACTACAGTTAGTTGAGAAAGGAATGTTCATTGAGTATGTGAAGACAACATTGTGTAAACTGCTCTTTCTAGATTCTAGAGGTCTACAACTAGAATCTACAAGCATTGCTATGCAGAGTAGAGAAATAAGTTGGTGGCTAGAGAGAGACATAGGATAGGGGCAGAATATTTTGTTTTGCAGTTTACTCTTTACTGGGAGAGACTGAGCATATTTAAATGCTGATGAGAAGGAATAGGAAGCCTGAGACAAGACAATATACAGTAGATAGGAACATTTTGAATTAAAATCCCTGAGGTGGTGGTAAAAAATCAGATTTGCCACAGACTAAAGGAAGACCTCTTGTGATTTTGGAGGGGAAGGGATGGAGCAGGAGGCCACATAATTGTGAACAGCTGGATTGAACCCCATTTGCCTTTTGGTGATCTGGACCCTGACATACCCACTGCTTCCTCCACGACCACTACTACCACACACACTCATGCAGAAGCAATCCCGTGCCCTTTTCCTTCTTGTCTTTGGATAAAGAGTTATGGAAGGCAATTGTCTTCCATGCTCAGTCCTGACCCAGTCCTTATCCCCAGTGTCTGGCTGTGGACCTGCCAGTGTGGCCCCCAAACCTGAGAATCCCACTGCCTCCCTTCTCATACCCATTCCTTTCCTTTCTCCCTCCTCACTATCAGAGAACTTGCACAGTCACATACCCATGTGGATGACACAATTAAGCCCACAACAGAGGGGCTTTTCACAACTCAGTGACTTTGTTTTAATCATCATTGTTTGTGGAAGATTTGGTCTCTGCAGTGTTGGCCATTTCTCAGCAGCCACCTCTGTAGAAGCAGAAAATCTTTCTGAAATCTGGCGTTCACTCTGTGGTTACTGGCTGTACAGGTCACTTGAAGTGGTGGGGTTCTTTAGGCCTCTGAGGCTTGGTCTGGCTCATTCTGACTCAGTTTCTCATTCAGCCTTTGGTAATGGCCTAATAGTTGTTGACCTTTTGCTGCCTTAGGATTGTTTAAAGTGATGGTAGTTGTCAGAGATTATTCTCTCAAACTCCCTTAAATACTGCTGGCTACTTTTACCCTCATGGTTATCTTCTACACATGTAGGGAAACGGGGTGCTGTCAGAAAGGCATGGGCTTAGAGGATGTGGGATGGATGGGAAGGGGGGTTTCATGAGCATGGTGTGGGCTGAGGAGGGGATGTGTGCCACATCAAGATAGGGTAGGAGAATTGGGAGCGGGGGATAGATATGGAAGAAAAGGAATCACGTGGGTAGCATAACCTGACCTTGCCACTACCACTGGACTTGAGTTCACAGGGGGTCTTTACTGCCTCTCCTTTGGTATCTGGGGTTGGTTACTACATGCCTGGTATGGCTTAATCCATAGCTGTGTTTGGCTTCTCTGATTTGCCAGTTACCACTTCCATGTTGATGACAAGCAGTGGTGTAGCTCAGGGTGCCTATCCTTCCATATATATATATTTCTCCGAGAACAATGAAGAGCCACACCTTTAGGATTTGTTAGGTCAGCAGGTAATTCCCCTCCAGCCAGTGGTAGCTGTGAGATGGCTTAGACATTGCAAAGAACCACTCTTGACACCTAGGTGGGGGAAGAACCAATGCTGGGGAGGACAAGATGCTCAGGTAGAGATAAGGGGTTAATGTGGCCATATTTAAGTCTTGGTGGAGATGGGAATTATCCCACTTCCTTTAAACAAAATTTCCCTTATGTGTCTTATAGACCATTCACTTCTTGGCTAATACCAGGCAACCTTCCCATCCTACCTCCTTTTCCCATGCCCATTTAGATCTCCTTACTTTTCGGTTTTAAGTCTGACATCAGAGCCTTCAGTCTGTCAAGACTTCTATAAGTAGATTTATTCTACTGGGTCTCCTGTCATGCATCAAATCTGGGGTTTGTGTTCATCTCAGTAGGTGTAGTACCCAGACTTAGGTTTAGCAATTAGAATCAGAAGAAGATGTTTTACCAATGCAGGATGCTACAACTAAGATGAACTTATGCATCCTGGTTACATTTAACATTGTACTAGAGGTTCTACACAGTATGACAAGGAGATAAAAAGCATCCAGATTGCAAAGGGAAAAGTGTAACTGTCTTTTTTTTCTTTTTTTTAGAGACTACATGATAGAACATGTTAAAAATTCTGCCAATCTAAATAATCTAAACAATCAAAAAACCTTATGGAAATCTAAACATATCTAAAAGTGCTTCTAAATGTTTCTAAAATTAAGTTTAGAAAGGTTGTAGGATAGAAGATCAACACACAAAACTCAATTATATTTGCATATACTAGAAATAAGCAATGGGAGAGTAAAGTAAAAATGATGCAATTTTGAACAGCATTAGAAAATACGAAATACTCCACATCATATATCATGGGGGAATGCAAATTAAAACAACAATGAGATACCACTACATATCAATTAAAATGGCCAAAATCCAGAACATGGACAATACCAAATGCTAATGAGAATATGGAGCAACAGGAACTCTCATTAATTGCTGGTGGGAATACAAAATGGTACAGCCACTTTGGAAGACAGTTTGGTAGTTTCTTTCAAAGCTAAACACATTCTTACCATAAGATCCAGCAATCACACTCCTTGGTATTCATTCAAAGGAGTTGCAAACCTATGTCCACACAAAAACATGTACATGAATGTTTATAGCAGCTTTATTCATAATTGTCAAAACCTGGAAGCAACCAAGATGTCTTTAGTGGATGAATAGATAAATAAACAATGGTGCATGCAGACAATGGAATATTATTCAGTGATTAAAAAACAATGAGCTATCAAGCCATGAAAAGATATGTAGGAAACTTAAATGAGTATTACTAAATGAAAAAGCCAATCTGAAAAGGCTACATACTGTATGATTCCAACTATGACATTCCAAAAAAGGCAAAACTATGGAAACAGAAAAAAAAAAAAAATCAGCAGTTTCCAGGGGTTATTGGGAGGAAGAGATGAACATGTGGAGCACAGAAGATTTTTAAGGCAGTGAAATTACTCTGTACGATAATATAATGACGAATACATGTCATTATACATTTGTCTAAACCCATAGAATGGACAACACCAAGAGTAAACCCTAACATAAACTGTGGACTTTGGATGATAATGATGTATTGTAACAAATGCATTACTGTTGTGGGAGAATGTTGATAATGGGGGAGGCTATGCATGCGTTACTGGAAATCTCTGTGTCTTCCGCTCTTTCAATTTTTCTGTGAACTTAAAACTGCTTTAAAAAATAAAATTTTTTCAAAAAATGAAGATGAAAAGAGAAAGTATAGTCTTTTCAAAATTTGGGGCTGGAACAATTGCATATCCGCAAAAAATAAATTTGATCTATATATCTTGCCATATAAAACTTAACTTACATCACATACCTAAATGTAAAACCTGAAATGATAACACTTTTAGAAGAAAACATAGGAGAAAATGTTTTCAGTGGCTTAAATGACCCCCTGAAGTCACTAAAGCTTAATCCCCACTGTTATAACTGTTGAGGGTGGGAAATCCTACTATGATAATTGAAATGTGGGGTTTTTAAGAGGTGATTAGATTGTGAAGATCATGCTATAGTGAATAGATTAATCTATTTGATGGTGTAATGGCAGTTGTGGGCATGGTTCTGAGGGCTTTAAAAGGAGAGTATATGAGAGTCTCTCTTTGCTTCTGCCATCTCACAATGTGACACCCTGTGTAGCTGAAACCACCACCAAGGAAGACCTTCACCAGATGTATGCCCTGGACTTTGGACTTCCCAGCCTCAGAAACTGTAAGCAATAACTTTTGTTTTCTTTATAAATCACCCAGTTATAGGTATTTATGTTATAAACAAGAGAATTGGACTAATACTATGCTACTTTGAAACATTTGTTAGATACAAAAAATCAGTTCATGAAAAAAATGGAAAATTGGACTTTATTCAAATTATAATCTTTTGTTCTTCGAAAGAGAATGGAAACACAAACCAGACTGTGAGAAAATATTTTCACATCATATATCTGATAAAGAACTTGTATAGAGAACATAAAAAGAATGATCAAAATTCAATAATAAGGAATCAAATAATCTAGTAACAAATGGAAAAAAGATTTAAAAAGACACTTCGCCAAAAATGATATAGAGCAAATAAGCTCATGGGAAGACGGTTAGTCATTATTCATTAGGGAAATGCAAAATCACGTTGAAATACCACTGCGTAATATCAGAATGGCTAAAATTGAATATACTGACTAAACCATGAGCATAAGGATCATTGGAACTCTTCTTCACTGCTGACCAGAATGTAAATGGTAAAACCATTTTGGAAAACAGTTTAGCAAATTCATAAAAAGTTAAACATACTACCATACAATCCATCTTTACCACTCCTAAGTATTTATCCAAGAAACATTAAAGCATATGTATATGATACAAAGACATACACAAATGTTCACAACAGTTTCATTCATAATGGTGAAAAACTAGAAACAAATGAAAGGTATGCCAACAGGTATGGATAATCAAATGACCTATTCACCTCCTAAAGGCCCCAACTCCTAATACTGTCACGCTGGGGTATAGAATTTCAACATATGAACCACCAGGTAAGAAGCTCATCTTTGCTCTTCTCACTGGGATTTTTAAAGTACCTGACTTTCTTCATACCCCAGCCTGATTTTTTTCCTGGAATTTATAGTTCTGGGTCTGCCCAACAAGTACAGAAAGTCTTCTTATAGTTCTAGTATACACCTGAGTCTTACTAAGAGAGAGAGAGAATCGAAGTTTAAGTTCCCTGGCATGCAGTCATTAGGCCTGGGATTCAGGTCTATCTGGTGTCCATTGCTCCTGCCACTTACTCAGACAGTATATACAAATTTTGCTATATATCCAAACAATAGAATACTACACAGCCATATAATGAACAAACTATTAATACATGAAACAACATGGATCAGTCACAAAATAATTATGCTAAACAAAAGAGAAAAAAGAGTACATATTATGTGATTCGATCTATGTAAATTTCCAGAAAATGCAAACTGATCTATTGTGACATAAAGCCTATGAGTGTTAGCCTGGGTTGAGGTAGGCAAAGTGCAGCAGGGATTAGCAGGAAAGAGGGGTTATAAAATTGCATGAGGAAACTTTGGAGATGATAGATACATTCTCATGGGTGTATGAGTATATATGTCAAAAAATATTCTAGTTTACACTTTAAGTATGTGGAGCTTATATGACCAAACTAAAGAAATCCAACAAACCCATGAGAATCACTGTGTTGTAAAATAAGATGTCCCTGAAGAGTCACAACAAACATCCTTGTATTATTCCTTGAAGTTTACCTTCTTGCTCTAAACCCCGGCTCTCTTCTGAGGATATTGCTTCTCTTGTGTCATCCTCAAGTGGTGATTTTGTTCTCTTCCACACTCCTGGATCTCATGGAACTCATGGTCCCGTTTGCCACTTCCAGACTGTTCTCTCCCTCTCATGTCTTAATGACCCCTGTTGTGAATCCATTGCTTTTAAAACTGTACAAACTATACCGCCCAATCCCAATCCTTGTTGCAGTCATCCGGAGTACTGCCCCAGTATGCTCTTATTACCACTTATGAAACCACACCAACCCAATTCTCCTCGCACATCCTCTCCTTCTTACCTGCTCCATTTTTTGCCATAGTATGTGTCACCTCCTGATATACATACAATTCATTTTACTTCTTTCATTATTAATTATATATTACTTTTCTTTAGAATTGGGCTCTACATGAACAGGGATTTTGTCTGTCTTCTATCACTTTTGTAACCTCAGCAACCAGAATGGTGCCTGGTACATACAGGCACTTCACTGAAATTTCTTAAATGAATAAGTGTCTCAAAAATAGGAATATCTAGGAAATGAAAAGATCTCTGATTTGAAGTAAATGGAACTGGGTTAGAATCAGTGGCTTTACCCAGCACATTACGAGCACTGACTGCCTCAGATGTAAAATTAAAATATTTATTCATGGCAAATACACTCTAGGGGATTTTGCAACGCAAAAATAAGTGATAATATTAATAACATTCCAAGAAATAATTTTTGGGTTATATAAATATAGTAAAAACCTTTAAATCATCCCCGATATCCATTAAGGGACAAATCAGTAAAATATTTAAAGAGAAAAACATTAAGAATGGAAATTTTAATTTAATAAAAGTATAATTGAATAAAATTTATAATATTATTTAAAGTATAACATCACTTCAAGGCAAACATCAATTCTACATCTTTCAACCCCCTATCCTATACTCAGCTGTCCCATCTCCCCACTCGCTGAAGTCCCCAGATTCCCATTAATATTATGAACATAAAAGAGGGGAAAACAACTATATTTGAGACTTAGTGATGGCACTATCCACAGGAAAAAATAATGAAGGAATTCCAATTGTTATAAAAATTATAAGACTGGATTTAAGGAAGTCATAAGGTACTGACTCATCAGCCTTTCACTATGAAAAATCAGTGTGGCCAGAATATAAGTATAAAGAAACTCTTGGTTGAGGTAAGGACAGGGAGGTGGTCTGCTTGAAAGTGCCAGAATAGAACCTGCAAACACCCCTGGCATTTTTAGAGCATTGGGGCCTGTGGAGTGGAAAGGCAAACCTCCAGGTTTTGCAACTGGCAGAGACAGAGACACCAAGAATGACAAGGCAGTGCCTGATGCAATTTTCAACTGTTTTAAAGTCTTTTTGGAACAAAGTGTATATTGCCCTGTGGGTGATTATGCCAGTCACACAGGCAGGTACTACAGGATTTCTTTCTGGTATGAACACGGTTGTAGGTTGAATTGTGTTGCCCAAGAAGATACATTCAAGTCCTAACCCCCTTATGAATATGACCTTAATTGGAAATACGGTCTTTACAGGTGTATTCATGTTAAAATGAGGTCATGTTAGATTAGGGTAGCTTAGGTGGATTTGGACTGTTGTCCTTATAAGAAGAGGGAAATTTGAACACAGACACACAGAAGGAAGCATGTCACATGAAGACAGAGTCAGAGATTGGAATGATACCTCATAAGTCCAGGACTGGCAAGGATTGCTGGCAACTACTGGAGGTAGAAAAAGGCAGGGAAGGATCATTCCTCTAAAGCCTGCAGAGAACATGGCCCTGCTGACATCTTGACCTGGGACTTCTAGTCTCCAGAACCATAAGAGAATGAACTCATTTTAAGCAACCGAGTTTGTGGTATATTCTTACAGCAGCCCTAGGAAACCAATACAAGCTACTTCAACACAAAAACTAAAAAGAAACAAGGACAAACTTCTCTGCTGGGACCAAATCTGACTCCCATGCTTACCTAACTCCCCAATTCAGGGTGACCAGAAACATTTGGTTTCTTCTCTACACTGATAGGAGAAATTCTGTGGAAAACAACTCTGGTCTCCACCACAAACCATCTTAATCTGTTTGACTAGAAGACAGTACTGGTCATGATAAACCTCCTTATGGATTTAAAGGCAGGCAGAGAAAAGTCAAGATGTAAAAAGATACTTCATTTCAAAAGAGTAAGAAAGATTTCCTTCTAAAATAAATGCTTCTGTGAGGAATGAGAACATTTCTAATGAGTATTATCAGAATTAAAATAAACATTACATTCATGAAATAGTAAGAAAGAAGGAACAATCTGGACATCAAAAAGTACTACACACAGGTGAAAAGGGTGACATTTTGAAAGGAAAAAATGGAGATTAACTAAAAAGAAACATTATGTGCTATGGAATAGATATCAGACAAGCCACACCTTTCTCCTCGGGAACACTATTCACCAGGAAATAACTTAATTATTTTACAGATTTAAGTAATAATATTGGGACTCAAGAATAGCAACAGAAACATTAAAAATAATTTTTAAAAAATGTGCTCAACTTACAAAGAAAACTATAAAATGTTACTAATGGACATAAAAAAAACACGAATATATGGAGATGTACGAGGGTACCTCCAAAAATACATGGAAAAATAGAATTGAAAGATAATATAAATCTTTCCATGAAATTTTTGAAGTACTTGTTTCTAGATAAAAGACACAATATTATAAATATAACAACTACCCAAAAATTATAATATAAATTCATGGCTGACAAAAACAAAACCCCAAGAGAATATATTATATAACTTAACATTTTTATTCCCAATTTTACTGCTGGCCAAGAAAATTTGAAAAGAAAGAAAAATGTGATATTAAAGGATAAGTTGTCCAATCAAATGTCAAAAACTGTTCTACATCTACAGTAATTAATATAGTATGAAAATGGCACAGGAAGATGAAATTGTATCAGTGGACAAAGTGATATTTCCAAATAGAAAATTAAGGTGTCTCTACATTTTTCCAGATGCAGAAACAAACAAAACTCTGTGGAGGTGAAAACATGATCTTAGTCCTCATACCATTTCTCAAGCAATTTTTTATATTAAAAAATACCATTGCACAGAGTCAGTGTTCATAGGCAAGTTAAAAAATCACTGGGCTCATATTTAGTGGATTACCAAAATCAATTGACTTCAATATAAAAATAATAAAACATAGAAAAAAAATCAAGCACTTAAAATCATCTCAAAAATTAATCATGTACCTAAATAAAATGATACAAAAAAATACGATCAGCAAGTGTCTTAGTACATTCCTGCTGCTGTAACAAAATGCCAGACTGAGTAATTTATAAATAATAGAAATTTGTTTTTTACAGTTCTGGAGGCTGGAAAGTCCAAGATCAAGGTGCTAGAAGATTCAATGTCTGGTGAGGACTTGCTTTTTGCTTCCAACATGGCACTACAAGATTGTGCCTTCTTGCTGCATCCTTGCATGACAGAAAGGATGAACTTTCTGGCCTCACATGGCAGAAGGGCAAAAAAGGAAAAGGGACTAGAGTGCTCCCTACAGCCTCTTTTAAAGAGCACTAACACCACTCATGAGGGCAGAGCACTCAAGACTTAATCACTTGCCAAAAGGCATCACCTCTAAACACTTCACATTGGGCATTAGGTTCAAACGTGAATTTTAGAGGGACACAAACATTCAAACCATAGCACCAGGTAAAGCATAATCATAAACCAACAGGTACACATGCATACAAATATACTACTCAAAGACTGAAGCTCAAACAGAAAAAAAGAAGTAACAGAACAAATCAAAACCTATATGCTACTATCATTAAAATAATAAACAATATACCAAAGAAAGGTCAAAAAAGTCAGACAAGAAAACTAATTACAGTCATGCACCACATAACAATGTTTCAGTCAATGACCAAAGGCATATGTGGCAGTGGACCCATAAGATTATAATGGAGCTGAAAAATTCCTATTGCACAAATACTTACCATTGTGTTATACTATTTTCTTACACTATTTAGTACAGTGACATGATATACAGGTTTATAGCATTGGTGCAATAGTCTAAACTATATAGCCTAGGTGTGTAGTAGGCCATACCATTTAGATTTGAGTAAGTACACTCTATGGTGTTATGATGTTCATACAACAAAGAAATCACCTAATGGCACATTTCTCAGAATGTGTTCCAGTCGTTAAGAAAGGCACGACTGCGTATGATTAATCAATTAAAACAGTTAATTAATGTATTAATCAAATATCATTCATCTCAAAAATAAAAGAAAACCTAAGAAGAAATACATATACACATGAATTAGAACATGAAGAGAAAAAAATGACAGCACATTAAATACACGGACAAAAAGGAACACAGTTAACAGCACAGTCAAGAAATTATACATACTAATAGATACAGAAAAGACAACACAAAATTCAAAGAACCCCAGTATGTTACACAAACAAAACCCAAATTAAGCAACTTATCATGATTTAAAAAAAAAACAAACATAAGTAAGATATATAAACAGGAGCAGTCATACAAAACAACCAGAAGAGAAAGAAGAAAACCATGAACAACACCAAAAATAAAACAAAATGCTTAGGAAATTCAAAATGCAATAAAATAAACACATAAAAGACCAGTCGCTGTGTCCAGCTTTTAAGGGGCCCAGGACTAGCACGTGGGTATCTGGACTCAAGAGGGCACCTCTCTCCCTATCGCTTTGCCCCCATCCCCAATATCCCCACAAATGTCCTTGTTGAGCAGTACTCTATTCAAAAAGGCACTTTTGTAGTCTATGTAATCTGCACTCTGTACTTTCCTGACCAGGGCACTGCACATAGTGTGACTGAATCTGGTCAGACTGCCCACCTTCCCACCCAAGGCAGCCTTCATCACACGTGCCTGTACTCACCATTTATCCTGAAGACCTAGGTAATCACTAACCCTTTCTCCAGAATCTGCACTGGGTTCTTTCTTGTCTATCTGTTGTCCACATAGGAATTGAAAATTGCAAAACACACAGAAAGATTATCAATAGCTTATTCATGATTAACAATTGATGATATTTTGACATCAGAAGATTAAAAGTAAATTCAGAAACAGGGGAATCGGCTTCTGCAGAAGTGATAAACACAGAGAATACAGACAGGGTACAATGACCACACTGCGAATTTTGGGCTTTTTGTTCAGGACTACTATTAACAAAGTGATACAAAGTCCTGAAAACCTACAAATGAAGGTTTTCCTTGGAAACTAACTGCATGCATTCAACCAAAAAGTAGGTTTGTAGGAGGGTCCCCAGCACTGAGTAGTGGTTCTGGGACTCAAAAAATGCCATTTATTCCTGCAGCCACTCTCACACAGCAGGAACTGCCAGTGATGTCTGAAATTGTCCATTCCATTGGTCCAACTAGCACAAATCATATTTCAGTCCATGTAAATGGCAGAGTTTGGAGGGGGTACTGCACACAGGGTGGCTGATGTTTGTAACATCACCAGAACCACACTAGGGAGTCATGATACCTCGATCACCATCCCTGCGATACCAGCTACTGAGCAGCCACCAGAATATATTTAATTACTAGGTTTTCCTTTGTGCTTGTCAATGCCAAGGCTCACAGGAATCAAATAGTCCAACCTCCCGCTCCCTGGCTCAGCAACAGCCTTGAATAACAACGTGCATTCCAGGTACCTGAGGAAGCAGCATGAAGCAGGAGTTCTTTCAAAGCTTCATTTGCAAAGAAGAGTCATAATTGGAGCAGTCTGGTTGTTTCATGGAAAATTCCACTGGAAATATTTTCCTCTATTTGACCTCACTGAAGCTCACCATGTGCCAACATGCTCCTTAGGGAGCATTTTATTATTATTATTGCTTGTTATCTTATTATTATTATTACTATTATTATTATTACTATTATTATTATTATTATTATTATTATTAACTGTCTGAAGTGATGAGTAAAACTCAAGGCTAACAATACACTAACCAAATACCTTAAATGGAAGAAATAAGGAATGAGATATCCACAGGAGCTTTGAATGGTTCCCACATATTCCTCAAAATCTAGAAGGCCACATTCATGCATGCCAAAGAAATATCTAGAAATCCCTAATCCCTCACCTCTCCTACCTTGTCTTTCTGCATGAATGAGAATATATAGCAATAATCAAACCAAAGTGATTTTCCTATACTCTTACTAAGCAACCATCAACACAGAAGACTTCTGTGACCAAATGCAGGAGGTGGGTGGTTCCCCACACACCAACCAGGCAATCAGTTCCTCAGTGGACACAACATGTGTGTCCTGTAATTCAGTTCCCATACTATCTACCTGGAGATAGCATCAGATCTCATGGGTTGAGGGCTCAGTCTCCAAGATTGCCCCCCCCCCTTCAGATGTCAGTCATAAGCTGCAGATTGTTTTACCTGTGCTTCTGACTGACCAAGTATAAATCAGGATTCCTACGACCCCCTGTTTGCATTTGATTAATTCACTAGATCAACTCACAGAACTCAGGGATACACTTACATACATTTACCGGTTTGTTACAAAGGATTTTACAAAGGATACAGATGAAGAGATGCACAGGGTGAGGTATGTGGGAAGGCACAGGGAGTTACCTAATTTGAAGTAAAAGTTCTTCCAGTAATACTTTCTATTACCCATAGTTAATGGCATTATTAAATTACTTTTAAACCAGAAAGGTCTACAGAGGTTGGTGCTTCTGTTGGATGACAGCACAAACCAGGAGGGGCTGGCATCTCCTCCAGACTCATGACATGAGGGCCCAGTTCTCAGAATATATACGAACATTGCTGACTTACCAATTCTGATGGTGCAGGGTACCGTTTTATTGAATACTGCAATCCATTAAACAGAGACGTTATCATTTTAGAATAATCTGCAAAATTAAGAGAACTGGCTGATAGCTAAGAAACAGCAAGAAAAAAACGATACAAAAATGAGTAGCTTCTCTGATTTCCAGAAGTAATAATACAGCAAAAATAATAAAAATATGAAAATGCTCAAAACAAAAAGAATATGAAGTTATCAGGAACAAATGTATTTTACTTTCAGACACAAAACTACTTGGCATTTTCATTAGCCAAATATAGTTTTTTTTGACCAATGAAAATATTTTTTAATTGCAAGGGAACAGGAAGTTAACAGTGGTTAAGTAAGAGGTATGGGATGAATGGATTCTCCATGTATGTGTCTAGGTTCCCTAGCTATGTTGACATAGCAGTACATTTATCATGAAAAATTTAGATAAAAAATTCATATTATCAAAAAATAGAAACAATTTATATGTTTTCTTCTTGGTGGTATCCTGCAAATGTCTTTCTACTATTGCCAACATTCTAATTTTCCAAGTGTATTATTACAATTGCTCAATTTATTAATGAAAACAATAATAAAGATCATTGCTAACATTTACTCAATGATTACTCCCCTGACAGCCATAGTGCTTAGTATATGTTTGGAAATTATCTCAATTAGTCATGATATTCCCTATCCACTGAGATTGCTCAGTAAAGATAATAACAATTTATGAAATGCATATAGAAAAATGCAAAATTACTAGAAATACACTATCCCGACACCTGTGTATAAAGTGACATCTCCAAGGAACAAAATAGCACTGTTGAATTGTCATCTTCTACACATATTAGAAGATGAAGAGACCCCATATTATGCAATTGTTGACTTTTCTCACATTTATATATTGTCATTCCAAGATAACCTTAATATTATATTAAGAAGATGACACTTGTTGCTAATATTATTCTCTAAATATATATGGAGTTCTAAATAAATGGATCTATATCTTGCTGATGAGTTGGAAGACAAAAGGGTGAAACTTGAACTATACCATTCACCATACACAAAATCAGTGTTAAAAAACAAGGTTAAGAGAATGAAAAGACAGGCCACACACTGGGAGTAAATATTAGCAAAATATGTATCTGTAAAGGACATGTATCCAGTTTATAGAAAATTCTCAAAACCCAGAATAAGAAAACAGACAACACAAGGTAAAAATGGGCCAAAATTTTGCATAACCACTTTACCAAAGATGATATCAAGATATCAAATAATCACATGAAAAGATTTTTAAAATCATTAGCCATTAGGGAAATACAAATTAAAACCAATGAGATATCATACCATACTTATTTGAATGCCTAAAATTAAAAAGTGTTACCACAGCAAGTATTGGTAGGAATATGTATAACCACAGTGAAAATAGTTTGAATGTTTCTTATAAAGTTAACTAATAAATGTAACCCAATGATCCTACTTCTACGTATTTAACATAAAGAAAAGAAAGCCTATGCCCATACAAAGCCTTTTATACCTATGTTCAAAGCAGCTTTATGTGTAAGAGTCCAAAATCTGAAACAAACCAAACACCCATCAATTGGTCAATGAATCAACAAATTGAGGTATATCCATAAAGTAGAGTACTACTTAGGAATAAAGTAAGAAATCAATTAGTACAAGCAATAATGTAGATGTATCTCAAGATAATTATATTAAGTGAAAGAAGCCAGTTGCCTACCTCCTTGTAAAAAGTGCATGTAGTATGATTACCTTATATAAATTATAAGAACAGCAAAGTGACCACTGGTTGTCCGTGGACTGGACTTTTGGGAGGGGGGTTAAGCTGGTGAGAAGGATTACACAGTAGTAAAGAATGTGGTATGGAATGAATGGTTTTCTCCACATATTTCCTTAGGTTCCCAAGTTATGCTGACACTAAGGGATATTTATTATTAAAATTGGAGATAGAAATGATTTTGTCAAAAAATAAAAGCACCTTATGCATTTCTTTTTTCTGAGGGACCTGACAAGGGCTTTTTATAGTCACAAATGTCCTTCTTTTCAAATGCATTGTCATATTTATTGAATTTTATTAACAAAAAGAGTGAGAATGGTCACTATTATCATTTACTCAATTTGTGGAGTATGCATAAAGCAAATGTACTTCACAGGGCCTGGTTTTCCAAAGCCTTGCAGTTTCAAATATTGATCTTGCAAAGAACAGGAAATTTTCCCCAAGCTATAGTCTCTGTTGTAAAATAACGAATTGTAACACAGCAAGGTTGCTGGCTCAAAAACAGACAGATTACTGACTGATATGTAAAGATAGTGGGAAATTGCTGTAAGAAGAGAATTTCTGCTAAAATCAAGCTTTTGTTTGTGGATCGACTTAATTGCATTATAGAATGTCATCTTGCTTGTCTTACTGAAGGTTACCAGCTTCTATTGTCAAACTTGTTAAACTGTACTTAGAAAAAACCCCACTTATGCTCTCTTCCTGTAACTTCCTGGTCTGGAGAATAAATGCAGGAAGAGAACCCCTATTTGTGGTTAATTTCCCAAATGGAAGGAATGCCTCTAACTTGAGGGTTCTGGGAGATTAACCCCTTTTTGGGGCTTCTCACTGCTCAGACGAGATGGGCTTTGAGTAATCTTTGGCGGCTCCATCACCCAGGGGAAGAGGGGTGACAAATCCGTGGGAGGCAAAGCAACATCAATGCTTACTCACTTGGCACTTATATTGATTGCTTCATCTTATTTGGTGATCACTTCATTTAATCTTGACAACTCCGATATCATAAACATTTTATTTTTTTAATCCATGGATTATTGTAAACTTTTAATTTAGGCAATATGTGGACCTAAAATAGGACATAGGTTTACCACTGAGGGATATATCTATGTGCATTTCCATTGCTATCAAGTAAAATTAATTAATGCCAAGGAAACTTCCAATTTCAGTAATACTTACAAACAACTTATCAGTGTAAGAAGGCCTTCTGTTGTAAAGATTAATCACCACTATTCCATTGCACATGTTTAGGTTCTAGGAGTTTCTCAGTTCTCTATCAACCAAGGAGCTGCCAAAGCCCAACTGTTTCAATTGGCAGCAATGCTGCTTGAGTTAATGCAAACCTAATATTTGCTCTCATGACAATTTTGAGTTGCCACTTCTTTCAGGGCTAACCCAGTACCCAGTAGAACCTCAAAAGAGGTGATCCGTAAGGGTCAATGGAAGCAATACTCAACAAAATATGTGTTCAATCCACAATGTTATCATCAAAAATAGTGTGGTTTTGGCTAAATCTGAAGTAAAGAACTGAACGGAACAGAACGAGATGATAAATAACTGCTGTGTAAATTGAAAACTTGGTTGGAAAAATCAAATAAGATTGCCAATTACTGTCAATAATCCTCAACTTTAAAGCATTCCGGTGGCTCCAGGCTTAAAATAAAATCTTCACATTTTTACATTGGTATATATGGAGTGTTCTGTAAAATACAAAAGTGTTTAATAATAGGCAATATACATTTCATGCATTATATGAAAAATAAAACAAACCTCTGTTATGGGCATTGTAATTCAACTGGATATATTGTGCATGTGCATTATTTACAAGTGATATATTTTTGAAAGATAACCACCAGATATATATCACTGATTTAAAATGCAATTTGACAAGAAAAATATGTAGTGGGAGATTATTAAATTTCTCATTACAAATCATTTCACTATTTCAATAAGTATGAAAAAACTACTAATTTTCCTGAATAATCAACATAAATTTTTTTCTACTCATTTTCTGTGAACATTAGCAAATCTTTAATTTTCTAAAAGTCCAGAGTTTTCTCACATCTTATAAGGTGAAAATTGAACCTGCTGTTAATGTTCCAAAGAATGTAGTAGTATAAGTAATATCAGCAGCAGTAGTAGAAACAGTAATAGGCATAGTAACAACAAACATTAGTAATGAGTAACATTTTCTTAATGCTTAATTATCTACAGGCTATATACTTGGGGCTCCCATGTGGATAATTTCATGTGACCCCCAGAAACAAAAAAACAACAAAAAAACCAGTGCTATTACAATTTCTTGAATCTACATCATGTTTATCATGAGAGTTAATTAGGTGATATACAAGAATAATTTGCAACTGGAAATGCAAGAGAGAAGAAAAGTACTTTCAATATTACTAAATTAAATTCTACATCTTACCAAAAATAAACTTTTACTCATAATCTATTAATTTCTTATTAAAACCCTATTTACCCAACACCCAAGGAATAAATTGTTAAAATTCTTTCTATTTGTTAAAATTTAACCCCTACATTTAATTTTCATCTGTCTCCATAAAAATAGGTCTCCTGATGTAGGTGCTTCAGAAGAGTGCCATTGTGTTTTGGACAGATGTTAAGATGTCCTCCAGTCATCTTCAGATGCTTAAATGGGTACATAGCTCTTGTTTGGGGCAATGAGAAAGTTTTGGAGATAGATAGAGGTGATGTTCGTACAACATTAGGAGTGTAATTATGCCACCAAATTATACACTTAAAATGGTTAAAATGGCACATATTTACACAATTAAAAAAAATAATAACCTACCATAACAAAAAGCATTGAATTACATACTTTAAATGGGTGAATTCTATGGTATGTGAATTATAGCTCAATAAAGCAGAGAAAAAATAAAGTCAGAGTAAAAGGTATTAGTCAGTGGAAAATTTCTGGACATCATCTTAACCCCTACTGACAGCAAGATGAAAGAGAATCCAAAAGCAGTGGAAATGGCAGGTTCCCCTGAGAGGGAGGGTGGCTTGAACTCCCCGTAGGGAAAGGGCCTTTGAGTTCATCAGAGGATGATTCTGACAAGGAGAAAATTGGGGAATACTAATAGGGAAGGTTTGAAGTGGTGAGGGAAGTTGATAGGTGAGAACAAGTTAGGAGTTTGGAGAAGAGGATGGAAAATTGGCTTCTATACGGAGAAAAATCTCTGCAAGTTTTGCTCCCATTTTAATCAAAGGGCTTTTGGTCATCTTTGGACTACGGGACATAAATCCCTGAATAAATCCATATAGGACACGATTCCCACAGGCCTTCAGTACCTTAGGCCTGGCCCTTAAGAATGTATTTCAGAAAATTTCCTGAGGTAGCCCAGCACTGAATGGTGAGTACCTGATCGCAAGGGAAGGCAGCTACATGTCTTATCTCCATGCCCATCCTCAAGACCACCAGAAATGTTGCCCTGCTGAGCATGACTCAATTCAGAAAGGGCAGCTCATATTATAGTCTATGCCAAGGGCAGCTTCCTGAGTACAGCAGTGTAGACCTGGCTGCCCTGTTTTCTCTTCCTCTTTTCTTTTTTTGAAACAGCTTTAGAGAGGTATAATTTACATACCATAAAATTTACTGGTTTTATGTGTACAAATGAATGAGTTTTAGAATATTTAGAGGTATGCAACGATCAATACAATCAAATTGTAAGATCAAATTTTACAACATTGCCATCAACTCAAAAAGAAACCTACTGTCCATTTGTACTCTGCTTCCCCTTCCCATTCCCAGCTCCAGGCAACTACTAATCTATATTCTCTTGCTTTATTTATTTTTTTATCAGTTGGCCAGTATGGGGATCCAAACTCTTGACCTTGGTGTTATAACACCGCACTCTAACCAGAATATTCTTCTGCTTTAGATTTGAATTTCTAGACATTTCATATAAATGGAATCACACAATATGAAATATTTCATGCCTGGCATCTTTCAATTATCATATTGTTTTTGAGGCTCATAGATGTAGCATGTATCAGTACTTCACTCCTTTTTACAGCTAAACAGTATGCCCTTGTGTGGATACACCACATTCTGTTTATCCATTCATCAATTGATTGGAATTGGGGCTGTTCTCAATTTTTGGCATGAATTTATTTTAGTATGAATAATATTGCTATGAAAATTCAACTTTTGGTCGGGACTTTTTAAAATTTTCCTTAGGTATATAACTATATGTGGAAGTGGTGAGTCATAAGGAAACATTGTTTAACATTCTGAGGATCTATTAGCTGTTTTCTAAAGTGGCTGAACCATTTTAACAGTCCTAACCACAAGGTATGATTTTTCTAGTTTCTCATTTTCCCCAACACTTATTACAGTCTGTCTTTTTATCATAACCTAATGAATATAAAGTGGCATCTCACACTGTGTTTTCAATTTATATTTCCCTGATGGCTAATAATGCTGACCAGTTTTTCATGTGCTTATTGGCCATTAGTATACAGTCTTTGGTTAATTATCTATTCAAATCCTTTTCCTTACTTTTTAATCATTCTGTCTTCTTATCATAGGGTTGTAGGAATAGTTTATATAATATGCAAACAGCTTTCTTATCAAATATAAGAATTACAAATATTTTCTCTCATAGTAAGTTCTTTCGGGAATTGTTTATTTTTTTTTTTAGGAATTCTTGATAGAAGTTGCAAGCGTCCTTTTCTTAATTCCATAATTCTTCTGAAGATTAGTGCTCCAGGAAAGCCTCACAGCCTGGTTGTATGAGAAGTACATAAAATTTTAGATCTCAGTTCATCGAATAAAATAAATTTTTGTAAGACCAGAGCTGAAGATCACTAAGAGAGGCACAATACCATAGCAAATATGCAATTTTGCCTTTTTGGTATTTTAATTTTGAGCACTTAACAGAAGGATTGTGGGATATGATGCTTTATTGAAAACTATTTTAGAAAACCTATATGTGTAACCCTCCAAATAGCATCATCTGAAAAATAATAAATAGTGTCAAGAGGTAAGGTGGTGGGGCAAAAATGAAATAAGCAAAAATTAGAATGTTACTTGTAACAATTAATAATCATTAGCAAAGACAATGGAAATAGGAACTAAGAACACATTCAAACTAAAAAGCTAAATACACAATTGTTAGATATAAATTTATCTTATCTTTTCAAGACATCTATATAGAAGGCTGCATATGTTTCTTGGAGAACCCAAAGCTGGATTTCTCGCTTTATTTTGTATTTGCAATGGGGGTAAGCAGGATCTATTCTGAGAACCTGTTCACATCAGTTGGAATTAATCCCCATGGGTCCAGTGGCCACAGTTAGAGCCTAAATGTGTTGAGGACGCTTGAGGTCCAGGTGGTCACCAAGGCCCTCCTAGGTTCAGAAGGCAGCTTGAGGTGCCTGCAGCTCCACCCCCATTACTGGTCACAAGGCCAACACAACTCTGTATTTCCTGAGCCTTACTCTACCCAGAGTGGAACCAGTTACACATAGCCCAAGTGACTGGCACCATTTTGAGCAGGGCACCGCACACAGCATGCTAGATATGGATGACCTGTCCCATCCCCCATCTCCACTGCCACCCCCTGCAGCTTTCATCACTCCCCACCAAGCTGGATTGGCATGACGCCTGAAGCCTGAATGTGTTTATTCCTGAGTCCTAGGAAATGCCCACTCTACTGCCCTCCACCTTGCATCCCTCACTCAGGGAGCATTCCCTCCCCTGCTCTATGTTTATCTGGATGATTGGCAGGACCCAAAGAGAACAGCATGCTCCTGTGTCCTTTTCCTCTTAGGCAAAATCTTCACCTCTAACCTGCAGATGTTCAAGTTGTTAGGAATGGACCACAGAAATGGTTTGCTTCTCCCCAAAATTAAAACACACGCACACATCCCACGAGGCATCCACCAAAATTCTGCATCCCTCCAATCCCTACAGTCTAAATACAAAGAAAAACACAATGAAAAGACCCTCAGAAGCCTAGTAATGGAAGTGGAGATGGGTCAGGGAGTGTGAGTATCAACAGGACAGAAATCTCATCTCCTCTTCCATCCTTTAACCCAGG
Organism: Cynocephalus volans; assembly: GCF_027409185.1. NCBI lineage: Eukaryota > Metazoa > Chordata > Mammalia > Dermoptera > Cynocephalidae > Cynocephalus > Cynocephalus volans. Next base: position 160,802,219 of record NC_084478.1, on the reverse strand, counting down.
TTTTCCCAAGCCGATCAAGCAGCCAAGGATGGAGGGATAGTGCTCGTGCCTTGCCTCTTTCAGGGACTCTTCTCTTGGGTGTCTGAGTCTGGGGCAATCTCCACAGGAGGGATTAGACTCCTTAGGTAGTTGACTCAAATATTCCAACTACACTAGTGCAAGAACAGGAATGACAGAAACTAGATGCTGCAGTCGGGTGACCGAGAGCAGGGACACTGGGTAGCAACTGTCTGAGTTCAAGTAACAATTCTGTGGCTTGCTGGCTGTGAGATGTCAAGACAGTTATTGAACTTCTTCTTCTCCTCTTTTTTATGTTGTTATTCTTGATCTATCTCAAGACATTTTACTTCCTTGGACAAGTCCCTTGTCCCTCTGTGATCAAGGTATCACATCTGTGAAATGAAGATTGTGGTGTGCTGAATACACATGGTCTGTTCCAGCTCTGACATTTTTTATTGAGCCATAACTACCATAAAATCCACCCTTTAAAATTTACAATTCAGTGGCTTTTAGTTTACTCACAGGGATGTGTTATCTTCACCACTATCTTATTCCAGGACAGTATCATCATCCTTCAAAGAAAACCCATACCCATTAGAAGTCACTCCCCCAGAACCAGGCAACCATGATTCTACTTTGTATCTCTATGGATGTGCTTATAGTGGACATTTCATAAGAAGTTATTCATTCAATATACGCCCTTTTGTGTCTGTTTTCTTTCACTTAGCATAATGCTTTCGAAGTTCGTTGATGTAGCATGTATCAGTACTTCATTCCTTTTAATTTTGAACACTATTCCACTGTATGCATATGCCATATTTTGTTTGTTCATTCACCTGTTCATGACCATGTGGATTGTTACCACTTTTTGGCTACTACGAATAATGTTCTCATAAATATTCACATACAAGTTTCCATGTGGGTTATACATTGTGACTTCTCTTGGGTATATACCTAGGTGGAATTGCTGGTCATATGGTAACTCTATGTTTAACATTTTGAGGAAATGCCAGACTATGTTCTAAAGTGGCTGTAGTATTTTACATTCCTACCAGCAATATTTTCTTCACATCCTTGCAAAGAATAACTACTGTCTTGTTTGTTTGTTTGTTGTTTTATTTTAGCCATTCTACAGGGTGTGAAGTGATAACTCATTGTGGTTTTGATTTGCATCTCTCTAACGACTAATAATGCTGAGTATCTTTGCATGTACTTATTGGCCATATGTATATCTTGTTTGGAGAAATGTCTATTCAAGTCATTTTCTTATTTTTGAAAAAATTGGGTTGTCTTACATTATCGAGTTGTAAGAGTTCTTTATGTAATCTGGATAATAGTTCCTTATCAGATATATACTTGCAAATATTTTCTCCCATTCTGTGGCTTGTCTTTTCACTTTCTTGATAGTGTCCTTTGAAGCACAAAAGATTTTAATTTTCATGAAGTCCAACTTTGCTATTTTCTTTTTTTTTTTTTTTTTTTTTTTTAGTTGCTTGTGCTTTAGGTGTCATAATAGGACACCTTTGCCTAATCCAAAATCACACAGATTTACCAACTGCATTTTGACACAGTGGGCCACTTCCCCCTCCTTGGGTCCAAGGTGACATTTTCTGAGTTTTCTGCTTAAGTCAAACGGGCTGCTCCTTCTCAGTCTCTTTCATTGCTTTCTCTCTTCCCTGTTGTCTTCATGTCAGAATGCCCTTGGGTTCAGCTCTGTTAGCCCTTCTCTTGTCTCCATCCACACTCACTCCCTGAATGAACTGGACTCTCCAGTCTGATGGCATGATATACTATCTGTACGTTAATGACAATTAATTTTGCATTTCCAGCTCAGACCTCACTCTGCCCCCCCAGAGGACCTAACTGCCTACTCAGCATCTCCATTTGTATATAAAAGAGTAATATCAAATTAAACTGATTTCCTAATCAACTCTACAATCTTCTTGAACTGGAGACCTATTTTAATTGATGGACATCCTATTCATCAATAAATCCTATAGGCATTCTTTCTAAAAACACACTATATACAAAATAATTATTTTAACTAAGTCAGATAATGGCACTACTCCACAGTGCCAAACCTCAATTGCTCCCACATTGAACTCAGATTAAAAGCCAGTCACTGCAATGGCTTCCAAAGCCCTATATTAACTAGTGTCCTTTTATCTCTCCAACTTCATTCCTAAAGACTCCCTGGGTCACTGCACTCCAGCTACACTGTCCCACTTGATGTTCCTAGAACTGACTAGCCACCTCCTGCCTTAGGGGAGTTTCATAGGATGTCCCTTAGGCTCATTCTTCTGTATTAGCTCATGCCATCCTTTGTCATATACTTCATATGCTCTACCTGCTTGCTCAAAAATCACTTTCTCATTGAGGCCTTCCATGATCACTTTAATTTTGTAGCTAGTCCCCACATGAGAACTCCAGATCCCCTTTAACCTGGATGTGTATTTCCCCCTTGATCTTTATCTTTTATCACTTTCTAATGGTATACAATTTACTTAGGTCAGTGCCATCTCCCCCCACTTAGAATGCAAGTTCCACGAGGGCAAGTATTCTTGGTTCTTTTGCCTAATGAAGGCATATAATCAGCACAAATAAATATTTGTTGGAAGAATACCAAATGGCACTGTATAGCGATTATAATCAAAACAATTAAATATTTGGTTTAAGAATTGACTGAAGAATTAATGTAACAAAATTGAAAGTCAAATGTCGCCAGGCCAAATTTCATATTAGGAAAAAAAAAAAAAAGTAAAGTTAAAAACCTCATGTTCCCAGTATTTACCTAAATAAATTCCACATGGGTTAAAAAGTATGTAATCTGTATAAAATATGAACCATAAAATCCCATTGATCTAGAGAGACATACACGATATTTTTTTAAGCAAAGAAAGAAAACTGTGGAAAAATGTTTTTCTGGAATGGGCTCATATTTACACAAACAAAAATAAGGGGGAAAAGCCTTATGGGTATATATGGGTTATCAGATGGTTGTGTGAGCAAGTGCAAGTGTGCAGGAATAAACATGGATTTTTTGCAATGAATGAGGCAGAGTATAGGGACTGACTAGATTTTTTTCTCTGTACAGTTGTGTGTTGTCTCAAATATTAGAATAAGCAAGTAGTGCATTTTAATAAAAAATCATACAGATTTTCCTATTAAAGTAAATTTAGCTCCCACCACTTACACATCCTGTGACATTAAACAAAGTCTTCAAGTCTCAAGCTTCCCAATCTACAAAAAAAGGCATAATCCCTGCCATTATGACTGGTAATAACAGTTACAATAATGACAATTATTAACATTTCCTGAGTTCTCACTGACTTTTCAGGCGCTGCCCTAAGAGCTTTTACTTGGTTCTACTCATTTCATCTGCATAATAAACTCAGGACAGATAATATTGTTACTTCTGCCTCAAAGATCTGTCAACATTATTAAATAAGCCAATACACATGAAGATACTGTTGTAAATTGAACACAATCTAGAAAGAAAAGTAATTACATATTTTTAACATTCAGTCCCACATTTATCAAAACAAATTTATTGATAAAATTTTGTTTAGCCCTTGAGATCTCATATACATGTTTCAGAATATGAGCACTCTGGGCAATCCGATACATTAGCTTACTTAACCACTACTATCGTATTACCATGTTGTTCAATATGGTAACCACTAGCCACATATGTCTATCAGCACATGAAGTGTGGCTAGTCCAGATGGAGAAGTGATGGAAGTGTAAAATGCACACTAGATTCTTAGCATTTTGTATGAATAAATAAAATAAAATACCTCATTAATATGCTTTCTGAAATTATAATATTTTAAAATATTAGTGTATATCTAAGTAAATTATAATATTTTATAATATTAGTATGTATCCAAGTAAATAAAATATATTACTAATATTCCCACCTGTTCATTTTGTATTTTTTAGTGTGGTTACTAGAAAATTAAAGATTATATTATGTGGCTCATATTATGTTTATATTGGCTACTGCTGTTTATACCAAATAGTCTCTAGTAAGCTTTCATGTGGCTACTAGGGCATCTCTTAATCAGTTTGCATCCAAGTCCCTGCAAAGCATTTACCTGCAGGCCAACTTCTCAGAATTCAGTTGAAAAATTTGGAGTAAAAGGAATGTTTGGGGTGGTGGCATGGGAAATGGGGTGTAAACTCAAAAGCAAAAAGGCTGAAAAATTTTTGTTTCATAATTCATAGATAGCATTTACTGAATGTGATGATCCAGTGTGTTTCTTGCCTATACAAATGGAATACATCTAACACACATGTAACATACCAATATAGAACATTCAATAATGTTCTTAGAAAAGCTATGAGAACTACCAGCAAGCCATTTCTGAAAGTTGATCAGAAAAATGAGAAATATGCACTTACATCTATATTTTTCTTGTATTCTAGCACTTATCAACTAAAACACACAAAGTGGGAAAACCCCACTAGAACAAACTTGTCATTAAGATTTCAGGACCCATACTGAGAAAAATTCAAAACTTTACAAAAAAATATAAAAGAAGTCTTGAATGAATGGATAGGCCTTTTCTTTCTTTTTTTAAAAAAAATTTAATTTATTTTTCATTATACATGTTTGTGGAGTACAGTTTGTTTCAATACATGCATATATTGTATAATCTAATCAGAATAGTTAGCATATCTATCACCTAAACATTCATCATTTCTTTATGGTTATAACATTCAAGATCCTCTTTTCTGGCTATCTTGAAATATACAACACTATATTGTTAGGTATTGTTACCCTAGGAGATGGGCATTTTCAATACCAGACACTATGTTCTGGATCAAGATACCATAGAAGATATTGATTCAAGAATTCAGAGATGTTATTGGCACAGAACTGATAGTTGCAATTGAATAAGACAAATACTAGACTTGTTGAGGAAAAGTCCAAAAAAATTCAAGTTTTTTCCACATACTCAAATACATTCCACATAGGTAATTAAATTGAATTTTAAAACATGGAAACCTATTATCCAAGAGGAATAGCCATGGAGTAATATGTAGAGTGTTAGAAATCTTGATTCTAAGTTGATTTTTGGAATAGGGTTTTTAGGTAATGCATGTATAGGTAAAAGCCCTCAGTTAAGGGGCAAAAGCCCACAGAGAGTGTGGCAATAGCCCATCTAATCAACTTTAATCACTGTTTTAGTATGGGATTGCATACTTTAATGATTTTAGAGCTAACAGGTGTTTGACGTACCAATCCTGTTAAGAGATTTTAAAGAATTACTGTTGGGAAAAATGTGAATAAATATTTGCTAAGGGCAAACTGTCTGTTGGTGGAAACTTTAGAGACAATTATATTTAGATTTAATCATAAGAATGTAACTTTTGCTTAAATCATTTGAAAAGAGGTTATATGTTAAATAATGATTGCAGTTTGACCAACTTAGCTTTTCATAAATTGTACTTTGAAATGTCATGTTGTTAATTTTACTGATGTTACTATTTTCCATTGTTTAGGCTATACTTAGCCATAGAAATACTTTGTCACACTGCCCACGTCTTTGTGTCCTTTTGAAATGATTAAATCAACTGATTTTTCTTGCAAAATTTCCTTGTCTTTATGATAAAAAAAAAGATGCTAATTTTGAATTGGGGCTATGCCCAGTTTTTTCCTTCTAACAGAGGAGTGGCTGAGGTGCAGTCCCTTCGGGCTTCTCTTTGCATTCATGTTGCTTTGAGTGATCCTTTTTTGCATGTCCATTGCACAGCAAGAAGTGTAACAATAATATTAAATGAGAAATTGACTACACAGCAAAACAAAATAGAAATCCTCAATATATTTAAATATGCAGAAGAAGGGAGGGTAGAAGAGGGATGGCAGACAGGAGGAGAGGGGAGGGGAGGGACAAAAAGGAGAGGAGAGGGGAAAGATGAGAGGAAATAGGAGGGAAAAGAGAAAAGAAGAGAGAGAAAAGAGGAGAGAATAGAGGTGAGGAGGGAAGGAAGGGAAGGAGGAAGGAACAGAGGGAGATACTGTATACATTTATAACTGTATTCTCTTATTATTTATAACTCTTATTCTGAGGACAAAGTGAGCCAAATATGAAAATACTTTATAGGGAAAATACTTTATAGGGAACTCGAATAAAAAGATGAGGGATGATTGTAGCTTTGTTTCTGGATCTAAGTAGAAACTTTACATACATGTTCTCTTACCTAGGACCTGACTACCAGGATGTGAGCACCAGGGATAAGCCCCTTAGAGGCTTACCTTCACCCCCTGGACTCAATTACAATTCTTTTTACCTACAGATATTGTCATTAGTGCCTTTGGGTTCAGCATGCTGCCTGTGCAATCCTGGGGAAGCCCACAGAAGTATTGAAATAATGCATGTCCACTTTGTGGTGGCTACTTGGTTTTTCTTTTGACTCCCTGACTCAAGACCTGCACAGGACAGGGTAAGAAGGGTTTGTGATCCAGCCCAGCAGTACTCTTACTAAGTTCCCAAATTCTGCCATCTCTAAAAGTCAGATTGTTATGGAAACAGACTGGACCAAGAAGTGGTCGGCACTCAGAGGTAATAGATCTGCAACATAACCAGTGCCATTTTAGACAAGACCAAGTACAAAATGGCACTGTCCACCTCCTCCCCTCCCCTCCCCCATTCTCTTTTACAAGAAGCCTCATGGTTTTGGAGAATATGAAACTTTTGGTGTTTCCGCATGTGCAGAACTCTCCATTCCCATGACCTAACTCAATCCCCACCCCAGAATTACATCACCCAGCTCTTGGCACCAACATACCAATATAAGCTCCCACCACCCTAGATTAGCTACTGTCTTCCATTTTGAAGGTAGCTCTGGGCTGCCCCCCGCCACTTTCAGCACAGCCCAGCAAATCTTTTCCTTTAATAAAGCTTGAATGGTACCCAGCATCTCAGCTCACTTTCTTTCAAGAGAGTTGGAGAGTCAGGTATTTTATTATGCCAGTGGGCCCAGATAAGTTAATGCTTGGAAATCTGGACCCCAAGCTCAGGTCTTACAAAGCTTTTATAGGTGACACATTTACAAGGCTAGCATAGCAGTAAGTTTCATTTCTCAGAATTCATGTGGTCTAGGCAGATAAGCAAGCTCAGTTACAGAAGCAAAAAATGTAAGTAGTGATTAGAGGCCAGACTAGAGTAACAAGCAAATATTGTTTAAAAGACAAAATATTACTTCAAGGACAAAACAGGCTTATGAGAAAATTACTTTGGCATTTTTCCCAACAAGATAATACTTGTTCTTTGTAATGATAACTTACCAAATATTGTGTAGACTTGTATAATTAAACCTATAAAATGTTGCTGAGGGATATAACAAAACCTTGAAACAATGGGTATATCCACATTTCTGTATGGCAAGATCCTGTATTGTGAAAATGTTCATTTTTTATCTCATTGGCAGTTTCAGGAAAACTGCATTAAAATTCCAAAAGCATGTAATTCTTTGGGGACAGTTCTGTTCAAAAGAGGTTTCTGCAATCATAAAAATATTTTACATCCATATTGCCCAATATGCCAGCCACTAGCCACAAGTGGCTATTGAGCACTTGAGATGGGACTAGATTATATTTAGTTTAAAATGGATTCAAAATTAAATAGTCACATGTGGTCAGTTCAGCTCTGGGGAATTCATTCAAGAAGTGAAATTAAGGAGTAATGAGATATTTCTTGTACTGTATACTAAAATGTAATTATAAAACTACCAAATTAAAACTGTATTTTTTTTTGGCTCAAGAAATGACAGAGTTGAAACAAGTACAGTACTAATATCAAATGCTGTTGGAAAAATTAGATATTTGTGGAAGAATTAATCTGTTAAATCAGCACTTTACAATTTACACTCAAAACATTTTATATAGGTTTAAACATTGAGTTTTAAAATGTAATATGAGATAAATCTGTAGCTAAGGAAAGACTTCCATGGCATATTTTAAGTGAGAAAAAATTAGAAGAATTAAAATGTAGTGTGCTTGCTGTTTTTAAAAGAAAACAATTTTTAAAGATTACCTGTGCATTGCTATGGACAGAGGGGTCTCCACCTGAGCTGAGGTGTGCAGACAGACAGGTGTGTAAGCAGCCCTGAAGGGCACCCTTAGAGGAGTCAGGGAGGAGTCAGGGGGTGGAATGTGGCATGCACATGTCTAAGTGTCTTTGTATCATTTATCTGATCAGTTTCAGCCTGGTCTCCAGGCTGCCAATGATTCTTTAAGTGGGTGGGGGAGGAGTGAGGGGTGCAGGGGCTCCAGAGATCCTCAACCCCTCCAGAAAGAAATATCTTTGCTCTCTTTCTCCTGTCATTTGTGCATGTGTATCTCCTCTAATCAAAACATTTTAATTCTAAAACTGCAAGGAAATGCAAATCTTTTATTTGCTCTATTTCTCTTCCTTTCTCCAACTTTAACTTTCACATATTCAGGAAGAAAATAATATCTGCAAGTGAGAAAGGCTACAATCCTGAAGAATCATTGAGAGCTTTTTCCAGGTCAGGCACTGTTCTGTGACCACATGATTCTCTCCTGGAATCTTCACCACAGCCCATGCAGCAGATGTAATGAGTGAACCCACTTGAAAATACTTTGATAAACTGTAAATTAACCAGCCTGCTAAGGGGTTATGTTACCAAGACTTGATTCCAGTTCTACAGCACACATCCACCAATAACATGTAGATTTGCAATGTAAAATCAACACACCTTCTACTATGCAAGGGCAGGGAACAGCACTTTCCTGAGAGCTGTGGTCTGAGCCTGCACGAGCAATATTGGCACCCACCACACAGTAGCCAGACATCTTCCAGGAACTTGGGGTCTCATTTGGAGAGGGCGTGCCCAGAAAAAGAATGCTCCCTGACTCATGCTATTGGCCATGTGTACGAAGCATGTATGAGGATGTGGTTGGTGTTAAATTTTCTTTTATTATTAAATGTACAATATTCACCTGATTTTAATGATGCTTTTTAAACACAGAGAATATTTTTATCTAATTAGAAATCCCAAGATAACAAATTTAAAAGTATAAAAACTACTGAAACAGTTGAATCAGGTAGGTAGAAACAAACTAGACAGATAGATGGAGAGACAGATGATAGAAAAAAAAGTCGTTCATGAAAGAAAAAAAATTAAACGCACAAGAATAAACATATCAAGATTAGTAGCTGGCCAGTTAACTCAGCTGGTTAGAGTGTGGTGCTGATAACACTAAGGTCCAGGTTCAGTCCCTGTACTGGCCAGCCAAAAAAAAAAAGAATTGTTCTAAACCACAAACATTTCCAAGGCATATGGAAGGAGACTTAAATGAAGAGACATCCACGCACATTACTCAGAAAGAACATCTGATACTGAAACGTTTTTCCAATTCAGCGTAGATTATATGTTAATTGCATTTTAAAGATCTTCACTGTGTCCCCCACCCTCAAATTTGATAGAGTGCTGTTAAATTCATCCAGAAGTATACCTGGGTACATATTCTGATACAACCTCAAAGCATAACACTAAAGAAGGATATTTACCACACCAGGCACTAATTGGCATTTTAAAATTAGAATAATTAGTCCAAGGTGGTCAGTGGCTCACACACTGACAATCAGGTCAAGGGAACCACGTTAGTAAAGGAAATGCTAGGGAAACACCACAGCGCAATGATGCTTTACATATGCAACCAAATGATGTAGCAGGAGGATTTAGACAGTCTACTTTTAGAACTGTAGAACCAGTAAGACTCTGAAAGGGATTAACAAAATAGTTACAAAGGAGAAAGGAATTTCTCTATTTAGCATGCAAAGTACAAGAGTGTTTTGAGCAGTAGTTGCACCACACCCTACGAGATGGAGATCTGGGGGCAGTTAGCTCTGTCCCCTGGGGAATGGCACAACCCCAGGTGATTGACTATGTGGGGAACTCCTAATTTCATCTTCCCAGTGAAACTCTGACACAGATGCAATTATTACTTCTAATTTTGTGAAGTCTGGGATGGATCAAATGAGAAAACCAGGAAACCCTAAGTCAGCACACAGAGTTAAGGATGGCTATCTCTTTAATGCCACGTCTCACAAAGTGCATTCACTGAGGACATCTAGACTTCCTATTTGAAATCTCCAGAACTATCAGGATGAGGGCTATGAGTGAACCTGCTCACTAGCTAGGTTTACCCCTGTGGTCACACTGCCAAAACAATCTATTAAAACATTCCCAAGGGTGTGGCTTCTATGTGGTTGCCAAGCAAACCTGGCCGTTTGGCAGCAAAGTCACATCCACGTGTTTATCTGAAGGTCAAGATGGCAATGCAGAGCTGAACAACCAGGTCCCTGTCCAGGGAGAAAAAGTCTCTAAAGCAAGGGGCTGCTCATTCTTGATGGCAACGTCTAGCGCTTAGCAATGATGATGTGCTTTTATTGTTGCGTGCATCACAAATGCAGATGGCATTATCTGTTTTAGTCCCTGAGGATACAGGAGTAAACAAAGAGAAAAGGTTTTGATACAATATTTACCAAAACATATAACACGTCTGGCACAAAGTAAACATTATATAGACATTTGTTAAGTGCAATAAACATAAAAGCTATATTAAATAATCAGTATTTTACTTACAGGCCAGCAAAAATCCATCAGAAAATCCAGTGAAGAAAAAGAAGGTATTTGTAACAGTCATAAAATCTAAAATACCTGCAGTAAACTCTTCAGCACTATTTGTTCATGAATGATATTAAAAAAATAAAACTAAACTAAAATTTACTGTAGAATGTGAGAGAATTTAGTAAATGAATATTTATTCCAGGAATTTTCCTAAAAGGGAAACTTAAAACTAGAAAGATGTTAATTTTTCTCAAATTAATTTTGAGTTGCAAAATAATCTTTTTAGAAGTCTCAATGGAACCCATTTTGGGGGGAGTTTGACGGGGAGATGTTTTTTTTTTTTGTCGTTTTTTCGTGACCGGCACTCAGCCAGTGAGTACACCGGTCAGTCCTATATAGGATCCGAACCCGCGGCGGGAGCGTCGCCGCGCTGCCAGCGCAGCACTCTACCAAGTGTGCCACGGGCTCGGCCCTTGACGGGGAGATGTTAAAGCCATCGGCAAGACAAGTAAGAAGACAAGTGAGACGGACAAGGAAGGAATACACTTTAATGGGTTCCCAGTGGAATTATATGGCAATGACAATCAGTTCTTTGTGGTACTGGCCCAGAACTTAACAGGCAGCGGAGCAGGAGGAATTCAGGTAACTTAGGCACTTGGGGAAGAGAGCTCGTCGGAGCCTCTCCTTACACAAATACATTCAAAATGGAGTAAGGAATCACATTTTCAGACATGAAGCCACAATCATCTATTGACCCAAAGCATTTTCCATGACCTATTGTTAAATTACACCACGAAGTTTAAGCAGAATCTTCATAGAATTGTCCCATTTCAGTTATATCTATTGACGACCAAGCCTCCTTCCAACACTGCAGACATTTGAGTGTTAATTTGTGTTTCTGTGTTTTCCTTGAAGAAGATTATGGAAAGATCTGTGTCAGGTATTAAAACTGCTCACCTCAGGTGAGTAGGAATGGAGGTTGGTGGGTGAGATTACAAGCTTTTCCTTTATGCATCTGTCCATGGGTTTTTATCAGCTGCAATTAGCATGTACTATTTTTTTTCTAATTAAAGCATTTCAGTAGATATTTTTTTAAAATTATAAATAATGCAGCAACTCCAGCAAGGCTTGAATTTCTCCAAACCTCAAGTTCTTGCATCTGCAAAAAGGAGATCTTACCTGCTTTTACAAGTAACAGCAGGAAATGTGCTCACATTGAACATATCCCAAGTCCACATTCATGAGGCAGATGCTGTCCCCAGTGTAGCTCTGTCATGTATTCTGACAGCAATCCTACGAAGACACAGTGTCATTATTTCAGAGAGGCTGTAAAGCAAAATGGTGCCTCATAAACTCTGCAGCCTGAATCCTGGCTCCCCCACTCACTAGCTGGTGACATTAGGCAAGTTACCTGAATGCTCTGTATAGAGCTAGGCTGAGTCTGGAGCTCATAGACCCCTTGAGCACATTGTACAGACTGGGTCACAAGCCCTTCACACACAGGTATACAAGCTAGGTAACTCAAAAAAAGGTCCTTGGAGCCTTGGTTGAAGAGACAATAAGCTTAATTCAGCAAACACATGTCTAAGAGCTAGGCAGTCCAAAGAGAAACTGAGCAGCTGCTGGCAAAGTCCAAAGAAAAGCTGAGCAGCTGCCAGCAAAGTAAACATGCTCTATTTTTAGACGTGAGCTCTGCCGAGTTGCTGCTTCACACACTGAAGAACACACAAGAATAACAACAAACAAAAGGATAGAGGAGCTTGCCCACTAACTCCACCACCACTCAACTTGTTTACAAAGAATGTGCTGCACAACCCCCAACCAGACCTGAGGCAGGGGGCCCTGACTAAATTATCCTATTTTCCCCATAATACACCCCTTTTGGGTCCCTTGCCATACAATCTACACGTTAAAAATCTTCCGTGATGTTCCTTTAGCAAGGATGAATGACCCTTACATTCGTATAACCTATTGTCTATTCAATATGCCTTAGGGCTTGTCCTTAAGGCTTGTCCTGTAGTTCTGTCCTTTCAACTATTAGCTGCACATGTCTGGTTAGTAGTCATTATTGGTGTGATTTTCCATGGGAATCCTGTAGTCTCACTGATGGGCAGTTCAGTGCATGTTCAGTAGGTGATCATGCCGACATATGTATGTACCCAGTCAATTTTGGTGCAGTGCCTGCAGCCAGAACACTATGGGCAAAAAGACAGAAGGGATATTGGTACCAATAAGGGAAGTTCTCGCCCCTCTGGTAAGATACACTCCAGTTTGCCATCCTGAGAAAGGATGGTTGCAGGAATAGGTATCTTACCTGGTTTATGATACCATACTTTATCTGCTAACACTACTGGATCTGTAGGTTCTACAAGTAACAGTATAGGGGAACTCATAATTGACCATAATGATAATACAAATGTGCCCTATAGAATAGCGCTTACCTGTTCCAGGCCATGTTACTTTTACTTCAGGAGGCCAGGTACCTGTCACCCAAGGTGAAACTTGCAAGTTTTCTTCTAATCTTTTCCCCCAAGGCCCTGTTATACCTACCCAGCATATATGAGGTGCTTCTGTTAAAGGGAGTTTATATCATGATACTGTTACCACTGGAAGAAATCAGTGAGGATACACCAGATGTCTCTTTATTATTTCTTAAAACTGAATGTGAATACAATTATCTCAAAAAAAAAAAAATTTAACTAAAAAAAACCACCACAATGAAGACTTAAGTCCATTCTCTTCCATTGCCTACACTGAGCAATTCTTTGTGTAGTCAGTAGAATTGTAGCCTGTTTCTAGCACTTACTACTACCAGGAAGTTGGTGAGTTCATTTAATATTTCTAGGTTTCTGTTTCCTCATTATTAGAATGCTTATGATAATGATAGGCACTAATATTGTAAGATCTAAAGGATATATTTGCAAGCATGTAGAAAGAAAATATGGTTTAGTGCACCTGGCATTCCTCAAATCTTGGCTTTTCCTTTTATCTCACATTGAAATGATTTCCATATTATCCTTATGCCACTGCTCTTTTCAACATTCTTATTAGTTCAAGTGGCAAAGTTGTGCTAACTAATTATTTTTTCATGTTCTCTAGAGGATCAGATCCCAAAGGAAAATTGCGACTTTTGTGGCTGTGACTGTGTGAAGACCCATTAAAATCAATAGTAGTTTATAAATAAAACAAAAATCAATATCAGGATAGTAGTATAGTGGCAATGTGTGTTTGACAGGCCACTCACTCCCAAATGTGCCAAATTAGGGAAAAATAACTGGAGATATTAAGCATCCTTAGTCATTACCATAAGGATTTTAGTTCCTACTTAATCAAACCTGACTGGAAATTTTCCATATCACCTAAGAATAATAGCCTTTTGAGTTGCTAAACAATGTATATTTTGATAGAGACCAAAGGAAAGAAAATATGTGATCTCACATATACAAAGCTTTATGAATAAAGAGAAAATTATAATAATGTAGTGACTTAAGAGATTATTTACAATATCTTATTCTTGTGTTCTATTTTTATTATTCTGAGTATAAAGGTTGCTGCTCATCAAAAACTATTATATTATGTGAGTTGCTTAAAGGTGGGAGTGGTAGAGGAATTGATTAAGGAGGTTGCTTTCCTGGTTGCACTATCTGCACAGATAAGCTGATATCATTCTCATTGTTCATTATGGACTCTATGGAGGGCCTAAAAGAAATACAAACCTTGTTTTGAGCACCAGTGCAACCACCCACTAGTAGCTTTGTCACTTTAATCAAGTTAATTTAACTTTCCTAAGTCTCAGTTCTCCAATGTATAAAATGGGACTAACTATACATCTCTTGCATGGTCTTCATTAGGATTACATGTATGTAATGTGCTTAGCATTGTGCCTGTGTAATAGAAAACACTCAAAAATGTCAGCTATTAATATTATTAATATTTGAGGTCGCCTATTAAAAATAGATTGAGAGTCTTTTCCATATGCTTAAATAATAAAGGAGTTAATTTAGATGATTCAATACATTCAATTGGAAAGTTCCTTTAAATTGAGTTTTTAAACAAGAACGATTCAAAATGCTTAATTCATTCATTTTTTAAAATCATTTGACAAATATTTGTTGAATTTTTGTTGAGTACTTGTAAGTGTCTGGCATCATACTAAATATCAGGGATTCAGACGTGAATAAAACAGATAAAATTTTCTTATCTTGTGAAGTGACTCCATTTTGTTAAACCTTTGATTTTAAAAACTTGTTTTCTCCTGTAACCTAAGCCACACAGCCTGCAGCTAACTGACAGAACACAATAACTCTTGCTCTCACATTGTACACAAATAATTAGAGAAAAATTATTAACCCAGATGGCCATTCTTTACCTGCCTTACTAACCTGATCTTACTTGAGAATAACAGGAACTGAATCCATGGCGAATGCAGTACAATACTGCTCAGCTCCCACCCAGGAAGTTCCTTGATAATCATGTGAAAAACTCAAGCATGTCTGCATATCCCTCCTTGGTCACCATGAAGCAGCTTTCCACCACAGACCCCTATAAAATCCTTTGTCATACCTGGGAAAGGTAGCGATGGTCTTTGAATCATAAGTCCAACATTTCACCAGGCTGTCAGCTTCCTTCCTCATTAAAGGCTACCTTTCCTTACCCCAACATTTATATTTCAATTATTGGCTATTGAGCAGCAAGCAAATGGACCTTTGGGTCTTGGTAACACTCTCATAGAGCTTAATAATAATGATATTAATATTACAAATAATATTAATAATAGGATGAAACAGACCATGAAAACCTCTGTGTGTATATAATATATAATATTATATATAGTGTATATATATATGCATACATATATGAGTATATCAGCATATTATATACCTGATATATATACACACACATATATATCATGGTGATCATATATTATATGTTATCTATCTATATTTATATCTATTCATATATATAATCTATAGAGAAAAATAAATCAGGAAAGAGAATTAAGGAGTTCTGGGAAATGTGATTTTGATAATTTATTAGTGTGATCATGTAAAGCTTCACTGAGAAGGTGATTTTTGAATGAAGACTTAAAGGAAGAGAGAAGTAGATCCATGAAAATATATTGAGAAAGAACACTCCAGGAAGAGAGAACAGCAACTGCGAATGTCCTGAGGTGGAAGCTTTCATGGCCTTTCTGAGGTATAACACAGAGGCTAAGGTAGCTGGAAGACAGTGAGCAAAGTAGAAAATGGAAGGGAATGAAGTCCGAGAGGTCATGGAGAGCCTTTAGGAGACTGAAGACTTATAGTGCTGAATGAAATGAGAAAACTGCAGTGTTTTGAGCAAAGATGTGGCATAATGTAACTTAAGTTATGAAAGTAGTCCATCACCTTATCTAGAAAAGTTGAAACCAAAGGCAGTTTTGACTTAGAGCATGGGTGCAATACTGCACAATGCCAAAAACACTACCTGGTGGAAAAGTGCTTTGGAAGTCATCTTAACTCTAGACAAACTCTAGGGAGCCACGTGGATAAACAAGCAAACAAACTAAACCCCAAAAAACACAAAAAAACCAAAGCCCTTCTTTTCTCTGACCTGTCCCAGTTATATACCTTGGTTAATTTGAACATGGGCCTAAATTTTTTTTTCACCTAAAACAAAACAAAACAAAAAATACACAACAATGACATTCCTGCCATATTCAACAGTCCCACATTGTTGATCACAAGGGATACAGGTATGACACAGTTGTACCTTATATTTAAATCTGAATTTATCTATATTCAACTAGTAGTAGGAACAAGTTTATAATCTCACTCATTCAGTCTATAAATGTTTATTAAATGTCTACTTTATGTTGAGGCACTCATATTTACCAGGCTGTGTCGAGCCCAGCTGTGGCCATTAAACACCCATGCTGTGCCATGCTATGCTGTAACCAAGATTCCTGCCCAGGTGTCATGCAGCCCTGACTTCTCTCACCCTATGGTTATCACACAGTAGCTGACACCCCACTGCAGCAGCAACTCCTCTTGGTCTCACCCTGTGGTTACCACAGACTGCTAAAACAGAATTTTTCAGCCTGCTTCTCACCTGCTCTACTTTTCCACCCTGAAACAAAGTCATGACCACACAAGATCATAAGATCATTGCTATTACTTGGTTACAGACACCCAGAAATGCTATGATTTGAAACCAAAAGCAGTTTTGACTTAGAGCATAGGTACAATACTCCACAATGCCAAAAGCACTGCCTGGTGGAAAAGTGCTATGGAAGTCATCTTAACTCCTGACAAACCCTAGGGAGCCACGTGGGTAAACAAGCAAACAAACAAAACAAAACAAACAAAACCCCAAAAACCAAAGAGCCCTTCTTTTCTCTCACCTGTCCCTGCTATATACCTTGGTTAATTTACAAAATAACTGCCCTACTGCATTGCAGTGCTCAAACTTTGGACATGAGTCCTTTGTGCCAAATGCTGGAATTTCAATAAAATCTGTTTTCCTGTCTTAAGCCTTAGTGTTTCTTGCCTCTCCCTGCAAGTTCACAGTAATTCACTACAACATTTCTTGGGGTCTCCCCCATGATGGTGGAAACAGCAGCTTGACCGCCTCCCTTGTCTCTCGGTCTCGGCCCCCAGGGACACCTGACAATGCAGACTGCACTTATGTTCCAACAGAGTGTTTTCTGTGAGTGGGAAAGACCTCACCGGCTGGACCTGGAGGACAAATCCTGAGCACAATGGAACCCAAAGAGACACAGGAACCAAACCAGCAGAGCTCCACCCATCAGACTACGTAAGGACCCAGGTCCCATAAGGTTCCTACTCCCATGTGAGTAGAAGGGGAGCCTGATCAGCTCCCCAAGGGGGAAATGTCTTAGTACTCTGTATCATGGAGGAAACCACATTCCCCATTCAGGTCAGGATTTCAGTAGTTTTGGGGTGGTAAACTCCATTTCACAGAGGAAACCACATTTTCAGGTCAGAATTTTTAGAATTTTCGGGTAGCGAACGAAAGTGTATAAAGGTATATAGCTGAGACGTATCCTGGATACGAAGCAAGTGCGGAGTCCCTCTGCTCTTCGGTTGTAACCTCATCTGGCTAAGGGTGACTCTTGCAAGAGAGGTCCTGAAGTGGGATTTATACCATCTCACCAAAGCCAATAGACACTGAAATATCACCACAGGGTGAGTGGCCAGAGACGTATGAAGTGATTGGAATTGACTATCTGTTGTGACACCGATCACAGGTGGAAAACATGGGAGGAACACTTAGTAAACAAACTCCCCTTGCCTGTATGCTAACAAACTTTAAGGCTTTTCTGGTGACTATGGTGTCAAATTATCTCCTGATAAACTCAGGGCATTCTGTGAGGTAAATTGGCCATCTTTCAATGTAGGCTGGCCATCTAAGGGGGTCTTTTGACCTTTCCCTCATCTGTCAAGTCAGAAGGGTTATTTGGCCAGTATGGAAATGACCCTCAGGGCCACCCTGACCGGTACACCTATATTGATTCTTGAGAAAACTTAGTTCATTCATCACCCTCCTGGTTAAAGGTCTGCATGGAAAAACATTGCAAATAATCTTGGCCTGAGAAATGTCAGTCCCAGGTCAGACTCATGCCCAGAGATGACTGCTACATGTGGCCCCCCAGCCAGCTATTCTGCCCTCAGATCTGGAGGATCTGCCACCTCCCTACTTGACTGAGACAGATACTCTGCCACCCCCACAGCCCCTGTTGCTGCCTCCTACTCCAGCGGTGCCTCCAACATCTTTTCCTGGCCCATCAGAAGGGACCACTTCAGCTCCCAATTCTCCAGAGACCCCACTCCCACCTACCCTGACTCCATATAGTCTAAGCCAGTCCCAACCTTCAACTGGGTTATCATGGGAGACAGCTCTCCAGATGCCACTCCAAGAGACCTGAGGTCCCCTTTATTATGATCAGGATGGACACCTGCAGGGAGGGCAACCCACCTTCATCGATCAGCCATTCACAATAACTCAGCTCCTGAATTGGAAGCACCACACCCCCACATATACTGAAAAGCCCCAGGCTATGTTTGATCTGGTCCAGTTGATAGTCCAGACTCACTGGCCCACCTGGATGGACTGCAGGCAGCTTCTAATGACTCTCTTCAATACAGAAGAGACACACCATATCAGCCAGGTGGCTCTAAAGTGGCTCCAAGACCATACCCCAACTGGGATGCTGAATGCCCAAACCCATTTTCCTAATGAGTATCCACACTGAGACTCTGACACAGATCAGGGCCTACGGATGCTGGACCAGTACCAAGAGGTTCTCCTGGGAGGCTTACAGACAGGAGGAGAAAAAAAGCTGACCAATATAAATAGGATCTCTGAGGTCCTCCAGAAGCCAGATGAAAACCCCATTCGGTTTTATGAGAGGCCATACAAGGCATTCTGCCTCTATACGTCCTTTATCCCAGAACAGAGTGAAAATCAGAGGATGGTCAATGCTGCTTTTGTGGGACAGGCGCAGGGGTATATACATGGAAAGCTCCAAAAGCTGGAGGGATTTGCTGGCATTGATGTCACCCAGCTCTTAAAAATTGCAACCAAAGAGTTTGTCAACCAGGACCTGAAGGCTCACCATGAGACAGATTAAAAAAATGATTAAAAAAAAAAAAAAAAAAAAGTGGACCTCCTAGCTGAAAGGGACCCAGGGCCAAGGCCAAAAACCGACCAGAGGGCAGCCAAAGGACGTACCTGGTTCCAGACCACCTCTAAGACCCAACGAATTTGCCTACTGTCATAAAGATAGCCATTAAAAAAATAAATGTCCCCAACTCCCGGCCACCACTAAAGGCAAATTCCTGCCCCTGAAAAAGAAACAAGCCTCCCAAGGAGACTGCAACCCAGGCAAACCAGCTACCAAGCACCTCAGCAAGATTTCATTGGCTTGGCTGAACTTAAACATTATAAAAATAAAAGTGAATAGGACCAACTGGGCTCCCTTTCCCTGGGCCCCCAGGAGCCCTTGGTCCAAACAATGGTACAGGGCCAACCTATAAACTTCATGATGGACACTGGAGCTGAACATTCTGCAGTCACACAGCACATACGTCTTTGCTTTATCCTCTCTCAGCTACTTCTACATAGACCCCACACAGGAAACTGATAGAAACACACCTTCTTGCTGCCCAGAAAATACAACATAGTCAGGACATTGCGGTAAAAGTTCTAACTCAGCTTCTGGGGTCCTGGCACCACCCAATAACATATCTTTCAAAACAGCTGGACACAATGGCCTGAAGCTGGTTGCCCTGTCACTGAGCAGTAGTGGCCACAACACTTCTGGTAGCTGAAACAGACAAGTTAACTTTGAGACAAGAAACCCACCTCCACTGGAACAAAATCCTCCCCATAGTTTTAGTACTGGAGCATTTGTAAATTCCCTTTTTATGTCCATGAAGGCCTTTCGTTGAGCTGTTTTCCATATAGGGGTTTGGCCAGCACTGTAAAGTTAGGAAAATAGATTCTGTAGAAATCCATTGCCCCCAGGAACTCATGAACTTGTCTTTGGGTGTTGGTGTTCAGGATGGAACAGACAGCCTGTTTGTGTTCTGGTCCCAGTTAACGTTGTCCTTGGGAGATATAGAACCCCAAATATTTGACTTTTTTTTAGATAAATTATATCCCTTTACCAAAGGCAGGTTGAGGAGAAGTTCAGTCCCTTTCATATAGTCTTGGTGAGTCTTTTCGGCTAGCAACAAATCATCCACATATTGGAGCAGAGCACATCCACTTTGTTTGACTAGGAAAGCCTGTAGGTCAGAAGCCAGGCTCATGCCAAAAATGATTGGGAGTTCTTGAATTTTTGAGGCAACCAAGTCCATGTTAATTGTCCTTGAGTCCCCTTGGGACTGTTTCATTGGAAAGCAAAAATGGGTTGACTCTGGGGAGCCAGTCTGATGCCAAAGAAGGCATCTTTAAGGTCCAGATAGGTGAAGTAAGTGGCGTGAGAAGGGACTAAGCACAGATTAGGTTGACTGCCCTGAGGTTTTGTACCAGTTGATAGTCATTGGTTCCTGGCTTCTGAATTGGCAGTAAAGGTGTGTTCCAGGCAGACTGGCATGGCCTTAAAAGTCCATTTTTGAGGAGTCTGTCCGGATGTTTTATATCCCCACTGGTAAATGGCCTGCATGTTTTTTTTCTAGAGCCAGGAGTTGTTGTTGCAAAGTTACATGTCTGACCTCCATCAGATTATCTTGAATAGTCTTGATAAGAGGGGGGGGGGGCTTTCATACAACTCCTGGTTAGCTTTAACCCCCCTGTACACCCCTACAAGCCAGGTACCTCTGTTTAGATAATAAATAAATAAATAAATAAATAAAATGCATAGCCCCTAAAACCCCTGTGTGTGGGGGGTGGGGCAGTTACTGTCTTGTTGTCTACTCCTACTGCATTCAAAGTAGCTGAGATCACTCCACGAATACATCACAACCGACTCAAACCAGCCATGACCTCTTGGGACTACATTCCTCACCCCACTTCACCTTACAAGTTAACTCTCCAGGGAAGAGGACCAGAAACATCCCTGCTCCAGTCACTCCAGGGGCTGACAGGTCTACACATGACAGAAGCTTAAGGATCCCCAGACAAAGATAAAAATACTAGCTCATGCCCCAGTACAAAAGCAGTCAGGCTAGAACCCAACAAGCCTCTTCAGAGGCTGGTTTAACATGTTCAGAGGGTTCAAAACCCTGATTATTACAGTTCTTTTTTTAATAGGCACCTGTCTCATCCTCCCTTGCTTGCTGCTTCTGGTAGTACACACAGTCACATCCTCTCTGGAAGTCACAGTAAAATAAAACAAAAACAAAAAAACCACAGCCAAAAAGTTCTCACTATGACAGTACCAGCCCCTAAACTAAAAGCCAGCTAAAGGTGATACTGTTTGACCAGGCCATCTAAGGCCTTGGTCATTCATCAAAGGGAGGAATGAGGCACTCTTACTTACCAGGCTGCATCCAGCCCAGCTGTGGCCATTAGACATCGATGCTGTGCCATGCTATGCTGTAACCAAGACCCCCACCCAAATGTCATGCAGCCCCAACTTCTCTCACCCTGTGGTTACCACAGACTGCTAAAACACTCTTGCAATAGGGAAAAGTGTTCATTGTGAACTCAATTCTATTTTGATTTGTACAGAGGTGATGGGGCGTTTTTAAGAGAGAATGAGGGAGTATGGAGAGGGAACCGAGGGGGCTTGAGCAGAATCAAGAAAGTGGAAATTTACAAAAAGCAGAAGGGGCGGTTGGTTCATGTGAAACTCATCTGGGTTGACTAACTGCCACTTTTCCAAATCCGGTCCTCCCAGAGAGACTAGGAGACAGGGTCCCTCTACCTTCAGTTGTTCACTGAATAAAATAGTAAATTCTTTTGGTATCCTTGTGAAGTAATGCCCTCTTTCGAAGAGCAGGACTGATGCCCCTAAAGATAGCCCCTCTATTGTGTAAAAGTTAGGTGGGAAAGTGGGGGTGGGATGGGAGGAGCTCTGCTAACTGAAAAATTATCTCATGTACTGTTGGCTTCCTTACATTGGCTAATACCTCTTGGTGCAGTGAACGGGCGACCGAGATAGCCATGCTAGCAGCTTTAAAAACCAAGAACAAAGATGATTCAGGGCCACACCTTTGAATTGGCTGATGCGGTCCGGCTGGGCTGCTGGAAATAAAAATCTTTTTCTCTTTTTCTATATTGGTCTCTAAGGTTGTTTTTTCTCCTGATGCCTATAACATTTGGGGGCTCATCCGGGATAAACTATCACCTCTCGAGACCGACCTACAGTGCTGGGTAAACCCCACACTGCGAAGTCTCTAGGGGGGAGCTCCTGAGAAGACGTTCCTCAGCCCTGGAGGCACACGATCTTCTGCTGGCCAGCTTAGAATTTTCTGGTGCCTCTAGATTTGGGTGAGTCGACTCTTTTTGGTGGGGGACCAGGCCAGACTGGACACAGTTGCAATGCCTCTTCCCCGGACCCAGTGAGACATCGCTACAGTCCACTTGCTGGCCTCTCTTGGTGGCCAAACTCGTGTATTGTCTTTGTGTTTGTCTCTATATTAACCTCGTGGGTTTATGTTGTTGTGAGTCTGTCCATTTTATGTGCTTGGCCAACTTTTGCCCTTCAGGTCACCATGGGACAAGGATCCTCTAAGCCGACAGTCCTGAAATACTTTCTCACAAATTTTAAAACTTTTCAGGAGAAGGCATTTGATTTCGGTGTGTCAGTCTCACCGGATGTTTTAAGAACTTTATCTGAAGACTGGCCAGAATTTGACATTGGATGGCCTGCAGAAGTCTCTACTAGTCTTTCCCTTGCGCAGGCTGTCCGCCGGGTCATTTTCAGGAAACCCGGGCACCCAGACCAGATTCCCTACATCCAAATCTGCATCGAAATTTTAACCATTCCACCCTGTTGGTTAGAGAAATGTTTTCCAGAAGTCAAGAAACCTTCACATCTGTGAGCAATGCAAACCATTCTCCTGGCCAGACCGCCCTCCCAGCCTCAGAAGCCTGTACTCCCCTCGCCCCCTTATGAAGAAGATGTAGTTCGGCTTCCCCCTTATGCAGACAACTCCCCGTGGATGGACAACCCCTTTCTTTCACCTCCTCACACCCGTTCGGGCGCCCCTTATTCCCCTGAGCTCTCTTCTCCCTCTGAATCTTCTCACTCCTCTTCTTCTCCCCTGGTCCACCTTTTCCCTTGTGTGAGGCCCCAAGACCCCAAGGACCTTTCATGGTTTATGTTCCCTTTACTACTAGTGACCTGTATAACTGGAAGTATCAGAACCCTTCCTTCCCAGCGCAACCTCTAGGGTTAATCTCGCTCCTTGAGTCTGTTTTTTTTACTCATCAGCCCACCTGGGACGATTGTCAGCAGTTGCTGCAGACCTTATTTACCTCTGAGGAGCAAGAAAGAATCCGGCGGGAGGCATGGAAGGCCATACCTGGGCCTGATGGCCATCCCATGCATGATCCTGACCGCATATCCCTTGTCTTCCCATCAGTCCATCCTGAATGGGACCCTAACACAGATAGAGGTAAGGAGGCCTTAGATGGGTATCTCCAGACTCTGCTGCGGGGGGTCGGAGCCGCAGCCCAGAAGCCAACCAACCTTTCTAAGGTTAGTGAAGTAACTCAACAGCCAAACGAGTCCCCCAGTGCATTCCTTGAGGCTTATCGGGTCTATACGCCAGTTGACCCAGAGGCACCTGAAAATAGATGAGCTATCAATCTGGCCTTTGTAACTCAATCAGCGCCAGACACTAAGCGTAAGTTACAAAAATTAGAGAGCTTTGAAGGCAAGTTTCTCTCTGAGCTGGTTGAGATAGCCCAAAAGGTTTACCATAACCGTGACCCACCCGAAGATAGAAAGCTAAAGAGGTTAACAAAAGTCCTCCTTGTCGGTCCAGAACAACCCAAACAAGGACAACAGAGAAGGAAGCCCCAAGGTATTGGCCCAAATAGACGCCCACCTCTGGACAAGGACCAATGTGCCTACTGTAAGGAAAAAGGCCATTGGAAGAGAGATTGTTCTTGGCTGAAAGATAAGACAGGTTCTAAGGCCATCTTACACATGTCACAAGATTCAGACGATTGACAAGGCCTGGGCTCCACGAAAAGTTGCCCCTGGGAGCCCAAGGTAACACTAAAAGTAGAGGGCAAACCCGTGTCATTTCTTGTTGACATGGGGGCAACATATTCAGTGCTCCAGAAACCTGACCAGCCCAGTTCAAAATAGCCAATTCCCATCCAAGAAGCAACTGGAAGAACTAAACTTTGTCCTTGGACTGATGCCCGACTTACAGATTTACGAAGGAAGACTGTTACACATTCTTTTCTCCTTATGTCAGATTGCCCCTAACCCCTATTGGGTAGAGATTTACTTCATAAATTGGGAGCCACCATCACCTTTGGGCTTGCTTCTGCAAATCTGCAACTAAATGGGAAAGTCACAACCCTAATGGTAACCGTGACTTTACAGGAAGAATATAAACTTTTAGAGACTGAAATTCTAGACAACCCAACCCAACATGAAAAAGGGTTATTGGCTATCTACATGAAAGAAATACCAGGTGTGTGGGCAGAGACTAACCCCCCCAGGCTTAGCGAAACACCAGGCCCCTATTGTGGTGCAACTAACTAGTTCTGCCAGACCACTTAGGATGAAACAATACCCTATTCCCTTGAGGGCTAGAGAAGGTATAACCTCACACATACACAGACTCAAGAAAGACGGCATTTTGATTCCATGCCTTTCTAATTGGAACACTCCCCTACTGCTGGTCCAAAAACCTGGTACAGGGGACTTCAGACCTGTACAGGATCTCAGAGAAGTTAATAAAAGAGTGGAAACTGTCCATGTCACCGTTCCAAATCCCTATATGCTCCTCAGTTTCCTACCACCTGACCATACGATATATACAATGTTGGACTTAAAGGATGCCTTCTTCAGTCTACCTTTGGCTGGTTCCAGCCAGCCTATCTTCACATTCGAATGGGATGCCCCTGACGGGAGTTTCTCTGGACAGCTAACATGGACTCGACTGCCACAAGGATTCAAGAATTCTCCTACGCTGTTTGATGAGGCTTTCAGCCAGCATCTACAGCCTTACAAGGTAAAATGGGGACCCAAGGTTACACTTTTACAATATGTGGATGACTTGCTCCTCGCTGTCAGCTCCTACCAAGATTGCGAGGAGGCGACTAAGGATCTTTTGACAACCTTGCAGCGTCTCGGATATTGGGCGTCCGCTAAAAAGGCTCAATTATATCTACCATCTCTAACTTATTGGGGATATATATTGTCAGAAGGGAGGTGGAAAATTACCCCTAAACGAATAGAAGCTATTCTCCAAATACCTCAGCCACTTTCTAAGAAGCAAATACGGGAATTTCTCAGAGCTGCAGGATACTGCAGACTATGGATTTTAAACTGCCGAAATAGCCCAACCCCTATATGAGGCCATAAAGGGCCCTGGGGAGGGAATAAATTGGACAGAGCAGCAACAAAAGGCCTTTGAAAGCCTTAAATCTGCCCTCACCCAGGCCCCAGCATTAGCCCTTCTGGACTTAAATAAGCCGTTTTCCCTCTTCGTGGCAGAAAGGAAGGGAATTGCCAAGGGAGTCCTCAACCAAGATTTAGGACCCTGGAAATGACCAGTAGCCTACTTATCTCATAAGTTAGATCCAGTAGCCTCTGGATGGCCTAAGTGCTTAAGGGCAACCATGGCCACTGCCCTCCTTGTTAAAGAGGCAAACAAATTAACCTTAGGGCAAGAGCTCCGAATACCTCTCCCCATGGGGTTGAGACTCTATTAAAGACTCCCCCCATGAAATGTATCTCAGATGTGCCTGACTCATTACCAAGCCTTGCTGTTAGACCCAACACGCATTAAATTTCTTCCTGCAACCACTATAAACCCTGCCACATTGCTTCCTGACCCAGACCCAAAGATACCCATACATGACTGTCTGGAGGTACAGTCTACCTTCCAAGGGACCTGGCCAGATTTAAAAGACTCTCCTTGGGAAGGAGCAGAACTAACCTTGCTCACAGATGGGAGTAGCTACATGATTGACGGGATCCAGTATGCAGGAGCAGCAGTGGTCTCTATGGAGGCCGTTATATGGTCACAAGCATTGGGACCAGGAACATCAGCAGAATGAGCAGAGCTCATTGCCCTCATGAAGACATTACAGCTGAGCCAAGGGAAAAGAGTGAGCATCTATATGGACAGCAGGTATGCCTTTGCCATGGCACACATACAAGGGGCCTTATATATAGAGAGAGGTCTGTTAACAGCAGAAGGAAAAACCAAAAAAAAAAAAAAAAGTACCAGAGATCCTGGCCTTATTAGTTAGAGGCTATCTGGCTCCCTGCCAAAGTTGCCATCATCCATAGTAAAGCACACCAACGGGGGAACTCTCCCACAATACTAGGGAATAACTTTGCAGATCAAACCGCAAAAGCAGTCGCCTTAAAACCAGTGGGGATCACAACCATAGTGCCTGCTTTACCAGAGCCCCAGCTGCCAGCTAAGCCAGCTTACTCAGAAACTCATCTAGAGGGGGCCAAGGAACTTGGGTTAATACCCAACCAGAACACTGGATCGATTAAATCTAAAGATGGGACACTTTAGTTACCAGAAAACTTGGGGGCCTGCCTAGTTTTGGACACTCATAAGGCAACCCACTTGGGAAAAACTAAATTATGCACTTTGTTGAGAAAAAATTTTAACTTCAATAATATGCAAAGAGCAATAGAAACTGTCTCTCAACGCCATCTCTCATGTGCACAAGTAAATGCCAAAAAGATTGCTAAGAATCGGCAAGGAAATCGACAAAAAGGAGAATATCCTGGAGGACATTGGGAAGTTGATTTCACTGAGGTCACACCAGGAAGGTGTGGATACAAATATGTGCTTGTCTGTGTGGATACTTACTCGGGATGGGTGGAAGCTTTCTCAACCAGAACAGAGACAGCCCAAATAGTTGTCAAAAAATTCATATATGAAATCATACCCCGATTTGGCCTCCCCATAACAATAGGGTCAGATAATGGTCCAGTCTTCATAGCAAAAGTTTCCCAGCAAATGGCCCAGAGCCTGGGAATTACTTAGAAATTACACTGTGCTTACAGACCTCAAAGCTCTGGACAGGTAGAAAGGATAAATAGAACTTTAAAAAAAAACGTTGGCAAAACTCCACTTAGACACTGGAGAAAACTGGGTGGACCTCCTTACCTTCACTCTATTAAGAATTATAAATACCCCTTACAAGAAAAATTTTACACCTTCTGAAATATTGTTTGGGCGACCACCACCCTTGTTGCACAAGCCCATAGCAAATGAACACAATACTCAGGGATTACCCTCCCCCATACTGGGTGAACTCCAAACACTCCAACAGGTTTTCTCAGAAATCCGGAATAAGCTTGATGTTACTAATGACCCTTCTCCCAAGCAGGGACGGAAAGCCAAAGTGCCCATTCCCCAGCCTGGGGACCTAGTTTACGTCAAGTGACTAACTGCAGGAGCACTCCAGCCCCGGTGGTCCGGACCGTTCCAGGTGATCCTCAGCACCCCAGCGGCAGTAAAGGTCACTGGAAAGGACGCTTGGATTCATTGGACCCACATAAAGCCTGCACCGCCCACCGAAGACTCTACAGGAGACCGATGGACGTTCAACAAACAGACTCACCTTTCAAGATAAGACTTACAAAATGTTCTGGTTAATTGTTTTCAATATTTTGGTTCAAACCTTAAATCATGTCACTGCAAATCCCCATACTGTTTATAATTTTACCTGGGAAATAACCCAGGTAGGGGATTCATCTCGCCTTGTGTTAAGTTCTTTTAGCACAACTGGTGTAAACCTAACTACTGTGGCTTTTCCCAAGTCACTTGCTTTTAACCTAACTGATTTATTCCCTGCTATACCCCTGCTCCAACTAAAATTATACTATCACTGGTATGCATGCCCAGGACCCATAAACTGGCCCCCAAATTGGCAATGTGGATATGAGGATAATTACTATTGTAAAACCTGGGATTGTATAGAGTCAGCAGGAGGGTGGCCTAATTGGAACCCCCCCCCCAGGTGCAAAACTGCCCTCATTTCCATTACAAGGGACCTAGTTTACAGCGGACAAACACCCCAGGCATCCAACAGAGTCAATATCGCCTTTACTCCTGCAGGAAGAGCCCACTCCTTAACTGATTGGAAAATGGGCCTAACTTGGGGTATCCAACTTTATGGTTCCTTCGCCAACCCAGGAAAAATTATTAAAATTAGACTAAAAATAACGTCCTTGACCAAACCTATGGCTATCGTCCCTAACCAATTGATAACCTCTCTGATGATTCCACCAAGCCCATTCCCTAGAATCTCTGCTCCCTACATCCCCCAACATAGTTCTCCCAGACAATGATTCTGGAACCAAATGGAAAGTATATATAATGTACTAAATACCACCAACCCAAATGTTATCAGCCCCAGATGTTGGATATGCTTACTTACCTTGCCCCCTTATTATGAAGGAATAGCAGTGTCAGGAAATTATACCATTAAGACAAGCATTGATAACCGCTGCTTACAACATCCAGGAATAGGAACCACCTTAGAACTACTTACAGGAAATGAGACCTGCATAGGAAATCATTCCGCCCACTCCAGACCCTGCCAAACTGTTAATTCCCCCATCATTTACTCAGGCTATTACATACTCCCAAAGGGGACATCGTGGTACAACTGGAATAACCTCATGTATCCATGGACAAATGCTAAACAACATGGGAGGATATTGTGTCCTGGTATTCCTATTTCTCAGAGATTCTGTTTATGCTTCTGACCAATTTCTCCCCAAGCTTAGTTTGGACCCTTTACATAGGTCCAAAAGAGAGCCTATAACACTTCTCACCATCACTTCCATTATAGGCCTAGCTGGGTTGGGGACCGGAATAGCAGCATTAAGCACTCAGAACTCTGCCTTAACAGGATTACAACAAATTATCGACCAGGATCTCCGAGAGCTCAAGAATTCCTTAACCCTCCTCTAAACATCTTTGTCTTCCCTTTCCGAGGTGGTCCTCCAAAACCGTAGGGGACTTGACCTCCTGTTTCTACAACAAGGGGGACTCTGTTTAACATTAAAGGAAGAATGCTGTGTATATACGGATCATACCGGAGTTGTTAAAGACTCCATGAAAAAATTAAGGGAACACATTAAACAACGGGAACAAGACTGGGAACAATCCTCTAATTGGTTTGAATCCTGGTTTAACTTTTCTCCATGGCTAACAACCTTAATTTCCAGCCTTATGGGACCATTAATAATCCTCCTCTTGCTAGTAACCATAGGACCATGCCTTTTTAACAAACTCCTTAACTTGATCTGGTCCCGCATACAAGAGGTCAAGTTACTGGTTCTCCGTTCCCAATATGACTAAATTCCACTAGAACATTTGGAACACTTAAGCTGGGGACAAGATTTTAGCCCTTAAGCAAAGATTTGCTTTCAAGAAACTCCCTTAAAACCAGTGGGGAATGAAGTAATGCCCTCTTTCTAAGAGCAGGACCCAGGCCACTAAAGATAGCCCCTCTATTGTGTAAAAGTTAGGCGGGAAAGTGGGGGAGGGACGGTAGGAGCTCTGCTAACTGCAAAATTATCTCATGTACAGTGGGCTTGCTTACATTGGCTAATACCTCTTGGCGTGGCAAACGGGTGACCGAGTTGCCCACGCTTGCAGCTTTAAAAACCGAGAACAAAGACACTTTGGGGCCGCACGTTTGAATTGGCTGGTGCGGACTGGCTGCTGGAAATAAAAATCTTTTTCTATATCGGCCTCCAAGGGTGTTTTTTCTCCTGACACCTATAACACTTGAGCTTTCCCAAGCAGGAACTTAAGAAGGCTGGATGCAGCTTTGAGCTGTCAGAAACTATGACAGTGTTTGTTCGTCTTTTAATAGGCATGGGAGTGGGAGAGGGGAAAAATCATTTGTACTGACAGTCTGTGGTTTTCAAAGCCCAGGGATGAAGCCTAGAGCGGAAGAGGGCTGAGAGAAGCCTGGCTAGAGTTTGGTCAGAGAGAGTATCTTCTTCACGAGTCTGACAGAGCAAGTTGCTTACTGGTTCAACATGCGTGTGGCAACCTTCTTTGGGATATTAGTCATCTCAGCCAAGTTTCCCTGTGTCCTGTGAAATGCTGGGTCTGCTTGATGGTGGCATTCTTAAAAATGTTCAACAAATAGTTCTGGGGATTGATCTTGATTTCTAGTGTTGATTTCTCAAGTGTATATGCTCCATTATGGCTAATTTCAGGATATCAGCCTGATGTGTCTGAATGCAGATTTGGGAAGATATGTGCACAATTGTATCTCACACACTTGTATGAGCAGGCTCAAACACACCACGGCTGCCAGATGTTAATGGGAATTTTGAGGAGAAAACATTCATTGTTTTAAAAAAATCGGGAACATTGGCTGAAGTTAAATATACAAAGGAATTTTACAGCATTTAAAATAATTTGTATTTTGAAATTCTGAGATTTTAAAACATTTTTTAAAATTTTTAATTGGCAGATAATAATTGTACACATGTATGGGATATAATGTGTTGTTTTCATACATGGATATACTGTGGAATGATGAAACCAGGCTAATTATCATATCACCTCACATATTTATCATTTCTTTGTGATTAGAACATTTAAAATCTTCTCCTTTAGCTATTTTGAAAGATACATTATTATTAACTGTTGTCACCATACTTATGCCTCCTGTCTACTGCAACTTTGTACACTTTGTCTGAGATTGTTTATTATACATTTATTTGACTACTAAACATTTTAACTGGATTTAACTATTAACATCTTATGGAACAATCATGTTTGAGGGAAAACAATTTAGACAACTCTTATTCAAAGTTGTAGTTTTCGTGCTTTTTAATATTTTAAACTTTATAATTCTTTTAAATTACTAATGTGGGGCCGACCCCATGGTGCACTCGGGAGAGTGTGGCCCTGGGAGCTCAGCGGCGCTCCCGCTGCGGGTTCGGATCCTATATAGGGATGGTCGGTGCGCTCACTGGCTGAGCGTGGTGCGGTAGACACCAAGCCAAGGGTTGCGATCCCCTTACCGGTGACAAAAAAAGACAAAAAAAAATAAAAAATAAAAAATAAAAAATAAATAAATGAATAAATTACTAATGTGATATTCAACTCAAATTAAAAGTCAGTAATACAGTGGAATTTTAAAAAGTTAAATTCTCCCTTCTAATTCCACCTCCCTGAGTCAATTGATACTATAGGTTTGATGTATCTTTGTTGTTTCAGACTTATATACATATATAAAACTTGTATCCACACATTTTTTTAAAAAAAGGTTCTCCCATTACCTTTTTAAAAAACACTTTGCTCTGCAGATTTAAAAAAAATATTTTAACCTTTTTATTGTAGAATAAAACAGATTCAGCAAACCACACAGAACAAACGTAGAACTTAATACAGTGATTCACACTTTAGAGCACATCCGAATCACCTGGAGGGCTTGTTAAAAGGTAGGTTGCTGGGCACCTTGTCCTAAGAGTTTCTGATTTAAAAGCCTGGGGTGGAATCTGAAAATTTGCATTTCTGACAATTTCCCAGGTGATGTTAATGTTGTTTATCTGAGACCTCATGTAGTGCATTGAATTATGTCCACCCCAAACTCACTGAAACTTGAATTGTGTCCCTCAAGTTTGATGAATTAGAAACTTAGCCCCCACTGGGACTGTTAAGAAGGTGGGAAATCCTATTACGGTAGTTGAAAGGTAGAGCCTTGAAGAGGTGATTGGACTGTAGGAACATGCAGTAGTGAATGGATTAAAAACGGTTGTCAGGGGCAAAGTTCTGAGGGCTTTAAAGGAAGAGGAGAGTCTGTCTCTCACTCTCTCTGCTCTCTCTTCCACCATCTTGCAATGTGAGACCCCTGGGTCACTGTTGCCACCATCAGATGGACTTTGGACTTCCCAGCCTCAGAAACTATAAGCAATAAATTTTGTTTTCTTTATAAATCACCCAGTTCTGTGTATATTGTTATAAGTAACACAAATGGACTAATACATCTCACTTAGAGAATCTTTAGCCTTGTGAATTATTATAAGATAAACACCTTTGTAACCTTAGTGCAGATGAAGAAGTAGAACTTTCCAGCCACCCTGGAAGACCCTCCACATGGTCCACTTCAATAAGAGCCCTTCCCTCCCTTCCAAAGTAATCAGTATCCTAACTTTATAGCAACCACTTCCTACTTTTTAAATTTTTATCACACAGGTGTGAATCCCTAGACACTGTAGATTAATTATGCCTATTTCTTTTTCAATTTAATATGTTTTTTAAATCCTTAAAAACTGTTTGTTGATGAATTCTGGCTATTTTGACCTGTAGAGTTTTTTGTAATCTGGCTCTTTTACCCATGTCCAGGTACCACTGCTCTCTTCTCAGAAACAAAAGACTTGTCAGTCTGAAATGTTGGTGTGAGGCAATTAGTTTATTACCAGATGTCTGAGGAGACAGATTAGAACTGTCTCCCCACCTTAGGATTTCAGGGGGGTTTAAATAAGACAAAGGACAAAGAGAGAAGTGTATTAAAAAACGCAGCAGGGATGGAATAGATGACTATGTGTAGATCCACATGTCTTAATCTTTGGCCTTGGGCTCAGTCCTGTGCAGCCTGGAGTCAGACTTCTTGGCTCTGGCTTTATCTCCTTCCCAAAATATCTGCAACTTCAAACAAGACTGTTAATTTTGCAAGTTACTGATTTATGGCTTTGCTTTATTACTCCTACAGACCATAGTGATTGTTTATTTTTCAAGCAGAGTTCTTTCCTCAGCATTAAGCTCTAACACGGCTGCCCTTATGCTAAGCTAATATTTGTGATGCTTCATCAGCTGTAGTTGATTTCATACTCTTGGTGAGATAGGAAGTGCTCAGTTTCCCTAGGTTCAGGTTTCAGGACAGAGCTCTGGGTTTCAAGCCACTCACCAGGATATCAGGCTCTTGCCTAGAGAAAAGTTACTGTTGCAAGTTGAACTTATTTTTGGACCAACAGGAGACCTCAGGGGGCTGACTTATGCAAATCTAGTGGCTGGGCATGCTCAGTAGAAAGGAGTTATATAACCCTAATAGCCAAGCATGCTCAGTAAAGTGGAATTTATATTCATTAGAGAGTATGAATATGTATTAGATAGCAAGACTATAAAAGTTGAATCCCAGCAGAAGTTGGGGTTGTTGCTCACTTTCCCAGGGCCAACTGGCACTTCACCGGCTGAGGTGTGTATCTTTCTTTAGTATCAAAGTTACTTTGGGCAGGTTGCTGCTTACTCTTGAGCCAGCCTGCACTCTGCACTAGACTTTAAGTGGGTATTTTCTTACTTTCGTATTGGAGTTGGTGTGGGCCATGCTAGGTCTCTGGAGCTAGGTTGCACTCTCTCTGCGAAATCTGTATCTCTTATTTGTTACATTAAATCTGCCCTTGAATTCTTTACTGTGGCGAAGTCAAGAACCTGGTAAGAGGACTAGGTGCGTTAAAGCTGACTATCAGGCCTTCCCAGACCCTTTCTCCTCTGGCACCATTAGTAGAGTTTACCATATCCCCTTGCCCTCTATATTTCCTTCAAATTGGCAGCTAGATCCAGAGGTTTGATCAGATTAATATCCAATAGCTTTGGCAAGAGTATAGGTGGTTTTGAGTTTCTTCAGCAAGAAGCATGTAAAGTCTGGCTTTTGCTCTCTTTTTAAATCAATTCTATTGAGGTGAAATTTACATACAACAAAATTCACCAATTTATATGTGATATTTGATGAATTTTGATAAAAAATGTCAAGAAACTGTAATCACAAAGATGATGTAGACTATTTCCATCACCCAAAAAAGTTCCCCCATGACTCTGCAGTCAAACCCCTCTGCCTATCAACTATTCCCTGAAAACCACTGATCAGCTTTCTATCACTATAGGTTTGCCTTTTCTAGAATTTCAAATAAATGGACTCATGGTGGTGGGGAGAACATTTTCATGAGAAACTACAGAAATGACAATAAAATAAACCGGAATAGAAGGAAAGAGGGAAATAAGATAAGGGCAAAAATCAGTAAAAAAAACAGATGAAACTCTGAAACAATAGAGATGATTAACAAAGGTAAAAGATAGACACGGCTCTTCCAAGACTGGTTTAAGAAAAAAGTTGGAAAATACAAATAAAATTCCTAATGTAAATGGTAAATTATCTACAAATATGTGAGATTAAAAATACTTAAAGAATATTTAGAACAAGTGCTTGTCAAGACACTTGAAAAATAAATGAGTAAAATTATAAAAATATTTTAAATACTAAATGGGCATAAAAAGAAGTAAAAATCTTACACAGACAAAAAACAGTAAATAAATTGAAATTGCAATTACTCCTTCCCTGATTCCAGGAATTTTCTAACACCAGCCTTTTGAAATTTTGTGCTTGCTAGATAATTCCTTGGGCGGGGGCTGTCCTAAGCATTGTAGGATGTTGAGCAGCATTCCTGGCCCCACCCACTAGATGCCAGTAGCAACCCCACTCCCCAGTTATGTCCCCAGCCTTTTCCAAATATACCTTGGGAGGCAAAACTGCCCACCTTTCTGGTGGGAAAGCACTGCCTTAAGCCAAAGTCCTAGGCCTAAAGGAGTTACATGTAAGTTCCACCAAAGTTTTAAGACATATATAACCCATTCTTATACAAGTTTTTCCAGATTAAAAAAAAAAAATGAGATTATACTGCCTAACTCATTTATGGGACTAGGATAATCTTGAAACCAAAATTGGCCGGCAATGTTATAAGAGATGATGAAACCCTAAATAAAATATTAGTTTAACCACATCTAATACAGTATTAAAAAGCAATACAACAATATCAAGTAGAATTTGTGCCAGATATAATGGTTAATTTTAGATGTCAACTCGATTAAGGAATACATAGGAACCTGGTAAAGCATTATTTTGGGGTGTGTCTGTGAGGCTGTTTCCAGAAGAGATTAGCATGTGGGCCTGTGTGGATTGGGTGGGACAGATCTACCTTCAATATGGGTGGGTACTATCTCATCTGCTGGGGGCCCAGAGAGAACAAAAACAGAGGAAAAGGTGAATCTCTCCACTGGAGCTGGGATACACTCTTTTCTCTTGTCTGTGGATATCAGAACTCTAGGCTCTTTGCCTCTAGGTCCTAGGACTTACACCAGAGGCACCTCTGGCCTCTCAGGCCTTTGGCCTCAGACTGAGAATTACACTATAGGCTTCACTTGTTCTGAGGCTTTTGAACTTGTACTTGGACTGAGCCATTCTACCAGCACCGGTTTGCAGATGGCCTATTATGGACTAAAGAAACAGTCTCAAGGTCTCTCTGACCACCTCCCACTCCTCACCCCCATCTGTCAATCCTCTATTTCTCCAAGCACAGGATGAAGTTGTCCTCTGAAGTTTCCTTATCTGCCTAAAGTCTGGACGCACCAAAAAAGAAAACAATTACCTCTGGTCTCTTCCCTGAAATTTCATTAACCAGAGAAGATTGAAACTTATAGAGGAAGAGAATAAAAATTAAACACTATACCTAGAGCCCAGGCAACTTTGAACTTTGTCCCAAATTATTGTTTGTTCTCCAGTTCCACTCAATTTCCAAAGAGAATCATTAACAAGATAATGTCTGCCTCCTGGGGTCCATTCATTCCTCCTAAAATCATTGTGCATCACTCCCATCTCACTTTCCCCTATGAAGAGGGTATTTAAACATCAATCATCTATCCCTTTGAGTTTTCATATTTTTTATATGGCTCCTGTGCTTATGCATGTTAATACATTTTTTATGTCCTTTTTCCTATTAATATGTCTTTTGTCAGTTCATCTCAGCAGTCTTGGACTTGAACCCTCACAGGAAAAGTTTGAACTTCCTTACAGGAGACACGGGATCATAAATCCATACAGATAACATTTCCTTGGGAGGAAGGTCTCTTTTCAAGTTCATTTTACCTCTTTTACCTCCTCATTCCCCATATCTTATGTTCACAAAATCTTATTGTATCTCATTTTAGGTATTTTTTGGATCACTTCCTTTATTGTTGTTCCAGGAAAGAGGCAGAGTGGAATTATAGTAATGTAAATAAAGATAAACAAGTATTGAATGCCTATTAAGGACAAAGTGCTTTACCTGCATTATTTCCTTTAGTCCTTAAAGGATCCTTTGAAGGAGGTACTATCATTATCCTCATTTAACAGAAAAGAAAACTAAGGCTCAGAGAAGTTAAGTAATGTGCCCAAAGTCATAGAGTAACATTGAGTAGAACTGAGTAAAATTGGTGTTTGAACCTCAGCTTAGGACTCTGAAGTCCATGAATGTAATCTCTATGGTTTACATTGTGCCCACTTAACTAAAAAACGCGATGAACCCAGAAGACGGTTGGCATGTACAAGACTCTGCAAGGTGCCTTTCCTAGCAAAGAATTCTTGTATATTTTTAATTTTTATCTGTGTCCAAAATTTACCCATGATTTAGCGCCCAGTTTCAGTATCACCAGTTTTGTGTTACTGTGCTCTGTTTTATACTGGATTCTTCCATTAACGTGTATTGTACTGTGAGACAGCCCTCCTCACAGTCCCAACACTTATTAAATATTATTTGGTTAGTTGATTTCCACTATTTAGTCTTTTGTCTTGCTTCTGTTTTATCCTTCCTGCCATCTACCCCTTGCTCATCTGAAAGAGGTCATCTAAAAACTCAAGTTTGCTAAAGGAAAATGATTTCCTACTAGTTGAATTTGATTGAGTTTCTACAGTCTTGTACTCTCTTCTGCATATGTTGTGTTTAGTCTGTTTATGTGGAAATGAATAAACAGATAGATGATATGTAGATAGATAAACTAACTATGTGCATAGTTATATTATGGGTAATCCTAAAGAGCAGTTCATCCAGAAATTACTTATTTATAATTTTGGAATACACTGAATGATTATTGATTACATGGCTCCTTTATCCAATTTTGTTTTTATTCACTTCATATTTATATCTGCATTCTTTAGCACAAGGCTTTGATGAGGAGAGAGAAATAGCATATGTGGCCACTCATTATTAGAGGGAAACAGTTGATTCTCTAATCCACAGACTTCAATCACAAGACCCTGGTGAATAGCAGTGGGAATTGCATTTCTGGAATTCTAAAAATAAAAGTTTCAAAATGCTTCTTTAACGTGGTAGTAATGGCAAAACAGCACACCTAAGACACCAAACCCAGAGCAAAGCAAGTATTTCTCTGGCATATAACAAATGCATCATTCTGACAGCCAGGGTTTGATGAAGACTCCAATACTGTTTATGGAGGTTGGTGATTTAAAGACATAAAAAAAGCCCCAAAACATTCTATTTTCCTTTCTCTCTAAATTTCTTTGTAGTTTAAAGGCAGGTGACCATATGGAGAAGGCTTATTTTAAAAGCTGCATGTCTTTTAATCTAAGAATTTATTAAAAATAAAACAAATCTGGAAAAGTAAGAGATGTAGGCACTGGACATATGTCATATATTAATGTTCAAGTCACAAAGAAAACATCAACGCTTTGGCATGGATTTGGTGCAAACAACACATTTCTGGAGACTCAATAACCTGTGTAAATTAATAATAGATTAAAGACTGTGAAAATAACATTCCCTCAATGTCCTATTAGCTACCTTACCAGGAGATAACTTCTGAAAAGAAATACTTTCCCTTTGTAAAGAACTTTGCAGAAGCACATTAATCCCCAGAGGAGGCTGTTAAACAGCTTAACTTCAGGATGCCTGGTAGTAAAATGTGGCTCTTTGGTATTTTAAACCCATATCAGTGTGGGAGAGAGCAGAACTGCAGTGTATCCTAGGAATAATCATGGTCTTATAACTAACATTCCCTGAGCATTGACCTTGGGCAAGGTGCTCTGCTAAATGCTTTGTATGAACCCGGCCTGGGTGCTCAGGAAATATTTGTTGAATTGTGTAAATACCATATTTAAACATTTTTACTACCTGAAGAAACATGTTTTCTCATTATAACATTAATATAGACGTTGATATCAGCATTTTCCAGACCAGCCCACTGATGTTCAGAGAGATGAAGACACTTGCCTAAGGTAAAGTAGCTTGTAAGCCGATTGTCTATTTTATATTGTATTTTATTTTTAACAGCTTTATTAAGGTATAATTGATAAACAGAACTGCACACATTAAATGTGTACAATTTGATGAATTTAGACATATGCAAACACCTGTGAAACCATCACCACAATCAAGGTAATAAACATATCCAACATCTCCCTAGGTTGCCTTGTGTCTTTTTTTTGCTGCTGTTGTTATTTGTTTGTTTGTGTTTTTTGTGGTAAGAACACTTAGCATGAGATCTACCCACTTAACAAATTGTGAAGTGCACAATACCATATTGTTAAAGATAGGCACCGTGTTGTACAGCAGATCTCTAGAATTTATTCATCTAGAATGACTGAAACGTTATACCTATTGAACAATGTGACATGGTAAAAAAAATATACATTTTGTCTCTGCCCTTGGTTCTTGACTAGGGAGAGCTTAATCCCTTCAAATTTCCTGGGCAACTGGAGCATCTTTTGTTCTAATGATGTGACTCTTAGTGGACTTCTGGATAGGGGGTAGTCACCAGAAATACCAAGCATGATTAGAAGCTTGGAACTTTCAGCCCCATCTCCCATCCACCCATGGTAGAGGTGGGGGGTGGGGGCGAGAATACAGGAGATTGAGTTAAAAGTCATCAGGCCTAGGTGGTGAAGCCTGCATAAAAAAATCCCTAAAAGACTGGATTTGAAGAGCTTCCAGGTTGGTGAACACATGGAAGCACTGACAGGGTGGTGTGCTTGGAGAGGGCATGGGAGCTCCGCACCCCTCCCTCATATCTTGCCCTATGCATCTCTTCCATTTGGCTGTTTCTGAGTTGTATCCTTTATAATATACCAGTAAAAGTTTTCCTGAGTTTTGCACATTTTCCAACCCAAGGTGATAGTCATGGGAACCCTCGATTATGGCAGATCAGTCAGAAGTACGGAAGGCCCAGACTTGCCACTGGTGTCTGAAATGGGGGCAGACATGTGGGACTGAGCCCTTACCTTCTGGAGTCTGCACTAACTTTGAACAGTTAGTGTCCAAATTGAGGTAAATTGTAGGACATCTGTCAGTGATCACTGTGAATTGGAGAATTGGCTGATGTGAAATAAAATCCTCAAGAATGGTGTAAGTAGAGAAAACAGCGATATGTTTTTCTCTTTAAAGAACAGCTCCACATTGCTCCCTCCCCCAGTCCCTGGTAACTACCATTCTACTCTCTACTTCTATAAGTAAAACTGTTTTATTTTATTATTATTTTTTTCTTATACACACTTAAATTTATTGCCAATATTTAAATATTGGGAGTTTCCACATAGAAATCTGGATATCCTGGTTTTTTTTGTTTTTTTGTGGTGAGGCACAGAGTTATATTGCTATACATGTATATAATGTATAATTATCAAATCAGGGTAGTTAGCAATTCATCATTGCAAAAAATGTATTGTTTATTTCTAATGAGAACATTTGAGCTTCTCTCTTCTAGCTATTTGAGAACATACAACAAATTATTGTTAATAATAGATAGTTAGCACTATTATATACCACTACATCTTATTTTTTCTATCTAGCTGTAATTTTGTATATATTAACCAGCCTCTCACTATGCACCCCTCCCATCCCCTTCTCAGCCCCTCTTAAACACAATTCTACTCTGTACATCTAAAAGTTCAACTTATGATATTTTTAAATTTTATTTTATTTTCTCAATATACAATATGGTTGATTATTGTGGCCCACTACCGAAACCTCCCTTCCTCTTCCCTCTGCCCCCTCCCTCCCAACAACCTCCTATCTGTTCACTTCTCGTATCAACTTCAAGGAATTGTAATTGTTGTGTCTTCTTCCCTCCCCCACCCAGTTTATTTGTGTATTTATTTATTTATTTTTAGCTCCCACAAATAAGTGAGAAAATGTGATACTTCTCTTTCTGTGCCTGATTCATTTCACTTAATATAATTCTCTCTAGGTCCATCCATGTTGTTGGATATGGCAGTATTTCATTCTTTTTCATAGATGAGTAGTATTCCATTGTGTAGATATACCACATTTTCCGTATCCACTCATCTGATTATGGACATTTGGGCTGGTTCCAACTCTTAGCTATTGTAAATAGTGCTGCAGTGAACATTGGAGAACAGGTATACCTTCGACTTGAGGATTCCCATTCCTCTGGGTATATTGCCAGCAGTGGGATAGCTGGGTCATATGGTAGATCTATCTGCAATTGTTTGAGGAACCTCCATACCATTGTCCATAGAGGCTGCACCATTTTGCAGTCCCACCAACAGTGTATGAGAGTGCCTTTTTCTCCACAACCTCGCCAGCATTTATCATTCACAGTCTTTTGGATATTAGCCATCCTAACTGGGGTGAGATGGTATCTCAGTGTGGTTTTGATTTGCATTTCCCAAATGCTGAGTGTTGTTGAGCATTCTTTCATGTGTCTGTTGGCCATTCGTATATTTTCCTTTGAGAAATGCCTATGTAGCTCTTTTGCCCATTTTTTTAGTTGGGTTCCTTGTTTTTTCGTTGTAAAGTTGTTTCAGTTCCTTATATATTCTGGATATTAATCCTTTGTCAGATGTATATTTTGCAAATATTTTCTCCCCCTCTGTTGGTTGTCTTTTAACTCTGTTAATTGTTTCTTTTGCTGTACAGAAGCTTTTAAGTTTGATATAATCCCATTTGTTTATTTTTTCTTTGGTTGCCTGTCCTTTTGGGGTCATATTCATGAAGTCTGTGCCCAGTACTACTACCTGAAGTGTTTCTCCTATGTTTTCTTTAAGAGGTTTTATTATTTCCGAGTGTATATTTAATTCTTTAATCCATTTTGAATTGATTTTAGTATATGGTGCAAGGTATGGGTCTAATATCCAGTTCTCCCAGCACCATTTGCTGAAGAGGCAGTCTCTTCCCCAGTGTATAGGCTTGGGGCCTTTGTCAAAGATCAGGTGGCTGTAGGTTTGTGGGTTGATTTCTGGATACTCTATTCTATTCCATTGATCAGTGTGTCTGTTTTTATGCCAGCACCATGCTGTTTGGGTTATTATAGTTTTGTAGTATAGCTTAAAGTTGGGTAGTGTTATGCCTCCAGCTTTATTTTTTTTGCTCAGCATTGCTTTGGCTACGCGTGGTCTTTTACTATTCCATATAAATGTCTGGATAGTTCTTTCCATTCTGAGAAAAACGTCTTTGGAATTTTGATGGGGATTGCATTGAATTGGTATATCCCTTTGGGTAGTATGGACATTTTCACAATGTGGATTCTTCCAATCCAAGAGCATGGGATATCTTTCCATCTTCTTGTGTCCTCTTTAATTTCTCTCAGCAGTAGTTTGTAGGTCTCATTATAGAGATTTTTCACATCCTTGGTTAACTCTGTTCCTAAGTATTTTATTTTTTTGGTGGCTGCTGTAAATAGGCAAGCTTTCTTGATTTCTCTTTCTGCATGTACACTATCAGAGAATAGAAATGCTACTGATTTTTGTGTGTTGGTTTTGTATTCTGAAACTTTGCTGAAATAATTTATCAACTCCAAGAGTTTTTTTTGTAGAGGCTTTAGGCTTTTCAATATGGAGGATTATGTCATCTGCAAACAAGGACAGTTTGACTTCATCTTTTCCAATCTAGATGCCCATTATTTCCTTCTCTGATTGCTTTGGCTAGTACTTCCAAAACTATTTTTAATAAGAGTGGTGAGAGTGGGCATCGTTGTGTAGTTCCTGTAAGCTTTTCTCCATTCAGGATGATATTGGCAGTGGGCTTATCATATATGGCTTTAATTATGTTGAGATACTTTCCATCTATACCTAACTTGTAGAGAGTCTTTATCATGAATGCGGGTTGAATTTTATCAGATGCTTTTTCAGCATCTATAGAGATGATCATATGGTCCTTTTTTTGATTTTATTGATAATAGTGTATCACATTTATTGATTTGCATATGTTGAGCCAACCTTGCATCCCTGGGATGAATCCCACTTGATCATGGTGCATAATTTTACGTATGTGGCGCTGTATTCTGGTAGCTAGTATTTTATTGAGGATTTTTGCATCTATATTCATCAAGGATATTGGCTTGTAGTTTGGTTTTTATGTTGTTGTTGTATCTTTACCTGGTTTTGGAATCAGGGTGATGTTTGCTTCATAAAATGAGTTTGGGAGAATTGCCTCTGTTTCAATCTTTTGGAATAGTCTGTACAGAATTGGTGACAATTCCTCTTTGAATGTTTGGTAGAATTCTACTGTGAATCCATCTGGTCCTGGGCTTTTCTTTGTTGGGAGCCTTCTGATAACAGCTTCAATCTCTTTTATTTTTATTGGTCAGTTCAGATTTTCTACATTGTCTTGGCTTAGTTTTGGTAGTTTGTGTGTATCCAGAAATTTATCCATTTCCTCCAAATTTTCAAATTTGTTGGCATATAGTTGTTTATAGTAGTCTCTAATGATTCCTTGTATTTCAGAGGTATCAGTTTTAATATCACCTTTTTCATTTCTAATTTTTGTTATTTGGGCATTCTCTTTTCTTTTTTTAGTTTGCCATGCTAATTGTTTGCAATTTTATTTATCTTTTCCAAAAACCAACTTTTTGATTCATTGATCTTTTGTATCATTTTTTGGGTTTCAATTTCATTAATCAACTTATGTTTTTTTGAAGCTCCCACATGTGAGTTAGAAATGTCATATTTATCTTTCTGTGCCTGACTTATTTCACTTAACATAATGTCCTCCAGGCTAACCCATGTTGCTACTTTCTGTTGCCTAATTGCTCTGCCTAGAACTTCTGGTAATAGGTAATATGCTGCATATAGAAGTGGCCAAGAGTAGGTATAACTGTCTTATTCCAGTTCTTTGAGGAAACATTGTCAACTTTTCCCCATTCAGGATGGTGTTAACTGTGGTTTTGCTATATATGGCTTTTATTGTGTTGAGATACTTTCCTTCTGTACCTAATTTGCAGAGAGTCTTAATCATGGAGTGGTGCTGAATTTTGTCAAATGCTTTTTTCTGCATTTCTTCAGATGATCATATGGTTTTTGCCCTTCATTTTGTTGGTGTGTCACATCTATTGATTTGCATATGCTGAACCATTCTTGCATCCCTGACATAAATCCCACTTGATTATGGAGTATAATCTTTTTGATGTGCTGGTGAATTTTGTTTGCCAGTATTTTGTTGACAAATTTTGCATCAATGTTCATTATGGATATTGGCCTGTAGTTTTCTTTTTTTATGTGTGTCCTTTTATGATTTTGGTATCAGGGTGATGCTGGCTGCATAGAATAAGTTTAGGAGAATGGCTTGTGTTTAAATTGTTTGTAATATTTTGAGAAAATTGGTATTCATTCTTCTTAAAAGTTTGGTAAAATTCAGCAGTGAAACCATCTGCCCCTGGGCTTTTCTGGACACTGAATCAATCTTGTCATGCATTATTGGCCTGTTCACATTTTCTGTTTCTCCTTGGATCAGTCTTGGTAATTTGTATGTGTCTGGAAATTTATCCATGTCTTCCATATTTAATAATTTGCTGGCATATATTTGTTTATATAGTAGTCTCTAATGATTCTTTGTATTTATGTGATATCAGTTGTAATTTCTCCTTTTTCATTTCTGATTTTTGTTATTTAGGTATTCTCTATGTTTTTTTAGTCTAGATAATAGTTTATCAATTTTGTCTATCTTTAAAAAGTCAACTGTTTGTTTCATTGATGTTTTGTATCTTTTTTTTTTTGGTCTCAATTTCATTTAGTTCTGGTCTGATCTTTATTGTTTCTTTTTGTCTATCAATTTTGGGATTGGATTGTTCTTACTTTTCTAGTTCCTTGAGGCACAAAGTTAGGTTGTTTATTTGAAATAAACTTTTCTCTTAGTACCACTTTTGCAGTGTTCCATAGGTTTTGGTATGGTGTGCTTATATTTTCATTTGTTTTAAAGAATTTCTTGACTTCCTGTTTAATTTCTTTTTTGACCCATTGGTCATTCAGGAGCATGTTGTTTAGTTTCCACATATTTGTATAGTTTCCAAAATTTCACTTGTTATTGATTTCTCATTTTATTCTGTTGTGGTCTGAAATGTATACTTGATGATTTCAATTTTTTTAATTTGAGCCTAAATTTGTGGCATAACAGATGGTCTATCCTGGAGGTGATCCATGTACTGAAGAGAAGAATGTGTATTCTCCAGTTGCTGGATGAAATGTTCTGTAAATTTATGTCAAGTCTTTTTGGTCAATAGCACAG
Organism: Cynocephalus volans; assembly: GCF_027409185.1. NCBI lineage: Eukaryota > Metazoa > Chordata > Mammalia > Dermoptera > Cynocephalidae > Cynocephalus > Cynocephalus volans. The sequence goes on along the minus strand of NC_084478.1, from coordinate 160,757,686 downwards.
TTTAAATCAATGTTTCTTTGTTAATTTTTTTTTTCTAGATGATCTGTCCAATGCTGACAGAGTTGTGTTGAAGTCTCCAACTATTATTGTATTGGGGTGTAGGTCTCTCCATTTAGATCCTATAATATCTGCTTTAGAACCAATGATACTTGCTTTATATATTTCGGTTCTATGATATTGGGTGCATATATATTTACAATTGTCATATCCTTTTACTGAATTGATTCCTTTGTCATTATTAATGTCTTTCTCTGTCTCTTTTAATAGTTTTGGGGTTATAGTTTATTTTATCTGATATAATTATAGCTACTCCTGCTCATTTTTCATTTCCATTTGTATGGAATATCTTTTTCCATCCCTTTACTGTTAGTCTATGTGTGTCTTCACAGGTGAAGTGAGTTTTTTGTAGGCAGTATATAGTTGGGTCTTGTTTTTCAATCCATTCAGCCACTCTATATCTTTTAATGGGAAATTTAATCCATTTACATTTACAATTATTATTGAAAGTTATTGCCTTACTCCTGACATTTTGTTATATTTTATGGTTGTTTTATATTTCTTTTGTTTCCTTTATTTTGTTTTTTGTTTTTGCTATGTAGAGTTTTTATTGCAGTGATAAGATATAATTTCTTTCTCTCTTCCCCCACCCCTTTTTTTTGTGTATCTGCTCTGCCAGTGAATTTTATTCTTTTGTGTGTCATCATGGTGTTTTAGTTCTTCTGCTTTTAGATGAGGGATTCTCTTAAGGATTTCTTGTAGGGCTGGTTTAGTGGTAATAAATTCCCACAGTTTTTGTTTGTCTGGGATGGGGGTCTCAACGTGAAGTACCTCTCTGAGTTAATACAGTTGTGTGGGCTCCCAGCCATTCCCCACACTGGGCTCATGGCCTGCAAGGGCTGTGCAACTCCTTCATAGATTTGACTGCAGGCATTTGAGATGTGGTTAGGGACCATTCAAAATTCCTTTTGCCTGTCTTCTTCCTGCAGCAAGGATTCTTTCCTGCCTCTAAGCATATCTCTGTCAGGCATTTCACTTGTCTTTCTGTGGTGACATCCTGAGCTTCTGAACCTCAAGGGGTCTTTCTCACCCCTTGATGAATTACAGTGTTTTGTTCAATAAACTGTATACAGTGTGTGACTGTCCACTTATCATTCTGGATTTTCTTTGCATCAGAGGTGAGAGCTGGCTCTAGTCAGCCATCTTGATCTGAGAACTTCCAACTATTTTAGATTGCATATTTGAATGAGAGCATATAGTACTTGTCTTTCTCTCTGGCTTATTTTACTTAGCATAGTGTCCTCCATATTCAAATTGTCACAAATGGCAGGATTTTGCTCTTTTTAAAGGCCAAATAATATCCTATTGTGTATGTATACCACATTTCCTTTATCTAGTCATCTGTTGATGTACACTTGAGTTATTTCCAGTGATCTATTTAAACGTCACAATTACATTAGGTTGGAATTATTAACTCTGTTTTATACATGAAGGAACTGAGCCTCAGAGATATTAAGAAACTTGCTTAGTCACCCAATAATAATGAATGCTGAGATATAAATCAGATGTCTCTGAGGCTAAGGACCATGCTGATAAGCTCTAGAATACAGAAGGATATAGTAAACTAGGCAATTGCCTACATGACCACAATCTTATTTTCTCTAAATTTCCTTTCAGTGGTCTTTATAACACTGGACATTCTTTGTACCTGTTCTAAAATCCTACAATTTCCCGCTGATTACAAAACAAGTGAGGATGCATTACCTATAAACATTCCAATTTAACTGCTTGAGTATTACCTGAGAAGACACATCACCCAAGATCTACCATCAGACTGGCCAGTTTTCACATTGGACCTGAAGAGATGATACACACAAATTGTGAATTTGGGGGTGCAGTTGGATCAAAAGGAATTAAATATAGAGAAGACAATTTAGAATACCACTATTAAAAGAATTGATGGCAATCTATATGGGTGCAGTTGGGGTCAAGAGGGAAAAATTTTGTAAGACAAACATTAGGAAAAGTATGTGAAAAGCATAATTTATAACATAACTGTGGATAATCCTGAGTTATCAGATTTTCCCACATGCTAAATTGAAGTATGCACAGTGACTAAGACAAAAACAAATATAGTTTTTCCCTTCAAAAAAGTAATTTTCTTGTGCTACCTTGAGACTAAATAAATAAGATCAGGTGTGACCTTATTATAAAGTTCTTTAAACCATTTTTCTTAAAGATGGTTTCCATTGGGAGAAAAATAGAGATTGAATCCATAATATTTTTATCTATTGCCATTGGTGTGCATAAATCCCACATTTCTATATAGAGTGTTTGCATATTGATTGTAGCTTGACCTTAACAATTTATCATTTAGTCTCATACCATCACCCTTCGTGATAAATGTTACATCTAAGGGTCTGGCAGAATTTCATTATAGACCCCACTTTGCAGGGTTTCATAAATAAGAAATCAAAATCTACTGCAGGCTATAAGATGTTTTAGTTTGCATATCCATATTATCATTTGAGTTCTGTATTGTGGTTTCCATCCATCAAGTATAGAATCATTTTTCATTTTCAGAGGCAGTTCTTATAGGAAACCATCTTAATGACCATCGAGTGAGGAAAAAGCTTGCAAAGAGAAGGGAAAAGTATTAAATTTCGTTCCACCCTGCCACAATAAATAAATAAATAAATGATATGAATGAATAATGCATGTTTTACTTCATGATATACACAGATGAGATTTCCAAGTGCATGTAGAATTAATCAATAAGCAAGAAAACTGAGTGTTTATTAATGGCCAAGCACAGTAAATACATAGTTAATGAATAAATGACGAGTAGGTTCAATGTTGTGAAAGATATAAATTTTAAGACAATTACCATGGCCTCAATATGCTTGCAGTCTGGAAGGGGAGATAACTCATTCATATCCAATACATTCCTACTTGTAATAACTTGATTTTGTCCTGTCTTGCTTGGATTAAAGTCTGTTTCCCTGTATTTACCACATGTTTAAATTTTAGCAAGTCTCTTTACTTCTCTACATTTCTGGATCTTAATTTACACAATGTGTAATAATAATTCTTACCCTATCTATTTATAGGGTTTTACGAGAATTCAGTGAGACAATGTGCATAAGAGTCTCTGTGTGTACTGTAAAATGAAAAAGACACACATTCACACAAATGAAAGGCGATATATTAGGGATCATAATAATGGTGAAAAATAAGTCTGCTGAACTTATTATGGTTAATATTACAATGCTTCTATTTAAGTGTAGTGGATTAAATAGTGTCCCTCCAAAATTCATGTCCACCCGGAACTTCAGAATGTAACCTTATTCGAAAATTGAGTCTTTGCAGAAAGATCGTGAGATTAAATCATCCTGGATTTAGGGTGGGCCTTATATCCAATGACTGCTGTCTTTATAAGGAAAAGGAGAAGGAAATTGGGACACAGAGACATAGAGGCAAATATACATTGTTCCATAGATAGGAAATATACTGTAATATTTAATGGATCTTGTTGAATTATCTGAGGCCCAGATCTGGGCTCTGGCTTCAAGTGTGGATACCATGCTATAAGTATCACCAACCATCCCTAATCCCTTCCTACATAAGGTGGTTGGTTGCTGAAGTGCATGTACTTGGTACAAAGTACTGTATGTCTGCACTGAGTTCAGTGTTTGGTAGAATGGGGGGCAATCATGGTGTCATGAGAAAAAAACCGAGTCATAGAGAAAACACACTGCTTATTAAACATGTGAACTGAGGCAAGTCACTTACATTATTTTGGCCTTGTTTTCTTCATCTATAAAATGAGAATAATCTTTGATTCACAAAGTTGGCATGGAAAGCAAAGTACACATTATATGTGAAAGCACAAAGCAAAATTCCTGGCCTTGTACACAGTCCTAAATCTTTCCCTTATTCCTCACATGCCTTGCATTGCCTCTTTTATCTTCCTTTACACACCCCTACTTTTTCACAATAGTGATACTGAACACATCATTTCTAAAAGGTGCAGTATTAATTGGCTCAGTGAAAGTTATGAAAAACTTAAGTTTTGCCAAAAAACAATAAAATACAATGTCCATTGGGTCATTATATGTGAAATATCATTTTAAATTTCAAGTATATGCCAATGGGAAATAAAACACAGCTGTTCCCCAACCCTAAGCACTGTATTTTAGGAACTATTCCTTTGGAATTGATTCTTATAACCTTAATTTAAAGCACCAAACATGTTTGCTAGGTATCTGGAACATGCTATGTATAGCATGAGGCAAAAAAAGGGGATTGTTTTCTGAATGAGAAAGTGATTCCTGAATCTCTATTGAGTAGTCAACTAAAAGAAGTAATTAAGGACCATTATAAGACAATGGTAAGTCCTGCAGAGGGAAAGAAATTTTTTCCTTGCCTTTGCTAGGTCATGGCTGAGGACCCTATAACAAAAGACAGATTAATAGGAGAAAAGCATAAACATGTATTTAATATAAGTTTTATGTGACATGGGAGCATTCAGAAATGAAGACCTAAAGAATCAGGGAAACGTATGTATTTTTCTGTTTAGGTTTGATGAAGACTGGCAGTTATGGAGAAGTATAATCAGATGACGGTAATAAACTGGGGATAATACGCAAGGCCTGTTTGCTCAGATTCTTTTTTGTGCCCCATTGTCTTTAGAGATAAGAATGTGTCTTTCTTCCTGGTATAGGGAGGACACTTCTCAAATGAGTATCTTATGACCTGCTTCAGAGGAGTAGGGCGAGAGAATGTCAGAGAGACCTTCCCTCTTCTGAAGTTTCCTCAAATAGCAAGGTGCCATATTTTGGGGTTGCATGTCCTGAACCCCATCAGTGCTCTGCTCTGATCTTTTAAAAGTAACACAGAGGATTTGTTAGAAATGTTTGGTGTACTTTTTGTTATAGAATTTTTAAATCCTATTTTTAGAAATGTGTCTACTTTAGATTATTCTCTTCTCTGTCTCTTTTTGTGATTCCCCACAATTATCCCCCACTTGACATATATAAAAGAGAAATGATTGAAATAGAAGACTTTTGAGAAGGTATGAGCTGGTCCCCACAGGACTAAAAATAAGGTAAAATTATTCTGCTTTTCTTGTATTTGCATATATCTGTATGTCACAATTAACTTTTGGAAATTTTAGATATCGCTTAGACTCATTTTCTCGAATTCTTAACATTGATGATGGACCCTCTATTGTATTTCAGAGGAGGAGGAAGGCATAAGGTAATAACAGATAGGTGTGTCCTATTTTATTTTTTATGTTTGTTTTTCCTGTTGTTTAGTAGAAATATAGATATTGAATTTGTCATTCCTGAGGAATAACTTGAGGAAGTTTACCCTGATTGTCTTCTAAAGATATGTATCAGGGAACCTAATAACTCTTCTTCAGAAAACACGCACAGAAATTGAGCAAAGAAACATCCTTTTAATGGTATAGCTAAAAATAAAACAATAGCAATAATAATAAGTTGAAAGTCTAGAAGGAGTAGACCTGAGGTTACTAGAGGCAGGAAAGGGAAGGGGGAAGGGAAAAGTAAGGAGCAGGTAAATGGATCAAAATTACAGCTAGATAGGAAAAACAAGTTCTGTTGGTGTACAGTCAAGCTAGGCATTTATAATTAATGATGTACTGCATTATGTAAAATGGGTAGGAAAGAGAGGATCAAATATTCATATCACAAAGAAATGATTATTATCTGTGATGATGAATATGCTAATTACCCTTATTTGAGTGTCAAGTCCCACACACATATAAAAATGCATTTCTATCTACCAGTGATGCAGAATTAAACAATGTAAAAAAAGTGGTACCAGTTATAAAAGCATCAACAATTATAAATTACCCAGGAATAAATTTTGCCCCTAAAATATGCAAGACCTTTAAGGAGAAACTTGTATAATTTTACTGAAAGGTATTAGAGAAACTTAAAGAAATGGAGAGGTACACCACATTCACAGATTAGAAGACTCTGCAATAGAAAGATGTTAAGTTTTCCCCAGATTTATTTATAAAGACAATAATATTCCAGTCAAATTCCACAGATTTTGTTGTGGAACTTTAGAAGCTAAAGCTAAAATTACATGGAAATTCTAATTCTAATCTATATGGAAAATCAAAAGTCCTAGAATAACCAACACTGTCTTGAATTAGACACCAAGGTATGGAAAGGGTTGCCTTACCAGGTTTCATGAATTTTATGAAGCTATGGCAGTGAAAACCCTGTGGGGTATTGGCACAGGAACAGACAAATAGAACAGCAGCATAGAAAGGAGAGAGTTCAACATATTTGGAAACTTGAATTATGACAGAGGTGACACTGCAAATCACCTGGGAAAAGAAGACTCTTCAATAAATACTGATGGGGCAAATGCTTATTCATATGACAAAATGACAATGGATCCCTATGTTAAACCAGAACAAAACTTAACTACATGTAAATTAAAGATTTAAATATGAATAGGCAAAGCTATTAAACTGTTAGAAGAAAATGTAATAATATTAGGCCCCTGGGGTAGGAAACTCTCTGTTAAATAAGACATAGAAAGTGCAAACTACAAGTAAAAATCTTTAAATTCAAGCATATTAAAATTAAAGATGCTGTTCATCAAAAGTCCCAATAAATAAAGCTGAAAGACAAGTCACAAAGTAGGAGAAAAAAAATGTCAATATAAGTAACTGACAACAAATTATGAAGAGCATATTATTAAAAAACAAAACCCGCAAACAACCAAATAGAAAGATGAGCAAAATAATTCATAGGCACTTCACAGAAGAAGCACAAATGGCAGATAAATATCTGATAAGACGTGTAGCCTCATTAGTAATCAGGAAAATGCAGAAAGAGCTACTAAGTTGTGGTAGCGCTCTAAATCTTAATACGGTCGGTGGGTTCAATAATATTTACCGGATTACTGTTTCTCATGTTCTACACTTTTTATAAGTATCCCTTGCTATCTATTTCTTAGTTGAAACAAATTCACACATAAAAAGAAAAAATTAACTAAAATCACTAAAAGAACAAAAATGGAACATTTTCAAATTATTAATTACAAAGCTTAGTTTTCCCATTGGTTCTAGGTTGGACTAAACAACTTCAATTAAATGCTAGAATTCATTTTAGCACAGTACTTTAGTTGCCCACCATGACATCATTTGTCACAGTGTCTGAGCACCAGCTTCAAAACACAGTTTTAACTTTTGGCTTCTATGAATTTTAAGAATCCGGCGTACAGTGGTTTAGCACACCATAAGCTTCCACTCTAATGCTATGGGAGCCAACATAAGCAGCAACCTGCTTCTTTTCTGAAAGTACACATTAAAGAATTTAGGAAATATCCACTTTCTTAAATATATTTTAAAGGACTTCTTAAATTTATTTATGTGGAAAGAAGGATGGGTATACGAACAAATATTTGATAAATCAAATGTATTAAAATGTTGATAGTAGAATCTAGGCAGGATATGTGTTGATTATAAGAATTTTTCAACTTTCTTATATGTTTAAAGTTTTCACAGTATGATGACAAAATCTTAAAAATATATCTTTATTAACAAACAGTTGTTTCTTAATGACATATTGTGTGTGTGCCTTTATGTGTGTGGGGGAGCAGGGTGGGTAGTCATGGAGAAACCTTTGCTCTTCAAACAAAATGTAAAGCAAACAAACAGTACAGACAATTCATAAATCATTTTGAAATTAGATCAACAAAATGTTAACCATCTGTGGAACATTAAAAAAGAACAGATTATTTTAAAACAGATAAAATGAACAAATGCAGACCAAATTTTGGAAAATATTCCAACATACAGCATCAAATTTACATCAAATTGTCAGATTGACAGATATTTGGGGTGAGTTATAGCTCTGCATAAAAAGTGAAAAAATAGTAAAATTAAATCACCTAACAAATAATTAACACTGCACCTACTTTTTAGCCCGATATTGTTCTAGGTCCTGATAGAGAATTCTTAAAATATATGAATGAGTAAGATAATTTCAGAGATAAGTGCTAGGAAGAATTGTTTTCAAATAAAGAGCCTAATATATATATATATATATATATATATATATATATAAATGTATACAACATAATACATAATAATATATATAACATTATATAATATATCAACAATATATAATATAATTCATACATCGATAGTATATATGTCATGTTGGGTATTTTTATCTCTCTCATATATGTAGAGAGAGCGAGATAATTTGCTATGGATTGTATATAGTGGATGAGGGGAAAAGATGAACCAAGCACGACCCAGTAGTTTGGTTTGAACAACTTGATGGGTCCAGTTGCACGGGGTGGGGGGTGCATAACGCCTAGAGGTCAAATTAGCTGAGAATGGAGCATTAACCACGGGATTTGGACCATGGAGGCTGTGGGTGACCTTGACCAGAGCAGTTTCAGTGGGGTGGAGGCGACACAAGCCTCAACGAGTGTCAGTAAAGGAGATAACAGGTAATATGGAGGTGAATACAAACATGTACATTTTGATCTGAAGAAAAGAGAGAACTTAGGAGCAAGGGATGAAGGAAAAGTTTAACTTTAAAACGGGTGATATTACAGCATAGGAGGTTACTTCAAAAAGTTTGTGCAAAAATAGAATTAAAAGGTAGTACAAATCTTCCCATGAACTTTTTGATGTGTCCTTGTATTTATTTGTTTGCCGCTAAGAACAATTCAGCAGAGAATGTGAAGTTGATGTAGGAGACAAAGGAGTGGGTTGAGGGTCTACAGTTCTTGACCACGCAGGAAAGGATGGCATCCAGAGGACACGTGGAGAAGAGGACCTTCAACAGGGACGATGGTGCTTCCTGCATTCCACTCCTATAATTCTAAGTACTGATAATTATTTTATGTTTCTCAGTACTGGTTACTTGAGCATTAAGCACTGGATTTGGCACCATGGAGGTTGTTGGTGACTTTGACCAGGGCAGTTTCAGTGGAGTAGAAGGAATACAAGCCTAAACAAGTGTCACTTAAGGAGATAACAGTTAACGTTGAGGTAAATACAAAATAAATACAAACATGTAAGTTTGGATTCCTCACAGAGTAAAAAAGTTGGTAGCTGGCATATTTGGGAAAATCATGAGGTGGATGTTGTCTTACTTTGTTTGGGCTCCTCTAACAGAATATCATAAACTGGGTGGCTTATAAAAAACAGAAATTTATTTTTCACAGTTCTTTGAGTAGTCCAAGATCAAACCACCTGCAAATTCAGTGTCTGGTGAGGGCCTACTCTGCGTTCATTAAGACACCTCCTGGTTTCCTCACGTCGTGGAAGAGACTAGTTAGCTCTTTGTGGCCTCTGTTATAAAGGAACTAATCCATTCATGAAGGCTCCACTCCTATGACCTAATCACTGCCCAAAGTCCCCCCCTCCTAATACTGTCACCTTGGAGTTTGGATTTCAACATGTGAATTTTGGGGAAACACAACTATTCAGTCCATAGTACATGTGCACAGAAGTGACTAGAAGGGGGAAGGGGAATATAGGAAGAAGCAGTTCTACAGGCTGGTGCTAAGAAAATCTTAAGACTTAAGAAAGCAATATTTCAATTATGATCTCACTTTTCCTGTTTGGCATAAAAGAAATGCAAAACTGTCCCTGAAAGAAAAGTCAGTGAGCTGTTTTTACATGTTAGCAAAGGGTATATTTGGGTGGGAGTGGAACAACTGATGACAAAGGTTGAATATTAAATGACCGATTAAGTGTTTTACTTCAAAATGCTTTTATGATTGAAAAATCCCTGTAAAATCACATTACATGTCCAAGAGCAATTTTCTCAGCACAAGTTATTTTTAGCTGAGGAGAGAAAGAACATTGACTAAATGGATATTGTTACTGACTGCTAGCATTCATGCTTAGCTTGCTGCCCCAAATCCAAATACTGCTCTCATAAGAAATTGGCTAATAGCCTGTTAACCATTTTGCAACAAAGGTTAGGAAAAACTTGATCTAGAATATTCCTGAGGTCCTTTATCACTCTGAGCCTCCATGACTCACTGATTAATAGTGCTAATAGGACATTGTCACACTTATCCCAGTCCAGTCTTAAAAGATATGCTACTTCTGAGATTGGCTCAGGAGGAATCACAATTGATTACTATAGGCCACATGGAGAATGTGGTTCTGAAGTGACAAGAAGACGTGTGTCAGAGCTGGCATGTTATCCGTCTTCACCGCAGACCTCACCTGACACGGAAGCTGCAACCAGTGTTGGGTTTCTGAGATTCGGCTCAGAGAGAGGCCAGAATTGTTGCCCCTTCTAAGTGATTCTTTAAATGCTGAGCATTTTCTGATTATCACCACACTGATCTGGTTGTTAGGAGATATGCCTTCTAGACCTTCCTCTGACATAACGTAATATATGCTTTTGGGCATGCTGCTTTCAGGGCCTCAGTTTCTTCATTGATAACATAAGGGATTTGGACCATATGATCTCTAAAGCCTCCTCATAGGTCAGACATGCTAAGCTTCTATGTTTCCAGGTGATTTCATCTACTTTCATGGTATCTTTCTGAGCTATATTGATGAACGACTCACCCACCAAGTCAATTAAATGAATAAATAAGATAAAACAGAATAAAAGCAAACAAACAAACAAACAAACAAAACCCCCAAACAAAACAGGCATATTGAGACTGTGAATCTCAAAAGTTCAAGACAAGACATATGGGGGGGGGGTTCAAAATTTCATGGAACAATTCTTATTATCTTTTAATTCAATTTTTCCACAAACTTTTTCTAGTACTGTCATATAATATGGATGTGTCACTGATCCTACCTCTCTGCTGTGTCATTTATTGTTTTTCTATTTTTACCAATACTGTAGGATGAACATTTTAAAATGAAATCTGGAAGAGTTGGAGGTATACATTGTGATGTTAGGGATTAAGAGTATTGATAGTTAATAATTCTGTAACTGGTAAAATTAAACTGCATAGCAAGATTTCTAGTATGGGATTTTTTTTTTTTTTTTTTAAAGTATTGTTCTTCTGCCCCCTTGTGGCATGTTTAGTGTACCACAGCAAACTATGTCACGCATCCCTTGCAAAACAAGTTAACTGTGCACTCCTGAAGAGGTTAAAGAGATTTTCTCTATAGGAGCCCAAAGCCCATCCTGTATGTTTGCAGAATATTTTATTATAATTTTAAATTCAATTATTCGATTTAAAGCAAACATTGTTTTCTGAACAACTCCTGTTGAGGATTATTCAGGAACATAAAAGGATTTATTTACTGTGTGATTCAGTCTGAAAGACTGACTACTATAAAGTCTCAAATGGTTATAGTCCCCAACTCTGCCATGAATTATTTAGACTGTGTATTATTTAAAACTAAGTAATCTCAAGACTATTCACTATTATGTTTTTGAGAAATCAGTATATTTCGATTCTAAAATACATGTTGATTAAAGAAAATTTCTGAAATATATAAAGGTACAAAGAAGAAACATCACCAATATTTCCAATAACCATTACTGATTCTTTCAATTATTTTATTCCAGATTCTTTTTCTTTTTTTTAGATATGTTTACCATTGTTGCACACGGTAAGCGATTAGTAAACAATTGCTGAATATATAAGAATATATATAAACTTTTCTTTTTTTAATTAAACATGCTTTGAAAACAAAACTTTAACCTTTTAAAAATGTTCATCTAAATTAATGTCCAGTTAATCACATCTCATTATATTTTTACGGTACATGATAAATCTTCATAAAATACTTTCCACAAATTTGCACCATTTTCTATTCCTAATAAATTATAAAATTATCTATCTCACTGAACCGTTGCCAAAATGGAATATTATTGTTCATGTTTTACTAAACTAAATGGAATATTATTATTCATGTTTCACTTAAATTTCCATCCTTTCATTTATTCATATATGTGCTTATGCAGTAAGTATATGCATGTATGCACACATACATACACACACATATACATGTATATATGTAACATGTGAACACATATATAATATGTACAATGTGTAAGGATAAATACATATATAGATGTTATTTGCCTTTTCTTTTGTTTTTGACCTGCAAAAGTATTTTTTTTTATAGAAACAAACATCTCTATTCTTATTTGTAATTTATTCAATTGCTTTTTTTCTAAAATTACTTTTAAACTTTAAAAGTATCACCATCAACAATCTGATAATCAATGGCATTTTGTTTGATTTGATTTTTAAAAATTACTCATATTAAATGGCCTATACTATTAACTTCAGATGAAGTATTCTTTGGCTACACAGTATTCGTTTAAATAACACGTTTCAGGGGAAACATCATTGTCTTCATGGGGTCAAATTTTACGACAGAGTATTTTAAAAGTTAGGTTATTAAAAATACATATTTTTCTTAGGAAATATCTAGTTGCTTAGGCAAATTGTTCAAAAGTTGTGCAACCTGATTATCATTTTTTTAACACAGTTTGGTACTATCTGGACCCTTCTTAAAATGGCTTGAAATATAAAACTACAAAAAAAACTTGGAACCTGTATCCATTCAGTTTTGGAGACCAAGAAAAACAGCAAATGAGCCTCAAATAACTTTTAAGATGCCTTCTTCATTCCCAACTCTTTCAAAATATTTGAGAATATTGATAAGCCATTGTAAAGAAAATATTACTCAAAAAAGAAATTATTTGGAAAATTCCAAAATGACCAATTAATTTTGTTGGTAACTCTGTAAATACTCCTTTGGCATTCTCCAAAATGAAGGGAAACATGACAGATTGCCCATTTATGTGGAGCTCAAGGTGGTTTAGGTGAGGTATGAGGCCCAGTATTTCAGAGCTTTCTTCACATTGACTCTTATTTATAGATTCCAGTAGATAAGTTAGTCAACAAGAGAAAGTGCCTATGGTATATTTTGTTGAGCATAGAGTGAGATAAGATTATAAAATTTGCTCCACTTTAAGAAACTCAGAGCCTTGTTGAAGAGTAGCAATAAAAACTACAAATAAAATCGGAACACTGTAATATTGAATGTTCCAAGTTCTATGGTAAATTTGTGTCAGCATATAATCCTCATATAGCAACTGTCTGAAACTGTTACTATTATTACATATGGGACAAATAATGCTTAAATTGATAAAAGCCAGAGCTAAAGTTCAATGTAGGTCTGTGTGATGTCACAAGTTTCAAGCCCTTATAATCTGTGCTGTGTTGTTGGGTATAAACATGTATGAGCCAGATTAGATCTGCTATAGGAGAGCAAAAGTTTTCATAAAGGCTTCGGGGTAGAATTTGGATAGATAAAGAGGAAAAAGGAGAAAAGTGAGAGTGAAAACAGAGAGGTATAAATAAGAATATAGAAGAAGTTTAAAAAAAGAAAAAAAAAAGGCCCCCAATTTGTTTTTTACTTCATACCAATTATTTTACTGTTTTCAAAAGCAGTACTATGATTTTAATAAAACAATTTTTAAAGTATACAAAAGCACAAAAGGGAAATTAAAATCACCCATAACTCCACTTTTTCAAAATATATAATCATGAATTTTAGTGGTATCATATTGCGTATAGAAGTTTAAATGTGATTCTAACTTCATATATCACTCATATTTTATATCCTTATTGTATTACTTATTTTTGTTATTAATCTAATTGTCTTGTTATAGATTCATAATGAAAGCATCCACTAAATTTGGTTTATTTTCATTTTTCCTTGCAATGTTAGCAAATGATTGTTTACTTATTATGGATTTTTGCCTTTTATGAACCTAAAAAGTCCCTGAAAGTGTTTTCTTTAGCTTATGTGATTGCATCTGGTATTCCTTTGTCAGTTGTCTTATTTTTAATCCTTTTGGTTTTTTTTGTTTTATGTAGATATTTTTAACTCATCCTATTGTTATTTTTCTTTAGGTAGATAAGTTTCATCCATTTTCATTATTGTCTTGTTTGTGTTATCTTACTATTTCTTTGATATTCTGATTCCTTTTTGTTTTCTTGTTTTCTTTTCCTCACCATCTTTTATTGTGCAGGTCCTTCTTCTTTTACTGCTAAATAACCAGTAATCCAAATAAAGATCACCATAAAATTAAACAACAATAATCTTTAAGACAAATTTATAGAAAAAAAAAAAGCCAAAGGCAATAGAATCTATTTTCAGAAATTTCCTTATTTTTTCATAAAGTCTAAATCAATGCAATAGTAGTAAAATAAAATTAATCCAATGGAATAGATCGCAAATCTGTAAAAAAAAATCATTTTACATATGTAATCACCTTGATTATTTTCCAAATACCAAAGCAAAAAATCTTACAAGTTCTAAAGAGTTCATAAGCATGTGAATTAATTTTTAAGAAATTCAGTGAGGATCTACACCACATTGACAAGGTTGGATATGTCTGGCTATGAGTAATGGCAATTGAGAGTGAGGGACCAAGAAATACATAGCTCTTTTGTATGAAATTTTGAAAATTATATCATAATGCAGTGTGAAACAAAGTTTGTGAAATAAGAGTACATAAGGTTAAACCCAATCTTTTTGAAAGAACCTTTATTGTTCTTAGTGACTAGGTCATGGAAAAATCCAACAATAAATTTTCAAGAGAAAAACAAATGTCTCAAGGCATTTTGTAGAAGACATTAATTAGGCTGGATTCTAATCATCTGATTTTCTCTAGGAAACGGCATGATATCATCCACTAGACGTTAACTATCCCATGCCCAGTGGAGAGAACAAGCGCAGCAAGGTAGAACTTCCAGGTTTTAGGATGGAAGAAGTAAGGAGTCATAAAACACAGAGGATTTGCTTAGGACGATCATAGTGTTTACTGAAAGCAATTGGATAACAGAATCCCAGAGAAGGCAACTTCCTAACCCTTTTGTATATGCAACATTATTAGTTTAGCCAAAAAAAGTTTCCATTATTTTCTCCAAAATATTGAGTTATTTTCATTGCTTAGCTATTAAACACACAACCTGGCAAGTCCTTTTGGGATAGGAGGTGCTCAGTTTCCCTGGGCTCAGGTTACAGGACACACCTCTGGGTTTCAAGACATTCCCCAAGGTCTCAGGACCCTCCTGTAGATCCTCCCCTGGAGGAGAGTTATTGTTGTTAATGGCACCTATTTTTGGCACCAACACAGGGAAATTGAGGTCACAAGGGGCAAATATGTATCACTCCAATAGCTTCTTGTAAAAAAGAGTTATATAACCTAAATGACTAAGCATGCTCAGTAGAGGGGAGTTTAATCCTTTCAGTGGCCTTCCACTACAGACACTGGAGAGCACTGAATATTTCTAAGCATTTTTCAGTGAATATGTTGGAATTTAACAAATGAGAATGTTTAAAAGCTATCAACTGAGCACGTGCAAGACTATGTTACATAACTGGGAACCACCCATTTAGTTAAGTATTAATTATATAGCACGAATATGTATTAGATAGTGAAGCTATAAAAGTTGAATCCCAGTAGAAGGTGGGGCTGCTGCTCACTCCTTCTAGAGCCAGTCTGTACTTTGCCTGAGGTCTGTATGCTTTACTTTTGTGTTAAACTGAATTCTAATGTGTAGCTACTCACTCTCTTGAGTCCCTACTCTTTGTACTAAATGTTATCTATGCATTTCTTAACATTTTTACAATTTTTAAAAATTTTAATTTATAAATATACAATGTAGTTGATTTTCATGTCCCTTTACAATTCCTCTTACCCCCTTCCCACTGTCAATATCATATCTGTTAACTTGTCTTAACAAGTTCAAGGAATTCTTGTGATTGTTGTGTCTTCTTCCCCTCCTCCCACTGTTTATTTGCATGTAAATTTATTTATTTATTTATTTTAGCTCCCACAAATAAGTGAGAACATGTGGTATTTCTCTTTATGTGCCTGACTTATTTCACTTAATATAATTTTCTCTAAGTCCACCCATGTTGGTGTGAATGGTAGATTTCATTCTTTTTTAAAGCAGAGTATTATTCCATTGTGTAGAAATACCAGTTTCCTTATCCACTCATTTGATAATGGACGTGGGCTGGGTCCAACTCTTGGCTATTGTAAATAGTGCTACAATAAAGATGGAAGTGCAGGTATCCATTCTACATTATGATTTCCATTCCTCTGGGTATATACCGAGAAGTGGAATAGCTGAGTCACATAGTAGGTCTATCTATAATTGTTTGAGGAACCTCCATACCATTTTTCATAGAGGCTGCACCATTTTGCAGTCCCACCAACAATGTATGCGAGTTCATTTTTCTCCGCAACCTCACCAGCATTTATCATTCAGTCTTTTGGATATTAGCCATTCTAACTGGGGTGAGATGGTATCTCAGTGTGGTTTTGATTTGCATTTCCCGAATGCTGACTGATGTTAAGCATTTTTTCATGTGTCTGCTGGCCATTTGTACATCTTCCTTTGAGAAATGCCTATTCAGCTCTTTTGCCCATTTTTTAGTTGGGTTACTTGTTTTTCCGTTGCAAAGTTGTTTCAGTTCCTTGTATATTCTGGATATTAATCCTTTGCCAGATGTATATTTTGCAAATATTTTCTCCCCCTCTGTTGGTTGTCTTTTAACTCTGTTAATTGTTTCTTTTGCTGTGCAGAAGCTTTTTAGTTTGATATAATCCCATTTGTTTATTTTTCCTTTGTTTGCCTGTGCTTTTGGGGTCATATTCATGAAATCTGTGCCCAGTACTACTACCTGAAGTGTTTCCCCTAAGTTTTCTTTAAGGAGTATTATTGTTTCAAGATGTATATTTAATTCTTTAATCCATTTTGAATTGATTTTAGTATATGGTGTGAGGTATGGATCTAATTTCATTCTCCTACATATGAATATCCAGTTTTCTCAGCACCATTTGCTGAAGAGGCAGTCTCTTCCCCAGTGTATAGGCTTGGGGCCTTTGTCAAAGATCAGATGGCTGTAGGTGTATGGGTTGATTTCTGGATACTCTATTCTATTCCATTGATCAGTGTGTATGTTTTTATACCAGTACCATGCTGTTTTGATTGTTAAAGCTTTGTAGTATAGTTAAAGTCAGGTAAAGTTAGTAGACAGAAAGAAAAAATTAAGATCAGAGAAGAATGGTATGAAATAGAAATCCCCAAAATGATACAAAAGATCAATTAAACAAAAAGCTAGTTTTTTGAAAAGATAAATAAAATTGACTAACCATTAGCAAGGCTAACTAAAAAAAGAAGAGAGAAGGCCCAAATAACAAAAATTAAAGATGCAAAATGTGATATTACACCTGATACCTTAGAAATACAAGGAATCATTAGAAACTACTATAAACAACTATATGCCAACAAATTTGAAAATCTGGAGGAAATAGATATATTTCTGGACACACACAAACTACCAAAACTGAGCCAAAAAGATATAGAAAATTTGAACAGACCAATAACAATAAAAGAGATTGAAGCTGTTATTAGAAGTCTCCCAACAAAGAAAAGCCCAGGACTGGATGGGTTCACTGCAGAATTCTCCCAAACCTTCAAAGAGGAAATGATAACAATTCTCTACAAACCATTCCATAAGATTGAAACAGAGGCAGTTCTCTCAAACTCATTCTGTGAGGCAAACATCACCCTGATACCAAAACCAGACAAAGATACAACAAAAAAAGAAAACTACAGGACAATATCCTTTATGATATAGATGCAAAAATTCTCAATACAATACTAGTTTACAGAATACAGCAACACATACACAAAATTATATAGTATGAGCAAGTGAGATTCATCCCAGGGATGCAAGGTGGGTTGAACATATGCAAATCAATATATGTGATACACCACATCAATAAAATCAAAGACAAAAAACATATAATCTTCTGTATAGATGCTGAAAAGCTTTTGACAAAATTCAACATTTATTCATGATAAAGACTCTCTACAAGTTAGGTATAGATAGAAATAAGTATCTCACCACAATTAGAGCCATATATGATAAGCCCACTGCCAATATCATCCTGAATGGGGAAATGCTGAAAGTTTTCCCTTAAGAACAGGAACTAGACAAGGATGCCCATTCCTGCCACTCCTATTCAACATAGTGTTGGAAGTACTAGGCAGAGCAATCAGGGAAGAGGAGGAAATAAAGGGCATCCAGATTGGAAAATATGAAGTCAAACTGTGCCTGTTAATGGATGATATGATCCTATATATCGAACAGCCTAAAGCCTCCATGAAAAAAACTCTGAGTTGATAAACGATTTCACTAAAGTCAGGATACAAAATCAACCAAAAAAATCAGTAGCATTTCTATACTCCAACAGTGAACATACAATAAAAGAAATCAAGAAAGCTACCCCATTTACAATAGCCATGAAAAAAAAAAAATACTTAGGAATAAAGTTAAACAAGGATGTGAAAAATCTCTATGATGAGAACTACAAACCACTGCTGAGAGAAATTAAAGCGGACAGAAGAAGATGGAAAGCTGTCCCATGTTTTTGGATTGGAAGAATTAACTTTGTGAACATGTCCATACTACCTTAAGTGATCTACAGATTCAATGCCATCCTCATCAAAAGTCCAATGACGTTTTTCTCAGAAATGGGAAAAACTGTCATAACATTTATATGGAACAAAAAACTACAAATAGCCAAAGCAATCCTGATAAAAAAAAAAAAAAAGCTGGAGACATACCACTACGTTTGGGTTTGGATTGTTTTTGTCTTTCTAGTTCTGTAAGGTGAAGTGTTAAGTGGTTTACTTGCCATCTTTCCATTCTTCCGAAGTAAGCATTTAATGTGATAAATTTCCCCCTTAGTACTGCTTTTGCAGTATCCCACAGATTTTGGTATGATGTGTCATTATTTTCATTAGTTTCAAGAAATTTTTCGACTTCCTGTTTAATTTCTTCTTTGACCCATATGTCATTAAGTAGAATGTTGTTTACTTTCCACATGTGTGTATAGTTTCCTGAGTTTTGTGTGTTACTGATTTCTAATTTTAACCATTGTGATCTGAAAAAATACATGGAATAATTCCAATTTTTTTGACTTTGCTGAGGCTTGCTTTGTGACCTAAGATGTGCTCTATCCTGGAGCACATTCCATGTGCTGATCAGAAGAATGAATATTCTGAGGTTGTTGGATGAAACGTTCTGTAGATATCTGCCAAGTCCAATTGGTGTAAAGTGTTGTTTAGATCTTGTGTTTCTCTGTTGATCTTTTGCCTAATCTGTCCAGTATCGAGAGTGGGGTGTTCAGGTCCCCTTCTATTATTGTATTAGAGTCTATCTCATTCTTTAGGTCTAATCATGTTTGCTTTATAAATCTGGCTACTTTGATATTGTGTGCATAAATATTTATCATTGTTATGTTTCTTGATGGATAGATTCTTTTATCATTATGTAGTGGCCTTATTTATCTCTTTTTATGGTTTTTGGTTTAAAGTCTATTTTATCCGATATAAGAATAGTTACTCCAGCTCATTTTTCACTTCTATTTGCATGATATATATTTTTCCATCCTTTCACTCTTAGTCTATGTGTGTCTTTACAGGTCAGGTGAGTCTCTTGAAGGCAGCATATTGTTGGATCCATCTTTTTAATCTAGTCAGTCAGTCTGTGTCTTTTGATTGGGGAGTTTAATCCTTTTACATTGAGTTATTATTGAAAGGATTGATTTACTCCTAATATTTTATTGATTATTGTTTGGATGTCTTAAGTATCTTTTGTTCCTATCTTTCTGATTTACTGTTTTTCTTCTGTGTTTGTTGGTTTCTTGGGGAAGCAGGTAAACTTTTTTTCTCTTTATCGTTAGCATTTTTATTTTCCTGGTGGGTTTTGTTCTTTCTTGAGTATTCATGGCAGTGATCGTTTTTCAGGTATCAAACCCAGTACTCCCTTGAGAATTTCTTGCAAAGCTGGTCATGTTGTAGTGAACTCCTGCAGTTTTTGTTCATCTGAGAAATATACTATTTGTCCTTCATTTCAGATGGATAGCCTTTCTGGGTAAAGGATTCTTGGCTGGCAGTTTTTGTCCTTTAGTATTTTGAATACATCATCCCATACTTTTCTGGCTTTTAGGGTTTCTGATGAAAAGTCTGATGTTGGTCTGATTGGGGCTCCCTTATAGGTGACTTGCTGCTTCTCTCTTTCAGCATTTAAGATTCTCTCTTTGTCTTTGAGTTTTGCCTGTTTAACTATAACATGTCTTGGAGAGGGCCTTTTTGGTATGAATATGTTTGGGAATCTTTGAGCCTCCTGAATTTGAAGATGTGTATCTTTCCCTATACCTGGGAAGTTTTCTTCCATTATTTCTTTGAATATGTTTTCAGTGCCATTTCCTTTTTCCATGCCTCTGGGACACCCATGATTTGTATATTTGAGCACTTAAGGTTGTCTGTTATCTCTCATAGATCTTCAATTTTAAAATTATTTTCTTTTTTCTTGTCCACCTGTGTTCTTTCAAACAGTCTGTCTTCAAGGTCAGAAATTCTCTCTTCTGCTTGTTCTAGCCTGCTGGTTAGACTCTGTTTTTTTTTTATTTTTATTTCATTGAATGAATCCTTCAGCTCCTCATGCTCTGCTACATTCTTTTTCAGGGCATTGATTTCTTTGTACATTTCTTCTTTCAGGTCCTGTATACCTTTTCTCATTTAATTGTGTTTCTAACTGAGTTTTCTTTTATCTCATTTAGTTTCCTTTGAGTTGTTGCTCAAAATTCCTTGTCAGTCATTTCAAGGACTTACTGTTCTATAGGATCTAGAGCTTGAGAATTATTATTTTTCTTTGGTGGTGTACTTCCTTGATTTTTCATATTTCTTGTATCTTTCCTTTGGTGTTTAGTCATTGTGGCAGAGGGTTTCATGGTCCACTTGTTCCATCCTGGTGTCTGGCCTGGATCCTGCAGGGACTGCCAATTTGGTATGGCTGTCTCAGGACATGAGGGCTGGTGGCTCAGGCCTCTCTTGGCCATGGAGACTCACCTGGGCTGGGTGTCCTGCAGTGTGGCACCTGCCTGTTCTGGCATGGGTGGTTCAGGGCCTGCAGGCCTGGTAGCTCTCAGGCCTCTCTGGGCAGCAGGGATTGGCTTGAAGGTCTCACGATGTGGCACCTGCCTGTTCTCTTGCAAGTGGCTCAGTGCCTACAGTGTAAGTTTTATTGGGGAAGATACCCTATCTGCCTTGATGGTCTTTGTATCCCCAGCATGTAGCTCTTGTACCTGGCACTTTATAAGTACTCCATAAATTGGAACAGAAAAATGAATAAATTAAAGTGAAAACTTCTATAAAAGTGATGTAGGGCTTCTCAGATACTAAGGAAAGACAGCATAATTCATGGTATATCTTTTATGTATTCATTTATTATGAATAGTGTTTCACATAAGTTAACCTTGAAGATGGTAATATAGAAAAAGGAGAAAATTGGCCCTCTTATAAAACTTCATTATTTTAAGAGGTGATAGAAACTGAAAAAAAAGAGAAATGCTCAGCTAACTCCATGGATAATTAAGTATAGTGGGTTATTATAGAAACAGAGATGTTCGGAATGATGCCCTAGCCTTTGAGGTCAGTATTAGGGAAACAACCATACCTTAAACAGTATTCTTTTAGTTCCCCATTGTCTGACCCAGGTGGGAAGAGATACTTTTATGATCTTACACTGTTGTTATATTTGCTATCTTTTCTTTTAGTTTTCCATAGTTGCTTACACACGCATAAGCATTTATGTCTACAACAAAAGGTGAGTTTATTTCAAGGTAACTGTCAAGTTAAGAGTTTAAGATTTCAAAGATTTTTAGCTCACATGATTGTTTTTAATAAATAGAGTCATACATACATTTTAAACATGTTTCAGTATTACACTAAAGCAAACAGGCTTTCCTACAAACTCAAGCCACAATCTCTTTGAGCTAGAAGGAAGCTCTCATATCTTTGGCTTCTCAGAACATTTACATGTTATTCTATAATAAAGTACATTTGTTCATTCATTCAGGATATATTTATTAAGTCTATATACTAAATAGACTTAATATGTCTACCATGTCTAGGTCTGTCTGGCCAGGTCCAGTGCAGGGTATACTATAAATCTGATGCCATTCCCCTTGATAACAGAGAATGTAATTAATTCTTTTCTGCATCTCTGCCTGACAGAACTCCTAACTCAGTGCTTGACATATATGAAGTGCCTGATAAAGGAGAATTGATTGAATCAAAGTAGTCTCTTTAAGAAACCTCTCATGGATTTTGATATCTGCACATTGGTTTTATAATTAAACCCTAAAAAGCACATGAAAAGCATGTAAAGCCACTATTGGTATTCAGCCTTGTATTCATCTCAGTAAAATGATTCTAGAAGCAGATTTAGTTAATATGAAATCCTTACACTAACATTGGGAATTGGGGATTCAGCCAAGAAAACCTTTATGATGCCTTATAAAACTTTTATTCCAGCACAGAAAAATTGCTATTCTGAATAACTGCTCTTAACATGGGTAATGTGCTGCACCTAATTAGATGATATTAGCAAAACAAAATGGCAGGGAAAAAAGCTTTTATAGGTTCCTAGTACATATTTGTACAATAGTTGTTAATGGCTCCTAAGATACTGCTAGAGACTTTCAAATGCATATTTAATGCTTTAAATGTCCCAAAATTTGGATTTCCATGATAAACTTTAACAGATTACATAGGGAAATTAAAATCCTTAGATAAATTGAGCAATTTCAAAAATCTCTTGTTATATATTCATTTAAAAGCCAGACAGGCACATTAATTACTAACATGGTGATCTGGTCAACTGTGTGCTTTTTAACAAGTACAGCTTAATTGTTCAATCTCTGCTATAAATTTTTTTAAATTTTAATTTTACAAAAAATATAAAGGATGATTCTCAAAGTATTTTAAAACTACCAAGTGCCCACAGTTTTGGAAAATCATACAAACAATTTCCAATTGGTCACAGGAACAATGTGTTATAAAATGAAACAAATGTATTTTTATCCCTTTATCATTTAAAAAAATGTATCTATGTATTTGCCTATTTTCAGAAACAATTTTATGCAAATTAAGGTAACCGGATAATTAGGTATACAGAGATTTGATGCATTGATATTGCATGCAGAGAGCTGGCTTCTACTTAGGTTATCTCTCTCTTAAGAATCTTGCTTGCTTTTCATTATCTTGAATGCTTTACCACAGCTTTAAAGTGGAGTCTTCATACTTATTCCCCTCAAAAGCTTTTAGTCCTCTTTTTAAAAAAATAATAAAACCACCAAAATCCAGCTGTGTAGAAAAGACAGCATACTTTATCTTATATTTTCTGTTTTAAGGGTTATTATTCAATATTTATTTACCTACTTTGGTAACATTTACCATCAATTAACTAGGGTAATGAGGTGAAACATCCTTCTGTTTTAATTACAACATCTCTTGCTACCTAATATTAAGCCATTTCAATTCACTGTGAACCAGAGCACCCAACTCTGTCTAGAGAAAGCTTGTTTAGAAATATTAAATATCCAAGAGATTTAACACATGACATGTACGTTAGAACATTCTGCTAGATTAATTCAGAGATATCTCCATTTCTAAACTGACAGAAAATGTTTTTCTTTTTTATGGTAAGAACAATTAACTGAGATCTAGCCTCTTAAATTTTATGTGTACAAAACAGTATTATTACCTATAGGCACAACGTTGTACAGATCTCTAGAACTTATTCATCCTGAGTAACTGAAATGTTCTAACTAATGATTAGCAACTCTTTATTTCCCTCTCCTCCCAGCCCTTGGCAACCACCATTCTGCAGTCTTTTTGTACGAGTTCAACTATTCTGTAGTCCTCATATAAGCGGAATCATGCAGTATTTGTTCTTCTGTGACTGAATAATTTTGCTTAGCATAATGATTTTGCTTCATTTTTAAATACAAGTTGCACAACATATAGAACTGTTTTTCAGAATGCATTAGCCTAATAATAAGCTAGCCTAGAATTATAATTGTAGACTAGGGAAGACATTCTTTTGTATAATGTTTACTAAGGCTGGTTAAAAGTTACTTTATCTCTACAGAACCTATGCAAACAAAACTCTCTTAACCACTCAAAGAACAACTCTTCTTTACTAAGAAAACTTAAAGACTATGGTAACCCTCAAGACATGTGACTGGTAAACATGCTCATTGGGCCAAAACATCCTGAGACTCTTACCAAAACCCCAAAGGTCCATTTGCTCCCCCCTTAATAGCCAACAATTGAGAGACAAGTGTTGCTGTAAGGAATGGTAGCCTTTAATCAGGAAGTCACAGCCTGGGGAAATGGTGGACTCATGTCTCAAAGGCCATCTCCACTTTTCCCAGACTTGCCAAAGGGTTTTATAAGGACAGGTGGTAGGGCGGCTGATTCATGGTGATCTAAGCAGGGACATGCAGGCATAATCACAAAATTGCATATAAACATCAAAGAACTTCTAGGGTGGGAGCTGATTCATGGTGACCATCTTCTGTGCAGTCAAGTCATGGATTCAGTTACTGTTAACCTCAAAAAGATCTAGTTAGTAAGCTAGTAAAGAATGGCCACCTGGGTTAATATATTTCTTTTATAATTATTCTGTGTACAGTGTGAGCAAAAGTCATTATGTTCTAGCAATCATGTGAACAAGAATCATTGTATTTTAATGTTCAGCTGCAAGCTATACAGTTCAGGTTACAAGAGTAAGAAAAAAAATCCTTTTTAATTTAGAAGTTTAACAAAATGCAGTCACTTCTGTTCAGCCTGTTATGAGACTACATTCCTAACCAGTCCTGATTAGTTGATAAGAACAAACTATAAATAAGGAGATTGGCCATCACCTCATGGAAATTCATTTCCGTCTGTCTTCCCTTACATTTTCACATCCTAAGTGATGTGCTGTGGGGCACGTGGAGGCTTGTCTCCCTTCCACCTTCCATTTGTGGTATTGGTAACTGATTTCAAAATGATTTTCAAACAAATGCCTCTCTTTCCTCTTTAGCAATATCTCAGGGGTCCATTTCATCCTACTACCTCAGTATGTCTTTTAGCCTCTTCCCTGCCCTTGCTCTGTTCACTGCCTCTTTTCTCATGTTGATCAAAATACCTTGGATATTGAAAAGAAGTCTCTAGTTTTCCAGGCGTAGATGAAATAATCATGCTGTGAGGTGCAATGAGGAACAGTAGCACTCATGCTTCCATAAAATGCCCACACAATGCAGACATACCACACCCAAGCACTTGACTTGTGTGGCTCACCTCTTACCACAATGACAAAGGCAAACCCATATTAGAAGAGAGCAATGTAATGACCTGCAAGTAGGCAGCTGCAGAACACAGAGCCTCTCACAGATACAGGAAGCGAGCAAATCAAATCATTTGATAATGCATGAAATTTCTACAGAAATTGTACCAGTATGAATAGAGTGGAAGTAAAAGAACAGGGAATTCCAATGAGTGAAAATGAGAAATTACTTTCAATATACTGCATTAAAAATTACTTTAGAATCATATGTTGTGAAATCTTGGGCTAAATGAATACTGAATTGGATAAAAGGAGATAGGTTTGGGAGTGATAGAGCTGGGGCTGTGAGGAGAGCAGCTTTTAATCTCTGGAAGGTAGAATGAATGGGCTTTGTGGGATCTAAGGAAATGGCAGGATCCCCTTTGGCTGCCTGATAAAGTGGCTTTGATAGTATGCCAAAGTTGGGGATCCACAGGTGGAAATATCCTGCAAGCCATGGGAAAGAGAGAATTTCACTCTTTGTGGTGGGAGTTGGTAGTTCATAAATTAAACTTTTGTGAAACACCATTATTTCTCTGGTGTTGGGGGTGAGGTGCACTCCCAAGTAGATGACTGAAGGAGAAGAAATTTGGGCCTTGCTGGGGGACACTTGACATCCCTTGGAGGCCAGGAAATTAAGGAGAGCAACAGTGTGTGCCTGTGAATCCTCATAGGAGGAGCTACAAAGGAGGAGGTCATCCCCATATTGTATTAAAGTGCTAGAGGTTGGAGGAAGTTCAGATAAGTCTTGAGCTAAGGCCTGGCCGAAGAGCCAGGGGCTATCCCAAAATCCCTGGGGCAAAACTGTCCAAGTAAGTTGTTGGGAACAGCACATGTCAGGATTACTCCTGTACTAAATGGTATGAGCTGTTAGGCTTTATAACCAAAAGGGTGGGTGTATTACAAGGTGAAAAGAAAGGAGTTTGTCTATAAGGGGCTTTAGTCCTATTAGGTGTTTATTAGTGATGGGGTATTGTGGGACATTAGGGAGCAAAGAGGGGTTCTGAAATTTAATAAGGGTAGGGGAATGGTGCGTAGTAATGGAGGGAAAAGAAGCATCCCACACTACAGGATTAACCTTGTCTGAGGGGAAGGGGAAGGTGGAAGTCCCAGGGGCTAAGTCGGGTTGGCCTGTAAAAGGGGTATTGTAGCTGGAGTTAAAGTGTTTAGGGTAAGAATAGCTTTGAACTTGAAAAGAATCTCCCATCCCAGTAAGGGAGCTGGGCATTGAGGCATTATTAAAAATTAGTGTGTGAATTGTGTGTGATGTAGGATTTAGGGAAGGGGTTGAGTGGTCCATGGACGGTATACTGATCTTGTGACCACTACTATTGTGATAGAGGATGGGATTGTTGGTCCTGCATATTCAGGAAGGGTGGAGTTAAGTGGCCCCTGTATTGGTGACAAAAGAGATTGGCTTACCTGCTATGAGGTGAGTTACCCTGGGCTCATGCGTGGTGATCTCTGTGGGGGCCTCAGGCCCTGGGCTTCATCAGTCCTCCTCCTGGGCAAAGCCACAAAGCTCTGGTAGGGATGGCCATGAAGCCAAAGACAGTGGGTTGGGGACTGGGCCACTCCCTCTCTGGCAAGTTGAACAGTAGACACCCCAGTGACCAGGGCACTGGAGGGGGGCCAGGGCCTAGGAGGAGGGCCAGGGATTACAACAAGCTCATACAGAATGGCCCAGTTGACCACATTTGAAGCAGTTCTCTGGTGGTTTGCCTCTTAAGGATGCCAGCTTTGGAGTGTGTGAGCCATGAATGGCATTAGCCAGGAGCTGGAATTTGGCCTGATCTCTTTGGTAATGATTTTTTTTTTCTATTGTTAAAAACCTTGAAAGCTGCATTGAGGAGGTAGTGTAAAAGGGCCATGCCTGCAGGGGAGTTTGGGTCTATTAGTGTATATTTACATAAAGCCTCAGAGAGGCGGGATAGAAATTAGTAGCCCTTTGGAGGCTGTAAATCAAGTGTA
Organism: Cynocephalus volans; assembly: GCF_027409185.1. Taxonomy (NCBI): domain Eukaryota; kingdom Metazoa; phylum Chordata; class Mammalia; order Dermoptera; family Cynocephalidae; genus Cynocephalus; species Cynocephalus volans. The sequence goes on along the minus strand of NC_084478.1, from coordinate 160,730,460 downwards.
TGAACACGTTATCCCAGAGATCCTAATCCCCATGCCCAGCCCAGTAGTCCCAATTTGGGTCTGTGCAAGGGAACAGCAACGGCTCCCACAGGCCACCTATTATTTTGGGCATGCACCTCATCTGCCTGTTGTTGGGCCACTATCCAGACCTGCTCCCTGTACATGAACTCAGCCAATTCTCTCCATCCCAGCCACTTCACAGAGGGTGGTATAAAGGAGCCAGAGCTAAGATGGGGCTGTTACCTGATGAAGGGGGAGAAAAAGAGGGCGGTTGGGTGGCTGAGGACGAAGAGAGGGAAAAGGTGGAGTGGCTGGTGATGGACTTGGGGCATAGGAGGGTAGTTGAGGTGGCCCATACAGGGAGCAGAGTAGTCTGATGGATTAAAAGATTAATCTGAGTCCAGAAGGGGACATTGGGCACGAGCTAGGAGAATTTGAGATGTAGGACAGTTTTGACAAAGAGAAGAATGTGTTCAGAGATAGGAGAAGGCCAGAACAAGGAATCTCTCTGTCTTGCCATTTCAGTGAGTATCTAAATTGAGAGTGCCATCTTGTGGCCACTGGGATCCATTGTAAGAAGGTGTTCAAGTTTTAATGTCTCCCTGGAAGCTCAGAAATTGGCTAGGAGATGGTCCAGAGGCATAGAGCATGGAGTACAATAGAAAATGAGATGTTTAGGTTTGCATTGTGAGGATCCCATTTAGAGGGTGAGAAAGGGCAGTCAGTCCTGGTAGAAGAAGCGTGCCAACAAAGAGTGTCCTTTTTGCTGTCCACCTACTTATCAAGAGAAAAAAGTCATGACCAGCTAATGAAGCATCCTTTAATAGCTGGGGGGCACAAGAAAAGTTCCCTTGGCCACGCACCTGGGCTTTGTAGAGACCAGAGTCATAGAGAGTTGTCGGGGGAACTCATAGAATTAGGCAGCACAGACCCACTGACTCACCCTGAATTGAGGCTGATGTTGGATGCGTTTGTCTGAAATAGCAAAAAGGAGAGATTCCTGGAGGTACCCAGTTCGACAGGCTCAGGAAGGGTGGCCAGGAGCCAATCAACCCCAAAGAGGGGATCATCCAATGGTCCAGCCAAGACCCTTCCTGGGTTTTGGCACCATAATGAAAGAAAGTGAGCCGAGATGCCAGGCACCATGCCAAGCTTTATTAAAGGAAAAGAATCTGCTGGGCTGCACTCAAAGTGACGGGCAGACCAGGGCTGCCCTCAAAATGGGGGACAGCACCAGGTGTGGGGGTTGTAGAGCTTATATAGGGCACCAAGGGTTGGCTGATACCATCAAGGAGGGGCATTATGCTAATGTGGAAACTATGCAACTAGGGTGGAGAACTGTGCCCTTGCGGAAGCAAAAGGGTTTCTGTTTTGCAGAATTCACGAGTTTTCTTGTAAAGGGAAGGGGGAAGTGGTTTGGTGCTGGAGTGGAAGACAAGGCCAGTGGCTATTTTGTGCTTATTGTGTGCTTGATGGTGCTGATCACATCCAAGATCCATCACTAACCACAAAAAAATAAGTATGTGAGGTAATGCATATATTAATTAGCTCAATTTAGCCATTTCACAATGTATGCATACTTAAACAGCATGTCTTACATGATAAAAATATACAGTGTTCTATTATCAATTAAAAATACATTAATTAATCAATTAAAATATATAAAAAAGAAATGAATATAATAAATTCCTGTGCTTGCCAGCTAATGTAGTAGTGTTGATGGCTGAGTGGTCAGTCTATAAATAGGAGGAAGTTTAATGCTTTAGTAAAATATTGCTTAGTGCTTTCAAGGGCAATAGTAATCAATCAAACAATAAATAAATAAATGTATTTAAATTATGCATGCTAGTTGTCTTCCAAATGCTAGCCACTTTGCTGGATTATTGAAATGCAAAAATGGATAAAATACACTCCCAGGCCTCATCTGACTCTTTCACAGCTCTATTTTACTGATTTACAGGTTCCCCACTTTTCTTTCACTTATTTCTTCTTATTTTATTGGATAGCCTTTTAGTTGTCTTGAATCCTTGATGAAATAAGGTTTAGCATAAATAAATAAGGAAATTAATAATTTTATTAGTTCATATATTCATGCATAAATACATAAACTAGCCATTATCTTTGTAGAACGTTTTTAAGGAGGTACACCTATTAATAGCAACACACTGCAATAGGTGTATGTGTCATGAAGCATATAATGGAGGATTAAATTATTTTGGAATTAGGGGTTGTACATTGGAGACTTCCCAAAAGAGTGACATTTGAATGGAGTTTTGATGAATGAGTAAGTGTCGGGTCTGCCACCGGTCGACCTGAACAGCCCTAGGTTTGTTCCTTTCGGTGAGCAAACAAACGGCCCGGGATTCCTCTTTCCCTCCTGTCCCCTTTGGAAGGAGACGGGGGAAGAGAGCTGTGAAGAGAGGTGAGCACACCTCCGGCCCCCCAAAACAGCCCAGTTAAAGGACACTCAGACGTAGCGGGGGTTCTGTCGAGCAGTTCCATTTATTATCACACAAGCACTTGCTTTTATAGGCAGATAGGGAGGGGAGGTTTTAACATAGTCCAATCAGCTTAAAAGTCAAGGGCATGCATCCTGTCTCAATGCCTAGCTATTCCAACCACGCAATGTTCACGAGCGCAGAAGCACGTATTTGGCCAATAAGGGCTAAGGCAAGGTTCCCGCAGACACCCCCACCCTACTTCCTCCTGGCACCATCTTAGGCTGCCACATTAATACGCTCTTGTGGGCCTATAATGGTGCTGCTTGCAATGTCACTTAAGGTGGCGTTAGTTTTTAAGGCCCAACAATTCCCCCTTTTTTGTTTTAATAAGGCAGCTGGAGGCGGCTAACCTTCCCAGCCTCGCCTCCATTCCCTCTGGTGGCTGTGCCTGTCTTAGGTTGTTTCCCTCTGGAAATCTTACCCGTCATTGACTATCCAGCCAAGCGGGGGTGGGGCGGAGCCTTACAGATTGGCGTTGATTTCTTGAAGGGCCATATTGACCCAAGGGCTGTCAGGGCTTTCATTGTGGGCCACCTCCTCTACCACCTGGGTGAGCATTACAAGATTTGCGCCTTATAAGGAACACAATCTGGTGAAATGCGTAAGGCCCCAAGATGATTAAGACAAGGAAAATGGCTAGGTGGCCCACCAGGGAGGACAGCAGGGTGGTGAGCCACGGGGAACTTGAAAGCCAGCCTTGGAACCAATTACTATTGGCTTCTCGCTCTTTTTTTTGGTGCTTTTCTAGCCCTTCTCTAAGCTTAGCTAGGGAATCTTTGACCACTCCAGAGTGGTCGGCATAGAAGCGGCACTCTTCTTTGAGGGCGGCACATAGCCCTCCTTGTTGTAGAAATAGCAGATCCAATCCACGTCGGTTCTGTAGCAGCTTGTATGACTTCCCAGGTTTGGTTGGCTGGCTCGTGTGGGGACCTCCCCCGGTGGCAGAGGCCCTTGTCCTTGTTGACCCGAGGAGGGCGGCCACTTGGAGCATCCACAAGGGTTCATAATGCAGTCTGAAACATACAAACAATAAACTCCTCAGGGTCCTCAGTACCCTGGGTGTCTGGCAAGAACTTAAGTATACGAGTTTGAGATGAAAAGTGTGAGCTGACCAGTGTTTAATTTGTGCTGGCAGCCCTAAGGTGGCAAAACACTGCAGCAGGTGATTTTTTGCATGGTACCCATTGGAGTGGCTCCCCCCTTTGGGTTAGGGCAGCCACGTATGTGGTGTTAGTGGCTATGAGCCATAACTCTATAGGAGACTCAGGGTCATAGCATTTCAACTGGACGCTGTTTAGGAGATCTTGGACTGACTTTAAAAGCTGACGGCACTCAGGCGGGAGCATGAAGGGGGTGCTGGGCAACAGGGCAAACAGGGGAACGAGCTGGCCGGTGGAAAGGGGGATCCACGAGCGTAGCCAATTTATTTCGCCTAGAAGCTTTTGTAATTGAGGGAGAGTATACGAGTTTGAGATGGTTAGCTGAGGTTTTAATGGGCTAGCCTTTTCTAAGGTTAAAAGTATGCTCAGAATTTTAAACAGGGGTATGGTCTGGACCTTATCGGCTGACACCTGTAACCCCTGTTTAGTCAAGCAGGAGAGAGTTAGGCTGAGCGCATGAGATAAGTCCGTGGGCGTTGGTGCCCCAAGAATTATGTCATCCATGTAAAGATAAAGAACTACATGTGGCATCTGTTTTACAGGATTAAGCAACTGAGAGACAAACATTTGGCAAAATGAGGGACTATTAGCCATGCCTTGGGGAAGCACCACCCACTCAACCCGCCGATCGGGACACTGAAAGTTTACGGAGGGGATAGAAAAGGCAAACTTTTCACAATCATTCAGGTGCAGTGGAATGGAGAAAAAGCAGTCCTTGACATCTATAGTTACTAGGTATAAGTTGCTTGGTATAGCGGGGGTCCATGGCAGTCCTCTCTGTGGCGTGCCCTGAAGGATCATTCTTTTATTGACCTCTCTGAGGTCTTGTAGCATTCTCCACTTTCCAGAGGCCTTCTTATTTACAAATACTGGAGTATTCCAGGGGCTAGTGGATGGGCGAATATGCCCTGCTTGGAGCTTTTCATCGACAATTTGTTGTAGGGCCTGCAATTTATTATCAGGAAGTGGCCACTGCTCTACCCAAACTGGGGGCCCATTTACCCAACGGATGGGGGGCACCAGGGGAGCAGTGGCCCCTAGGATTGGAGGTGACCAGCCATCTGTTTATGAGGAGTTTCCGGGAACTTGACCCTGGGGAGAGGCAGATGGTTTCTTAGGTCCCGAAAAGTGGGGTCCCCCCTATAGTTTGGAAAACAGGGGAGATGAAACTGTTGCTGATTCTCCTCCTCATCTAGGATATCTTCATAAAGGGCCTTATGGTCAGTGGTAATGACAGCGTCTGCTCGGCCTAGAACATCTTGGCCTAACAGGTTGGCCGCCAATCCGGCAGCAATGAGAGGTTTTACTTCCCCTTTTGTGCCATCAGCATCTTCCCAGTGAAGGATTTCATGGGTTTCCCATGTTGGGGTTTTTCCCCCTACCCCCAAAATTTGGGGGCCTGGAGCTAACTTCCAGATTGAAGGGACTTCTTCCCGTCTAAGGACTGTTCAATCCGCCCCCGTGTCAACAAGGCATCGAAACTCTTTGCCTTGAATTTTAAGATTCATTTTTGGTCTTAAACCAGGGACTATAGGTATAGTCCAATGAGCCTGGGGTACTGGCCGCCTGGTAGGGCATGGAGGCGCTTGCTTTGTATCCCCTTGGGGTGACGGGGCTGGGAATTGCCCCTCCTCTAGTTTAAAGGCTTTCCGTCCTCGTCAAACTTAGACTGGCACTCACGCTTCCAATGAAGCTCCTTACCGCACCTAGGGCACAGCTTAGAGGGAAGGTTTTTATTTTTCCGGTTGGGATAGTCCCTTTTGAAATGACCTTGTTCCCCATAGCCATAACATTGACCCCTATAGGACGGTAGGCTGGGGCTCTCCTTAGGGATCCTGACACCAATAGCCTGGGTCATAGCACCTGCAAGGGTTTCCGCTTGAGCGTGTAGAGCGGAAGTTAAGGCCCTGGTTTGTTGTTAGTAGCTTCCAAAGTCTCTACTGGCAATGACCCACTTTTCCATAGAACGATCTTTGAGCCCGGCACAGGCAAGCTTGTGGTCGGCAGTCATGCCGTCCCACACTAGCATTTTTACAAACTGGTCCCGGAGAGGACCTGGGGGAAACTTTCTCTGTATGCTCTGTTCCACCCGAACTATGAAAGAGGGCAGGTCCTCGGAGGGTCGCTGGGTGACCCCGGCCATTGTGGGCTCACTGGGCCCTTCAGCCAACTTTTTCCATGCGGCTAACACTGTTGCCCTAACCTGGTCCTGGTAGGGGGCTGGGATAGCAGCCTGTTGGATTCCAGTACTAAATTGATCTGCTGTTCCAGACAGCATGCCGAAGCTGATAGGGATGGGTGGGTTGGCTGCTTGGTTTATCTCTGCCTGCACATGGCACTCTTCTTCAAAGAAGGTGCAGAACTTGATAAACAAGTTTTGGGGGAGGACAGCCTTACAGAGCATTTTCCAATCTTGGGTTGTGCAGGGTTGGTGCGCTAAGCCCTGGAGGATGGTTTCTGCCCATGGGGAATTGGGCCCATCCTCTGCGACAGCCTTTTTCAGCTCTTTAAGGTCATGGGGTTCCCAAGGGTACCAAGCGGCCGGCCTGTTTCCAACCGGGGGCTTTGTCAAATTTGGACCTACAGTCCTTTTTCCAATGTGATCCTTTTTTACATCGGGGGCAAGGTGTGGTAGGGGGTTTTTTGCCTTTAGCCTTGGGACATTGGCTTTTAAAATGACCTTGTCTTCCGCAACCAAAACATTGTCCCTTGAAGGGTGGGGAAGTATTGTTTCCTGAGGGGATCAGGGCGGTAAACGCTTTGAAGCCTTCGGTTAAGTTTTGTGTCTGAGCCTGCAAGGCTGAGGATAAAGTCCTGCCCTCTGCAACAGCCTTTTTGAGTTCTTTTTTTTTTTTTTTTTTTTTTTGTCGTTTTTTCATGACCGGCACTCAGCCAGTGAGTGCACCGGTCAGTCCTATATAGGATCCGAACCTGCGGTGGGAGCGTCGCCGCGCTCCCAGCGCAGCACTCTACCAAGTGCGTCATGGGCTCGGCCCCTTTTTGAGTTCTTTTACAACGTTGACTGGATAGGCCTGAGGGGCCACTTCCCCCCACGGGCTGCGGACAGCTGTGGGTTCCCAGCGAGCCATGACAGGAAAAACCTGCAGCTCTGCTGGGGATGTTTTTAAAGGTGGGCTAGCCTCCTCCACTTTTTCAGGTGCCGCTTTCTCTCCTTCGTCTAGGCTCTGGCAGGATGAGTATGCTGGGAGAGGAGGGTACAGGGTAGGGGCATAGGTATCACTCAATGGCTCAGGGCCTTGCATTGGCAGCTTTGTTTCCTTTTTTCTCTCCTCATTGAACTGCACCCAATCCCTTTCTGCCCCTTCCTGATGCTCAGGACGGAAGCAAAGCTCTAGGGCAGAGATGGTTGGGTAGAACCGTAAGGGGGGGGTCTAGCCTGGGATTAATCTCATTCTTTCTGGACAGGGTCTGAACCCGGTCCCAAGTCTCATACGAGAACAAGTTGGATGAAGGTGCCCAAGGGGCTACCTGCACCACATGACACCAGGCATTGGTGGCTGTGGAGTCAGATATTTCTAGGCCTCTACTTTTTAAAATGTACTTTAGAGCCTTGCAGGCTGTCTTGTCACTCTTTCCACACACACACCTCCCATGTTGCCCCGCGAGGAATGGACAAAGGGAGCACAGGGCAGAGAAGTGCAGGGACTTCCCCCTGTTATGGTACTCACACTGACATGCAGGCGGATTACTTCACGGCAACTCCCATGGTTGCGGGGGCCACTTCGCTGGTTGATCACCCTTCATCGACCTTCTTTCAGGACTGAGCAGCCAGGGGCCTCACTCGCTCGCCTTTCACCCACGAGTTTTAAAAACGCCTCACACGGGGCACCACTCTGTCAGGTCTGCCGCTGGCCGACCCGAACAGCCCTAGCTTCGTTCCTTTCGGTGGGCAAGCGAACGGCCTGGGATTCCTCTTTCCCTCCTTTCCCCTTTGGAAGGAGACGGGGGAAGAGAGCTGTGAAGAGAGGTGACCACACCCCCGGCCCCCAAAAAACAGCCTGGTTAAAGGACACTCAGACGCAGCGGGGGTTCTGTCGAGCAGTTCCATTTATTATCACACAAGCACTTGCTTTTATAGGCAGATAGGGAGGGGAGGTTTTAACATAATCCAATCAGCTTAGAGGTCAAGGGCATGCATCCTGTCTCAATGCCTAGCTATTGCAACCACGCAGTGTTCACGAGCGCAGAAGCACATATTTGGCCAATAAGGGCTAAGGCAAGGTTCCCGCAGACACCCCCACCCTACTTCCTCCTGGCGCCGTCTTAGGCTGCCACATTAATACGCCCTTGTGGGCCTATAATGGTGCCGCTTGCAATGTCACTTAAGGTGGCGTTAGTTTTTAAGGCCTGACAAGTAAGCATTTATCAGGGGAAACAAGATATGCTACCCTCAGGAAACAAAAACAAAGAGGCAGGAAAATGCCAAGACAATGAAAAATTGTAATGTATAAATAGCTAACGTAGAAAGGGGCAGGGCACTGAAGAGTGGTAGTCCGATGGCAAGTGCATTGTGAGGGGTGGGAGTAGAGAACACAGAATAAAACTGTTAATCAAAGTAAAACACACCACAACTTCAAGACAGTCAACTCAGGCCATTTATCTTCAGTTGTTATTAGGTATATTGCAGTGGCATTCCCATAACCACCTAGAACTGTGGACTAAGCAAGTGCATTGTTTATCAAAGTAATTAGCTAAAATGCCAGGTCTCATTGCTGTTTAGGCATGAAGCAGTTCCAGCAAAATTTTAGAGATTTCCAGCAAAAAGTTAGAGATTTCCAACAGAAATATGTTTTCATAGTAAAATAGACAAAAGCATTGCTTTATTAACCTTAAATGAAGACATTTAAAAGAATTCTGGGTAGAGTTAGAAGCATTCATGCTCTGATACTTCTCTATTAGTTAAAGTACAAGGATTTCCAGGACGATCCCATGGCTCACTCAGAAGAGTGCGGTGCCGCCGCGGGTTTGGATCCTATATAGGGATGGCCAGTGTGCTCACTGGCTGAGTGCGGTGTGGGCAACACCAAGCCAAGTGTTATGATCCCCTTACTGGTCACAAAAAAAAAAAAAAAAAAAAAAAAAAAAAAACGTACAAGGATTTCCTCCCCTTACATAGAGCTGGGCAAAAGGCTGTCATTGCTGCTATGGTGAAAAAGCTTTTATCACATTTTATTTTATTTATTTATTTTTATAATACTTTCTTTTTTTATTTTACTGATTTTTTTTATTGTAACTGTTGATCATACATATACGTAGGGTACAGAGATGAATATCAGTACCTATGAGCAGTTTGTGATGTTCAACTCAAGATAACTTATATATTCAACATTATATAATGTAAGTCATTTGTCATGGCCCTTTACCAATTCCTCCCTTACCTCCGCACTTCTCCCTTTCCCACATTGGGTAACCTCAGTTCTGGTCTCTCCTTTTAAAAGCTCAGTGTATTTTGGTGATTGTTGTATCTTTCTTCCTTTCTTTTTTGTTTATTTGTTTAATTTTTTAGCTCCCACTTATGAGTGAGGATATGCAGTATTTCTCTTTCTGTGCCTGGTTTATTTCACTTAACATAATTTTCTCTAAGTTCATCTATGTTGCTGCAAATGGCATTATTTCATTCTTTTTTATAACAGAGTAGTATTCCATTGCATATATATATACCACATTTCCCTTAGCCAGTTGTCCATCAATGGACACTTAGGCTGGTTCCATATTTTGGCTATTGTAAATAGAGCTGCAGTGAACATGGGAGTGCAGGTATCCCTCTGACATGATTATTTCCATTGCTTTATATGCCCTGCAGTGGAAATGCTGGGTCATATGATAATTCTCTCTGTAGTTGTTTGAGGGACCTCCATATTGTTTTCCATCATGGCTGCACCAATTGACAGTCCCACCAACAGTGTAGGAGAGTTCCCATTTCTTGGCATCCTCACCAACATTTGTTATTCTCTATTTTATTATTATTATTATTATTATTTATTGTTACACTTCTCACTGTGTAATGGAGATGCAAAAAAGATTACTCAAAGCAACATGAATGCAATGAGAAGCCTGAAGGGACTGCACCTCAGCAACTCCTCTGTTAGAAGGTGAAACTGGGTACAGCCCCGATTCAAAGTTAGCTTCTGTTTTTATTGTAAAGACAAGGACATTTCACAAGAAAAAACAGTTGATTCAATCATTTCAAAAGAACACAAAGACATAGGCAATGTGACAAAAGTTATCTATGGCTAAGTATAGCTTAAACAATAGAAACTGGTAACATCATTTAAATTAACAATGTGACATTCCAAAGTACAGTTTGTGAAAAGCTAAGTTGATCAAACTGTGATCGTTATCTAAACTAAAATAAACTTCTCCTTAAATGATTTAAGCAAGAGTTCCATTCTTATGATTAAATCTAAGTATAATCATCTCTAAAGTTTCCATCAACAAACAGCTTGCGCTCAGCAAACATTTTTCACATTTTTCCTTACAGCAATTCTTTTAAGAACAATCAGTAGGTTAAATAATCAAAGTATATAACTCCATCACTGAACAGTGTTTAGAATTGATTAGATGGGCTTTTGCCCTGTCAGCTGCAGGCCATTGCACCCTAGCTGAGGACTTTTGTCCCATACATGCATTACCTAAAAACCCTATCTAAAAATCAACTGAGAATCAACATATACTTGATTAGAATTGATTAGATGGGCTTTTCGCCAACTACCTGTAGGCCATTGCCTCCTAACTAAGGATTTTTTTCCCATAAGTTATTTAGCTAAAGAGCCCTGTCTACAAATCAAATGAGATTCAAGATTTCTAACCCTCTACAATTTATTGTTTTTATATTCTAAGATGCTGTCGTGGAGCAGTTGGGGTGGAGGGGGAGAGGGAAAGGTGTGAGGGATAAGGTGGGAGGATGTGGAAGGGGGAGGAAGGCGTGGTTGAGGCCTATGGCACCCTCCCTCATTCCAGCATAGGAGACCAGGGTTCTTCCAGCAGCAGCTTATTCATGGCTTGGCTGGATGTGGACATCAGGAGGATGTGGCTGAGGCTCTCAGCACCTGCTGCCCCAGCTTGGGAGCCTGGGGTGTTTCCAGTGGCAGCCTGGTGCCTGTCACTGGGCTGGATGCAGATGTTGGGGTGGTGTGGCTTAGGACCGGGGCACTTCTGGCAGTAGACTGGTGGTCATCACTGGACTGGATGTAGATGTTGCGGGTGTGTGGCTGAAGCCCTTGGTCCCTCCCACCCCAGCTCAGGGGCCTGGGGCATTTCTGGCAGCAGCCCAGTGGTCCTTGCTGGGTTGAATGCAGATGTCGAAGGATGTGGCTGAGGCCCTTGGCCCCACCCACCCCAGCATGGGAGCCAAGGGTAATTCTGGCAGGGGCTCAATCATTGCTGGACAGGATGCAGATATTTGGGATGTGTGGCTGAGGCCCTTGGCCCCTCCCCACCTCAGCTTGGGAGCCCAGGGGGATTCAGGTCCTTCTAGGTTTTATAGGTGTTCTTTGGTTTTGTTAGACCTTTATGGTTAATATCAGAACTTTGTCTCTGATATGTGGGTATTTTGCGGTTTCTCTCAGTTCTGCATTGGATTATTAGTTACTGCTACCACTTAAACTCTGCACTGGAACTAATTTCTGGTCCTTTGGTTACTTCTAAAATGGAGGAAATTCCTGTGGGGACCAGCACTTGAGCCCTGTCATTGAGCTAAATTGCGGCTTTGCTACCAATTCTCTGGGGAGGGCTTTTTGTGCAGCTCAGGTTTTAATTGTTGACCTTGTAAGCTCTTCTGGGTCTTGTGAGTTCTGGTACACCTGGGTTGTGTGGAAACTCTGGTCTGGGTCTGAGTTTTCAGCAAACTACACCCTCTGACCAGCCTACACTCAGTGGTCCTGTGCTGATGGAGTGCAGATCAGCTGTCCATGTTGTGCCCCAGTGTTCCCCCAGTGGGCCCATCTCCACCACCGCCCACACTCTAAACACTTCCCATAGGACGGGCTATGTTCTCATCCTTTGCAATGACTCACTGGCCTCTGAGCGGCTCCTTTTTTTCAGTTGTCTGTGGCCCGTCACACCTATGTGTGTCCACAGGAACCCTGTTAGTGGTCTAGCTGGCCTGTGGGTCACCAAGGCCCTCTTCTCCTCTGCAGCTTCCAAGCAACTTCATACAAAGGGAATAGCAGCGGCTTTTGCCAGCTCTTTCTCCACATGCTCACCAGGGCTACCCTTGAAGTGGTCAGGACTCAAAATGGTCAGAGTGGTCTTTCCTTTCTCCCATCAGCATTTCTCCCACCTTTATGACCTCTGTAGGTCTCTCTTCCTCTTCCCCTGGGCTCTAGCAGCCTCTGCTTGGCAGTTGTTGCTTTCCAATAGTTGTAAATTGGCTGATTATGGAAGAGAGTGATACTCGGTACCATCTATTTTGCCATCTTCACTGAAAGTCGATTTATCTATGTCTCTGTCTTTTTGATAATAGCCAGTCTAAATTGGGTGAGATGATATCTCAATGTGGTTTTGATTTGCATTTCCCTAATGATGAATGATGTTGAGAATTTTTTCATATATTTGTTGGCCATTTATATATCTTATTAGTCTGTTCCTGTTGCTTATAACAAAATACATGGAACTGGGTGATTTGTAAGAAAATGAAATTTATTGCTTACAGTGTCCTAGGCTGGGAAGTACAAAGTCCAGGGAAAATAGCTGGTGAAGGCCTTGGTGCTGGTGACAGTGACTCAGGGATCTCACATAGCAGAAAATGGTGGAGCAAAGAGAGAAACTAACCTCCTCATCCACTCTGTTTTTAAAGCCACCAGAACCACACCCATGACCATCATTTTTAATCCATTCACTAGGCATTGTCCTCAGAATCTAATCAGCTCTTCAAGGTCCCATCTCGCAGTTATCAAAATAGGATTTCCTACCCTCTTAACAGTCACAGTGGAATCAAGCTATTATTACATAAAACTTGGGGGACACAATCCATATCATATATCTTCCTTTGAGAAATGCCTATTCAGCTCCTTTGCCCATTTTTAAAACTGGGTTATTTGTTTTTATACTGTTAAGTTGTTTGAGCTCCTTTCATATTCTGGATATTAATCACTTGTTGGATGTATAGTTTGCAGATATTTTCTCCCACTCCCCAAAAGAGACAAGGCCATTATATAATGATAAAGGGGACTATCCAGAAAGAAGACATTACAATCATAAATATATATGCACCCAATATCAGAGAACCCAGCTATATAAAGCAAACACTATTAGACCTAAGGAAAGTAATAGACCCAAATTCAACAATAGTTGGGGACCTGAACATCACTTTCTCAGCACTGGACAGATTATCTAGGCAACAAATCAACACAGAAACAGGATTTAAACCACACTTTAAACAAATTGGAGATGGCAGATATCTACAGAACATTTCATCCAACAACAATGGAATATTCATTCCTCTCATCAGCATATGGAACTTTCTCCAGGATATGTCATGTTAGGTCACAAATCAAGACTCAAAAAACTTTAAAAAATTGAAATCATTTCCAGTATATTTTCAGACCAAAAATGGATTAAAACTAGAAACCAATAACAAGTGAAACTTTGGAAACTATACAAACACATAAAAGTTAAACAACATGCTCCTGAACAACTTATGGGTCCAAGAAGAAATTAAACAGGAAATTTAAAAAATTTCTTGACACTAATGAGAATAAAGACACATCATACCAAAACCTGTGAGATACAGCTAAAACAGAGCTAAGAGGAAAGTTTATTGCAATAAACACTTGCATCAAAAAAATAGAGAGATTCCAAATAAATAACCTAATGCTACACCTCAACGAGCTAGAACGTAAGAACAACCCAATCCCAAAATTACTAGACAGAAAAAACTAATTAAGATCAGAGGAGAACTAAATGAGATAGAGACCCCAAAAATGATGCAAAAGATTAATGAAACAAAATGTTGTTTTCTTGAGAAAATAAACAAAATAGACAAACCATTAACAAGGCTAACTAAAAAAAAAAAAAAAAAGAGAGAGAAAACCCAAATAACAAAAATCAGAAATGAAAAAGGAGACATCACAACCAATACCACTGAAATACAAAGAATCATTATTGTCTATTATAAATGTCTACACTCCAACAAACTTGAAAAGCTGGATGAAATGAATAAATTTCTGTGCACAAGGAAACTAACTAGACTGAAACAAGAAAGAATGGAAAACATGAACAGGCCAATAACAAGCAAGCAAGGAGACTGAAGTAGTAGCCATCACTCTCCCAACAAAGAAAAGCCCAGGACCAGATGGCTTTATTGCTGAATTCTACCAAACCTTTAAAGAGGAATTACAACTAATTCTCTTCAAACTATTCCAAAGAATTGAAACAGAGGCCATTCTTCCAAACTCACTGTATGAGGCCAGCATTACTTTGTCACATTTTCTTTATCCAATCATCCACTGATGGACATTTATGTTGGTTCCAAATCTTGGCTATTGTGAATAGAGGTACGATGAACACGAGGGTGCAAGTGTCCCTTCAACATGCTGATTTTTCCTTTCCCTTAGGTGTATACCCAGTAGTGGGATGGCTGGATCATATGGTAGTTCTATCTGTAGTTGTTTGACAAATCTTACTCTTTTCCATAATGGCTGTACTCATTTACAATCCCACCAACAATGTATGAGTTCCCCTTTCTCCACATCCTCAACAGCATTTGTTACTATGTGGTCTATCTGCACAATGGAATGCCACTCAGCCATAAAAAAGAATGAAATCTGCCATTCACAGCAACATCAATGAGCCTGGAAGACATTATATTAAGTGAAATAAGCCAGGCTCAGTAAAAGGAAAACCACATGTTCTCACTCCTATGTGGAAGTGAAGAAGATGAAGATGAAGATGACGACGAAGAAGAAATAGTTGAACTTTTATAAGTAGAGGGTAGAACTGTTTACTAGAGGTAGGAGAGGGGAGGGGAGTGGGGATAATGAGAAGTTGGTTAACGGACGCACAATTACAGCTGGATAGGAAAGAGAAGTTCTACTGGTGTACAGTCGTGCTCGGCATCCATAATTGACAATAATTTGTTGTATGTTGTCACATGGCTAGAAGACAGGAGCTTAAATGTTCTCATCATAAGGTAATGATAAGTTTTTGCAATGATAAATTGGCTAACTACCCTAATTTGATCACTACACATCATATATATGTATTAAAATATAACTCTGTACCCCATAAATATGTACAATCAATATATTTCAATTAAATAAAAGTAAAAATAATAATTAATACACATAACATAAAATAAGCATAGATTTTAAGAATGGTAGTTGAGAAAACAAACAAACAAAAGAAAACACTTTTGCTCAGTTCTGTGTAGTGGGAGCCACAATAAACTGAGGTATTTTGAACGTTATTTAATTCAATAGGTATTTACTGTTGGTTTACAATATGCAGGGACCTGTGTTAGAGACAGATTATTCAGACAACCTTTATCCCCAGAGAGCTTAAAATCTAAGGGTAAATAGAGATAAATGCATGAACAATCTGATACAACATTGTGAAGATTGCTATAGAAGATATGGAGAGGAGATTATGGGAATTTAAAAGTCACAGGGTTTGCTTCTGATGGGGGATAAGGTGTAGCACTGGAACAAACAAACATTTATTGCACATGTTCCATGTCCTAGTTACTGGTTATATATGGCTAAGAACAAGACAGACAAAATCCTTGTCCTCATGGAATGTATTTACAATAAATTAAGAATATAGGAGGATTTGTTTTGGTGGGGGGAGACGAATTCAATTTTAAACATTTGAAGTTGAGTTTACTATGGGACATTTAGTCATAGATACCTATTTTGTATTTAGGATGATGGCATTGGATCTCCAAAGAAAGATAAAGACTGTAATCTCCTTGAGTGGAGGAAATTTATCATATTTGTTGTTGTATCTCCAGAACCCAAAAAGCTTTGCCCATAGTAAGTAATGGTCAAATTTGTTGAATTAATTGATACCAAACTGGCAGATAGTCACTACTCTTCTCATTATTATTATTTTATTGTCATCATTATTATTCCTTATAATGACCAGATAAGATCATCTAGAAACAAAGACACTAAAATTTGCCTTGGTGAAATCCTGAGATTCAGTGAGATCACTGAGGGTGTTCAATGCTTTATGTATGCAAATGTATATAACTAATTGTAGATTTTCGCTGCCTTTTATACCAAAAGTACCTAATAATAGCAATGATCCAAGGGGTACATGGGCACACATGTGCCCTAACACTACTGTTATGTAACTTGTTTACAATGGATATGCTGAATCATACCCAGCCAGATATGAGGCTAGAGGGCCTGACTAAACTAACTCCATTTTCCTTACAATGGGCATCATGGGATTTAATACAACTTGATTCCTAGTCTAAATATGGCACCTAAATTATGTGATCCCTATACATACAGAAACATTGCTGTTTCTTGGATTGAATTGTGTCCCCCAAGGCCCATGTATTAGAAACTTAACACCCACTGTGACAGTGTTAAGAGGGTGGGAAATACTATTGTGTTAATTGAAAGGTGGAGTCTTGGAGAGGTGATTAGATTGTGAGGACGATGCCCTAATAAAAGGATTAATGGGTTGATGGTTTGATGGTGGTCATGGGAGTGGTTCTGAGGGTTTTAAAAGGAGAGTGGGGCCGAGGCGGGGCGCCCTCGGGAGAGTGCAGCGCTGGGAGCGCAGCGACGCTCCCACCGCGGGTTCGGATCCTATATAGGAATGGCCGGTGCACTCACTGGCTGAGTGCCGGTCATGGAAAAGACAAAAAAAAAAAAAAAGGAGAGTGAATGAGGAGCATGCTCTCTCTCTCTCTCTCTCTTCTGCTTTTCTTGCAATGTGATATCCTGAGATGCTATGCAGTCACCACTAGAAAAAGGCACTTGCCAGGTGTGTTCCCTGGACTTTGGACTTCCCAGCATCTGACACTGTAAGCAATTAATATGGTTACTTTACAGATTACCCTGTTTCAGGTTTTTTTAAAAAACCCACAGAAATGGACTAATACAAAAATACACACATATGCACATCTTCACGGATAGTGTGATCAACCTGTCCCAGTTTGCTGGGGATGTCCTGGTTTTAAAGCTGAAATTTCCATGTCTCAGAAACTCTTCCAGTCCTGAGAAAATTGGGACAGTTGATCACTCTACCCATGGAATACACCAGTTATGGAAGTGTCAATGCTACACTAAATTGAATGTCTAGCATGCTTATGAAGTGGAAGCAGAACCAAGAGTACTATAGAAACCTAACAAAACTGCATGTGTTCATCTGCATTTTCTGCTTGGGTCTCCAACATTTCAGGATTACTAGATGAACATCCCCTTCATGCTGATTCATGCTAAGACCTTGGCTTAGAAATCACTTTCTTTGGTGAACATATCAGAAGAGATGGCAAAAAAATACTTGTAGACAATCTTTATCACAATTTTGCTCAACAATGCCTGACATAAAGTAAGCCTAACATAAACACTTGTTGAATGCAATAACTTAATATTCCCACTTCACAGGATTCAATTTTGGTAACTAATTTGCAAGATCACTGCATTGGTTGATCTACATAATCTGATTAATGATAAAAAATGCATTTTCCCAATATCAAGCATCAAGCTTTCTGTGTTCTGATTTTCCTGGTGATTCTTGGCACTTTGGCCAATATCCAAAATGATAATAATTTTCTTTAAGGACTTACCATGCTATACAATATGTTTGAACTTTTACATACATTCTTTAATTGGTGCAGCAACTCTGGCAGGATAAGTACTGTTGTTATTCCAATTTTACAAATGAGGGAACTGAGGTACAGAAAGAAAAGTAACTTGTTCAAGTTCACTTGGAAGAGGTTAAATTTACATCAACTATATTTACCTAACTACTTAGATATACTGTCTCTCCAATATATTTCTTAGATCCATTTATTCATTCATTCAATAAATATTAGTTGTTTAGCTACTACATTCTTGGCACTTTTATAGTCAGTGGGAATATAACATCAACTCAAATAGAATAATTCTCTATTCTCATGGAGTCAGCACTCTGGTAGGGAGACAGACAATAAACAAATAATTATTCCATATATCAGCAAATGATAGGTGCCATGAAGAAAAATGGAGTGCATTAAAATGATGGTCAGTTCTAGAAAAGGAGGGTGCCATTGTCGATTAGGTGGTCAAGGAAGGTTTCACTGTAGAGGTGATATTTGAGCTTAAGAAAGAGCTGAACAAAAAACGGGAGTTAAAATCATCCCAGGCACAGAGAACAGCAAGTGCACAGACCCAAAATGTGAACATGCTTGGCAAGTTCAAAGAATGGCAAGAAGGCCAATGTGACTAAAGCACAGTGGTAGGAGACAGAGTCAGGAAGTACATGGCAGTGCTAGAAAACAATGCTTTTCTTGGTAATGACATATTGCAGTAGAGCATATAGGCACATTTTACCCAAAATGTTGATACATAATAATTTAAATAAACTAATGCTTTCATTTGAACTTTTTAATGAACACAAATGAGAATAGTAAAGGAAGGAGAAGTAAAAGGCAGTATGGAAGAAACATTTAAAAATTATTAAGATATGAATACTGTTGATTGAATGTGGACGGGACTCTACCAGCCAATGTAAATTAAAAGTTTTGCTTGGGGGTCAGCACACTTGTACTAAAAAAGGCGGGATAGTAATTTTATTTTAGCTTCATGGGCCATATAGTCCCTGTACCAACTACTCAGTTCTGCTGTTGTAGCACAAAAACAACCATACAAAATACATACATGAATGAGTGTGGCTTTGTTCCAATAAAACTTTATCAACAAAAACAGGCAGCAGGTCAGTTTGGCACATGGGCTATGATTTGCTGACCACTGCTATATTCGGAAGATATATTCTATCTGAAACTATATCCTTCTCTGCCACATCAGAACTTTACTTTTTCCGCCCCTCAACAAAAAGAAGCATGACATGAAGATGAAGAAAATATAAAAGTGAAGGGCACCAAGACTGTCTTTTATGAGAACTTCCCAGAGGGCAGAAATGTGGTTTTACTAAGCTTTGCATCCTCCCACCCAGCATAGAGCCTGGATCCCGGTATTTACTCAGTCAATGTTAGTGGAATTTAACTGTCTGTTTCCACTTTTTATTGGTCACTTGGTGATATTTCATTCTGTCTGGATTATCCTTATTATCACCAGCCATGTCAAAAAGATTTAAAGAGAGCATATGAAGGTACTGTGTTATGTGCTGCGCCAAGCATGGTAAGCAGAGAATTCCTGCCCCAGCTATTGTACCAACGATGAGAAGACAAAGTCTCTTAATGAAATGCACTGTTGATTTTCTAGAATCTCTATCAGATAATTCTTAATCTTAATCTTGCAGATAAACAGTACTATTTTCTCTACAGCTTCAGTATGAGGAAACTGTATTTATTTAAAGAAGGTCTAGCAATTCTTCTGGGTTTGACCCAGAGCAGTGAGGCCTCCCCTTTTCTGTGGTTTATCTGAACAGCCTGAACCTGGATACAGTGGTCTTCTCACTGCCTCTATCTATTTAACACTAATATAGTCCCTAGAAAAATTGCATCAAATGGTGTATTCCTGCATCTAAGTCCACATTCTGGTGGGTTCTGGTGGGAGCTAAAAATAAATAAATAAATTCACACACACACACACACACACACACACACACACACACACACACAAAAAAAAAAAACGGGGGGGGGAAGAAGAAGACATAACAATTACAATTACTTGAAGTTGACACGACAAGCAAACAGAAGGGACATTGTTGGGAGGGAGGGGAGAGAGGGAGGAGGGAGGGAGGTTTCGGTAATGGGCCACAATAATCAACCACATTGTATATCGACAAAATAAAATTAAAAAAAAATAAATAAATAAAATAAACTGACCATTTCTTGAGCATTCTAAGAAGCTAAAAGTTAAATAGCACCTTAACATTTTTTAATATAGTATAAAAACAATGTTAATTCACATTTTAAATAAACATAAATTAAACGGAAAGTATTTTAGCTAAAGATAAAAGCTTTAGGTAGTAATTTGGCTTGAAGTTAGTCTCTGTCCCTTGCTGGGGATTTGGATAAGTGACAATTCTGGTATAAATAAATAAATAAATAAATAAATAAATCAGGAATCCGACTGAAAGGGCATTAATGCACTTCACAGTTTTGCACAAGGGCATTATTTATATTGGCAGAAATAAAAGGAGGGAGTTTTGTTTTCTTAATGCAATTTTTAAAAGAGACTCTATGAAATGAAAAGTGAAGATAAGGTAAGTCAAAACACTGAGAAGTAAAAGAAGTCTCCAGTTAGTTAAACGGAAATTGGAGAGAGGTGGCTAAAATAAAGACTATTTAATAACAATATCAAATTCCTTCCATTGTTTCAGAAAATCGTTCTACTCTGAATGGCCCTATTTTCTCATTATTTATTTTAAACATATTTACCACCCAAAACTGAGTAGATTGGTAATTACTCTTGAGCAAAGTGAAGTTACTGTCTCATTCTAGTCATTCTTATTTATGCAGGCTATCATAGCATCCATTCTTCTGAAAATGACACAATTTATTCTGTGACTCATACTGAGTTTACCACTGACATTAAAATTAGAAGACTTTTACAAGTGTTGCTACTAACTGATGTCTCCTAATACTGATGTGTGCGTTGCATTTTTGACCTCAAGGGTGTAGATTTACATCAATTTTTATAAAATTTTATTTTGATATACTTTGTCCATCATCTCAGCCTGTCAGTGTATTTTTGGATTCTGTTCACTCATCTAAACTACTTGTTTTTCCTTTCAACTTTGTATTATCCATAAATTTGATAAACAAATACTCAATTTCTTTGTCTAAATCACTGATAATAACGATAACCAGGACAGGGCTTGGGCTAGAGTCCTGTAGCATAGCATACCACTAGAAATCTCTCTCTAGTTGTATTATAGTCCAATTAGGTGCAATTCAACCAGTTAGAAACTCAGTAATGCTTGTATTTCTTCATGTTGTCTACAAAGGCATCATGAGAAATCTTTTCCAAAAGAGCTGCTGAAGTCCGGACATAAGAGGGTACTTCAAAAAGTTCATGGAAAAATTGAATTAAAAGATAATATAAATCTTTCCACCAACTTTTTGAAGACCTCTCATATTTTCTTTGCTGCATAAACCTCATCTAAAAGGCTACTGAAGTATCTGATACTAATAACAATGAATATACTAAAATGATAATAGTTTGTTTGTTGATGTGCTATGCAATTTGCTAAGCATTTTATAGAAAATATTTCCTTTAATCCTCTCTGAAACCTGAAAGATAAGCATTATATTCACATTTTAAAGGTGGAAAAACTGAAACTCAGAGAAAGTAAATAAAAGAAATTATAATTACTCTGAAATAACTGATGAACTCAAATAACTGTTCATTTTAAGCTAAGAATACCTATATTCTTAAAGCGGCAATTTTTTTTTCCATGTAGTGTCTTTTCAAAGTTGTTTGAAAATCAAAATAATACTTCCTGAAACAACAGAGTTATTCACATTTAAATATCAAATTGCTGAGGAGTAAGATCATGAAACATAAGGACATTGTTAAAGGAGCTATGGCATTTCCTTATCCTGGAAGAAATTTCTTGCAATTTGTAAAAGCCCATAAAAAAATCACCAGCCAGCTACAGGAGTTTTAGTAAGTAATCCATAGCCCATTCTAATCTACTGTTTATGATTCTAAGAAGCAGATGTTCTCTGCCCATGAGACTTCAGTGCAAATCTTATCTCCTCTCGTTATTTACTGTCACCAGGTCAGAATTTTTAAAGGGCAGCCTCTCTCTTGTCAGCCATCACAACTGAGAACTCTATCTATGGTTTATTAGTCAATGTGAAGCAGAAAACAGGAACAAGCTACAGGTGGAATCTAAGAAGAGCATGAGGGCTGAGCCATGTGGAACTAAGGAGAATTGTCCTTTAAGAGTGTAAAAATGTAGAAACACCGCTTTCCTAAAACCTTGTTTTATTAACCTTTATCAACTGCTGAGAAACTGGGACATGATGGAATTTTTGAATTTTCCTGTCAGCAGCAAAAGGGTAATGCTTGTTGTGATTGCTGTTTGGCAAAAACATGGCCCCTCATTCCAAAAGGTCTCAAATTAATTTCATTCACAGCTGATTAGAGAGCACAGAGTTTACAAGGTTTTATTTTTTTATGTTTGCCACCTCTGTGTCATATGTAGGTGGAGAATATTTGTTGCTCTTGATATAGAATAATTTATGAATGTTGGTCAAGAGCTGGCACACTATTTACTGTCAATGAGTTAATGCGGAAATTTGTAGGGAGGTCATTGAGAATGCATTAGTGTCTAAATTAAAATGATGAAATTCCAATTTTTCCCTGCTTCATTCAGTGGAAAAGAAAAGCAAAGATGTTTTTCTTTATTAAAAGTTGCTGATGTTTCTAGGATCACTTATTTTTAATAATGTCAGTCAGAACCATTATTTTTCCCACAATGATAACACACCCTAATGTGTGAAGGTGTAGGTCAACATATCTGTCTGTGGATATGTCTGAAGGAAATATTTTCTTAAGAATTTTAAAGGCAAATTTCTATTTCAGGCTCTACACCTTCCCAGGCAGGAGGCGTTAGCTTTTGGCATTACAGTGTCGGCTAGGCTGTGGACTTTAGAGTTAGTCTTCTAGGATTTGAATTTTCACTGCACTGACTGTTATTAATTTATCCTCTCTATGTCTCTATTTTCTCATCTGGAAAATGACGATAATAGTCATACAATACCTACCTTATAAGGTTGTTGCAGAATTAAATGAATTGATTCATGTCAAGTGCTTAGAACAGTGACTATTACCAAGTAAGAATGTTTACTGTTACTGACACTAATGAGAGGCCACAGAAAAGTGTAATCTAGATCCAGGTTCTGGTTTAGATTTACCATTTGCAAACTATATGACCTCGAGGAAAGTATCTCACCTCAGCTCACTTGGTCTCACATTCCCTGTCTATAGCTTGGGATAATAATGCATCTCTCAGAAAATTGTTTCACGATAATGTGAAATAATTCCAATCAAGTTTTCAGCACTTGGCACCAAGCAAGCCAGGGGAGTCACTTACCACTAATATCTTTTAATGCGTAAGAACATTTACACATTCGCAAATATGAATGAGAAAAAAAAGTGCATTTCCCCAATATAAATGTGATTAATCTTCAATTTATTTATTTATTTGGTTGTGAATATTCATGAGACATAAAGCTGATTGTCACCCCTCATGCCCATGATGTGAGGGCCAGATTCATACTGGCAGAATACCCATTAACACAAAGTGCATTTGTACCCCATTTCCCCCACTCAATTATACCCACCCTCTATCTCCTTTCCCGATTCCCTCCAACTCCACTTTGTAGCCAAAGGAATGTCTCCCTCTGCAAGTCCAATGCACTACTGTGGTCTTTCTTTCTTTCCTTCTTTCTCTCTTAGCTCTCACTTATAAGTGAGCACATGTGGTATTTATCCCTCTTGCTTTGCTTATTTCATTCAACATAAGTTTCTCCAGGTTCATCCATGTTATTGGAAATGGGAGTATTTCATTCTTTTTTATGGCAGAGTAGTATTCCATGGTGTGTATATACCACACTGCCCTTATCCAATCATCCATCGATAGACATTTAGGTTGGTTACATGTCTCAGCTACTGTAAACAGAGCAGGGATGAACATGGGAGTGCAGGTATCCCTTCGACATGGTGATTTCCATTCCTCTGGGTATATATACCTAGAAGTGGGATTGTGGATAATATGGAAGATCTATCTGTAGTTGTTTGAGAAACTGCCATGCTATTTTCCATAGTGAGTGTACTAATTTACAGTCCCACTAACAGTGCAGGAGCATTCCCTTCTATCCACACCCTCAACAGCATTCATTATTCTCTGTCTTGTTGATTATAGCCAGTCTAACTGGGGTAAGGTGATATCTCAATGTGGTTTTAATTTGCATTTCCCTGAGGACTAGTGATGTTGAGCATTTTCTCATGTACCTGTTGACCATTTGTATATCTTCCTTTGAAAAATGTCTATTTAGTTCCTTTGCTCATTTTTTAATTGGGCTATTTGTTTTTTTACTGTATAATTGCTTGAGTTACTTGTATGTTATGGATATTAATCCCTTGTCAGATGCATAGTTAGCAAAAATTTTCTCCTATTCTGTAGGTTGTTGTTTCACTCTGTTGATTGTTTCCTTTGCTGTACAGAAGCCTTTTAGTTTGATATAATCCCATTTGTTTATTTTTTCCTTTACTGTTTGTTCTTTCGGGCTCATGTTCATAAAGTCTGTGCCCAGACCTAGTTGCTGAAGTGTTTCATCTATATTTTGCCTTAGTAATGTTACAGTTTCAGGTATTATATTTAAGTCTATAATCCATTTTGAGTTAATTTTAGTGTATGGTGAGAGATGTGTATCTAGTTTCATTCTTCTGCATATAGATATCCAGTTTTACCAGCACCAATTGTTGAAGAGGCAGTCTTTTTCCCCACGTAGATTTTTGTTGCCTTTGTCCAATAACAGATGGTGGTAAGCCTGAGAAGTTATTTCTGGGTTCTTGATTCTATTCCACTGAACTGAATGTCTATTTTTATACCAGTACCATGCTGTTTTGGTTACAATAGCTTTCTAGTATAATTTGAAGCTGGGTAGTGTTATGCCTCCAGCTTTATTTTTTTGCTCAGCATTTCTTTGGCTAATCAGGGTCTTTTGTTGCTCCATATGAAGGGTAAGATTGTTTTTTTTCCATTTTTGTGAAGAATGTCATTGGTATTTTGATCGAGATTGCATTGAATCTGTAGATTGCTTTGGGTAGTTTAGACATTTTTACAATGTTAATTCTTCCAATCCAAGAGCATAGAATATCTTTCCATATCTTTGTGTCTCTTTTAATTTCTTTCAGAAGTAATTTGTAGTTCTCATTGTAGAGGTCATTTACCTCCTTGGTTAAATTGATCCCTAGGTATTTTACTTTTTTGTGTGACAAATGTAAGTGGGCTTACTTTCTTTATTTCTCTTACTTTTAGTTCATTATTGAGCATATAAATGCAACTGATTTGGGGGCATTTATTTTGTATCCTACAACGTTACTGAAATTATTAACCTGCTCTAGGAGGGTTTTGCTAGAGTCCTTATGTTTTTCTTTATATAGTATATGTCATCTGCAAATAGGGAAAATTTGTCTTTGTCTTTCCCAGCCTGGATTCCTTTATTTCTTTCTCTTGCCTGATTGCTCTGGCTAGTACCAAAAGTACTTTGTTAAATAGAGGTGGTACAAGTGGCCATCCTTGTCTTGTTCCTGTTCTTAAGAGAAAGGCCCTCAGTTTTTCTGCATTGAGAATGATACTGGCCATGGGCTTGTCATAAATGGCTTTTATTGTGTTGAGATACTTTCCTTCTATTCCTAATTTGTTGAGAGTCTTTATCATAAAGAGAAGTTGAATTTTGTCAAATGCTTTTTCAGCATTTATTGAGATAATCATGCGGTCTTTGTCCTTGAGTTTGTTGATGTGATGTATCACATTTATTCACTTTCATATGTTCAACCATCCTTGCATCACTGGGATGGATCCCACTTGATCATAATGTATAAATTTTAAATATGTTCCTGTATTCCGATTGCTAATATTTTGTAGAGGATTTTTTCATCTATGTTCATCAAGGATATTGGCCTGTAATTTTCCTTTTTTGTTGTGTCTTTATCTGGGTTTGGTATTAGAGTTATGTTGGCCTCATATAATGAGTTTGGAAGAGTAGCTTCTGTTTCAATTGTTTGGAATGGTTTGAGGAGAATTGGTATTAACTCCTCTTTAAAAGTTCAATGGAATTTAGCTGTAAAGCCATTGGAACTGGACTTTTCTTTGTTGGAAGATTGCTAATTACCGCTTCAAACTCTTTGCTTTTTATTGGTCTTTTCAGGTTTTCCTATCTCCTCTTGGTTCAGTCTTGGTAGTTTGTATGTGTCTATAAACTTATCCATATTTTCCAGATTTTAATATTTGTTGTCATACAGTTGTTTATAATAGTGTCTAATGATTCTTTGTATTTCCGTGTAATCAGTTGTAATGTCTCCCTTTTCATTTCTGATTTTTTTTATTTGGGTCTTTGGGTCTTCTCTCTTCTTCTTCTTCTTCTTCTTCTTCTTCTTTTTTTTTTTTGTTAACCTAGCTAATGGTTTGTCCATTTTATTTATATTCTCAAAAAACCAACTTTTTGTTTTGTTGATCTTTTCTATTGTGTTTTGGGTCTCTATTTCATTTAGTTCTGCTCTGATCTTAATGATTTCTTTCTCTGTTCTATCTTTAGGTTTGGATTGTTGTTGTTTTTCAAGTTCTTTGAGGCATAGTGTTTGGTCATTTATTTGAAGTCTTTCTGTTCTTTTGGTGTAAGGATTTATTGCAATAAATGTGCCTGTTAGTACTGTTTTTGCAGTAACTAAGGTTTTGGTATGATGTATCTTTATTTCACTAGTTTCTAGAAATTTTTTGATTTCCTGTTTAATTTCTTCTTGGGCCCATAGGTCATTCAGGAGGCTATTATTTAGTTTCCATGTATTTGTATAGTTTCCAGAGTATTGCTTATTATTAATTTCCAATTTTAGTCCATTGTGCTCTTAAAAAATACTTGGAATGATTTCAATTTTTGAAAATTTGCTGAGGCTAGATTTGTGACTTAATATGTGATCTATCTTGGAGAGTGTTCCATGAGCTGATGAGAAGAAAGTATATTCTTTAGTTGTAGGTGGAATGTTCTGTATATATCTGCCAGGTCCATTTGGTCTAATGTATAGTTTAAATCCTGTGTCTCTGTTGATTTATTGCCTGGATGATCTGTTTAATAATGAGAGAGGGGTGTTCAAGTCACCCACTATTAATGTATTAGTGCTTATTTCTTTCTTTAGGTCTAAGAGTGTTTTCTTGATATATCTGGGTGCTCCAGTATTGGGTGCATATTTACTTATGATTGTTATGTTATATAGTGGCCTTCTTTGTCTTCTTTCGTTTTTTGGTTTAAAGTCTATTTTATCTGATATAAGAATCGCTACTCCTGCTTGTTTTTGGTTTCCATTTGCAAGGTGTGTCTTTTTCCATCCCTTCAGTTTTAGTCTGTATGTGTCTCTATATGTGAGATGGGTCTCTTGAAGACAGCATATACTTGGCTCTTTTTAATCTAATCAGTCTGTGTGTTTTGAATGAGGAGTTTAATCCATTCACATTAGG
Source organism: Cynocephalus volans (assembly GCF_027409185.1). Classification (NCBI taxonomy): domain Eukaryota; kingdom Metazoa; phylum Chordata; class Mammalia; order Dermoptera; family Cynocephalidae; genus Cynocephalus; species Cynocephalus volans. Next base: position 160,703,468 of record NC_084478.1, on the reverse strand, counting down.
GTGATTGTTGACAGATATTGTTTAATTCCTGTCATTTAATTGCTTTTTGTTTAGGTGTTTTAAATATCTTTTGATCCTTACTTACCCTTTTATTTCTCTTCTTCAGTGTTAGCTGGATATTTGTGGTGGCATGATTTAGTATCTTACTCTTTCTCACTGGCATTTTTGTTTTCACAGCTGCTTTTGCTCTTTCTTGTGTATCCATGGTAGTGACATTCATTATTCTGAAGGAAAGCTTTGCTGGGTAAAGAATTCTTGGCTGCCTATTTTTTCTTTTAGTGTTTTGAATACATCATTCCACTTTCTTATGGCCTGTAGGGTTTCAGTTGAGAAGTCTGCTGCTCATCTGAAAGGGTTTCCCTTATAGGTGACTTGACACTTTTTTTAAGCTGCTTTTAGAATTCTCTCTTTTGGGCTGGCCCGTGGCTCACTTGGGAGAGTGCAGTGCTGATAACACCAAGGCTGCGGGTTCAGATCCTGTATAGGGATGGCCAGTTCACTCAGTGGCTGAGCTTGGTGCTGACAACACCAAGTCAAGGGTTAAGATCCCCTTACCGGTCATCTTTTTAGAAAAAAAAAAAAAAAGAATTCTCTCTTTGTATTTGAACTTTCAAATTTGATTATAATGTGTCTTTGAGAGGAAATTTTTGGATTGTATCTGTTTGGGGTCCTTTGACCTACCTGGATATGAAGGTCTGCATCTCTCCCTACCCCTGGGAATTTTTTTGTTTTTTTTCCTTGAATAGGTTTTAAATGCCTTTTCCTTTCTCCTCCCCTTCTGGAATATCCACAATTCAGATGTTAGAGTGCTTGAGGTTGTCTGCTATCTCAGATTTTCCTCATTATTTTAAATACTTTTTTCCTTTTATTTTTTCTGCCTAGGTTATTTTGAAAAGACCATCTTCAAGATCTGAAATTCTTTCTTCTGGTTGCTCTAGCCTTCTGCTTAAGCTCTCTGTTGTGTTTTTTATTTCAATAAGTGAATCTTTCATTTCTAGGAGTTCTGCTACATTCTTTTTTAAGGTATTAATCTCTTTGTAAATTTCCTCCTTCATATTCTGGATATTTTTTCTTGTTTCCTTGTGTTCTCTAATTGAGTCTTCTTTTATTTCTTCAACCTTTCTTAAGATCATAGTTTGGAATTCTTTTTCAGACATTTCAAGTTTTCCTGTTTTACAGGGTCTGAAATTTGAGCATTATTGTATTCCTTTGGTGGTGTCATATCTTCTTGTTTGTTTGTAGTTCTAGTATTTTTTCATTGATGTTTGGTCATCTGGTAGAGGACTTTCTTCTTCTGTTACTCTGGGGTTGGATAATGGGATAAAGACTTCCTCCTCTATTTGCAGGCTCTACTGGTGACTCTTCTTATATCAGTGTAGACAAGTGTGTGGCAGGTTGCCTGTAGAGTGGACCTGGCTGCTACTGTGCAGGTGAACTGTCCTTGTGCTGACAGAAGGTGTGGCAGTATCTACATTACACCACCTTGGCTCCTGTTCTAGCTTTCCATGGGTGTAGACTGAGCCCCTGGTGCTGTGTAGGTCTCAGCTCACCTCGGTTCCTGCTGGGCTGTGTGTGTTTCCCTTCCCCCCCCCCCCAGGGCCTTAGACTGGACCCCGGTGCCACAGGGGTCTGGTCTCATGTCATCTCATTGGCTGCTGTACACTTCCCTTCCCCCCAGAGCCTTAGACTGAGCCCCAGTGCACACATGTCTTGGCTCAGCTCAGCAGCTCTTGGGCTGTGTGTGCTTCCCTCTGGGCATTAGATTTAGCCCCGGTGCCAAAAGGGTCTGGTCTTGGATGACCACAGTGGCTGCTGGTCTGTGTGCACTTCCCTCTTTGCCTTAGACTGATTAACCTTTTTATGAGTTTATTAGTTATTTGTGTGCTTTTTCCTTGAATTACCTCTTTCTAACCTTTGTCTGATTCTTTATTAGCTTGTTTCTCTTTGTTTCTATCTTGATTTGTAAAAATTTGTATATGTTGATACAGTTATGGACTGAATGTGTCCTTCCAGATTTCATATGTTGAAATCCTAACGATCACTGTGATTGTATTTGGGGATGGGGCCTCTAAGGAAGTAATTGAGGTTAATGAAGTCATAAGGGTGGGGCCTTGATCTCATAGAATTAGTGTCTTTATAAGAAGAGCCACCAGAGAGCTTGCTCTCCCTCTTTCATATGAGGACACAGTGAGAAGGCCACTGTCTATAATGTAGGAAGAGAGCTCTCCTCAGAACCCAACCATGCGTGCACCCTGATCTCAGACTTCCAACCTCCAGAACTGTGAGAAAATAAATTGCTGTTGTTTAAGCCACCTAGTCTGTGGTATTGTTGTTATGACAACTCCAGCAGACTGACACATTTTTTATAGTGTCCAAAAAACTGGAATCAAACTGAATGCCCTCAATAGGGAAATGGTATAATAAGTTGTCTTTTATTCAAACCATTACATTTTACATGATTACTTTATAAAGTGTGTTAAGTCTATACCAGATGATATGGGAAGATTTTTATGAAGTGCTTCTAAATGAGAAAAGGGAGATGCAACATGCATTAAAGAGTGAAATAGTGACCTGTAAGTTTATAGGTATATGTGTATATGTTACATTATTATATGAACATGGGCAAAGATGGGGAAAGATGCACACCAGACTTTCTTTTAACATTGGTAATCTAGTGGAGATGGGAGTAAAGAAATGCAAAATTTCTATAGATGTAAAAAAGACTTTCTCAACATTAAAAATATGTATTATATATAGTTATAAAATATGACTCTATTTTTGAAAATTCACTTCTAAGTGTTTCCATATGAGTATGTCTAGAGCCTTGTGCCAAAAGATAGTAACCAAAATTGTGCATATTTCAAGGTGTTTTAGTTTCTTAGTGTTTGGGGTATTTTTAAATTTTCTTCCTTATATTTTGAGTTTTTTTATAATAAAATTTTTAAGTAATTTTAAGTTTTACCATTTTCTAAGAAAAATATTATAGAGCAGGTTAAGGAAATGGTGTAAGGAAAGTATGTGCATCAAACATGCATTAAGCAGCTTCCATGATGTTGTATTAGGTGTGTTAGTGTGGTTGGGATTACAAAGATGAGTGAAATATACTCCTTGCTGTCGTATACTGTATACTGAGTGAAACAAACAGGTGAATGGGTGATTCTAATACAGTATGATAATTGCTCTAGTACAAGTATTAGTAGGACTACAGTAGCAGCTAAGTCTGCTGGGATTGGTGGTGGGGAGGCTTTGGAGAGGAGGCACCATTTGATCTTAGCCTTGAAGAATGAGTAAGCTTTCATCACTCACCAGCCCTAGTTAAGGAAGGGAAAGGAATTCCTTTAAAGAGGAAAAAACAATATCTTGACCTACTTCATTTGTTCATCATGGGTGTGGAGAAGGAAGTAAACAGCTTGTTAATGATAGTCCTAAATTATCATAATGTGGAAAGATGGACATGCACCAAATCTACCAAAAAGAGAAAATAAAAACACCAAGGGAACAAAGGATTTGGTAAGAGTTTTGATTAGGATGTAATAAAATGGGAACCTGCTTCAGAAAATGAAGACAGGTTTTTCTGAGAGTAAAAACACCATTTTTTTTTTTTTTCCTCAGGATTGCTTTGGCTATTTTGGGCCTTTTCTTGTTACACATGAATGTTAGGATTTTTTTTTCCATTTGTGTGAAGAATGTCATTGGAATTTTGGTGGGGATTTCGTTGAATCTGTAGATCACTTTGGGTAATATGGACATTTTCACAATGTTTATTTTTCCAATCCAGGAGCATGGAATGTCTTTCCATCTTCTTGTGTCCTCTTTAATTTCTCTCAGCAAGGATTTGTAGTTCTTGTTGTCGAGATTTTTCACATTCTTGGTTAACTTTATCTTGTTGTATTTTATTTTTTGGTAATTATAATAAATGGGCTATCTTTCTTGATTTCTTTTTCTGCTAATTCATTGTTGTAGTACAAAAATGATACTGATCTTTGTGTATTGATTTTGTATCCTGCAACTTTGTGGAAATTGATTATCAACTCTAAGAGTTTTTTGTAGAGTCTTCAGGCTTATTTGTATATATGATCATGACATCTGCAAACAGGGACAATTGGAATTTGTCTTTTCGAATCTAGGTGCCCTTTATTTCTTTCTCTTGCCTGATTGCTCTGGCTTGTTCTTCCAATACTATGTTAAATAGGAGTGTCAAGCGTGGGCATCCTTGTCTTGTTTCCGTTCTTAAGGGAAAAGCTTTCAACTTTCCCCAATTCCAGATGATATTGTCAGTGAGTTTGTCATATATGGCTGTCATTGTGTTGAGATACTTTTCTTCTATACCTAATTTTCTGAGGGTCTTATCATGAAGAGATAGTGAATTTTGTCAAATTCTTTTTCAGTGTCTATTGAGATAACCATAAAAAATAAAGCTGGAGGCATAACACTACTTAGCTACAAATTAAACTACAAAGCTATACTAACCTAAACAGTATGGTACTGGCATAAAAACAGACACACGGACAAATGGAACAGAATAGAGAACCCAGAAATCAGCCCATATATCTACAGCCAACTGATCTTTGACAAAGGCACAAAGAACATATATTGGGGCAAAGACCGCCTCTTTGATAAAAGGTGCAGTGAAAACTGGACATCCATATATAGGAGAATGAAACCAGACCTGCACCTCTCACTACATACCAAAATGAACTCAAAATGGATTAAAAAAATAAATATATGTCCTGAAAATATAAAACTCCTAAAACAGCACAGGAGAAACACTTCAGGAAGTATGACTAGCCAAAGACTTTATGAGTGCAATCCCCAAAGCACAGGCAACAGAAGGAAAAATAAATAAATGGAATTATATCAAACTAAAAAGCTTGTGCACAGCAAAAGAAATGATTAACAGAGCAAAAAGACAACTAACTCTGTGGGAGAAATTATTTGCAAAATATGCATCTGACAAGGGATTAATATTCAGAGTTTACAAGGAACTCAAAAAAGTTAACAGTAAAAAAACAAGCAACCAGATTAAAAAATGAGCAAGGAGCTGAACAGACATTTCTCAAAGGAAGATATACAAATGGCCAAAAGAAACATGAAAAAATGTTAAACATCACTCAGTATCAGGAAAATGTAAATCAAAACCAAATCAAGATAGCATTTCACCCCAGTTAGACTGGCCATTATCAAAAAGACTGAGAATAACAAATGCTGATGAGGATGCAGAGAAAGGAGAACCCTCCTACATTGTTGGTGGGACTGTAAATTGGTGCAGCCATTATGGAAAATGGTATGGAGCTTCCTCAGACAACTACAGATAGAACTGCCATATGACCCAGCAATCCCACTGCTGGTTATATACCCAAAGGAATGGAAATCATCATGTCAAAGGGATACCTGTACTCCCATGTTTATTGCAGCTCTATTTACAATAGCCAAGAGTTGTAACCATCCTAAATGCCCATCATCGGATGAGTGGATAAGAAAAATGTGGTATATTCATACAATGGAACCCTATTCTGTGTAAAAAAGAATGAAATACTGCCATTTGCAGAAATTTGGATGAACTTAGAGAAAATTATGTTCAGTGAATTAAGCCAGGCACAAAAAGACAAATACCACATGTCCTCACTTAAACGTGGGAGCTAATAAACAAATAAATAAACAAATAAATTTAAGAAGAAAAAAAAGATACCACAATCACAAGAATATGTTGATCTTTTTAAGAGAGGAGAGCAGAACTGAGGTTGCCAGGGGTGGGAAAGGCATGGGGGAAAGGGAGGAATTGGTAAAGGGTAAAAATACAAAAGTAAAAAAATAATCGATTACATTATATAATGACATTGTATAACACAATCGATTACATTGTGTGTGTGTGTGTGTGTGTGTGTGTGTGTGTGTGTATTAATTATCCTGATTTGAACATCACATATTTCACACTGGTATTGATATTCAATGCTGTACCCCACAGATGTGTACAATCAAGTATGTCCCAATTAATAAAAAACTCAAATCTGCATTTAATGGAAGGAAGCAATCATCAAAGAAATCTCACTAAACTCATTGGGTTATGTGCGCAGTTAGATTAGAAATATAGGTTGCTGTTCATTGAGGCCCATGTAGAAGGAGGTTGGAAAGGAGAGGATAGGTGTTCAAGTGATGATTCATTATGTAGAAAGAATGTTAGAGATAAGCCACTACCGCCACTTCATTTTAAAAATTAATCATAAGCCATGTACAGCAATTTATTATGAAGCACCTAAGGGTACCAGAATACCTAACCACTGAGCACAGGTGCCCAAAGATACTTGCGTCTTCAAGAAAACCAAACAGGTGCTCAGTCATCATGGGTTAACAGTAACTTACACAAGACAAACTAGCTCTCGGAGGATGGGGGAGAAATAAGAAAAAAGAAGCTTGCTCTTATTTATGCATTTATTTATTTTAAGGATGATGATAACGTTCAAATGTCAACTCCTCAGAAAAGATTTCCCCACTTCCCCTAGCTAAAAGCACTGTCCTCTGACTCACCACCACGACTCTTAACCACCCCTTTGTGCATTTAAATGTAAATTACCTAGTTGGACATTTTATGTTCCTCACTTTAAGCTGAGGACCTAGAAAAATGTCTGACACATAACAGGCACTCAAGAAGACATTGGTTTTCTGAAATATTCTTCATAAAATGCCATATCCACATGCTTACAAATGCACGTGTGTGTGTATAGTATTAGTTTGTTTTCTGATGCTTATAACAGAATACCTGAAACTGGGTAATGTCTAAAGAAAATGAAATTTATTTCTTACAGTTGCAGACTGGGGAGTGCAGGTCCAGGAAAAACATCTGGTGAGAACTCTTTACAGGTCCTGTGGCAACCAGATTATCACATGGTAAGGATTGCATGAACTCTTTAACGTGCTCGCTTGCTCTCCTTACAACGCCATGAGTGCCACTGCCATGACAGCCCACTAAACCATTAACCCATCAATCCATGAACGATGGATTGATCCATTCAACAGGGTGTAGTGTTCAAGATCCAATTGCCTCTTAAAGGTCCCACCTTTCAATACTGCCATAGTCTGATGTCCCACCCTCTTAACACTGTTTCAAAGGAGATAAAACTTCAATTACTTTGGGGGTGACATTCAGTGTGGATTCAATGTGTTACAATGGAGATAAAGCTTCAATGAGTTTTTTTTGTTTGTTTGTTTGTTTTGCTATAACTGCAAAGTGTTTATTAGTTACTTATCAGATGGAGTCAGTAATTTCAATAATATGGTTATGGTGGCCCGATGGGCTAGGCCATGGTATTAAGGTTATAATAATCTACACTGAGGCACCATTCATTTTTTCCAGCCTTAAGAAAAAGCCAAATTTGGCTGCTAAATGCACAAGCAGTGGGGATAATCATGGCTTCTCTAAATAGGTCTTTTTTTTTTTTTTTAAAGATGACCGGTAAGGGGATCTTAACCCTTGACTTGGTGTTGTCAGCACCATGCTCACCCAATGAGCAAACCGGCCATCCCTATATGGGATCCGAACCCGGGGCCCTGGTGTTATCAGCACCGCACTCTCCTGAGTGAGCCACAGGCCGGCCCTAAATAGATCTTGTATAATGGTTTTCAATCATTGAAGTTTCTATTTTCATTTAGATTATGCTTTTTCTTTTAATTAGGAAAGAAGATGTTAATTATTAACTATTTTAACTAGGAAGGAAGTTCCATAGGGTCCCATTTTTTCAAGCTCATTTTAAGTGCCAAAGACTTAATGTACTACTCACTGGATCAGATAGTTCATGCTCAATAGGAAATAGTTTAGAACAATGAATGCTATGGCTAAGAAAAATTTAGGCAAGTTAATAGTTCCAGTGGTTGAGGGTAGGCATGTCTATTTGTTTATATTCTATGTTTAGTAACTCTAGCTATTTTTATCAACTTGCCTAGATGTGGAGCAGAAGAAGAAGAGGAAGGGATAAAACTTAAAAGCTGTCAGCAGTCAAATATCATAAAATGGAATCAACTCATTGTACATCACCACCCTACACACATCACACCTCTTCCCATCCATACCCCCAACCCCATCCTCCCACATACAAATACCAAGTCATTTTTCTCATCACCAGTGGGATAAAGTGCTAAGGAGGAAATTCATCTTCAGTGCTCAGTCCTCACCTAGTCCTTATTCCCAACGTCTGGCTAACTGTGGACCTGAAGGTCTGACCCCAACCCTTGCATGTCCCCACCCCCTCCCTACTTACTCATACACCTCCCCTTTCCCTTACTTCCCTCCCTACCCACCATCAGAGAAAACTGTGGAGATACTCATACAAATTCTTTTCAGAAGCGTTTTACTTTAATTATTGAAGTCCAAGTACAAAAGATTGTTGGTCTCTGCAGAAAATTATTCATCCATACTTTCCTTGAAAATTTCAAAAAGTTCCTCTTGGACCTCTTCTGGACATACGGCACCACTTGACCTGCCCCCATGCCCTGAACAGGCACCAAAGAGTTGAACCCACCAGCAGCGCCAGCAGCAACACCAGCCAGTGGAACCATGTGGCTGGATGTGGCCTCTCACCCTGCCTCAGACCCAGGGGGAAGCACCCGCCTACGGATCTGACCCACCAAGTTTGACCCAGCAGAACTTCATGGTGCTAGGGGCTCATTCTATGAACACAGAGTATCAAATGGGAACCAAGGTGGTATAACATAACTATCACAACACCTACTGTCAAGAAAAGACAATTCAGCCCCCACAGTAGCAACCAGGGCCACTCCACAGCCAACCTCAGTGTAATAGAAGAAGCATTTGCAAAAAAATGACCCTACCAAATGACCAAGCATCAGCAAAAAAATACTAGCGGTACAAACAATTAAGAAGAAATGACACCACTGAAATCATACAGTAATGCCCCAAAGTCAGACTCCATGAACAGGGATTCCTTGAAATGTCTGAAAAAGAATCTTGAGTGATGATCTTAAGAAAAGTTGAAGAAATAAAGGAAGACTCAATGAGAGAACACAATGAAACAAGAAAAAACATCCAGAATATGAAGGAGGAAATCTACAAAGAGATTAATACCATAAAAAAGTGCAGCAGAACTTCTAGAAATGAGACGCACTTTATGAAATAAAAAACACAACTGAGAGCTTGAGCAGCAGGGGAGAGCAAGCAGAAGAAAAAATTTCAGAGATTGAAGATGGTCTTTTTGAAATTACTCAGGCAAACAAAAAAAAAAAAAAAGAAAAGAAAAGAAAAAAGAAAAAAAAAGAATGAGGAAAACCTCAAGTGCTCTAACATCCAAATTGTGGGTATTCCTGAAGGGCAGGAGAAAAGAAAAGGTATTGAAAACCTACTCAAGGAAATAGTAACAGAAAACTTCCCAGGTGTAGGGCAAGATACAGACCTTCAGATGCAGGAAGCTCAAAGGTCTGCAAACAGATTCAGCCCCAAAAGATCCTCCCCAAGACATGTTATAGTTAAATTCACAAAGCTGAAAAACAAACAGAGAATTCTACAAGCAGCAAGAGAAAAGTGTCAGGTCACTTATAGGGGAACCCTCATCAAAATAACAGCAGACTTCTCAACCGAAACCCTACAGGCCAGAAGAAAGTGTAATGATATATTCAAAATACTAAAAGAAACTGCCAGCTGAGAATTCTTTACCCACCAAGGTTCTCCTTCAGAAATGAGGGAGAAATAGTGTATTTTCCAGATAAAATTTGTGGGAGCTCACCACCACATGACCAGACTTTGAAGAAATTCTCAAGGGAGTCATTCATCTGAAATCTGAACAATGGTGACCACCATCACAAATACACAAGAAAGAGCAAACCTCATAGTTAAAACAGAAATGCCAGAAAGAAAGAGGAAGAAGCTAAATCACTCTGCCTTATATTCCCAACTCACATTGAAGAAGAGAAATGAAAGGGGAAATAAAGATCAAAAGATATTTAAGCCACCTAAACAACTAGGAATTAAATGACAGGAATTAAACAACACTTCCCAAAAAACTACTCTAAATGTGAATGAACTAAACTCCCCACTCAAAAGATATAGACTAACTTGCTGGATTTAAAAGCTAGACCCAAGTATATGCTCTCTTCAAGAGTCCCACCTCACCTGTAAAGACACTCATAGACTGAAAGCGAAGGGATGGAAAAAGATATACCATGCAAATAGAAACCAAAAACGAGCAGATGTAGCTATTCTTATATTGGATAAAATAGACTTTAAACCAAAAAACATTAAAAAAGACAAAGAATGATAAAGGGAACTATCCAGCTAGAAGACATAACAGTCATAAACATGTATGCACCCAATAGCAGAGCACCCAGATATATCAAGCAAACACTCCTAGATATAAAGAAGGAGATAGGACCTAATACACTAATAGTGGGTGATCTGAACATCCCTCTCTCAGTATGGAAAAGGACTTCCTGGCAACAAGTCAACAAAGAGACACAGAAATTAATCTACACCCTAGACCAACTGGACTTGGAAGATATATACAGAACATTTCAACTGACAGCTAAAGAATACACTTTCTTCTCATCAGCTCATGTTACATTCTCCAAGATAGACCACAGATTAGGTCACAAATCTAGTCTCAGCAAATTTAAAAATATTGAAATCATTCCAACAATCTTTTCAGACCACAATGGACTAAAACCAGAGATATGCAATAATCAAAATGCTGGAAGTTATACAAATATATGGAAAATAAATAATAGGCTCCTAAATGATGTATGGGTCCAAGAAGAAATTAAACAGGAAATCAGAAAATTTCTAGAAACTAATGAAAATGAAGATACATCACACCAAATCTTGGAGGATACTGCAAAAGCAGTACTAAGAGGCAAATTTATTGCAGTAAATGCTTATATAAAAAAAGAATGGAAATACTACAAAAAAAAACCTGATCTAACACTACACCTCAAAGAACTTGAAAAACAACAGCAGTCCAAACCTAAAGGCAGTAGATGGAATGAAATAATTAAGGTCAGCACAGAACTAAATGAAATAGAGACACTCCTAAAAATAGAAAAGATAAACAAAACTAAAAGTTGGTTTTTGGAGAAGATAAACAAAATAGACACTCCATTAGCTAGATTAACAAAACAAACAAACAAACAAAAACCCCAAAAAAAAGAAAGGAGAGAGAAGACCCAAATAACAAAAATCAGAAATGAAAAGGGGGACATTACAACTGATACCACAGAAATAAAAAGAATCACTACAAACTATTACAAACAACTGTATGACAACAAATTTGAACACCTGGAAGATATGGATAAGTTTCTAGACACATATAAATTACAAAGATTGAACCCAGAAGAGAGGGAGAACACCTGAACAGACCAATAACAAGCAAGGAGATTAAAGCTGTAATTAGCAATCTTCCAATAAAAAGAAGTCCAGGTCTGGATGGCTTTACAGCTGAATTCTATCAAACTTTCTTTTTTTATTTTTTAAATTTATTTTATTTATTGAATCAAAATTGATTATACATATTTTTGGGGTTGAACATGAGATATATTGATTAAATCAATATTACTGGCATATATATTGTTATAAATCATAATTATTTTTTATGCCCCTTGTCCAATCTCTCCCCTTCCACCATTCCCTCCCCTCCCCCCACTAATTGCCCTAGATTTCTTCTCTCCTTCTGAAAGAATAATGGTTACTCTGTTAACTTGTTGCCTAGGTGATCTGTCCAATGCTGAGAAATGTGATCAGGTCCCCCAATATTATCATAGAGCAGATGCTTCTTCTGTCACTCTGAAATGGGTTTTGTGGAAAGAGACATCCTCTTCTTTTCTTTATCTCTGCTGGTGACTCTTCTTGTGTGAATGCACTCCAGTGGTTGGCAGACCATCTGCATTGTGGCTGTGGCATCTAGCCACTTTTGCAGCAGCCATGTTTATTGTGGTGGCTGTGGTGGTACACCCACGTGGAGGTGCTGTTTGTGGCATGCTCCTTGGCACTGGCAGTATGCCTGGTTGTGGGGTGTGTTTGGTCCCGTTCTCCATGCCTCCATGGTTTCCTGGGCAGGCCCCAAGTCACTGGCGCCATGTGCCTGGTTGTGGGAGAGGGGTCCAGTCCCCTTCTCCTTGCCTCAGGTCCCTGAGTGGGCCCTGAGGTATTGGCATATTGTGCCTTCATGTGGGAGGAGGGTCTGGTTCCTGGCTCCATGCCTTGGGTCACTGGATGGGCCCCAAGGTGCTGGCTTGGTGTGCCTGGTTGTTGGAAAGATGTCCGGTACCCTTATCCATGCCCTGGGTTCCTGGGTGGGCTCTGAGATGCTGGCATGTTGTGCCTGGTTTTGGGAGGGTGGTCCAGTCCACTTCTCCATGCCCTGGGATCATAGGTGGGCCCTGAGGTGATGGCTTGATATGCCTGGTTGTGGGAGAGAGGTCCAATTCCCCACTCCATGCCTCAGGTCCCCGGGCAGGCCCTGAGGCACTGGTGCATTGTGCCTGGTTGTGGGAATGAGAACCATTCCCCTTCTCCTTGCCCTGGGTCCCTGGGTGGGCTCTGAGGTGCTGGCACATTGTGCCTGGTTGTGGGAGGGATGTCTGGTACCCTTATCCATGCCCCAGGTCCCTGGGTGGGCTCTGAGGTGCTAGTGTGGTGTGCCTGGTTGTGGGAGGGTGGTCCAGTCCCCGACTCTATACCCCAGCTCCCTGGGTGGGCCCCAAGGCACTGGCTCAGTGTGCGTGGTTGTGGGAGGGTGGTCCAGTCCACTTCTCCATGTCCTAGGAACATGGGTGGGCCTTGAGGTGCTGGCTTGGTGTGCCTGGTTGTGGGAGAGAGGTCTGGTCCCTTTCTCCATGCCCTGGGTTCCTGGGCAGGCCCCAAGTTGCTGATGTGGTGTGTCTGGTTGTGGGAAGGAGGTCCAGTCCCCTTCTCTATGCCTCAGGTCCCTGGGTGGGCTTTAAAATTCTGGCACAGTGTGCCTGGTCATGGGAGAGGGGACCATTCTCCTTCTCCTTGCCCGAGGTCCCTGGGTGGGCTCCGAGGTGCTGGCATGTTGTGCCTCATTGTGGGAGAGAGATCCGGTCCCCTTATCCATGCCCTGGGTCTCTGGGTGGGCTCCGAGGTGCTGGCATGTTGTGCCTGGTTGTGGGAGGGTGATCTGGTCCACAACTCCATGCCTCAGATCCCTGGGTGAGCCTCAAGGTGCTGGCTCAGTGTGCCTGGTTGTGGGAGAGTGGTCCGGTCCCCTTCTCCTTGCCTCAGGTCCCTGGGCAGACCCCAAGGTCCGTCCTGGCATGTTGTACTTGGTTGTGGGAGGGAGGTCCATTCCCTTTCTCCATGCTTCAAGTCCCCAGGCTGGCCCCGAGGCACTGGTGCAGTTTGCCTGGAAGTGGGAGTGGGGTCCAGTTCCCAGATCCAAGCCTCCAGTTCCCAAGCAGGCTCCAAGGTGCTGGTGGTGTGCTGGGCCAGAACTGATTTTTTGTCCTTTGCTTCGAACACGGGGGAACTTCCTGTGGAAACCAGTACTTGAGCTGTGTGGTTGTTTAAATTGCTACTTTGCTGCTGTTTCCCTAGGGAAGGCATTTTGTGCAGCTCAGGGTTTAATGGTTGACTTTATAGGTACTTCTGGCTCTCCAGAGACCTGGTGGATCTGTGTTCTGTAGAATCTCTGATCTGGGCCTGAGTTTTTTCATAAAACTGCACCCCATGCAATTCTGTATTCCTGACCAGTCTCCTCTGAGTGCTCCTGTGCTCATTGAGGGGGCAGATCAGCTGTCCTTTCTGTGTCCCAGTGTTCTCCCGGTGGGCCTGTCTCCCCACCGCCCATGCTCCAAACACTTCCAATGGGACAGGCCCTGCACCAGTTCCTTGTGATGACTCACCGGCTTCTGAATGGCTCCTTTTTTCAGTTATTCCGGCTCCTCGCTCCTGCGTGGGTCCATGTGATCCCTATTAGTGGTCTTGCTGTTCTGGAGGCCACCAAGGCCTTCTTCTCACTTGCTGCCTCCAAGTAACTCCATCTTAAGGGCACAGCTGTAGCTTCTGCCAGCTCCTGCTCCATGTGCTCATCAGCTCAAGCCTTCAAGCAGCTGTGGCCTGAAATGCTCAGAGCAGCTTTTTCTTTCTCTCATCGTAGTTTCTCCCACCTTCATGAACTCTGTAGGTCTCTCCTCCTCTTCCCCTGAGCTCCAGCAGCCCCAGTGTGGCTGATGTTACATTTTTATAGTTGTAAATTTGGTTGATTTGTGGGAGAGAGTGACGCTGTGGACCATCTATTCCGCCATCTCAATTGGATCTCTCTATCAAACTTTTAAAGAGGAGTTAATACCAATTTTCATAAAATTATTCTAAACAATTAAAACAGACTCTACTCTCCCAAACTCATTCTATGAGCCCAACATAACTCAGATTCCAAAACCAGATAAAGACACAACAAAAATAGAAAATTACAGACCAATATCCTTGATGAACCTAGATGGTAAAATCCTTAACAAAATATTAGCAATTAGTATACAGCAACATATTAAAAAAGTTATACACTATGATCAAGTAGGATTCATCCAAGGGATGCAAGGATGGTTCAACATACAAAAGTCAATAAATGTGATACATCACATCAACAAGCTCAAGGACAAAGACCATATGATTATCTCAATAGATGCTGAAAATGCATTTGACAAAATTCAACATTCCTTCATGATAAAGGCTCTCAACAAATTTGGTATAGAAGGAAAACATCTTACCAAAATAAAAGCCGTTTATGACAAGCCCACTGCCAGTATTATTCTAAATGGGGAAAAACTGAAGTTCTTCCCCTTAAGGACAGGAACAAGACAAGGATGCCCACTCTCACCACTTCTATTTAATGGGAAGTACTAGCCAGAGCAATCAGGCAAAAGAAAAAACTAAACGGAATCCAGATTGGAAAAGATGAAGTCAACCTTTCCCTATTTGCAGATGTCATGACAGTATATATATAGAAAAACCTAAAGACTCTATCAAAAAACTCATATTGCTGGTTAATAACTTCAGTAACATAGCAGGATACAAAATAAATGCCCCCAAATCAGTAGCATTTATATACTCAAATAATGAATTAACAGAAAGAGTTATAAAGAAAGTAAGCCCATTTGCAATTGTCACCAAAAAAATATGATACCTAGGGATCAATTTAACCAAGGGGGTGAAAGACCTCTACAATGAGAATTACAAACCACTTTTGAAAGAAATTAAAGAAGACACAAAAAAATGGAAAGATTGGAAGAATTAACATTGTGAAAATGTGTATACTACCCAAAGCAATCTACAGATTCAATGCAATCTCCATCAAAATACCAATGACATTCTTCACAGAAATAGAAAAAACAATCTTACATTTCATATGGAAAAAAAAAGACCCCGAATAGCCAAAGCAATCCTGAGCAAAAAGAACAAACCTGGAGGAATAACTCTGCATGACTTCAAATTATACTACAAAGCTATTGTAACCAAAACAGCATGGTACTGGTATAAAAATAGACATTCAGACCAGTGGAGCAGAATAGAGAACCCAGAAATCACTCTTCAGGCTTAAAGCCATCTGATATTAGACAAAGGCAACAAAAATCTACCTTGGGGAAGAGATTGCCTCTTCAACAAGTGGTGCTGGGCAAACTGGATATCCATATGCAGAATGAAACTAGATATGCATCTCTCACCATACACTAAAATCAACTCAAAATTGATTAAAGACCGAGGTATAAGACCCAAAATTGTAAAATTACTATGGGAAAATATAAGTGAAACACTTCAGAAACTAGGTCTGGGCACAGGCTTTATGAACATGAGCCTGAAAGCAGAAGCAGCAAAAGGAAAAATAAAGAAATGGGACTATATCAAACTAACAAGTTTCTGCACAGCAAAGGAAGCAATCAACAGAGTGAAAAGACAACCTAAGGAGTGGGAGAAAATTTTTGCTAACTATGCATCTGACAAGGGTCTAATATCCAGAATATACAAGGAACTCAAGCAATTATACAGTAAAAAAAACAAATGACCCAATTAAAAAATGGGCAAAGGAGCTGAATAGACATTTTTCAGAAGAAGACTTACAAATGGCCAACAGATACATAAAAAATAGCTAAACATCACTAGTCATCAGGGAAATGCAAATTAAAACCACATTGAGATACCACCTCGCTCCAGTTAGACTGGCTATAATCAATAAGATGGTGAATAACCAATGCTGGTGAGGGTGTGGAGAGAAGGGAAGACTACTGCACTGTTGGTGGGAGTGTAAATTAGTACAACCACTTTGGAAACAATTTGGAGGTTTCTCAAACAACTACAGATAGATCTTGCATGTGATCCAGCAATCCCTCTTCTGGGTATATATCCAGAAGAATGGAAATCATCATGTTGAAGAGATACCTTCACTCCCATGTTTACTGCAGCTCTGTTTACAATAGCCAAGACATGGAACCAACCTAAATGTTTATTAATAGATGAATGGATTAGGAAACTGTGGTATACATACGCTATGGAATACTACTCTACCATAAAAAAGAATGAAATACTCCCATTTGCAACAACATGGATGAACCTGGAGAAACTTATGTTGAGTGAAACAGGCAAAGCACAGAGGGATAAATACCACATGTGCTCACTCATATGTGGGAGCTAAGAGAGAAAGGAAGGCAGGAAAGAAAGACCACAGTAGTGCTGTGATCCAACAGAGGGAGGGAACATTCCTTGGCCTACAAATTGGAGTGGAGGGGAGAGGGAGATCGGGGGATAATTGGGAGGGGACGAAGGGTACAAAAGCAATTTCTGGTAATTTGTATGCCCCCGGTGTGAATCTGGCCCTCACATCATGGGCAGGAAGGGGGAGAATCAGGTTTGTATCTCATGAATATTTGTAATAAATAAATAAATAAATAAATAAATATAAAAATATAAAAAATAAATGCATGTAAACCTGATATTGGAAGGCAGAGATGCTAGCCTTCCTCCTCTGGTCACTAGAATACGTGTCTCCAGTCCAGCCTGGGCCCATGTTTCCCATTCTGCTGATTGTCCCTTTTACCTTTTTATGGAAAATAAATTGTCCCTTTTCCCTTAAATGGATTCTGTGGTTCTCTTTTGTTAATAGACCTAACATGCTTATGCAATCCATAAGTGAATATGAATGTGAAGCTCAGAATTCCAGGAATCATTACTTTATCTTTTGGGTTTGATATCCTGAAATCTCCACTTTCTTATTCTGGGATCTTGGTCATGTATTCACCACATTTTCGATGCTGAAGTTCCAGGTGAGTCCTTTCTGTCATTACATTTCCTATTAACTAACTGTAGAAAACTAGCAATTGGAAGGAAGTCCTGCCATTTTGCAGGAGGATCCTGCACTTCCTGCAACTTGAAAGATCCCAGAAAACCCATCTGGCTCAGGGCAGCCCAAAGTTACCTGAGGAGGTAGACTCACAGGTTGCTGATCTGGAGCTCCTAAGACCCACACTCCTTATCCTGAGCAGTGACACTGCCATAGCAGGACCCCCACACTTTGACAATATAGTGGTTATGCCTGAAATTCTGAAATCTATTTGATCATTAAACTCAGTAGCAAAACACAAACTTTTTTTCCTTCTTCCTCTCCCCCATTCCACCCTATTCCCACTGCCCCACTTTATTTATCTCTGTGAGTGAAGCTGGCTTTGTCACCATTTTCTTTATTTCTTTCCCACTTTGGAATCTCTTTTCCTTCTTATCCCCCCCACCCTTTAAACTTGTTCTCCTTGTCCCCTTGTGAAAGAAGTTGGTTTTGGTCTTCTTTCTTCCAATCTTTTTCCACTTACCAGTTTTTTTTTCTTACCCTTCACCCCTTCCTCTACTTTTCCTTGCCCTGTGTGAAGGAAGTTGGATTGGGCCCTGTTTATCTTGTTCCAGTTTTGCTCATTCTCCTTCTACCCACCTCTCACCCCTCCTACTCCCATGTCTCCCTTGTGAAGTAATTTAGGTTAGTCCCTGTTTTCTCTACTTGTTTTCCAGTTTGGGGTCATTTTTCTTTCCTTGCCTACAGCTCCTTCCTTCTCCTGACCCTGATGAAAGAAGTTGTAATTGGTCCTATTTTCTCTATGATCCCAATATGGAGCTTTTTGTTTTGTTTCCTTATCTCCATTCCCCCTTGGGAAAGATGTAGAATTTGGTTCTGTTTGTTTGTTTCCAATTTTTGCATTTTTTTTCTTTATTTCTGTAGCTGTGCCTCTTTTGCCTGTTGTGAAAGAAGTTGAATTCAGTTCCGTTTTCTTGATTCTTTCCCCAGTTTTTAGAGCTACTAACTCCTACACCTTTTTGATTAAGAGTTACCCCTTCATTCCTTTCTCTACTAATGAGTCTTTCTCCTTTCCTCTCTTTCATTCGACAGTTCTGATTGGGCGAGACAGCTTCCCAGTGATAACCATTGAGGCCAAGCTCCCAGTTAGTCCTAACCACTTTTGCACACTGGTCTCAATTCTGCCCCTAAGTTCACCACCTAACAATAGGCCCAACTCTTAATTTTAATGCTTAAATCTATACCCACAAGAAAACATGGGTCACATGTAATGTACATAGTGCAGCACTGCGCAAGTGTGCTCACCCCACTTGAATATATGTAGAAATACGCCAACCCTTGTTGAATAAGTATGAGTTCCCCTAGCTAGACCCTTAGAAGATTGTAACTCCCACCTGCTCAGGGAACTTGACATAGGTTGTGACACTGGCTTGCTCAACCCATGACAACAATTTGGGGGCATATTTCTTTTTTTAACCCTCTTCCTGGCCCCTGCCCTACCCTCTGTGTGAAAAAAGTTGAATTTGGTGCTGCTTTATTTCTTTACTATTTTTTCTTTCTTATATTCCCTGCTTCCTCCTCCCCTTGCCTGCATGTGAGATAAATTAGATCTGTTCTTGTTTTGTCTGTTCCTTTCCCACTTTTTTGTCATTTTTCTTTCTTATCTCCCTCTCACGAATAAAGTTGGATTAGCCCTATTTTCTCTATTCTTTTCCCATTTTAAGATTAGTTTTTTTAATCTCCCCCTCCCCACTCACCCTTGTCCCCTTTTGAAAGGACTTGGATTTTCTCTTGTTTTTTTCAGTTTGGGCTTTTTTCTTCTTTTCTCTTTCCCCACTCACCCTACCCTCCCTTGCCCCCTTATGAAGGAAGTTCAGTTTGGTCCTGTTTTGTGCTTTCCTTCTGCAGTTTATAGTCATTTTTCTTCATTATCCTCTCCCTCACCCCTTTGTGAAGGACATTAATTATTCTGTTGCTTTGTTTCTGTATCCTTTTTAAATTTTTTTCTCTCCCTACCCCCCCCCTTCACTTTTAAAATCTTGGAGTGATCCTAAAGTGATTTGCTTTATGTATGTTAAATCTATGGATATTTACTGTGTTAGAAATTTAAACTTGAATATTTAAAAATTATTTATTTAAAGATAACAGTAATAAGCCAATCACATTTAAAATGAATAACATCACTGTGCTCTTGCCATAATGTCCTCCTTGTTGCTTCTGGATTTTTTCAAGCAGGCTTCTGAAACATCCTAAACATCTTCCCTCCTCAGAACCTTTGCACTTGGCAGTAGCTTCTTTCACCTCTTTCAGGTCTTCGATTGGTCATTCCATGGCTCCAAACACCACCCCTAAACATACACATTCTCACACTCATTATCCCCCTTGTATGCTTTATTTTTCTTTATAGAACTTTTCATCATCAGCTATCATCCTATGTATTTGACTTTATTTAGTATTTGAGTGCCTCCCATAAAATGTAAGTTTCACAAGGGCAGTGCTTTTGTATTGTTTACTTTTGTTTCATTCACTGCTCAATTTCTGTTGCCTAAAATGGTGTTTTACACACAACACACAATAACTATGTGTTTAATGACAGAAATCAAGAATGAATGAGTGAATGTACAGTATTCCCTCTTATGGATGGATGTTCTAGAATATATACATTTTTAAATGGAATTATTTGAAAAAGTAGAATTATGTTTTTAGGATAATGCACATTACTTTTGTTAAAAAAAATACATCTCCCAATGGATTAAAAACGGTGGTTAGGGGCATAGTTCTGAGGGCTTTAAAAGAAGAGGAGAGTCTGTCTTTCTTTCTGCTCTCTCTGCTTCCACCATCTTGCAATGTGAGACCCCTGGGTCACTGTCACCACCACCAGATGGACTTTGAACTTCCTGGCCTCAGAAACTATGGCGGTGGCTGTGGCAGTTGGCGTGGAGTAGCTGAGGAGGAAAAGGTGGCCACTGGGCCTCAGGCAGCCGGAAAACTTGTGGACCTTCCTCTTGCCATCTCTTAAGGGAGGACCGCTGCTGGTGGCCGGTTGTGGGGGGTGACCGCCACTTTGCCCTCGGCAGGAGAGGCTGCCTCATTTACAGGCAACAGCTTTGAAGTGTGGAGCAGGAAAAGAACTGTTTCTTAGCTGCAAAAGCAAGTCTCGAAACAGGGAACACGGCGCCAGGGCTGCTGTGGATGCAGCCAGGATCCCGGAGGCCGGGGCTGTCCTGAAGGTGGCCAGCTGCCCTATTCAGGATTTGATGTTTCAGGCTGGCATTAAAGAAGATTCCTGGGAGCGCCCGAGTCGTGCCGTGACTGAACAGCCCGAGGCGGCAGCGGCCGAGAACGGGGAAGGCAGCAAACCAGAGACAGAGAGTGAGTGCCTGACCTGGCACAACCCTGTGAGTGACCCCTGGACCAGCACTGTTTGGGGGGCTGATGCCCACACAGCTACCGCCTACATCACCAGGCCACTCACCGCCCCAGGGCTGCCTCCATTTTCCCAGGTGCTGGCAGCTCCGCCCGGCTCAGCCGTCACTGAGCCTTCCCACTTGCTTGGCCCAGCGTGGGGCTTTCTGGAGCCTGTGGGCTGGCCTCCCCTTCCACTCCCTCTGCGGTTCTCTGGCAGGTTGGTGGTGTGGGGCTTCCCCGGCCAGTGTCAGGAGGGCAAGGAAGTACGGGCGGACCAACTGTCACTCCACCACACCCTGGACTCCAGCCCCCGGTAAACTTCCTGTTACTGGGAGGCAGTTACGATCTCTGTGGCCACCAGTTCGGAAAAAGCCTAACCAAGTTCTGGTTGGGAATAGTGTGGTAGGAGAGTTCCCAGGTCCGCTTGAACCTGCCGGAGAGCTGGCTGCAAGCAGGCGCTAGACTCAGTTTATACCGCAGGAATACAAAAGTGAACAAGTCCTGAGAAAGATCTACACAGTGCTACAAAGGCACCCAGAGCGACCGGTCATCTGTGCCTAGCAGAAACCTGGTAGACTTCCTGGGCGAGGCGGTGCCGAGCAGGGTCTTGAAGGCCCAGCTGATAGACAAGGGTTGCAGAAGACACGGCCCAGCCCAGCACAGTGGGCACAGAGTGGGGAGACGTGCGGCCAGGGAGGCGGAGACTCGACAGAAACCACACACCCTGTGGGGTCACCACTGCACGATCCAACAGCCTGAGCCAGAGCACACGGAACAGGGAGAAGTCCTGCATGGGAAGTGAAAGCTCAACAGCGATCACACACCCTGTGGTACGTGATCCACCAGCCCAGCAGAGTCCCAGATGACCAGAAAGGTGGCTCCCCGGAGAAGCCCAAGACCCAAGGCAACCATACACACAAGGCACTAGAGGCCAACTGAGCAGTCACGGAGGTAGCCATACGAAATTGGCAACCACAGCAACATCCTAGTTAGTCATTAGTCTCAAACTGGTGGACTGTGAAACCCCCTGCCACAATGAATAAACATCAAAAAAAAGATACCAGAAATACAAAAAATCAAGAAAGTACACCACCAAAAGTTAATAAATCTCAAATTCTAGATCCTATAGAACAAGAAGCCCTTGAAATGACTGACAAGGAATTCCAAGTGATAATTCTAAGGAAACTGAATGAGATACAAGAAAACACAGCTAGACATCATGATGAAATGGGGAAAAGTATACAGGATCTGAAAGAGGAAATGTACAAGGAAATCAATGTCCTGAAAAAAAATGTAGCAGAACTTGCTGAACTGAAGAAGTTATTCAGCGAAATAAAAAACACAACGGAGGGTTTAACCAGCAGGCTTGTCGAAGTTGAAGAGAGAACCTCTGAACTTGAAGATGGGCTGTTTGAAATAACACAAGCAGACAAAAAGAAAGAAAAAAGAATCAAGGACATTGAAGAAAATCTGAGAGAGTTATCAGACAACCTTAAGTGCTCAAATATCTGAGTCATGGGTATTCCAGAAGGGGAGGAAAATGGAGATTCCATTGAAAACATATTCAAAAAAATAGTGGCAGAAAACTTCCCAGGTATAGGAAAAGTCACAGATCTTCAGATCCAGGAAGCTCAATGATCTCCAAACGTATTCAACCCAAAAAGGCCTTCTCCAAGACATGTCATAGTCAAACTGGCAAAACTCAGATACAAAGAGAGAATCTTAAAAGCTGCAAAAGATAAGCGTCAAATCACATATAAGGGAGCCCCAATCAGGCTAACATCAGACTTTTCATCACAAACCCTAAAAGCTAGAAAGGAATGGGATGATATATTCAAAATACTAAAAGACAAAGATTGCCAGCCAAGAATACTCTACCCTGCAAGGCTATCCTTCCGAAATGAAGGGCAAATAGTATATTTCTCAGACAAACAAAAACTGTGGGAGTTCACTACCACACGACCACCCTTACAAGAAATCCTCAAGGGAGTACTGGGTTTGGTTCCTGAAAAATAACTACCACTGCCATAAAAACCCAAGAAAAATCAATACCCACTAGTATAATAAAAATGGCATTGATGAAGAGAAAACAAGCAAACAAAAACTCTATCTACAACCTAAGGAACCAACAAACACAGAAACCAAACAGTAAATCAGAAAGCAAGGAACAAAAGACACCTAAGACAACCAAACAACCAATAAAATGCTAGGAATAAATCAACACCTTTCAATAACAACCCTTAATGTAAAAGGCTTAAATTCCCCAATCAAAAGACACAGACTGGCTGACTGGATCAAAAAGGAGGACCCAACTATATGCTTCCTACAAGAGACCCACCTCACCCATAAAGATTCACACAGACTAAGAGTGAAAGGATGGAAAAAGATTTACCATGGAAACAGAAAAGAAAAATGAGCTGGAATAGCTATTCTTATATCTGATAAAATATACTTAAACTAAAAACCATAAAAAGAGACAATGAGGGACACTACTTAATGATAAAAGGACTGATCCATCAAGAAGACATAACAATCATAAATATGTACGCACCCAATGTTGGAGCAGCCAGATTAATCAAACAAACTCTATTAGACCTAAAGAAGGAAATAGACACTAATACCATAATAGCAGGGGACCTGAACACCCCACTGTCAATATGAGACAGATCATCTAGGCAAAGAATCAGTAGAGAAACACAAGATCTAAACAAGACTCTAGACCAATTGGAATTGGCAGATATCTACACAACATTCCACCCAACAACCTCAGAATATTCATTCTTCTCATCAGCACATGGATCATTCTCCAGGATAGATCACATATTAGGTCACAAATCAAGTCTCAATAAATTCAAAAAAATTGGAATTATCCCATGTATCTTCTCAGACCACAATGGATTAAAACTAGAAATTAATAACAAACGAAACTCTGGAAACTATACAAACACATGGAAATTAAACAGCATTCTACTTAATGACATATGGGTCCAAGAAGAAATCAAGCAGGAAATCAAAAAATTTATTGAAACTAATGAAAATAATGATACATCATACCAAAACCTGTGGGATACTGCAAAAGCAGTACTGAGGGGGAAATTTATTGCATTAAATGCTCACTTCAGAAGAATGGAAAGATGGCAAGTGAACAACCTAAAACTTCACGTTAAAGAACTAGAAAAACAAGAACAATCCAAACCTAAAGTTAGCAGATGGAAAGAAATCATTAAGATCAGAGCAGAACTGAATGAAATTTAAAACCAAAAAACAATTCAAAAGATCAACGAATCAAAAAGTTGATTTTTTGAAAATATAAATAAAATTGACAAACCATTAGCATGGCTAACAAAAAAAAAGAAGAGAGAAGACTCAAATAACAAAAATTAGAAATGAAAAAGGTGATATTACAACTGATTCATCTGAAATACAAGGAATCATTCGAGACTACTATAAACAACTATACGCCAACAAATTTGAAAATCTGGAGGAAGTGGATATATTTCTGGACACACACAAGCTCCCAAAACTGAACCATGAAGACGTAGAAAATTTGAACAGACCAATAACAATAAAGGAGATTAAAGCTGTTGTCAGAAGGCTCCCAACAAAGAAAAGCCCAGGACCAGATGGATTCACAGCAGAATTTTACCAAACATTCAAAGAGGAATTGACACCAATTCTTTACAAACTATTCCAAAAGATTGAAACAGACGCAAATCTCCCAAACTCATTCTATGAAGCAAACATCATCCTGATAACCAAACCAGGTAAAGATATAACCAAAAAAGAAAACTACAGGCCGATATCCTTGATGAATATAGATGCAAAAATCCGCACTAAAATACTAGCAAACAGAATACAGCAACACATACGAAAAATTATTCATCACGATCAAGTGGGATTCATCCCAGGGATGCAAGGTTGGTTCAACATACGCAAATCAATAAATGTGATACACCATATTAATAAACTCAAACACAAGAACCATATGATCATCTCTATAGATGCTGAAAAAGCATTTGATAAAGTTCAGCACTCATTCATGACAAAGACCCTCTATAAGTTAGGTATAGAGGGAAAGTATCTCAACATAATTAAAGCCATATATGCCAAACCCACTGCCAATATCATCCTGAATGGGGAAAAGCTGAAAGCTTTTCCTTTAAGAACAGGAACTAGACAAGGATGCCCACTCTCACCACTCCTATTCAACATAGTGTTGGAAGTACTAGCCAGAGCAATCAGAGAAGAGAAGGAAATAAAGGGCATCCAGATTGGAAAAGATGAAGTCAAACTGTCCCTGTTTGCAGATGACATGATCCTATATATCGAACAGCCTAAAACCTCTACAAAAAAACTGTTGGAATTGATAAATGATTTCAGCACAGTAGCAGGATACAAAATCAACACACAAAAATCAGTAGCATTTCTTTTCTCCAATAGTGAACATGCAGAAGGAGAAATCAAGAAAGCCTCCCCATTTACAATAGCCACCAAAAAAATAAAATACTTAGGAACTGAGTTAACCAAGGAGGTGAAAAATCTCTATAATGAGAACTACAAACCACTGCTGAGAGAAATTAGAGAGGATACAAGAAGATGGAAAGATATCCCATGCTCTTGGATTGGAAGAATCAACATAGTGAAAATGTCCATACTACCCAAAGGGATATACAAATTCAAAGCAATCCCCATCAAAATTCCAAAGACATTTTTCTCAGAAATGGAAAAACTCTCCAGACATTTATATGGAACAATAAAAGACCACACATAGCCAAAGCAATGCTGAGCAAAAAAAATAAAGCTGGAGGCATAACACTACCTGACTTTAAGCTATACTCCAAGCGATAATAACCAAAACAGTATGGTACTGGCATAAAAACAGACACACTGACCAATGGAATAGAATAGAGAATCCAGAAATCAACCCACACACTTACTGCCATCTGATCTTTGACAAAGGCACCAAGCCTATTCACTGGGGAAGGGACTGCCTCTTCAGCAAATGGTGCTGGGATAACTGGATATCCATATGCAGGAGAATGAAACTAGATCCATACCTCTCACCGTATACTAAAATCAACTCAAAATGGATTAAGGATTTAAATATACACCCTGAAACAATAAAACTTCTTAAAGAAAACATAGGAGAAACACTTCAGGAAATAGGACTGGACACAGACTTCATGAATACGACCCCAAAAGCACGGGCAACCAAAGGAAAAATAAACAAATGGGATTATATCAAACTAAAAAGCTTCTGCACAGCAAAAGAAACAATTAACAGAGTTAAAAGACAACCAACAGTGTGGGAGAAAATATTTGCAAAATATACATCTGACAAAGGATTAATATCCAGAATATATAAGGAACTCAAAGAACTTTACAAGAAGAAAACAAGCAACCCAATTAAAAAATGGGCAAAAGAGCTAAGTAGGCATTTCTCTAAGGAAGATATACAAATGGCCAACAGACATATGAAAAAATGCTCAACATCACTCAGCATCCGGGAAATGCAAATCAAAACCACATTGAGATACCATCTAACCCCAGTTAGGATGGCTAAAATCCAAAAGACTCTGAACGATAAATCCTGGCGAGGCTGCGGAGAAAAAGGAACTCTCATACATTGTTGGTGGGACTGCAAAATGGTGCAGCCTCTATGGAAAATGGTATGGAGGTTCCTCAAACAATTGCAGATAGATCTACCATACGACCCAGCTATCCCACTGTTGGGAATATACCCAGAGGAATGGAAATCATCAAGTCGAAGGTATACTTGTTCCCCAATGTTCATCGCAGCACTCTTTACAATAGCCAAGAGTTGGAACCAGCCCAAATGTCCATCATCAGATGAGTGGATACGGAAAATGTGGTATATCTACACAATGGATTACTACTCAGCTATAAAAACGAATGAAATACTGCCATTTGCAACAACATGGATGGACCTTGAGAGAATTATATTAAGTGAAACAAGTCAGGCACAGAAAGAGAAATACCACATGTTCTCACTTATTGGAGGGAGCTAAAAATTAATATATAAATTCACACACACACACACACACACACACACACACAAAACCGGGGGGGGGGGAAGAAGATATAAGAACCACAATTACTTGAAGTTGATACGACAAGCAAATAGAAAGGACATTGTTGGGGGGGAGGAGGGAGAAGGGAGGGAGGTTTTGGTGATGGGGAGCAATAATCAGCCACAATGTATATTGACAAAATAAAATTTAAAAAAAAAAATACATCTCCCAACCCAGATTGCTGGTAGCTATTTATAATATATTCTTTCAAACTCACTTGTGTGTTTGTGAGTATATGTTCTAAGATAAATGTGAGCACACTGTGCATACTGGTCCTTAAGTTACTTTTTTCACTAACACTATATTATGAATACATTCTATGTCAGTATATATAGCCCTGTCTCATTGTACACTTCATAGTTCCAACATTGTTTATTGTATTGATAAAGCCAAATATACTTAAGAAGCCTTTATCACTCACTATATTTGTCCATTATTATATTTATAGGTAATGCTACAATGAACATCCTTGTGACTAATTTTTGAGCTCTTGCTCTTTTATGTTTTAAGAATAAGTTCTTAGATTTTCCTAGTGTCAGATTGAAGGGTGACCACATTTAATGACATGATAAAGATAGTCAGATTCTTTTCCAGAAAAGAATTGTGTGGATTTACATTGCCACTATCAGTATATGAGAGAAAGCTCTTGTTTCCCTTCATTGTTATCTACTTATGGGCCCTATACAATGTTTTTCAAAAATGTTTGTCAGTCATAAATGGTGACATACTAATTTAAATTTAAAATTGCATCTCTGATTATTAATGAGGATCATTATCTTTGTAGACATTAATGGCCACTTGTATTTCTTCTATAAATGATGTATTCATAGGCAACTTTTGGCTCCTGATTTTTATTTTTTTTCCTTTGATATATTTTTTGCCACTATTTTTTTAGCAGCAGCACAAAACTGTTAGGTTTACTACATAGAATACAAAAACATTAAATCTGTTTGTGATTGTGCTTCACTTAACATGTTGTTTTAAGGATCACATTCCTAAAAAGTGAGTATAAATCCTATATTTTTCACTATGCTAGAACATTAAAAAAAAATCGTGCAAGTGTACCCTATTAAAAATGAATATTTGGTTAACAAAATAATTAATGAGCATCTCCTTATTGTATTGTAAAATCAATATTTCCTTCATTTTGTTGAGTATATTAAACAAAGTTTTGGGTTTTTTTACACATTATCTGAATAATTACTTTAGATATTTTGTAAATTCCTTAATCTGTGGATATCAGTAAGTGTGGTACCTTGGCTTATACTGTTTCCATTGTCTGCATACTTTTCAATCTCTCTTTTTCAGTTTGTATGTACTGTATGATTTCAAGAACTAGAAGCTTTTTTAATATGCAAAAAATCTGAATGACAGAATATTAGGAAGTGCCTTGGTAGAAGCTTTATTAAATGCTTTTAAGGAGTTTTTTGCATGAATTTTTGTGTCTTAGGGCCAATTGTCTTTTAAACAACTAAACAAGCTATATTTTAGAATTATATGCACAGGCTAAAAAAGTTTTAGTATAAAAACATTCATTTATTTCTTTTTCTTAGTTTTATAGTATATATATATATATTTTATTGTTATGACTTTTGATAATTAAAACCGGGTGATCATATATAACTTCTTATAATACAGTAATATCTTAAGAGCTGGTAAACTCTACTAATTTTCTAGATATTATCTTTTTAAAAGATAGTTTATTATACATATTTGTGAGGTACAAATTTGACTTTCAATAGTTGTGAGCAATGTGTAATGGTTAGATCGGGATAGTTATCTTATTCATCATTACAATACATAATCATTCTTTGTGTCTGTTGACCAATTTCTCATTAACCACCTCCCTCTCCCCCTCCCCTCCCCTTTTCTACCTCTAGTAACCACGGTTCTTTTCTCTCCAAGAGTTCCATGTATTACTCTGATTGTTGATTCCCTCCCTCGCCCCCACTCTCTCTTGTTTATTTACTCACTTATGGATTCAGCTCCCACTTATGAGTGAGGACATGCGGCATTTCTCTTTCTGCACCTGGATTAAAATATTCTTTCTATGTTGGCTGTAAGAAATATAAGTAAAAGGAGAGATGACTATCCCTCTACCACAGTGTTTTATTTCATCATAGTCACACAGTGGTTGGCAGAGTCTCTTTCCACTTGTTTCTAGTATTCACTGCCTTCCCTTGATGTGGGCAGAAGGGGTTTCACATCAAATCCTGGTTCTTTCATTCAATTTAGTTCTGACCAAAGTGTGTATTGTATTTGTATAACACACACATGTGTGCATGTATGTGTATCTGTATACATATATATATATGATATACCTATTGTATATACATATATTGAGTACATATATTAGACATACATACTAGGGATCTTCAGAAAGTCCATGGAAAGACTTGTATTATCTTTTAATTCCATTTTTCCACAAACTTTTTGAAGAACCCTTGTATCTCTCTCAGTCTCACTCTCTCTCTGTATGTAGGCCATCTTCTCTAGAAAACTCAACAAAAGATTTAAAGCCTAGACCCACATTAATTTAATTTCTGTATAGCCTTCTGTCTGTTAGTACCACATAAGGATGGATACTATGTTGTTCTGTTCTTCACACTACCCAGGACTTAGCATAGTGCCTGACCACAGAGTTTTCTATAATTATTTGTTAAAAGAATGAAGTAAACAAAATTACACTACATTTTAGATACCCAATTATTTGTAAGACTGGTTAAGTAAACAAACCCCTTATAAGCAGCCAATATATTTCATTCAAAAAATACATTTTTAATACCCCTTGGGCCCAGAGGGAAGCACCAGCACCTGCAGCATGCCCCACTGAGGTAGGTGAGGACACCTGCATGGCATTGTCGACCACTCCCCCCTTGGACCCAGAAGGAAGTGCCAAAACCTGCAGCCTTCCCCACCGAGGTAAGCCTAGGAGACTCACATAACCTGGGGGCTCATTCTATGGCCACAGATTCTGGAATAGGACCTAAGGTAGTGTAATATAGCCACTACCACACCTACTGTCAAGCAAGGACAATTCACCAACACAGTAGCAGCCAGGGCCACTCTGCAGGTAACTTACAGCTAACTCAAATGCACTGATATAAGAAGAGTCACTAGTAAAGCCTGCAAATAGAGGAAGAAATCTTTATCCTCACAGCCATCCTCAGTGTAAGAGAACAAGCAAACCCTCTACCAAATGACCAAACATCAATGAAAAAATACTAGTACTACAAATAAACAAGAAGATATGACACCACTGAAGGAATACAGTAATGCTCAAATACGAGATTCCATGGAACAAGGAGTCCATGAAATATCTGAAAAAGAATTCTAGCAATGATCTATGAAAACTCAAATAAAAGAAGACTCAATTAGAGAACACAATGAAACAAGAAAAAATATCCAGAATATGAAGGAAGAAATTTACAAAGAGATTAATAGCTTAAAAAAGAGTGTAGCAGAACTCCAAGAAATGAAAGATTCACTCAATGAAATAAAAAACACAACAGAGAGCTTTTGCAGCAGGGTAAAGCAAGCAGAAGAAAGAATTTCAGATCTCGAAGGCGGTCTTTTCAAAATAAACCAGGCAGACAATAAAAAGGAAAAAAGTATTAAAAATAATGAGGAAATCTAAGAGAGATAGCAGGCAACCTCATGTGCTCTAACATCCGAATTGTGGGTATTCCAGAAGGGGAGGAGAAAGGAAAAGGTATTGAAAACCTATTCAAGGAAATAGTAACAGAAAACTTCCCAGGTGTAGGGAGAGATACAGACCTTCAGATGCCAGAGCTCAAAAGGTTTTCAAACAGATTCAATCCAAAAAGAACCTCCACAAGACACATAATAGTTAAATTTGCAAAGCTCAAAGACAAAGAGAATTCTAAAAGCAGCAAGAAAAAAACATCATGTCACCTATAGGAGAGCCCCCATAAAAATAACAGAACATTTCACAACTGAAACCCTACAGGCCACAAGAAAGTGGAACGATATATTCAAAATACTAAAAGAAAAAAGCCTGCCAGCCAAGAATTCTTTACCCAGCAAGGCTCTCCTTCAGAAATAAGGTAGAAATTGTGTATTTCCCAGACAAACAAAAGTTGTGGTAGTTCACCACCACAGGACGAGCCCTGCAAGAAATTCTCAAGGAAGTTCTTCATCTGTAATCTGAATAATGATGACTACTAGCATAAATACACAAGAAAGACCAAAACCCACCAATAAAACAAATATGCCAGCGAGAAAGAGAAAGAAACTAAATTATGCCAACTTAAATTTCCAACTAACATTGAAGAAGAGAAACAAAAGGGGAACTAATGATCAAAAGATATTTAAATCATCTAAACGAAAAGCAATTAAATGACAGGAATTAAACAATACTTGTCAATAACTATGCTAAATGTGAGTGGACTAAACTCCCCATTCAAAACACTCAGACTGATTGGATGAAAAAGCTAGATCCAAGTATATGCTGTCTTCAAGAGACCCTCCTCACCTGTACAGACACACAGACTAAAAGTGAAGGGACAGAAAAATCTATACCATGGAAATGGAATCCAAAAACGAGCAGGAGTAACTATTCTTATATCAGATAAAATAGACTTTAATCCAAAAAACATAAAAACAGACAAGACCACTATGTAATGATAAAAGGATTTATCCAGCTAGAAGACATAACAGTCATAAATATATATGCATCTAATTCTGGAGAACCCAGATGTAAAAAGCAAACACTCTTAGACCTAATGAAAGAAATAAGCCCTAATACATTAATTATGGGATGATCTGACAAATCAACAAAGAGACACAGGATTTAATCTATACCTAAACCAAATGGACCTGGCAGATATATACAGAACATTTCACCCAACAACTAAACAATATACTTTCTTCTCATCAGCTCATGGAGCATTTTCCAGGATAGACCACATACTAGGTAACAAATCTAGTCTCAGCAAATTAAAAAAAAAATGAAATCATTCAAAGTATCATTTAGGATCACAAGGTACTAAAACTGGAGATTAATAATAAGCAAAACTCTGGAAACTATACAAATACATGGAAACTAAAAATTAGGCCACTGAATGATCTATGGGTCCAAGAAGAAATTAGACAGGAAATCAAAAAATTTCTTGTGACTAATGAAAATAAAGACACATCATACCAAAACCTGTGGGATACTGCAGAAGTTGTATGAAGAGGCAAATTTACTGCATTAAATGCTTAAATCAAAAGAATGGAAGGACTTCAAATAAACAACATAATAATATATCTCAAAGAACTTGAAAAACAACAAAAATACAAACCTCAAGGTAGTAGATGGAAAGAAATAATAAAGATCACAGCAGAATTAAATGAAATAGAGACCAAAAAAATAAAAATAAAAACAATAGAAAAGATCAACGAAAGAAAAATTGGTTTTTTGAGAACATAAATAAAATAGACAAACCATTAGCTAGTTTAAGAAAAAAACAGAAGAGAGAAGACCCAAATAACAAAAATCAGAAATGAAAAGGGAGACATTAAAACTGATAACACAAAAATATGAAGAACCGTTAGAGACTATTATAAACAACTGTATGACAAAAAAATATGAAAATCTGGATACAGGTAAATTTCTAGACACACACAAACTACCCAGACTGAACCAAGAAGAGATAGGACACCTGAATAGACCAATAACAAGCAATGAAATTGAATCGGTAATCAACAATCTTTCAACAAAGAAAAGTTGAGATCCAGATGGCTTTACAACTGAATTCTATCAAACTTTTAAAGTGGAGTTAATACCAATTCTCTTCACATTATTCGAAAACATTGAAACAGAAGCTACTCCCCCAAACTCATTCTATGAGGCCAACATAACTCTGATACCAAAACCAATAAAGACACTATAAAAAAAGAAAATTACAGGCCAATATCCTTGATGAACTTAGATGCAAAAAATACTCTACAAAATATTAGCAATCAGAATACAGCAACACATTTAAAAATTATACACCATAATCAAGTGGAATTCATCCCAGGGATGCAAGGAAGGTTCAACATATGAAAGTCAATAAATGTGATACATCACATCAACAAGCTCAAGGACAAAGACCATATGATTATCTCAACAGATGCTGAAAAAACATTTGACAAAATTCAACATCCCTTCATGATACTCTCAACAAATTAGGTATAGAAGAAAAGTATCTCAACACAATAAAAGCCATCTCTGACAAGCCCACCACCAGTACCATTCTGAACAGGGAAAAACTGAGGTCCTTTCCCTTAAGAACAGGAACAAGACAAGGATGCCCACTCTCATCTCTTCTATTTAACTGGAGGTACTATCCAGAACAATTAGGCAAGAGAAAGAAATAAAGGGAATCCAGATTGGAAAAGATGATGTCAAAGTGTCTCTATCTGCAGATGATATATACTATATATAGAAAAACCTAAAGACTATCAAAAAACTCCTACAGCAGGTTAATAACTTCAGTAATGTTGCAGAATACAAAGTAAATGCCCCCAAATCAGTTGCATTAATATAATCAAATAATGAACTAACAGAAAGAGAAATAAAGTAAGCCCATTTACAATTGTCACAAAAAAAATAAAATACCTAAGGATCAATTTAACCAAGGATGTGAAAGACCTCTACAATGAGAACTACAAACCACTACTGAAGGAAATCAAAGAAGACAAAAAAGGTGGAAAGATATTCCGTGCTCTTGGAATGGAAGAGCTAACATTGTGCAAATGTCTATACTACCCAAAGCGATCTACAGATTCAATGCAATCCCCATCAAAATACCAATAACATTCTTCACAGAAATGGAAATAGCAATCTTAACTTTCATATGGAACACGTAAGACCCTGAATAGCCAACACAATCCTGAGGAAAAAAAGATAAAGTTGGAGGCGTAACACTACCTGACTTCAAATTATACTACAAAGCTATTGTAGCCAAAACAGGATGGTACTGGCATGAATGTAGACACTCAGACCAGTGGAGCAGAATTGAGAACCCAGAAATTACCCCTCAGGCTTACAGTCATCTGATATTGGACAAAGGCAACAAAAATCTACTTTGGGGAAAAGACTGCCTCTTGAATAAGTGGTACTGGGAGAATTGGATATCCATATGCAGAAGAATGAAACCTGATATGCACCTCTCACCATATCCTAAAATCATCTCAAAATAGATTAAAGACTTAAGTATAATACCTGAAACTGTAACATTACTAAGGGAAAATATAGGTGAAACACTTCAGCAACTAGGGCTGAGCACAGACATTATGAACATGATCCAGAAAGCACAAACAGTAAAAGAAAAAAATAACCAAATGGCATTATATCGAACTAAAAAGCTTCTTCACAGCAAAGGAAACAATCAACAGAGTGAAACAACAACCTACAGAGTGGGAGAAAATTTTTGCTAACTATGCATCTGACAAGGGATTATATCCATAATAGGCAAGGAACTCAAGCAATTATACAGTAAAAAACAAATAGCCCAATTAAAAAATGGGCAAAGGAACTGAATAGATATTTTTCAAAAGAAGTTATAGAAATGGCCAACAGGTACATGAGAAAAAGCTCAATATCACTAGTCATCAGAAAAATGCAAATTAAAACCACATTGAGATATCACCTTACCCCAGTTAGACTGGCTATAATCAAAAAGATGTAGAATACTAAATGCTGTTGAGGGTGTGGAGAGAAGGGAATGCTCCTACACTGTTGGTGGGACTGTAAATTAGTACACCCACTATGGAAAACAGTATGGCAGTTTCTCAAACAACTACAGATAGATCTTCCATATGATCCTACAATCCCACTTCTGGGTATATACCCAGAGAAATGGAAATCATCATGTCAAAGGGATACCTGCACTCCCACATTCATTGCAGCTCAGTTTCCAATAGCCAAGACACGGAACCAACCTAAATGTCCACTGATGGATGATTGCATAAGCAAACTGTGGTATATATACACCATGGAATATTACTCTGCCATAAAAAAATGAAATTCTCCCATTTACAACAACATGGATGAGCTTGGAGAAATTTAATGTTGACTAAAATAAGCAAAGCATAGAGTGATAAATGCCGCATGTGCTCACTCATAAGGGGGAGCTAAGAGAGAAAGAAGGAAGGAAAGAAAGACCACGCTGGTGTGTTGGGGGAGTGGTAGGGAGGTTGGGGATAATTGGGTGGGGGACACGGGGTACAAACACGATTTGTGGTAATGGGCATGCTGCTAGTATGTATCTGGCCTTCACATGTTGGGCACAAGTGTTGACAATCAGCTTTGAAGCTCATGAATATTCATAGTCAGCAAATAAATAGATAAATAAATAGAAAAAATAAATAACACATTAAAAAAAATAATCTTTGCTTTGTTCCTACTATGACACTTGATTCAAACGTTAGTGTTCTTTATCCCAGAAATAAAATTCAAATGGGTTTCTTAAAATGTTGGATTTTAATTTTCTTTTTATTCCACACACCATTGACCAGGTTCTTCTATCTGTGTGGGAAATTTGCTTTTTGTCTAGTGGCCAATGAAAGCATCCCAGCTGTTACAAAGTCTGAAGATTTGCCTGTAGCATTATTGTTTGCCAGCTGAGGTAGTGATGATAACAGAGGGCCCGGAAGCTCCCACATACCTCTAACATTTAAAAAAATAAATAAGTAAAATAAAAATCATGTCTCTCCTATAGGAAAAATTGGGCACCCTCCCACAAGCCATACTGCTGGAGAATCATACATTTTGATTGAATCGCTGCTAAAGCAGGAAGGTACAGAAGATTCTATCTTTGTTTCTTTCTTGGATATGAAATCATGAGCTCAAGCCTAAAGGAAGTAGGAGAAAATGCTTATATTTTAGTAAAGAAGGCAGCTGTTCAAACTCTAGAAGAGCTCTTCAAACTCCAAACACAGCAGCAGCTCTGCAACTTTTAATCAGCTAATTAACTTGATAGATTAGCTGTCTATCAGAAAAACACATGGGAAACTCACTAAATACTGATCCTAAGATTTCAGACAGTCAGGTGGGGGGAGGACCTACTAAATTAAATATGTACATATATTGTTAGCCGTATCCTGTTTCCAGAAATGTTAAAATATGAAAAACAGTTTTAGGATAAAAAAAATAGTAGTAGCTTAACATGAGATAAACACAGTAGTAGGTAGGGAACTAAAGAAAAATATCAGGAAACAAAGTCACAGGAAGCCAAAAAATTATAGCTGATTATTTTGTTTTACATTTTGGTTCAACCTTGGGGTTTTAGATTTAATTGAGTCGAGCATTAAATTCACCCAACTGATTTTTTTTTCTTCTGATCAAAATAAAAAAAAAAAAGCCTATTATATGCTCATTGTAAAAGTTTTACAAAGTGCTGAAATGTATAAAGAAGAAAACCAAATCACACCATATAATCTCACCACTAGAACTAACATTTTCTCTTTTCCTCCTCACCAACAAGACAGAGAATTCTTACATAACATCTTACAAATTAGGAAGCTGATATTCAAATTTTTAATTAACTTATCCAATGTTACATGGCTGGGTAACTCAAATGCAGGCCTCTGTACACCTTGTGGTCATTTTGTTGTATATGTTTTCACTAAAGTCTGTGGGTAAGCACATAAGGAAATAAAAATACACTACTTTCTTTAGTTTTCAGCCACTGATGAGTCTACATTTATTATTGAAACAGATAAAAAGATTTATTTTGATAATAACACACACTAACAGTGATTGAGGATGGAATTTAAGGAATTTGTAATTCCTATTCTTAATCTTCAATGGGTTGAGATCAAGCAAAAACAAAACAAAAAAAAGGTAAGTAAAATAGATTTACAAAGGAATGAGAAGTGAAGTCTGGAATTTATAATTAAGAGGCCACACTCACTGCTCTCTGCAGGACTCTCCTTAATAGTCTGGTGCTCTATGATCCAAATGCTGACTATCAAGTCCTTGTCTTCCGATAACTCACCCTCATAAACACAGATAGAATTTCATCTGCAGCTATCACCTTCCTTCTGGTCTACTTATTTATGTTCCTGCTAAAATATATGGCAAACAAGGAAATTTTTCTCCATTCAGGACTCTGTCATTTTTGTCTCTGCCATATAACTTTTCACTTACGTGGCTTTTGTTCCAAATGCAAATGACCTTTGGGCACATGACCATTGCTACATTAAACTTAGAGACTAAACTAATGCTTTTTGCATGTTTATTGCTACTCTTTACCTACGCTTTCCTGTGCACCACAGTACATAAATAATAAGATATATTTCAGGAGGGTCCTTTCCCCATCACTTAATGGCCCTTAGATTTAATTACCATTTGCCTTGTTCTTTGCTTTTATAAAACAATGTTCTCATTTAAAAAAATGTTTTGAATACTTTAAAAGTGGTTTCAAAAGTATAAATTTTTTCCCCGTGGCATCCAATATTTTTGTGCCAGTTTTACAACTTTTCCTACTTATAGGTGTAATGCCTTAGTCAATCTCCTTTAACAGGTATTTTTTGAACTTTTGCTATAGAGAAGGCATCATATTAAGCAATGTAACAAACTAATAACTGCTGTACAACTAGAACACATATAAAGAAAACTGAGGCAAATAGCTAAGGTACATGTTTAAGCTATCAATAAAATCAATTCAACATAGGATACTGTCCACAATTATTTGCACACTGTGCTCTAGTCTCTGCTTTATTTTGCTAATGAAGATTTACATTTAATGTTCTCAATACCAAATATACTAGTAAATTCTGAAAAATACATCATCCAAACTAGTTTTTTGCACAGCAAAGACAGCTTCTTGGCATAGCATGGCATTTTCTTAGTCCAGGATTATATATTTGTGGAAAAGTCTTTATGTAGTTGAATTTACAGAAAATAAATCATTTTATACCCTTGAATGGTTTTACATTAACACTATAAAAATAGTTTTTCCCCATCTGATTAGAAAATCATTGTGAATCATCTTTTTAATCATTGCCTTATATCTCAATGATAAATGAGATGCCAT
The DNA here is from genome assembly GCF_027409185.1 of Cynocephalus volans. Classification (NCBI taxonomy): domain Eukaryota; kingdom Metazoa; phylum Chordata; class Mammalia; order Dermoptera; family Cynocephalidae; genus Cynocephalus; species Cynocephalus volans. The sequence continues at coordinate 160,665,653 of NC_084478.1, read as the reverse complement.
TTCTCTAATTATTTTCCAGCTTTATTTAGGTAAATTGACAAGCAAAAACTGTTAAGGTGTATAACATATTGTTCTGATATATGTATACATAGTGAAAAGATTACCACAATGAAGCTAATTAACACATCAATCATGTCACATAGTTACCATTTCTTTTGTGATTAGAAGAATTAAAATTTACTCTCTTAGCAAATTTCAAGTATACAATATTGTATTATTAACTATAGTGGCCATGTTGTACATTAGTGATTCAGAAATCATTCATCCTGCATAACTGAAATTTCATATCCTTTGACAGGTTTCCTCTTCACTGTGTTGATTGTTTCCTTTGATATGCAGAAGTTTTTAAGTTTGATGTAGTCCCACTTGTCTATTTTTGCCTTTGTTGCCTTTGCTTCTAGGGACGTATACAAAAAAATCTTTGCCCAACCAATATCAAAAAGTATTTTCCTTCTGTATTCTTCTACTAATTTTACAGTTTTGGGTCTTATGTTTAAGTCTTTAATTCATTTGAATTGATTTTTTATGTGGTGTGAGATAAGGGACCAATTACATTCTTTTGCTTGTCTATATCCAGTTTTCCCAGCACCATTTATTGAAGAGACCGTCTTTTCCTCATTGTGAGTTCTTAGAATCCTTGTGGAAGATCACTTCACCATAAATGCATGAATTTATTTCTGGGCTCTTATAATGAATGGGCTCATACAGACAGCTGGCTCAAAGCTGCTGGATTGTGAGAAGGTGCTAATCTTGAACACTTTAGGGCGCTGCCCTAGAGAAAATAAATAGAAGGCTTTTAGCACCTGGTCTGGCTTTGTGGGGTCCAGAGAAAGCATACAATCCTCAGACTTCCTCTCCCCCACAAGAGGGAACAAGAAAAATGGAGTGAACGCATCCATAGAAAACATGAGAGAGACCTGCAGAAACCCTAGCCTGGTTGAATGGTGAAGCTCTCTTGAAATTACTCAGTGAAGACTGGAGGAGGTGATGACAGCATGTCAAGACTTCAAGGAACACAAAAAAATATCAAGGAAACATGAAACCACAAAAGGAACACAATAATTTTTTATAACTTCCCTAAAAAATGATCAATGAATTGCCTGAAAAAAATATCAAAATAATTGTTTTAAGAAAACAAAAGACAAACAAGTTAAGTCAGAAAAACAATACATAAACAAAAGGAGAATTTAAACAAAGAGATAGAAATCATAAAAAAGGTACTAAACAGAAAGTCTAGTGAATGTAGTCGGCCTTTCATATCCGTGGGTTCCACATCTGTGGATCCAGTCATGAATGGAAATATTTTTTTTTAATTGCTTTTGTACTCAACATGTATAGACTTTTTTCCTTGTTATTATTCCCTAAACAATATGATATAACAACCATTTATATTGTATAAGGTATTATAAATAATCTAGAGATGATTTAAAGTATACTACAGGAAGGACATTGGTAATATGCAAATATTACATCATTTTATAATTAGAGAGCTGAGCATTCACAGATTTTGATCTGCATGTGGTCCTGGGACCAGTTCCCCTCAAATAACAAGGGGTGACTGTACAATGAATGAAGAATTCAATGGAGATGATCTCCTTCTTCTTTGAAACTGAGAATGTCCCCCAGATTCCTACTTGGAAAAATATTGAATTCTCTGTTCTTCTAGGTTTTTACTGATTAATTGATTTCTTGACTTATTTCTGAAATCCAGCTGGAACTTATTTTGCTGCATAAAATGAAATGATTATATAATATCATTTGTGCAGTTGCTAAGAAATCATGACAATGTCATTTATCCCTTCTCCAAATATTTGGTAATGTTTTTATCATATACTATGCTTTATATATGACAAGATAGTTTTCTGAATTATCTAGTGGAGGGATCTCCAATCATTTTGAACCACATATGCCCACCAACACAAAATATCTGTGCATGCAACATGCAACATCAGTATATGCACATTTATTTTTATCACATTCATGTGCTACTGTCAATCCATGTGTTAACACTAATATTAATTAATATCCTGAGATCAAGAGAAAATATACTTTCTTTTTTTTTAGTTGCAAGTAGCAGTATTTTTTAACTTTTATTTTCTTTATTCAATATACAATGTCCCTCTCCCCCCTTCCTCCCAACAATGTCCTTTCTGTTCGCTTGTCGTATCAACTTCAAGGAATTGTAATTGTTGTGTCTTCTTCCCTGCCCCCCCCAAGTTTATTGGTGTACTTATTTATTTATTTTTAGCTCCCACAGATAAGTGAGAACATGTGATATTTCTCTTTCTGTGCCTGACTCGTTTCACTTAATATAATTCTCTCTAGGTCCATTCATGTTGTTTCAAATGGCAGTAATTCATTCTATTTTATTGCAGATAGTATTCCATCATGTAGATATACCACATTTTCCATATCCACTCATCTGATGATGGACATTTGGCTGGTTCCAACTCTTGACTATTGTAAATAGTGCTGCAGTGAACATTGAGAACAGGTATACCTTCCACTTGATGATTTCCATTCCTCTGGGTATATTCCCAACAGTGGGATAGCTGGGTCATATGGTAGATCTATCTGGAATTGTTTGAGGAATCTCCATACCATTTTCCATAGAGGCTGCACCATTTTGCAGTCCCACCAACAATGTATGAGAGTTACTTTTTCTCTGCAACCTCACCAGCATTTATCATTCACAGTCTTTTGGATATTAGCCATGCAAACTAGGATGAGATGGTATCTCGATTTGGTTTTGATTTGCATTTCCCAAATGCTGAGTGATGTTGAGCATTCTTTCATGTGTCTGTTGGCCATTTGTATATCTTCCTTTGAGAAATGCCTATTTAGCTCTTTTGCCCATTTTTTAATTAGGTTACCTGTTTTTTTGTTGTAAAGTTGTTTCAGTTCCTTGTATATTCTGGATATTAATCCTTTGTCAGATGTATATTTTGCAAGTATTTTCTCCCACTCTGTTGGTTGTCTTTTAACTCTGTTAATTGTTTCTTTTGCTGTGCAGAAGCTTTTTAGTTTGATATAATCCCATTTGTTTATTTTTCCTTTGGTTGCCTGTGCTTTTGGGGTTATATTCATGAAGTCTGTGTCCAGTCTTACTTCCTGAAGTGTTTCTCGTATGTTTTCTTTAAGAAGTTTTACTATTTCAGGTTGAATATTTAATTATTTAATCCATTTTGAATTGATTTTAGTATATGGTGCGAGGTATGGGTCTAATTTCTTTCCCCTGCATATGGATATCCAGTTATCCCAGCACCATTTGCTGAAGAATCAATCTCTTCCCCAGTGTATAGGCTTGGTGCCTTTGTCAAAGATCAGATGGCTGTAGGCATGTGGGTTGATTTCTGGATTCTCTATTCTATTCCATTGATCAGTGTGTTTGTTTTTATGCCAGTACCATGCTGTTTTGGTTATTATAGCTTTGTAGTATAGATTATACCAGGTAGTGTTATGCCTCCAGCTTTATTTTATTTATTTATTTTTTGCTTAGAATTGCTTTGGCTATGCATGGTCTTTTGTTATTCCATATAAATGTATGAGTAGTTTTATCTACTTCTGAGAAAAATGTCATTGGAATTTTGATGGGGATTGCATTGAATTTGTATATCCCTTTGGGTAGTATGGACATTTTCACTATGTTGATTCTTCCACTTCAAGAGCATGGGATATCTTTCCCTCTTCTTGTATCCTCATTAATTTCTCTCAGCAGTGATTTATCATTCTTATTACAGAGATTTTTCAAATCCTTCGTTAACTCTATTCCTAAGTATTTTATTTTTTTTGGTTGCTAAATCTAAATAGGCAAGCTTTCTTGATTTCTCTTACTGCATGTTCACTATTGGAGAATGCAAATGCAACATATTTTTGTGTGTTGATTTTATCCTAAAACTTTGCTGAAATCATTTATCAACTCCAAGAGTTATTTTTGTAGAGGCTTTAGGCTGTTTGATATGTAGGATCATGTCATCTGCAAACAGGGACAGTTTGACTTCATCTTTACCAATCTGGATGCCTTTTATTTCTTTCTCTTCTCTGATTGCTCTGGCTAGTTCTTCCAACACTATCTTGCATAGGAGTGGTGAGAGTGGGCATCCTTGTCTAGTTCCTGTTTTATATCATTCAGGATGACATTGGCAGTGGGTTTATCATATATGGCTTTAATTATGTTGGTATTCTTTCCAACTATACCTACGTTGTAGAGAGACTTTATCATGAATGAGTGTTGAATTTTATCTAATGCTTTTTCAGCATCTAGAGATGATCATATGGTCCTTGTGTTTGATTTTATTGATATGGTGTATCACCTTTATTGATTTGCTTATGTTGAACCAACCTTGTATCCCTGGAATGAATCCCACTTGATCACGGTGTATAATTTTGCATATGTGTTGCTGTATTCTGTTAGCTAGTATTTTTTTGAGGATTTTTGCATCTATATTCATCAAGGATATTGGCCTTTAGTTTTCATTTTTTGTTGTATCTTTATCTGGTTCTGGTATCAGGGTAATGTTTGCTTCATAGAATGGGTTTGGGAGAATTGTCTCTGTTTCAATCTTTTGGAATAGTTTGTAGTGAATTGGTGTCAATTCCTCTTTGAATGTTTGGTAGAATTCTGCTGTGTATCCATCTAGTCCTGGGCTTTTCTTTGTTGGGATTCTTCTGATAACAACTTCAATGTCTTTTGTTGTTACTGGCCTTTTCAGATTTTCTACATTGTCATGGCTCAGTTTTGGTAGTTTGTGTGTGTCCAGAAATTTATCCATTTCCTCTAGATTTTCAAAATTTTTGGCATATAGTTGTTTATAGTAGTCTCTAATAATTTCTTGTACTTCAGAGTTAACAGTTGTAATATGACCTTTTTCATTTCTAATTTTTGTTATTTAGGTCTTCTCTCTTCTTTTTATAGTTAGCTGTGCTAATGGTTTGTCAATTTTATTTATCTTTACAGACAAACAACGTTTTGATTCATTGATCTCTTGTACCATTTTTTGGTTTCAATTTAGTCCTGCCTTGATCTTAATGATTTCATTCCATCTCTTAACTTTGGGTTTGGATTGTTCTTGTTTTTCTAGTTCTTTAAGGTAAAGTATTAGGTTGTTCACTTGCCATCTTTCCCCTTTTCTGAAGTAAGCATTTAATGTGATACATTTTCCCCTTAGTACTGCTTTTGCAGTATCCCACAGGTTTTGGTATGATGTATGATTGTTTTCATTAGTTTCAATAAATTTTTTGATTCCTTGTTTAATTTCTTCTTGAACCCATATGTCATTAAGTAGAATGCTGTTTAATTTCCATAATCGTATAGTTTCCAGAATTTTGTATCTTATTTGATATATTATTTTAATCCATTGTTGTCTGAAAAAAATACATGGGATAATTCCAGTTTTTTGAATTTTTTGAGACTTGATTTGTGACCTAACATATGTTCTTTCCTGGAGAATGATCCATGTGGTGATGAGAAGAATGAATATTCTGAGGTTGTTGGATGGAACGTTCGGTAGATATCTGCCAAGTCCCATTGGTCTAGAGTATTGTTTAGATCTTGTGTTTCTCTGCTGATTCTTTGCCTAGATAATTTGTCCAGTATTGATAGTGGGGTGTTCAAGTCCCCTACTATTATGGTATTAGTGTCTATTTCCTTCTTTAGGTTTAATAGAGTTTGCTTTATAAATCTGGCTGCTCCAACAGTGGGTGTGTATATATTTATGATTGTTATGTCTTCTTGATGGATGAATCCTTTTATCATTATGTAGTATCCCTAATTATCTCTTTTAATGGTTTTTAGTTTAAAGTCTATTTTATCAGATATAAGAATAGCTACTCCAGCTCATTTTTCATTTCTGTTTGCATGGTAAATCTTTTTCCATCCTTTCACTCTTAGTCTATGTGAGTCTTTATAGGTGTGGTGGGTCTCTTGAAGGAAGCATATAGTTGGGTCCTCCTTTTTAGTCCTGTCAGCCAGTCTTTGTCTTTTGATTAGGGAATTTGATCCTTTTACATTGAGTTGTTATTGAAAATTGTTGATTTGCTCCTAGCATTTTGTTGATTTTTGTTTGGATGTCTTAATTGTTTTTTGCTCCTTTCTTTCTGATTTACTGTTTGCCATCTATATTTGTTGGTTTCTTGGGTTGTAGATAACCTTTTTTTTTCTTCATTGTTGGCATTTTTGTTTTAGCAGTGGGTTTTGATTTTTCTTGAGTTTTTATCACAGTGGTAGTTATTTTTCTAGTACCAAACTCAGTACTCCCTTGAGAATTTTTTGTAAGGGTTGTCGTGTGATAGTGAACTCCTGCAGTTTTTGTTTGCCTGAGAAATGTACTATTTGTGCTTCATTTTGCAAGGGTACCCTTGCGGGGTAGAGTGTTCTTGGCTGGCAATCTCTGTCTTTTAGTATTTTGAATATATCATCCCGTTCCTTTCTGGCTTTTAGGATTTGTGATAAAAAATTTGATGTTACTCTGATTGGACACCCTTAGAGGTGATTTGATGCTTCTCTCTTTCAGCTTTTAAGATTCTCTCTTTGTCTTTGAGCTTTGCTAATTTGACTATATTATGTCTTGGAGGAGACCTTTTTGGGTTGAATACATTTGGGGATCTTTTAGCTTCCTGAGTCTGAAGATCTGTGTCTTTTTCTATAACTGGGTAGTTTTCTGCCACTATTTTGTTGAATATGTTTTCAATGCAATCTCCTTTTTCCTCCCCTTCTGGAATACCCATGACTCAGATATTTGAGTGCTTAAGGTTGTCTGATATCTCTCTTAGATTTTTTCAATGCTTTTCATTCTTTTTTCTTTCTTTCTTTCTTTTTTTTTTTTTTTTTTTTTTGTCTGCCTGTGTTATTTCAAACAGCCCATCTTCAAGGTCAGAATTTCTCTCTTCTGCTTCTGCAAGCCTGCTGGTTAAACTCTCTGTTGTGTTTTTTATTTCATGGAATGAATTTTTCAGCTTGGCATGCTCTGCTACATTCTTTTTCAGGGCATTGATTTCCTTGTACATTTCTTCTTTTAGTCATATATACTTTTCCTCATTTCATCATGTTGCCTAGCTGAGTTTTCTTGTATCTCATTTAGTTTCCTTAGAATTATCACTCAAAATCCCTTATCAGACATTTCAAGGGCTTCTTGTTGTATAGGATCTAGAGCTTGAGAGTTATTACCTTTGGTGCTGTACTTTCTTGATTTTTCATATTTCTGGTATCTTTCCTTTGATGTTTAGTCATTGTGGCAAGGCATTTCATGGGCCACTGATTTGACACTATTGTCTGGCTAGGATCCTTCTGGGGCTGCCAATTTGGCATGGCTTCCTCAGTGTCTGCTTGGTAGCCTGCTGGCACCTCGGGCATGTGGTCGCTTGAAGTCTCAGGCCTCTCCAGGGAGGTGTCTCTCTGGTCAGCGCACACCCAGCCATGCTGGGATGAAGTCGCAAAATATACTTTCTAATATTTTTCATTTCATTCTTTGAAAGTTTATTTTTTTGAATGTCTCAAACTGCATATTTCATGCTTTTCATTATTTTATAATGAAAATATAACATGTTAACTTTATAACATGATTTAATTTCCCTTATATCTACTCTGTATGTCAGAATTATTATTTCTTAAAACATTTATTTGGCATACACTTGTATATAAACATATGAGTCATTTTGTAAGGTTTTCTGAAAAATTCCATTTGGATTATAATTGTCATTTTATTCAACTTATTTTTTTTCTTTGCCATCTTTAGATATAGTCTATTTCTTGGTCATGGTATATCTTTAGTCATCTTTAGTCTCTTGGCTTTTAAAAATGGATACTCTATGTATGTATGTATGTATTTGCTGCTATAGAAATTAGATATTTTCTTTTTTCTCCAAATTATATTTAATAGGTTATTTCATGTATATTGTAACTATGTAATTTTATCACCCAAACAACTTCATTTTTGAGAGTGAAAGGGGGCACTGTAATAATAACACTGGGACAGGATGCAAAAATGGGACTGTCCTAGAGAGACCAGGTCACCTGTTAACTCTAGGGTCCTATAAAGCTTTTCATAATGGAGAATGCAAGTGTAGACAATTTTTGAAAAAATTCTTTCTTTATTGTAAATGACAAGAATTGTACATATGTATGGTGTACAATATAATAGTTTGATATATGTATACATTGTGTAATGACTAAATCAAGTTAATTAACATATGCGTTACCTCATGTACTTCTTTTTTTGTGGTGCTAACGTTAAACTCTATTCTCTTAAAAATTTTCAAGTATACAATACATTGTTATTAATTATAGTCACCATGTTGTACAATGGATATCTTGAACTTATTACTCCTTTCTAACTGAAATTTTATATCCTTTGACCAACTTCTTCCCTATCTTTCCACCCCTCTATCCACAATAGTTGGTAAACAGTGTTCTATTCTCTGCTTCTTTGAGTTATTTTGAAATAACTTTTACGTGGAGGGGAGATGTAAGAGAGAGTGGTAGATGTAAGGCAACCTACGATCAAATAATTCTGTTCATTTTTAATTTAACATGTGTAAATGTTGGTAGAAAGACATCAGTAAAAAGAGAGATATTCAAGTGATTTAAGGATATTGAGTAATTAATGAAGAACAGTATGCGAAGAGGTCACAGAGGGTAGAATTCTGGGCACATGAGGAGGAATAGGCATTGTGCTTAGAAGGAAGAAGGGATGTTTGGGTTTGGATGCAAATAATTTTGCAGGTAAAGGTCAGGTAACTGATGGAATTCTCATCATTTGCCCAAACATGTAACACTATACCAAACTGAAAAAACTCAACAAACTTGTCAAAGCATCATGGAGCACTTTTATTGGAAATGGGATTTAATATTTTTATTTTTGTTTCAATCACAATTTCAGTGAAATTCACTGATCATTAAAATAACCCTGATAATGTGTTCATACTTTCATAATCTCCATCTATATTTGCAATTATATCATCATTTTACCGTTTTTCACCTTTAATCGGTTGGTTCACACAAGTCTTCCTAAGATACACTCCTAAAATAAAGAGTTTATGCATAAGAAAGAGGCAGTACACTGTGATTTTTATATCACCTAAATCTCTTTTAAGTCCTTGGCCCTCCATTAATTGCATTTCTTAGAATAGGTATGCATAGTTTTGCATTAAATTGTGTTATTTGTGCATTGTGTACAGAACTTCTGTTTGGCTGTATATGTTATGTTTAGCCTAGGATTTAGGCATAGCTGAGCACATTTGGAGGGCCTGTCAGTCTGGGGATCCATTCTTTGTGAGGGTCTGTACAGTCTTCCTGGAAGGAATTCTTTCTAAAGTGAGATAGATTTCAGCTACACAAGTTGTTTTAATGATCCTAGGTCACTGGGCAATCTGAGTAATAGAAAATACACTGTACTTAGCTTCATCCTTTTCCACTGGTGCTGGAGCTTCTATCACCTCTTATAGTCCTCTCCTTTTCCTCTCATATACACTTGACCATCATTCCCAAACCTTGAGCAGCCCTGTGCTTTTGGCCTCCCTTTCCCTTCTCTTTCCTGCCCTCTCCCTTCCATCAAACTTGCAGTTCTTGTTTCATGACATATTCTTCTAGAGATTTGGTTAGACACAAGCAACAGGGGATAGCTCTATGCTAGTCAACACCTCTGTCCCTTTAGAAATTACTTAGCCTGTGAAAAAGACTACCAGAAGGCATAGTTTCTTAACCAAATTTTTCCTAAAGACCAGGCATTAATTTACCACCTTCATGGTCTTCCCCATACCTGTTGTACCACTTTTACTATTATTTACTTTACAGTTTTCTTTAAATCAACTCATTGCTAACATCTGCACTTAATTTTACTTTGTTCTAGGCAGTAATACTATATAATCACACATTTGATGTGCTAGTTATAGTTTTAGAATATGTATACATATTATATATAATATGTGCAAATGCATGTGACTATGAAAAAGGAGCATAACAAACCCCCAGGGAGATATTTGAGGTGGGCATATTTTTACTTTCAAATAAACTAGATGGGATGTCAGTTGCCTATTTCATTCACTAGTAGGAGCAAGGATTTCTCTTTCCTTACTTGTTCTACCATCAATCTCATTTCATAAATGGCTAGAATTTATATAGCATTTTTATGATTTGAGATAAGTCATTTTAAGTCTTTCTTAGCACTAATAAATAGGCATTCTTATAAGGAAAAGAGTGGTTAGCACCTTTGCATTTTATCTAAAAGTTAAAGTGATATACTATAAAATGGTATCCCAGCAGGTATTTTGAAGGCTTGCTTACCAAGGATGATTTATTGATTCTAAAGTGTTTGAATGAATAGAATCAGATATAATATTTTTTAAGGCCTTAAAAATAAGCAAAATTGATATTTGGAGTTTAAATAAGAAAGTTTTTTTACAAAGTAGATTTTTGGGGGCAACAAGAATACAGATTTCTCATACAGTTCTGCTGGTTACAAAATATAAACAATGATTCTTCTCTAGGGATTTTGTAACTTAAATGATGAGATGTATATAAAACAATTCTATAATGTGCTGTATAAGTTTTTGATGTTCTGATGTTAGTAGTTAGCCTTTCCCCGGATATGGCTATAAGGTTTTAAATTTGGAAAAGATGTATTTTCTCCCATGCTTCTGATTAAAGCATTTAGTAATCTTTATATTTTTAAAGAAAGAACAATACCCCTTTGATATGTTCCATTTTTTATTTTATTTTTATTTTTTATTTTTTACAAATTAAATTTTATTTGCATTACATTTGGCAGTAGTTTATTCTCTGGGTACCCAAGGTTGATTTAGGCACTTGAAAAAAGTGTTAAAGTTGCATAACTATCTTGGTGAAAAAAAGCACCTCAAATTGGTTATTTGTGGGAGGTAAAAGACTTGGTTTCCTATTGTATAACCTCATCTGCCATATGTCATCAACTCTGAATATCAGGAACTTTTCCAAGGACTAGTTTGCTAACTTCCCACAGTCGACTGTGCACACTCAGACCTACTGACCTGTTTTCACCAATCCTCACTGCCACTGAACTTTTAGTAACTACTACTTTTGTTATGAAGCAAAGTCTACATATTATCATTCATTCAATAGAAAATTATTGCTCACCTATCATGGGAAGGGATTATGCTAGGTGCCAAAGATTAAAAGGTGAATATAAGTAAATACTTGCCTTCAAAAAGGTCAAGATATATTCATTGAGACAAAGTCACAATTATAGTTCATTGTGCTTAGATAAATGAAAGTAAATCACACTGGTGCTGTGGGAAAACAGAGAAGGGACACCCATCTAGGGCTTTTATGAAAGGCTTTCTAGAGGAAATAAGATCTGAATTTCAACATTCATTCAGAAAATGAACATTGATTATCTACTATGAAAATTCTAAGCATTGTTCTGGGCATTTCAGATATATAGTGAGCAAAAATGGGAATCATTCCTGCCCCTCTTAAGAGCTTATATTCTATTAAGAGGCACAGACAATCAGATAATCACTCAAATAAATAGAAAATTACAATCATGGTTATTGATGCAAAGGAGAAGTATCTAGCACAAGGAGAGCTCATAGTAGGTATATTTGATGTAGGTTTAGGTTAGATTGGGGGAGGGTTTTCCTCAGAAAGTAACTGAGATCTGAAGGATAAATAGGAGTTGATTGATTTAAGTTGGGGCATGTTATGATTCTAAGCACAAGGACGAGCATGTGTAGGAGAGAATGTAGCCTTTTGGGGCTTGGATGAGTGAATGCCCAATAAGTAGCAATCCTTTTCATTGCCTAGATTCTGAATAAATTCTGGAAAACAAAAAGGACTAGGCCATAAAGAAACCAAAATATCATCCTCATTAATGACAAACTTGTTACTATGGAATGTTTTTTAGGTGGGAGAGCCAGATTTACTTTCTATTATTGAATAGCAGAATTAGTTATATAACCTGCTGTATTAAGTCAGAATTCTCCAGAGAAACAGAACGAATAGGACATATGAAGTTACTTCAAAAAGTTCATGGAAAAATAGAATTAAAAGATAACACAAATTTTCCATGAACAGTTTGAAGTACACTCTTATGAAAGAGGAATTTATTATGAGAATTGGCTCATGAGATTATGGATGTCAAGAAGTCCCACATTCTGCTGTCTGCAAGCTGGAGACTCAAGAAAACTGGTTGTGCAATTCAGTCCAAATCTGAATGCCTGAGAACTAGGAGTGCAGATGCCAATGGGTGGGAGAAGTTGGGTGTCCCAGCTCAGGAAGAGAGAGAGCTAATTTGCCTCTCCTCTGCCTTTTTGTTCTATTCAGGCCCTCAGCTGACTGGATGATGCCCTCCTACACTGGGGAGGGTGGATCTTCTTTACTCAGTCTACTCATTCAATTATCTTCTGGAAACACCCTCACAGACACACCCAGAAATAATGTTGCCCCAACTATCTGGTATCCCTTAGCCCAGCCAACTGGACACATAAAATTAACCATCATAACTGCCTAGTTACAAAAGATCCTAGGCCATTCATTCATGACCTTCATGGAAAAGATAGGCTTTTTGTCAATTTAACAATATGAAGCAAAAGAGCATGACTTGAGCACTGTGTAGGGTGAGTAGAAAGACTATGTAGAAGGGAGAGTTAAAAATAAAGGAAGTGGGGATGAATGATCAGTCAGGGCTCTGGAGGAGACTGGAGGGCAGAAGCTGGACTAGAGTGAGGCAAGTGAAGTTTAAGGAGGCAGTCACTCTCAGAATTGGGTGAGTGCAGGTTAAGCATCCAGGAGTGGACCTCCTTAAACTTGTGCCCTAGTCCCGGTCTTGCTGAAGGGCATGGAATTGAAGGTAGGGGAAGGTGCTGGACTTGGGAAAGAGCAGGGCTATTTCTTTCTCTGAGAGTAGAAAAACAATGTGCAAATGGAGATATATGTAGACAATTTAATAGTGGACAGGAAATTAAGGAAGAACACATCAGATGGTCTCATGCTTCTTGATGGTAAGCTAGAAAGCAAAGTCAACAGCTTAAAATGAGTATAGAGTTTGAGTAGGAGGCTGAGAGTTGCCAATATCTGAAACATGCTGATAAAGGATAAGTGTTCACAAGCAGTACTGAGGGCCTTGTTAAGACTGAAGATCAGTTTGTATCATTTGATTATGTCCACTAGTGTGCAGCTGCCTAGGTTCACGAGTGTGAAGGCATGACATAGCTCCAATCAAAGGTAGAGATTTACAAGGTGAGTATGACAGTTTACAGGAGAAAAGAGTCCAGGTAATAAACCATGGGAACTAGGCATGGTATAGAGACAGAAAAGGCCAGTCAGGTGCTAATTGACTGACAGAAATGGTAAGGTCAAGGGAGACAGTAATGGTCTCAGTGAAGCTGAAGAAGAGAAGAAGAGAGATGATAGAGTTGTGTTGAGTATGTGAGAACTGGGAAGCATGGGAGTACTTTATTTGCATTATGTTCAGCTGATGAATCTATTCTAGAGCATTACTGAGTGAAGCCCTGGATATAGATAGTGGCAGATGTGTAGCACTGAAGGTCAATGAAGTTTAAAAGATGGGAGTGGGGAAAGGAGGAAAAATGGTGGACTGATGGGTACAAAACGATCCACTCTAAGTGAATCATTGTGCAGTATATTCATGCATCAAAACAACACAGTGTACTCACAAATATGTACAAGTGTATGTCAAAATATTTTGGGGAAAAAAAAAGATGGAAGAACTAAGAGGCTTGGTGGCTACAATGTATGTCCATACAAACAGTGAATTCTTCTAGAGTAACAGGTGAAATTGGATTGAAAAGATTCTAATTATCCGTCCAAAATGCCCAATGGATATTAGTGAGTGCCTCAGGAGAAGGCCTGTCACTGACAGGAATGTGAAGGGGTTAAACCACAGTTGGAAGTAGGAAAATAAAGAGAAAAGTTAGGGTGATTCTTCTGCCCACTCCCTTCTAGGTAAGGCTTAGGGATTGTGAAGAAAAATGGATCAATTGCCATTTAAAATATGTTCTACTAGTATTCTGTCATTATGGGTATGTAGAGTTGTTTTCCTCATGAGGATTCAATGAAGTTTTAAGCTACAGAAGTGAAGAACCTCTGAGAGCTGTAGTGGATTGATGCCATTTCCAAGGGAAATAGTGCCAACACCTAGTTCCATCAGGCTTGGGAAATGATGTCCTTCAACTCAAAGAACACTTGTTCCCAGGAAGTCTTGCTAGATACTTGGGTTATCTAGAAGTATATTTTACTCTTCCTTCCCTAACAACCCTAGGTTATTGCAGGAGTCTTATGACTGAGCTACAGTGTCTAATGGAGAATAGGAAGCATCAAATTCACTAATTTTGAAAGACACTCTCAGTTTAAATTAGATCAAATAGGATAGAAAAACCTCCCTCCGGTGTAAGGTTTGAGTTGTGTAACCTAAACCCATAATGTCTCACCCTTATCTACCATAACCCTCCCTCATCCCACATATACTTCTCATTTTTTTAATCATGAAGTATATCAAAGATTGAGAAAAATATGAGGGAGAATATTAACAAATAATACTCATTTTGTTTACTTTGTACCATAACAATGTTATTGAACAGATTATTATTCTTCCTGTTTTGCAGATGAAAACAGCCTCAGAGAGCTTAAGTAATTAATCCAGGATCACACAGCTAGTAAGTGGGGAAGGAAGATATAAAACTCAGGTAGGGGGAGGGAAAACAGGGAGAGGCTGGCCAATGGGTAACACAATTGCAATTAGATAGGAGCACCAAGTTCTGGTGTTCTACTGCACAGCAGGGTGACTACGGTTAACAGTTAAATTTCGTATATTACATGATAACTGGAGGAGAGGCTTTTGAATGTTTTTGCCACAAAGAAATGATAAATGCATGAGGTGATTGATACATTAACCACCCTGCCCCAAATATTATACTACATATATGTATCAAAACATCAGATTGTACCCCATAAGTATGGACAATTACAATGTGTAAGCTCAAATAAAAAAATCAATCTGTAGGGAATTCTGTGTATATTCGGGTCCCTATTTTTTGTCTGTTGTATGTGTTACAAATATAATTTTCCAGTTTGTATCTTATATTTTGGTTGTGGGGTTTTTTCCCCCCTTTTTTCTTTCTGTGAGGATTTTGTTGTTGTTGTTAAATATGATGATAATGTTATTTATCATACAGAAGTTTACTTTTGTCAATTAAAATATTTTATTTGTAAAAAAATAAATAAATAAAACCCAGGCAGTCCTTCTCTTAACCACTTGCAATATAATGCTTTTCAGTCATCATCTTTAATAGCGTTGGCTAACATACCCTCTGCCAGAAAAGTAAAATGGCATTAAAGACTAAGATACACAAAATGGTGCCTGAGAAAGTTTCCCGGAAAACCCCCACCCAGAAAAATCCCCTAGCTGCCACGGCACCTTCCCGCATGTGCAATTTTGCCCGCCTATGAGAAAGTCCCACCTCTGCTTAAAGCCCACTCGCTTCCCTCCCCTTCCTTTTTAGCCAATAGGAACAGCCCAGCTCAGCCTAACTGGATATAAAAGGCCCAGCCGACTCTCCCTGCTGCTGCTCCCACTTCTGAGAGGGTGGCCCGCTTGTTCATTTTGCCCACCTAATACACTTCAGTTGAGTCCCCTCTCCTGGTGTGTCTCATTTTGCACTCGAGCTGGGGTTTTTCCTTTCAAATAGAACTTATATTTCACACATTTGCTTCACATCTTTTTTACAAAATATAAAACATTACAGAGTACGGCCCAAGTCCCCTCATGTACTTCTTTCCAGTCTCTCCCCACCTGTCCTGCCCAAATGTAACCTCTCTCCTGAATTTGGCATTTACAAATTCCATGCATGTTTCTGTAACTTTCTTATATAAGCATTTATACATAAATAATACATAAAAGTATTTTGCATACTTATCAGTTGGTTGTTATTCTTAACATAACCTTTTTGAGATGTAGCCTTTTTGACATATAGAACTGGAGTTTGATTTTACTGTCTAGAGAGTAGTCCAGTGAACACATAGATTGTACCTCTTCTCTTGTTTATGAACCTGTGGTAGATTGCATTATCCTTCCTGGTTCTGCACTGCTGTCTGTATCCACACCCTTTTCTTCAAGGGGTCTTTTCAATTTCTCCCATTACAGGCAGAATATATTTTCCCACCTGATTTATGTTAGGCTTGGCCATAAGACTTCCTTTGGAGAAAGGAACATTTCTGGGCTCGACACAAGAGGGATTTAAATGTTTTCTACATTTCGGCCTGCCTTCTTCCACTCTGCCATCATTGTGAGGGGGAAAGAATAAGGCCACTTGTCCAAGAAGCATGAGAGGCCCATGGAGCAAATCTGAATTGAATTTGTAGCCAGGAACTAAAACCAGCTCAGCCCAGCTGAGATCATTAGAGCCTTCGTAGGCAACCCACAGGCGTGTGAGCAAGAATAGAATAACTGTTTTAAAGCCACTGAGTTTTGGGGTGGTTTGTTATGCAGTCTTATTTTAGGTATACCTAATGGAGACAAATTTTGTTTCCAATGTTTTCCTACTAAAAGCAAACAAACAAAAAAAACCCAATACTGCTATAAACAATGTGCAGGTTTCCTTGAGTGTACGTGTTTCTATAAGGTACACATGCAGAAGCTGAATTACTGGCTGATAGAGTACACACATTTTCAACTTTACTAGACACAGTGCTGGTTTCATCTGCAGAGCAACTGTAACAAATGAACCATGTTTTAGTGTTTCTTTACCTTCTCATCAACAACTACTATTTTCAAAATTTTATTTGTTGCTATTCTGAGAGATATGCAACAATATCTCATTTTAATTTACATTTTCACTATAACTGATGAGGCTTGTCTTATTTTATATTTACTGACCATTTTTGCATGTGCATGTGTTTCATGTTCCTATCCTTTCCTCATTTTTCTTATTACTTTACAAAATTTTTAGTGTTTTGTTTTTGCATATCTGTCTGCTCTTCTTGCATTTCTCCCATTGTTAATAATTTATTTTTTTAATGGATGTGATTGCTTTATTTATCTCTTTGAACATTTTAACAATACATTTTTTAAAAGCTCTAATCAAAGGATTGGGAAGCTTTTTCTCTAAAAGGCCAGATAGTAAATATTAGGCTTTATGGGCCATACAGTCTCTATTACAATTACTGAACTCTGCCTTGTAGTACAAAAGCAGCCAGAGACAATGCATCCATGAGTGGGGCATGGCTATGTTCCAATAAAACTTTATTTACAAAAGGGGCATTGAACTGGATTTAACACAAAGGCCACTGGATTAATTGTGCTATACAACTAATTTCATCTGGGGTAAATTCCTACTTGGACGGTTGATTTTTGTTCATTGACCTCACAATATATGTCTCCAGGTATTTTAGGTTTGGGTTTTTCTTTAAGGAGAATTGTTTATTATTGTTGTTAATTTCTCAATCATTTGTTTTCTTCTTAATCCCAAGTCAGCAATTGCCTCCCCCTTCACAAAGGCCTCCACTCCAGTCCAAAGTCAGGTATTTTCTATGAAACCTCACTCTGACAAAAGAGATGCCTCTTTTCTCTAGACTATTTCTTCATGTTATTTTTTCATTGACTATATGCAGTCTATGTTTCTTGAACAGGAGAAGAGTGGGGAGGGAAGACTTAAACACATATTTCCTAGCATGTTTGTAATTCCTTGGAAATGGTCTGTGTCTTCTTTCTGTATGCCTAGTGACTAGCAAAATAGTTTATGGACCTCTTGGTACAGTTTCATTACGAGGTTTAGAGAAATGTAGATTTAAAGAAAACAATAATATTGAATCAAAATATTTGATTTAAAAATGTTTCTCATCTTCCAATATTTTGCACTGCTAACTGCAGAGTAGAGAGCCTTAGAAGATATTTATAGGACTGTGACTTTACTACTTGATTAATAAGAATTGACCTAAAATGAATTCTGGCTCTAATGAGTATTCTGACAGACGCATTTAAAGAAAGTTAATGAAGACAAGATTCTTCCTTTAGTAGAATAACAATTGTTGTAATTAATAATTGCACATACATTTTACCTAAATATAATTTAAACCCATTTACTTGAGAATCCTTGCACACAAGAAAAAAAAATTAAAGTGAGAGAAAAATTAGAAGTCTCAGAAGAGTTTCAAACTAAGTGATTAACACTATAAAAATAAATGAGAGGCTGCAAAGGGGTATTTCAAATACATGCATTCAAATGAATGCCTTATTATATAGTAGTTAATTTTATTTTCCGACAAAAAATCGTGGAAGGCTTGCTTGTATGCAGCCAATTATTAAATTTGCTTGTTAGCTGTAATTGCTCATATTTTTATTCTTTCTTTGCTTAATTCTAACGTTGTGCAGTGGACCTTGCCTATTTTTAAGTAATTTTCATCACATCGTGATTTTTTCTTTTATATTGTGTAAAGATATTCTACTTTCCTTTTTCTTTGTTATTATCTTTTAAGTTAAACACTGCATTATTATTTTACATCAATGTGATTACAGGTTGGGCGCAATTTAAGAAACCACTTAACAAAGAGTTTTAAAACAGCACCACTCTGGAGTTTGGAATTTCCCCTTATTTTGTCATTTCGGTTGAGGCTGGCCTCTATTTATCATAGTCAGTACTACATATAAGGTATGCATGTGATCTACACGTGTATCTGACTAAAGGGTGAAATGCAGAGCATCAAAATGTGCATTCTCACCCTTGAATAATCCCCATTAAATTATTTAAGAAAAAGCCAATTTAATGTTGTAGGCATCTTTGACTCAAGGGGGCAGTAGAAAATAAGAAATGATAATGCCTTGCCTAGTTGCAGTTTATATTTAATGTAATTATCAAAGCCAGAAAGAAATGATGGATTTTATGAAGCCAACCAGGATTTTAAAGTGTACATTATATCCTCTGAGATGGCTCTTTAAAGGTGGGAGCCAGGGTGTCCATTTGGATCCTCATCTGGTGGCTAATAACTGCTTTCCTGCTATGTTTCAGTGCTCTCATCTGCAACCCTCTTATGATTCTAACACAAGCCAATATTGTCTTCTGAAGGACTTGTTAAAAATTCTCTATATTTCAAGTGGACCTCTTCTTATGCATACACATGTACTTGTTAGCAGGCAGGCTCACACATACACATATCTCATATACAGCTAGAGAGTTAACCTGTGATTATGATGATATACATTAGCAGGTGATATACTAAAATAGTGGTAACAAAAGCTATTTATTGAGTATCTTCTAACTGGCAGGTACTGTGCTAGGACCTTTATATATTAAGTCTCATTTAACTTTACAACAAAATCCTATTTTCACAGATAAGGAAATCGAAACTCAGTAATCTGCCCAATGACTGTCAGCTAGCATATGGCTCATGCAGATTAGAAAAAAAAATTGTTCTTTCATTACAGCAAACTGCATGTATATACCCTACATGACAAATAATTTGTGCAGGAAGAAATAAGTAGCAATTAGTAACAGATTTGATTATCCCACTCTATGTGCACAACAGTTATTTTAAAAGTCTCTCAGTTTTTGAGAATTTTTTTTTACCATTTCAATATTTATTGTACACTTGGTAAAAATTACATCTACAGACTAATAGATTTTAAGAGCCTACTGTGCTCCTTAAGCATTTATGGCCCCATAGCAAAGGTTCTTGTATTCAATATATAGGTTTTGTTTGCACAGGCTAGGATTTAGTTCAGTTATCATATTAGAGTGGGATGTAAAAAACATTTTTGGTTGCAGAACCAAGGAATTCATATTTGATTATTACTCACTTATGACCAGTTTATTACAGATCCTATCTGTATCCATTTCACAGAGGAGTGCTGAGCACATCTGAGAGGATAAACACTTGGAGTTCTTAAAAAAACAAAAGCTAACAGACCAAGACCCCCCTTCATATTTAGTTTCACATTACCAAAGACTACATGCAAACTCTAGAAAAAAAAAATTGATAATGTGAGCAGCATGGGTTAAGTTTGGATTTAAGATTGATAATGGTTATTGCACATAAAGAACATGTGGGTTAAATGATAGGGTAACTAGTACCGATAAATATTGTGAAGTAATTATCAGTGCTTAGAATAATAGGATTGTTAGACCTGATATAGACCTAAAGTTTACTTACTCTAACTCCATACTTTTACAGAAATGGAAATTGACCCGAGAGTAGGTTTTAAATTGCTGATATGTTTGCCATGTGTAGCACACCCATATAGGAGTAAACATCATTATGTCGTCATTCCATAAGAGGCACTGCTCACATGACCTTGACAATCCAGCCCCTAAACCAGGATGATAATTGTCAGTTAACAAATTACTAGTCCAGACACGTAACAGGAATTTTTGAAGCGGCTCTTTAACTTGGGATTTACAAAGATGATACACGGATTGAGAATAAAACAGTGTTCCTGTATTAGTTTGTCACTCTCATGCAAAAAGAAACGCTGACACCCTGAGGGAGACGGGGCTCCCCTTGTTGCTTACGTCTTTCCCCCTTCTTTTAGGTACTGCTTAGTGTCCTCTTGGATCCCATACTCTGGGGTCTCGCTGGCTATCCTGGAGTGATCTCTTTCTTGTAGCAGCACCTTAATTACAAACTGCAGAGGATTCTTGGTCTCTTTGCATCTGGAATTGCTTAAAGTTTAGATTTGTAAATAACAACTCTTCCTCAATTGACTCTAAGAAGGCTGTGTTTTCCCTAAATTGGATCTGCAAGATGCCTTCTCATTACCCAGGAAATGGCTTATCTTTCAATTTGCACAGGCCTCCGTATTTCTGCTTCTCTGAATGCCCCCTCTACTGCTGGTGTGTTCTCTCTGCTGAGGCAGCTGGTGGGGGAGTGATGGCATGGGTATATTCCTTTCATTTTGATGGGTAGCAGAACATCTAGATTGGGGTCTGATCTATAGAAGTAGCCTCCACTGGAAAGAGGCATAGACTCTCTTATACTTTGTATGGATACAATTCCATATCACCTAGATCTAGCAGATCTGAAGTTTAATCTTAGAACCATTTCATTTCTAGTTCGCCCAATAAACACTGGGATTAAGGCCATTCAGAACTATTAAGTTGCTTTTAATATCAGCTGAATAGATAAAGTCATCCAGATAGAAACTCCTGCATCTTCTCACCACTTCATCGCACAGACGACTTGTGTGAACACCCATACTGTCCGTCTTCTGTCCAAGTGGAATGCAGGAAGCACCATCGTCCCTGTTGAAGGTCCTCTTCTCCACGTATCCTCTGGATGCCATCCTTTCCTGCGTGGTCAAGAACTGTAGACCCTCAACCCACTCCTTTGTCTCCTACATCAACTTCACATTCTCTGCTGAATTGTTCCTAGCGGCAAACAAATAAATACAAGGACACATCAAAAAGTTCATGGGAAGATTTGTACTACCTTTTAATTCTATTTTTGCACAAACTTTTTGAAGTAACCTCCTATGCTGTAATATCACCCATTTTAAAGTTAAACTTTTCCTTCATCCCTTGCTCCTAAGTTCTCTCTTTTCTTCAGATCAAAATGTACATGTTTGTATTCACCTCCATATTACCTGTTATCTCCTTTACTGACACTCGTTGAGGCGAGCGTCTCCTCCACCCCACTGAAACTGCTCTGGTCAAGGTCACCCACAGCCTCCATGGTCCAAATGCCGTGGTTAATGCTCCATTCTCATCTCTCTCTCTCTCTCTCTCCTCCTCCCTCCCTCCCTCCCTCCCTCCCCCCCCCCCCCCCCCCCCCCCATGTATTTTTGCTTTTCGGTTGTTTTTTTCCAGGCTGACCTTCCTTCTGTTTCTCCAACATACCACGTTACTCTCTTCAGGGAATTATTTTTCCTAAGATCTCAGGCTTGCTTCTTTCTTCTCATCATCTTAGCCTCACCACTTTTAAAAGTTGCCTCCCTCTTACCTGCCACTCTTTCATACTAGGTTGTTTATTTGAAAACAATTCTTCCTAGCACTTACGTCTGAAATTATCTTAGTCATTCATATATTTTAAGAATTCTCTATCAGAACCCACTAAGCTTCAAGAGAAGAGGAACCTTGACTGTCTTGTTAATCACTGTATCCCCAGGATCTAGAACAATATCTGGCTAAAAAGTAGGTGCAGTGTAACTATTTGTTAGCTGATTTAATTTTACTATTTTTTCACTTTTTATGCAGAGGTATATGTAACACCAAATATCTGTCAATCTGACAATTTGATGTTAATTTGATGCTGTATGTTGGAATATTTTCCAAACTTTGGTCTGCATTTGTTCATTTTGTCCTTTCAAAAGTAATCTGTTCTTTTGTTAATGTCCCACAGATGGTTAACATTTTGTTGATCTAATTTCCAAGTGATTTAGCATTCGATTGTGTTGTTCGCTTGGTTTACATTTCATTTGAAGAGCACAGGTTTCTCTATGACTACATCCCCAACACACTTAATATATTACTAAGAATAAGCTATATTTGTTAATAAAGATAGATTTAAACCTTTTTTTCATTACAATTTGAAAATTTTAAACATACCAAATTTTAAACACTTTAAACATACAAAATTTTATACATTGTTCAAAAAGATATTGCAATCAACATGTATATTCCCACCACCTAGAATCTAATATTAACATTTTATTAAATTTGTTTTTATCATATCTATGCACATATTCATCCTTTTCCTCATAAATATATTCTAAATGACTTTTTAAATGTATTTAAAATAGAGAATATTTCCCAAGTTCTTTCATTTTTATCTATTAGAAAAGAGAAGAAGCAGGTTGCTGCTTATGTTGGCTTTCAAAGCATTAGAGTTTAAACTTACAGTGTGCTATACCACTGTACATTGGACTCTTAAAAATCATAGAAGCTCCCAAATGTCCATTGCTGGATGACTGGATAAGGAAAATGTGGTATATATAAATATACACAAATAATTGAATACTACTTTCATAAAAAAAGAATGAAATTCTGCCATTTGTAGTAATATGGATGAACTTGGAGAAAATCACGTTAAGTGAAAGAAGCCAGGCACAGAAAGAGAAATGCCACATGTTCTCACTCATAAGTAGGAGCTAAAAAATAAACAAATAATTTAAAAAAGAAAGAAAGATACAACTGTCACAATAATGTGTTGAGTTTTCAAAAGGAGAGAACCGAAGTGAGGCCACCAGAGGGGAAAGGGGGTAGTGATAAGGGAGGAATTGGTAAAGGGCCACAAAAAATGATTACTTTGTGTAATGTTGCATGTACTAATAATCCTGATTTGAGCATGGCATATTGCACATTGGCACTGATATTCAACTCTGTACCCCACAGATATGTACAATCAACTATGCTACAATAAAAAATAAAATTATATTTAAAAAAATCATGGAAGAAAAAATTAAAATTGTTTTAAAGTTGGTGCTCAGACACAGTAACAGATGATGTCATGGTAGGCGCCTAAGGGCCTGCGCTAAAGTGAATTCTCACACTTAATTGAAGGTGTTTAGTCCAATTTAGAAGCAATGGGAAAGCTAAGCTTTGTAATTAATGAACTTTCAGTAAAATTACAGTTGACTTTATTCTTCTCTTGGTGTACACTGATGGCCATTGTCCACTTTTCTCCTTTATTTTATATAATTCATCTGTTTCACTGTTCATTGACACTTGTACTAGTGAGTAGAGAGGGAGAAGTATAGAGGACTGTATCCAAATTGATTTAAGCCATGGCATGAGATAATGAAGTGTCTCATTGCTGAATAATTCATAGAATCATAGAATATTTATTAATAGAACCACGTAGAATATCAGAACCGGAAGGCCCCTTACAGGTCATCTAGTCCAATCTCCTCATTTTACTGAGAGGAAAACTGAGACCCCAAGAAGGGAAAGGGTCTTTTTCAAGGTCACCAATTCCTGAATCTTGCATAATTGAAACACTAAGTTAGTATATCAAGAAACTTCATTCCTTCTCTACTTGCAGAAAGCAAGAAAGAGTTAATTTCCTTGGCCCAGGTGACTACTTGGGTGCTTCTAGTTCAACAGTTTTTCATTGTCTGATTGGACTGCAATTGCAACCTGCTGCATTTTGTATTTTTAAATTGCATTTATAATATTTTACATGACACTATTACTTGGGGTTTACTTAGCAATAAAAACTGATAGTATTATTGACAGTGATTTTCTGTTTAATTTGCATATGCTTTTGGTTAATTCCTACTGAGGCTTTTTTCAGTTTTCTTGAGTTACCAAGACTTAACCAAAAAAAAACGGCTTTAAATGCCATCATAGGCAGATCCAGGTTTTGTGGAAGTAAAGTTCATACAATTTGGGTGTCAAAATGTAAAATAAAGGATAAAAAATAATATTTTAAGGGCTCATAAAAGTAAAGGGCCCTGACGAGTAAGGTTCATTAACTTCACTGTAAACCTATCTCTGAATGCCAGAGCAAATAAATTAACTAGGTAAATTGCACAGGGAAAGGAAGTGACAAAAGAATGCTAATGTTTTCTAAGTATCTACTGTGTGACTGGCATCATACTAAGCACTTAACACATAGTGTCTTATTTAATACTCACAAGACTGAGAGACTGATCTTATATACATGTAGGCTATATTTTGTAAAATGGACAAGTCTGCACATCTGTTAAATGGCCAAAACAGGATTTGAACCTAGGCTTTTCTGATTTCAAAAGCTATGCACATTCCAGCATACCCTTATATGAGAACAGCTATCATCCCAATGTTCTGTTGATCACAATGAAAAATAGAAATATGATCAAATATATTGACAGCAGAGGGCTTTCATTCAGAAAGGATAAGAGAAGTCCTCAAAGACAGAATGTTTTGTTCTCCACAAGAAAGGTTTCAAGATAGAACCATAACTATCTTTGCCAGTGGCGGGGGGATTCTAAGAAATATAAGCATGAAATAGCTTTTTTTTTTTTTTAAGCACTGCTTTTTACTGCACTCTCTCAATCTCCCATTCTGTCCCTTAGCAACATCTTTAGCAGATTTCAGTAATTTGTGGCTGTTTTCAGCTATTCAAATTTAGTTCGATTCAGTGTAAAAATCCAAAAACCTTTCCTGCCTTCTGCTCCAGTGCAGTCTAGAGCTCGGACCCTGGTTGTTTAGAGGCCAGTGTTGGTGGTAGAGAGTGGGGAGAGGTTAATGTCAACTGGTTCTGAGATGAATTCTACCTCCCTTCTTCTCTCAAACAATTCCTTTGGTGCTATGGAAGGGAAGGGGAAATGGTGGACACAGAGGTCTTCCTACATAATTTATTGATAACCTGATGTAGCTGGTGACCTCAGTTCACCCAGTTTGGTAGCCTCTCTGTTGTGTGCTCTTCACATATGTGAAGTGTGTGGCTTTCTTGAGGCATTGTTCAGTTTCATCCCAGCCCCGTCTATTACTGAAGATTCTCTCAGAAAGGCGCAGTCGTGTTTTCCTTCAGTCTCTCCATGTGGCGAGGCATCCTATTTGCCCAGCACGGCATCTCTCTAGGTAACCCTACAACTCCTATCCTTGGTGCTAATGCTCTTCTAAGTCTTCCAAGGTCCATGAAACCAGGACTGAGAGGGTTTCCCTCAGATTCTTCCAAGGCATGCCTCTCCATAATCTCTTTTGGCCCTGCTGGTGTAGACAACTACAGCAGGACTCCTAACTTTAGAAAAATCTATACCAGAAGAGGATACAAGTTTCTACATTTTCTTATGCTTCCAAAAACATATCAAGCGTTCCCAAGAACTCTCTCATTATTCTCCTTTCTTACAGCATTATTATGGTGAAATGCAGCCACATCCAGGGACTGAGAGACATCTCATCTTCTTGTAAGCACCCATGGTCTTTCTGAATGACTCTTTTGAAGCTGCTCTTTGGCCTCACTTGGCTTATATTAATGGCAGAAAGCAACCCATTTACTCTCCCATAGGGAGAGGAAGAAATAATTTCTCACTGAAAGACTACAACCCTAAATCCAGTGATTCCACCCTCCATAATTTTTCTTATATGCACCAGGGGAGGGACGAGGTGTCTAACACCATTTCTTACCTAGTTGCTTAAAATTTGTGGGGTCCTTAATGGCTCATATCCAGCTTTGGGCTTTAGTCACTGTCTTTTGTTTTGTGCTGTTATAACAGAATACCTGAAACTGAGTAATTTATAAAGAACAGAAATTTATTTTCTCACAATTCTGAAGGCTGAGAAATATAAGATCAAGGTGGCAGTAGATTAGGCCCCAGTTTCTCTGCTTCAAAGACAACACCTTGAACACTGCATCCTCCAGAGGAGAGGAATGCTATGTCCTCACATGGAAGAAGAGCAGGAGAGAGCAAACCCACTCCTGCAATCCCTTTCTATAGCAGCATTAATCCATGACTTAAATAACCCCCATTAGGCCCCATCTCCTAACACTGTTGCATTAGGGATTGAGTTTTCAACACTTCAATTTTGGTGGATGCATTCAAACCATAGCAGTCACTAACATCTTGTTAAAGGATTATTTGGACTAGTAGAAAGAGTTAACATACATTTTTGATAAAGGAAAGCTGCCTAGCATGTACTATAGTTGTGATGAGTCTAGGGTCTCAGGAGGAAGTGTCATTATTTCGTTCATCTGTGCATATGGATGTCATAGCATAGTGGGTAAGAGTTTGTGTTCTGGAGGTCAAAAGACCTAGGTTTATGTATCAACTTAGGAACGTTAATTAGCACTAAGTTTACACTCAAAATAAATTCTGTTATCTTCTTTTAAGGTTCATGTCCTCACAGGCGTTTATATTAGCTTCACAGTCTATGGAATGTAATTGCTAATATGATGAAAATATTAGATCAGTGGTTCTCAACCATGGAGGCATATTAAAGGCATCTGAAGACTTTAAAAAAATAATTCCTATGCCAGGGCCGCACTTTCAAACAATAAAGTCAGAACATCTGAAGATGTGACCCAGGCTCTGTTTCTAATGTGCAACCAAGTTTTGGAACCACTATATTAGGTAAACTTGTTTGTCATATTGTGTTCTTTGGAACATGGAAAAACTCCATGACACACACCAGGGTCACCGTGTTGCACAACCCTGGGGAGCATAATTCACAGCTTAGTCAATGTGAATGGCACTTTTACTGGAGCTGTGTAGCGCACAGCTAGTGTGACAATAAATGGTAATCCTGATGAAAACTCTCCAGAAAATTACAAAGAAGTAAAACATCAGAAATTACTCAAACACCCATTCAAGTTCAGTGATTCTCTCTATGATAGGAATTTGCCTCTAGATGCTATACCATAGTAGGTAAGAGTTGGGCTCTGGAGAATTAAACAAATAATACAAGAAAATATACTTGAGCTAGGAAAAAAGCTGAATCTATTGGTTGATAGCTCACTGAGTTTAAGAATAGATTAATAATAAAAGATACACATCTTAGCATTTATTGTTAATAGTCCTCTACTCCATAAATAGGTAAAAATTTTCTGTAAAGGGTCAGACAGTAAGTATTTTAGGCTTTGTCAATTGCATAGGGTGTCTGTCACATATTCCTCTTTGTTTTTGTCAACACTTTAAAGTAACAAAAAACATTGGTAGTTTCTAGGCCATGCAAAAATACAATAGGTCTTCAAAAATTTCATGGAAAATGCATATTGTGAAAAAATTATGCATGGATTTTAAATTTCTTTGCACTGAAAAATCTCATACTAGCTTGTTATAACATGTCTGAACACGATCTAGTATGAGGCATTCAGAGGGATAAGACATCAGTTTTTAAAAAAATATATTTATTATTATTAGCATAGTCATTATTACAAATCATGATTTTTTTCTTCATGCCCTTTACCAGAACTATCTCTCTCCAATCCCCCTACCCCCCCCCCCCATCTCTAGCATCATTAGGTTTGTTCTCTCCTTCTGAAAGTTCAACATATTGTTGTGGTCTTTTCTTTCTTTCTCTCTCTCCCTTTCTTTCCTTTTTTCTTAGCACCCAGTTATGAGTGAGAACATGCAGTATTTCTCTTTCTCTGTCTGGCTTGTTTCACTTAACATAATTTTCTCCAGACTCATCCATGTTGTTGGAAATGGCAGAATTTCATTCTTTCTTATGGCTGAGTAGCATTCCATTGTATATATATACCACATTTTCCTTATCCAGTCATCTGTTGATGGACACTTAGGTTGATTTCATATTTTGGCTATTGTGAACAGAGCTGCAATGAACATAGGAGTGCAGGTATTCCTTCAACATGAAGATTTCCATTCCTTTGGATATATACCCAGTAGTGGGATTGCTGGATGGTATGGCAGCTCTATCTGTAGTTGTTTGAGAAACCTCCACACTGTTTTCCATAATGGCTGTGCTAATTTACAGTCCCACCAGCAGTGTAGAACAGTTCTCCTTTCCCCATATCCTTGCCAGCATTTGTTATTCTTGGTCTTTTAGATAATATTTTTTAATTGACAAATTACATTCTATGTATTTATGATGTACAATGTGATGTTTTGATATATGCATACATAACTTTCAAGTATTTAGACACTTGGTATGTAGACCTCTATTTTTATCCTCACTTTGGACTTCACTAATGTTAGAAGTAGGCCTGACCATAACCCAAGGATCATACTGTAACTAAGATATCAATGATGTGTCAGGATACAACACAGATATTTGGAAATATCTGAGAATTTAGAGACTGCGTTATTCATGAACATTGCATGAGGAATATACTTGAGAGAGAAAAAAGTAAATAAATAAAATAACCAAACACTAAAAGAATAAAAAGAGAAACTTTAAGATAGGAGAGAGGAAGAAGAGATAAACCACAGAGAACAAAATGTGATAGATATCATTATCTATATCAATCTTAAGGAAATAGTTTAGAAATTTTGAAATTTCTAAACTATAGGGTGAAGGGAAAAATAAGGGCTTTGGAAATAGACTGATATAATGTAAGGGGAATGTAAATAAATACCAAACTATTTTGACAAAACCTAAAATCTTGGGATGGGGAAAGGACAAAATAAATATCTTTAAAGACCTTTTTCTGGGAGTGGTGATGGCACTGCTTTACAAATGGCTAGAAAAGGTGAAGAATGTACAAATATTCTAAAGGAGTCTTGAAGAAGGGGTAATTAGGTAGGACATGGAGTGTCTTGGCAGAGGACACAGTGATTATTGATATGAGAAATATGAGGCAGCTTCAACAACAATGGTTACATTCACACAATGGAATATTATGCAGTTATTTAAAAATTTAAATTAAATTATAACTGTTGACTTGGAGGAGATTTTCATGAGTACTGTTGTGTTAAAAAAGAACTGCTGTATGTATATAAAAAAATATCTCACTGTTGTAAAATAAGTAATCGGGGGATGAAACCACTCCTACATATGTACAAGCATACTTAAAAGTATTTGTGGAGAAATAGAATTAAAAGATAATACAAAATTTTTTGTGAACTTTTTGAAGGCCCCTCATATTTTATATGTGTAAAATTGTATGATCCCTCCCAAAATATAGAGGATACATAGGTATAAGTTTATGCAGGTTACCTGGAGTGTGGCGGGTATTAGAAGGTGGCAACAGGGAGAAATGTGAGTCAAGTAAAAAAAAAGACAAAAAAAAAAAAAAAAAAAAAATGCCCACACTAAAATAAAGACAGTGCTGCTCCTCTTCCTTCCAAATAGTATTCTTTCTTAAGAAAGTTTGGGAGATGTTAGATTACACTAAGTCAAATAGGTTTACTTACTGCAGGCCTTTGCAGAACCTTTGCAACATTAAATATTTGCTGTGAGTCTTTAAGATAAGAATACATTATATAGAACACATTTTTGTGACATACTTATTAACCACTGTCAAAAGAGCATTTTGCAGAACAGTTTGGGGAAATGCTGCTTTAGTTATTTTTAATGTGAATGTGTTGATACTTCCTTCTGGTAGATATATTACTATGTTCTGGTTCTGTGTGTTTACTAAAAACATAATTAAAGTAACGTGTCTCATTGCTTACCATTATTTAGCACCCCAAATTGTTGGAAATGATTATGTAGGCATTTCACATTCTTCTCATGCATATTCTATTGATTTGGTGAATGCTGGGCATTGCCATCTTGTTAACTCCTGTGTCAAATATTGCTTGCACATTCTTGTTGCCAGTAGATTTTTGAGATTTAAATTTACCTTTTCCCTCCTCCACACCCCCCACCACAAGTTTTAAGGATCGCCATGGCTCTATATTTAGTGGACTATATATACATTTTTAGACACTGAACTGCACTTTTCCTTTCCTTAGCTCAAGCTCAAACAAGCTGACAGTTTAATCCAGACACTGTGTAATCCTTTGAAATCCAAGTTTGGACACTGTTGAAAGAAGGAAATACATGTTTTCTATCATCTCAGTCTAAAGAATTGAAAAAGAAAATCTTGAACTACAAGTACTTTCAGTCTTTTGCTGAATACTGTCAGGTTAGGAAAGGTGCACAAGTATTTTGATAACTGACTTAGATATTTTCAAGGACTTAAAAGATAAGATTGAGAGATTGCTCATTTAATAGACATTGATTGACATAGTTTGACCAGCTAGCTGGTAGTGACAACTTTTGTGAATGGTGTTTTCTTTTTTACAATATTTCAGACTCTGAATGCAAGTTCCAAGTAATGTGAAATCATAGAATCTCAAGAAATAATTTGTGTTAGTCAGGATGAGCCAGGGTATGCTGCAAGAAAAAATGACCCCCAAATCTTAGTGACTTAAGTTCATGCCTCACTCACACCAGAACCTTTTTCTGAAACCCAGGCTGTGGGAACTACCACTACCTAAAATATTACAGAATGCTGTGGCAAAGGGAAAAAGTGATTATCAAGGCTCTCAAAGCTTTCATTCTGCCCAGAAGTGAAGTGTTTTGCTTTTGCTCTAAAGCAAATCACATGGCCACACCTAACTTCAAATGGATGAACTGGAATCAGCCTATGCTCAGAAGGAGAGCTGTAATATTATTACTATCATAATAGTATTATAAAGAACCCTAAAGCCTACCACACAGTTTCCCAAAAGGCCATCCAGGTTAAACCAAGACAAAATTTTATCTTTGCTATGGCTAATTTGTATACTCACATACACTCATCAAGTGACGTTATATATGTATATTACTCTCATTGTCAGAATTATTTACCTATGAGAAGAGTCCTAAATTTAAGTAACCAGTCCAACACATAATTGTATGAAGGTACTTCAAAAAGAACATGGAAATATTTGCATTATTGTTTACAAGCTTTTTGAAATACCCTTGTGTTATTTGTTTGGGCTGAATACTCTGCACGTTCTTACCAGGATGCGTGTGCATTTGTGTGTGTGCATGCATGTGTGTGTGATTTTCTCAATTAAATACATTTTAGGTAATATTTTTTGTTTAATGCAAATGGTGCATATTAAAGAAAGGGAAAGAGGAAGACCTAGTCTTCAAATACCTTTTGACTATTTTTAAAATAGCATCCCAAGAGCTGTGGTAATGACCAAATGATTGCAGATAGGAAGGTAGAATGAAAGAAAGGGTAAGTAAAGAATACTTGGAACATACTTCTAGTCTTCACAAGTCAGAATTTCTATGTATGAAAGATGATTTGATCCAAGATGAATTTAGCTCTATTTTATTTTTATTCCATTAGAGTGCAGCATTCAGGGGAAGTTGAGGATTAATTGAGTGGGGGACATGGGTAATAATCACAATTCGTGGCAGTGGGCATGCTGATAGTATTGATCTGATCATCACGTTTTGGGCACAGGTGGTGACGGTCAGCTTTGTACTCCATGAATATGAATAACCAATAAAAAACTCAAATTATATGCTGCTTGTAAATAACATTAGCAATGTTATAACATTAAACATTTTAAACAGTACCATGCTGGAATATGGATATGAGTGAACATCTTTCATAAACCAAGTTTTAATAAGTTTTAACTTATTAAAAGAAGAAAAGTAGTCTCAAAAATATGTCAAGGGTACAGCATTTTAAATTATCACAATGTAAAGCTTAATTCTTCTCAAAATATATTTTTGGAGAATCTCAAATATCACTATGAAGGGCACTTGGAGAATAATTTTCTTTTGGGACAGTCCTATTGCCTCCTCCCTCTAGATGGAGTCTGACAGAGCTGGAAATTGCCTTTGCAACCTTCTCAGGCTTTTGCTCAGAAAACACCTGGTAACTTCTTTTCAAGTCATTATTACCAGGTAAAATGCTCACTCTCAGCCTCCTCAATGACCTTGAAATGGAAAAATAGAATTTCTTTAATTAAGCATCTACAATATAGGAGCATTTTTGAAACCAAAGATAATTTGAGGTTGTTTTTGTTTTGGAAATTACAGTGATAGGAAAAAGGCACTTCTGGACAATTAAGAAAATTTTAATGTCTATTAAGAAGAGGAGGTTACCAAAGTTGCTAAGGGCAAAATAGTGATGCTGAATGTGGAGTGCATGATTTTTAAGTAAAAAATTTGGCCTCCTCAGTTTCAGCTCCCCTGCTTCTAGATAGTAGATGTTATTGGTTTCATGCTACCTATTGATGAGAATAAGGATTGAGGTATTTGCTCTGTTTCTATACCCTGAAGTTCCGTTCCTTAGCCTGCTGTGATCCTAAACTGATCCCAGCCATAAGTGTCTCCAAACATCCTGACCAGCTTCTCTAATATTCATTTCAAGAGTTCTGTGGTTTTTCCTCTTTCTGTGGTGCTAGTGATCACCAAATTCTTTGCATTCTGTTTTAGTCAGTTATGTACTGCTACAACAGAATACCGTAGACTGTGTAGTTTATAATGAGCAGAAATTTGTTGGCTTATGGTTCTGGAGGCTGGGAATATAATACTGAGGGGCCAGTATCTGACGAGGGACTTCTTGTTGCAGCATCCCATGGTAGAAGAGGAGAGGGAGAGAGAGAGCCAGAGAAAAGGGGATTGAACTCACCCTTTAATAGCAAACCTACTCCTTAGATAATGGCATTAATTCATTCATGATATCAGAGCCCTCATGGCATAATCACCTCTCATTAGGCCACACCTCTCAACACTGTTGCATTGGGGATTAAGTTTCCAACACATGCTTTTTGGGGGACACATTCAAACCATAGTACACTCCTATTTTGCAATACTATGCCTACTACTTAAATAATCTTATTTTATTTTATGTACAATCCAATCCAACGAAATGAGTATTTGTCTCCATTTTAAAAGTGAGAAAATAGAATCAGAGAGATTTAATGACTTGTGTAAGAAGAGTTAATATTTGAACCAAAGTCTCTTTTCTTTTCAAGCCTGTGGTTTTTTACTATACCATGTTGCCTCCCTAAAAGCAGAGAAACATGCTATAACTCTAATCAGTACATGAGAAAAGTTTTATTAATTTTCATAATACCTAACATAGCAAGGATGCCATCTATTTATCATATAGAAAAAGCAAGGTTCAGAGATGGTACCATTATTGCCATGTTAGCAAGAGAAGCTGTATTGTTATATGCAAAAGAAGTAGATAATCCACCTTTAAAAAGTATGCTGTTTCAATACTTCAATAATTGGTTATTAATATCATGTTTTGGACAAGTATTCACTAAAACTCATTAGTTTTCGTGGTCTAAATGCATATACTGATAATCATTTCAAAAGATTTTTATTTGTCTGTTTGGTATTACTAAGCATACTTCTTTTCCAAGAGCCTAAAATTGCACTGAAGAGTGTAATTAATGGAATTAAGAAAATGCACTCAATAATTCAAAACTTATTGATACTATGTCATCTGGGATGGTGGCATTAAATATAGCCTTGATTATATTCTTTTTTCTTTTCGGTTGAACAGTAAAAAACACAAGACATTCTTGTTATTGTACTTTTTAAACATTTTGGTGAAATATAGCAGTTCAGATAATGAAAATGGAACACTTCATTACAATGAGATTAGTTTTTCTGTCTTAACATCTTTTCCTCCTGTGGTTTGGAATGAACAGAACTGAATTGTCAAATGGATATGTTTAAAGTCTTTACACTGACAAACGACCCCACCTATATAACACCGAGGATTCCCCTGCTCACACCCCTCATTCGTTTATACCCTCTCACCTCAGTAAATAGCCACATTCTGACTAATCAGCTGAATACACTCTGTGATCAATTTACCCAGTGCAGAGAGCTGTTGGTTTTCTGATTCTGAAGCATATACCTCTGATGCCAATTTTTGCAGCAAGTGTTGTGTCTTAGTCCATTTTGGCTGCTATAACAAAACACTGTAAACTGGGTGGCTTAAAAACAACAGATTTGTTTTTTCTTCTCACAGCTCTGGAGACTGAAAAGTCCAAGATCAAGGCCCCACCAGATTCCATGTCTGGCGAGGGCTCATTTTATAGGTGTCATTCTCTTGCTGCATCCTGTAGTGGTGGAATGGAAGAGGGATCTCTTTGGGGCCTCTATTATAAGGGCACTAATCCCATGCATGAGGGCTCTACCCTCATGATCTAAGCATCTCCCAAAGGCTCTGCCTCTTAATACTATCATATTAGGGGTTAGGTTTCAACATATAAATTTTGGGGAACACAAACATTCAGATAACAGTATGTAGTTTCAGAGGCAGAACTGCCAGCAAGTTGATGAGTACAGCTTACACTCAAAGCAACTATGGAGCTGATGCCAGTTGAGTGTTTTGCATCCCTTATTTTTCACTTGTCTTTTCTCTTAGAGGATGTTAATGGCTGTATCCTTTCTGTACTCTTCATGTGTAACTACTTTGTGTTCATCTGGCAACATCAGCTTTACTCAGGATAAATCTGGGGGACTGGATGGTACTTCTAGGCGTCATGAAGACATAACCTCAATGAAATATGGGAACACAGGCCAATAGGGGAAGGCATAGGTCTATAAGTAAGAAATTCTTAAGGCTGCAATTATTAGAAACTATTTATGGTATCTTAAACAAATAGCAGTTAGTTTTTTTCACAAAATATGAAGCCTGGAGGTAGGCAAATACATCAGTGTCAGGGTATTAGGAGGCCTCTCTCAAGTTTCTTGACCTTCCCTCATGGTCATAAAATGGCTCTCATAGCCCTAGGCATTGATTCTGCACTCAAAAATAAGTGTGGAGGTAGTGGCAGTGTCAGCTTTATTTCCACCCAGGAATGTGTCACGAGTCACATAGGTAACCTTAGTTCTAAGGGGTTAAAACCTGCAAAGAAAGCAGGTTTTAACTTTTTTAGCCTCTATGATGAAGGTGGAGAGTTAGGAGAGAATGATGGGGTTGCCCAAATGCATGAACCTATACAATGTTTTAATGCCCTTGCTCCATCTGAGGACTTTTTTGCTTCCCCAAGGTGTAACTCCAGGAACAAATTTTCAGCTTCCCTGCAGTTATGTCTTAGTCATGTGACCTAGACACACTTATGTGACTTTGATTTTGAGATGAGGAACTGTAAGAAGATGACATCATATGAAATTCATTTTGCTGGAAAGGGTTGAGGAAGGAGTGTCTGACTTTGGGGGCATTGGTGAATGCAAAGCTTTGTTTCTGGCTCAAAAGTGGCATTGGTACAGGTGCAGTGGATGCAGTGGTGCTCATTGGAGCAGCAGCAGTGACCATGGTTTTCTCATCAGTCTAGCTATGCGTCCTGGCCTTAGGCATTGTTCCTGGAAGTTTAACCTATAGTCCAGTTCTCCAGACCTCCCAACTATTCTGTGAGTCATTCAGTATTCTTCGATTGAGTTCATTTTATTCTTAAGCAACCAGAATCATGTCTGCTGCTTGCAACTAAAATCCCAGCTGGTACAGTGAGCAAAAGTAAGGCTGCAATGGGGGAAGTCATACTTGAAAGGGGTGATAAGACTAGATAGTCGTGAAAAAGTCTGCCAAACAAAGAAGAGGAAAAGACATCCCATGCTTAGGGGACCACAGGAACAAATAGGTGGAGGTAGACCTGAGCTTGACATTTTTGAAGAGCAAAAAGTATAATGGTTGGGCTAGAACATGGGCTTTATGTAGAAGAGCACTGGAAGATACCATGGGGCAATAACCAGTCATGAATGCTCATTGAAAAGCTTTAACACTTAACCTAGAATGTGTAATTGTTTTTGAGAAAGTCTAATCTGGTAACAGCATACAAGATAAGTTAGAAAAGAAAAGCTATAGTCAAGGAAGCACACTCTTGTAATAATCCAGGTGTGACATATTAGGTCTAAACTAAAATGTTTACAGCAGATCCTGAAAAGGAAAACAACAGATGTGGAGAACAATTAAGTGTTAAAAGCATAGTGCAAATCCCAAGAAGAGATTCTGATTGCTCAGTGTAGTTGAAAGGACCACTTCATAGAGAAGATAAAATAGCTGACCTGCAAATGACCTGTGATTTTTGAATAAGTAAATTGACAGAAAAAGAGGTAATTCCCCAAATAGCAGAAATAATATGGGTAAAATCATGAAGGAAGGACTGAGTATGTCTAATACAGAGGCCAGAGAAGCTTCTGTTATTACTAGAACTGGAGACTTATTTGAGGGAGCAAAGGGAAATATGTTTGAAAACAAAAAACATTATGGGAAATATGAAACATGGATAGAAATTGGGCTTTGTTATAGTACATGCCTATATCTTGGAGGGGTTTTTGAAAAAGTAAAGGCATAGGTGTCTTGAATTGAGAAATTTCATTAGTATGTGAAATGACTTGATTAGAAGTCACATACAGGACTACAGAGACCACAGTAAGTGTGGCCAACCAGGTGGCTCCTTCATTAACCCAGGTGTGCATTAAAAGAGCAAAGATAACTGTGATCACACTTGGGAAGGAAATGCAGAAGAAATGGCAGGAATGGTTGACAATTGGGAGAAAGAAGATTAATTTAAGGAAATGTCAGAGATCACCATTGTTATGGTTTGAATGTGTCCCCCAAAGTTCATGTGCTAGAAACTTAATCCCCAATGCAACAGTGTTGAGAGATGGGACCTTTAAGAGATGATTAGGTCATGAGGGCTCTGCCCACACAAATGGATTAATGCCCTTATTGAAGGACTGGGTTTGTTATCACAGGAGTGGGTTTGTTATTGAGATAGTGGGGTCCTTATAGAGGACGAACTTGCCCCCTCCTGCCATGTGGTGCTTCCGCGTTATTATGATGCAACAGAAGGCTCTGACCAAATGCGGCCCCTAGATCTTGGACTTCCAAGCCATGAGTAGAATAAATTCCCATTCATTATAAATTACCCAGTCTGTGGCATTGTGTTACAGCAGCACAAAATGGACTAAGGCAACTACAAAGTCTTTTGCCTGGCAGAGATGTAGGCATCTGGAAAGAGAGGTGCTCTGTGAGGAATTATATATGTTCATCAAAGTCTAACAAAATTGGTCCAAGTCCCAGCTCTGCCACTTACTAGCCATGCCTTCATTTTATAAGGAATGCCAGATACAGGTATAGTTTAGTAGAGATAAGAAATGGATCACTTTTTCAATGAATCTATATCCCATTCGGAATCAAGTCTCATGCCACAGTCAGTCTTTCCTGCATCATCAGTCTTACACTTTTTAACCATGCACCATCAACCCCAATACACACACTGACACTTCAGCCATATCAAACTACTTACAGGACCCAGATTTGCCACATTTTCTCATGTCTCTCTCCCTTTTTTCATGTTCACTTTATTTGTAACATACTTTCTCCCCATCCTTGCTGAGATATCTTTTCTTCTTTCAACTTAGTCATCATCTCTTTTGGAAAAAGCCTTATTCGGCCTCATCTCTCTTATTGTAATCTACCTTTATATCAATGCTAGCCTTTGCTACAGTGTATTATAATCATTTTTTACATGTCTGACTTCTTCATTAGACTGAGGTAACTGAGGGCACAGACATTGTCTCATTTGTCTTTGTTTTTAAATTGCCTACCACAATACCAGCACATAGTAGGATTACAATAAATGTGGAATGAATAAACGATCACTTTACAAGCCTGAGCTTGGTTTGTCATGATAAGGAACAGGACCACCTTGCTCATAATGTGTAGTACCTTTTACGCATTGTTCCTTGATAGACACCATTCCTTGCTCCTTATCTATAAGCTTAAGTCAAGGTGTGAAAGTTGCTTCTACAGCTGTGCCAACAGCTGGCAGCACAACTGCTGTGGCCTCTAAAGGATGCATTATTGTCCACAATGAAGAATATTTTTCCTTGGTGCCTAGTGAGTATGGGTTGCTTCTATTCTAACACATAAAAAAAAAAGGTAAAAATCAATTTGTTAATAGAACAATAAGGCATTACCCTAGGTGTTCAAAATGTAATGATTTTAGAAAGGCTTTGCTACAAAGTTACAATTTCTTTTCAAAATAAAGAGGAGGCTGATAATATCTAAAATATATAAGGAATTCAAATGGCTCAATAGCAAGAAATCAACCTGATTAAAAAATGGGCAAAGGACCTGAATAGACATTTCTTAAAAGAAGACATACAAATGGCCAACAGGTGGCCAACAGGTGTATGAAAAGGTGCTCAACATTACTAGTCATCAAAGAAATGCAAATAAAAACCATAATGAGGTATTACCTCACACCTGTTAGGATGGTCATTATTTACAAAAACCAGCCAAACAAAAAATCCCCCAGAAAACCAAAATAGCAAGTGTTGGCGAGGATGTGGAGAAGAATTCTTGGTAGGAATATGAATTGGTGCCCTACCCTGGGAAACAGTATATAGGTTTCTCAAAACAATTAAAAATAAAACTACCATATGATCCAGCAATTCCAATTCTGGATATATATCCAAAAGAATTGAAATCAGTATATCAAAGAGATGTCTGCACTTCCATGTTCATTGCTGCACTATTCACAATAGCCAAGATGTGGAGTCAAACTAAGTGTCCACTAATGGATGAATGGATAAGGAAAATATGTCATATACATGTAATGAAATACTATTCAACCTTAGAAAAGAAAGAAATCCTGTCATTTGCAACAACATGGATGAACTGGAGGACATGATGCTAAGTGAAATAAACTAGACACAGAAAGACAAATACATTATACCACTCATAAGAAAAATCTAAAATAGTCATATTCATAGAAGCAGAGAGTGGGATGGTGGTTGTCAGGGGCTGAGAAAAGGGGGAAATGGGGAGGTATTAGTCAAAGGTCACAAAGTTTGAGCTATTCAAGATGAATAAGTTCTAGAGATCTACTATACAGTATAGTGCATATAGTTAAAAATACTGTATTGTACACTTAAAAATTTGCTAAGTGTCATCATAAAAACAAATGAATAATAATAAATAAAGAGGGTAAGGGGAAACTTTTGGAGGGGACAGATATGTTTATGACATAGATTGTTGTGATGATTTCATGAGTGTATATTTATATCCAAAGTCATCAAGTTGTATACATTAATTATTTACAGGTTTTTCTATGTCAATCATACTTCAATACAGTGGTTAAAAATTTTATAAGCACAGGTAAATAAATTCTGTGGAATTGGCAAGGAAAAAAATACGGAGTAGTAGAGGTACCCTGGATAAGATCCAGGAACAGAATAAGGACTTTAAATTGAAAACCAGGTAAAATCTGAATAAAGTTAGGTCAATGTTGGCTTCTTCGTTTTGACAAATGTTCCTTCACATTGTAAGATGTTAACAGTAGAGGACACTGGATAAGGAGTGTGTGGGAAGTCTGTAATATCTTTGCAACTTTTCTGTAAATATAAATGTATTATTCCAGAACAATACTTATTAAAAAAAATAGAGGAGAAGTTGCAGAGCAGTGTAAACGTACTCAATGCCACTGAACTGCACTTAAAAATGGTTGTAATGGTAAATTTTATGTACTGATAGAGTTTAGATGTCATTTCCCCCAAAAACTCATGTGGAATCTGATCCCCAATGTGGCAGTGTTGGAAGCTGTTTGAGTCATGGGAGCAGACCCCTCATGAATAGACTAATGCTTTCCCTGGGGGAGGCAGGTAGTGAGTGAGTTCTCCCTTTGTTGGTGCCTGTGAGAGCAGG
Source organism: Cynocephalus volans (assembly GCF_027409185.1). NCBI lineage: Eukaryota > Metazoa > Chordata > Mammalia > Dermoptera > Cynocephalidae > Cynocephalus > Cynocephalus volans. The sequence continues at coordinate 160,625,680 of NC_084478.1, read as the reverse complement.
TTGTTTGTAGGAAACTGGCATCTCCCTCCCTCTCTTGCCTCCTCTCACCATGTGATCTGCTTGTACCTGCCAGCTGCCTGCCGCTTTCCACTGTGAGTAGAAACAGCCTGAGGCTCACACCAGATGCAGCTGTTTCAGAATCGTGAGCCAAATAAACCTCTGTTCATTCTAAATTACCCAGTTTCAGGTATTCCGTTACAGCAGCACAAAATGAACTGATACATGTACATTCTACTACAATGAAAAAACAGAGAGAGGATTAGGTATGCGGGGGGAGAGCCATGGTAAGGGGAATGAGATATCAGTTTTGAAGCATTCTTTGCACTTTGCAGTATTCCAGGCATTGTACTAGAAATAAAAAGGTATTTTTATCTTCACTGCTACTGATAAGTCCACCCAGGTTCCATGAGTTTAGGTAATTATCATATCTGCACCCAGTTTTCCAGGCCTGCTTTAATCCATGTTTAAGAGAGACACCTTGATGTGTATATATTTCAGAGTGGTCTACGTGCATGCAGTGATCAGCCAAATCTGAGAACCACCGCTCTAAGGCTTTTATATCCACTGCCTTTAAGAGACTATTACTCCTGTCTTGGAGATGAAAGCAGGCAGTGTAGGACCTTGTTTAATGTGGAGTTTGAGAAATGGACAGATTGTTACAGCCCAAGATCAAAGCATTGAATGCTGAAGTGAGGCTAGCAGAGCAAGGTAGAAGGGGAAATGTCATAGAATTGGGTCAAATATCATACTCCTTATAAAACTCTAATTAGAGAAGGGTAATTTTCCCTGAAAATTCTTGGTTGTATATTACAGACTAAACTCAGCTCCATAATATTAATTGGAATATTTGGCCACTTGCCTTCTATCTCTAGTTGTCATCGACTGCAGAGACTTCTGGTCACCAGGGAATTTTCAGATAAAGAGGCAATTAGAGGCTGGCAGAGGGAATAGATTAAGGCAGTACATTCAGAAGTTCAGAAAATAAGCAAACAGTTAAAGAAACAATTATGATTCCTATTTCACTGAGAAAATCGAAGCAGTTAGAAAAGACTGTCACAGACTTCCAGCACTGTATCTCCTCACCTACCTCTATCTGTACCCGTTTACACTGCCTGTTCTGCTGTTAACTATGGATGAACTGTGCTCCTATCTAAAGGCCAGCCTGTCCACTTTCTGCATTAGATCCCAAACACTCTCACCTACTAACATGAGGATATTGCTGTAGCATCATGACTTTTATGACTACATGTTTCACTTCAGAAGACAACTATGCTGCTACTTCCCCCATCCATTAAAATAACTAAACGAAATAATAGCACCCAAACCCAAAAACACCTCTCTTGACCTCTCGAACATACTTCTTGCTTGGCCATCTACCACCAAATTCTCTGTCCTGCTTCACTGAAAAGCTCTGTAAGAGAGTTTTCTTTACAGCCTGTCTTGAATTCCTCTCCTATCATTCTCTCTTGAATCCAGGCTCTTGGTTCTGCTGTTCACGAAAGGTGCTCTTGGTCAAGGTCATCAATGAACTCCTCATTGCTAAATCCAATGACCAATCCTCATTTCCTAACTCACTAGACTGACTTAGCAGTGTTTGCCACAGCTGATTACTCCTTCCTCTCAGGAACACTTTCTTCACTTGGCTTCCAGGGCCAAGGTTTCCTTCTCCCTCACTGGCTGCTCCTGCTCAGTCTCCTGATTCCTCCTCATCCTCCTGACTTCTAATATTTGGGAAGCACCAGGCTCAGTCTTGGACCTTTTCTACTGTTATTTACACTCACTCCACTGGAGATCTCTTTCAGTGTCTTAGTTTAAAATTCCATCTATGTGTTGATGGTTCCCAAATTTATATTGCTAGCCTGGAGCCCTCATCTGAACTCCATCTTTCTATATCCAACTGCCTCCTTGACATCTCCACTTGTATATCTAATGTGTCTAACCATATTGTTGATCTACTCCCCCAAAAAATCCCCCCTCAGCAGTATTCCCATCTCAGTTAATGGCAAGTCCATCCTTCTGGTTTCTCAGGCCAAAATCCTAGAGTGATTTTTATTTCATTTTTAAAATAATTTATTGAAACATAATTGGTCATACATATAATGTTGAATATCAATATCTGTGTGCAATATGTGATGCTCAAATAAGGATAATTAGTATATTCAATATTAAACAATGTAATCATTTTTTGTAGTCCTGCACCAATTTCTTGCTACCCTCCCTCCCCCTTTCCCACTTCTGGTGGCCTCAGTTCTGTTCTCTCCTTAGAATAATTTTTGATTACTCTCTTTTTCTCACACCCCATGTACTATCTTTTACAAGCCTTTCTAACTAGTCTTCACCTTCTCCAATCTAACTTCCACACTGTTGCAGAGTAAAGTTTCAGAAAATGTCAATTTCTTCACAGTATTTTGCTGTTGAAGATAACATCTAAACTCTTTAGCATGCCATTCAGTGGTCCACATGACCTGCCCCCTCCTGCCTCTCACTTCACTCTTCCCCCCCCCCTACAAAGCCTATGCTCCAGCTCTATTGCTGTGCTTGCAATGACCTTAAACCACAGGTACCTCAGAAAACATGGTTTTCAGACTTTCCCTTCTCCCTGAAATAACCTGCCCCTCACCCCAAGATAGTTATTTTCTGAGTCCCTGAATATGTAATTGGAATAGATACATCTGGTAGTTGGCAGAACCCTCACATTAGTTCCTTGGCCTCTGAAGTAAGAATATAAAACCAAGAGACTAACTTTGCAGTAAAGGAGGTGCAGCAGTGGACACATGATCATGAAAGCAGCTGGGCCTACTATACTTCACATGACCAAGAAGCTACCAGCCTGAGAAAGATGAAATGACCAGTTAAAGACACTACTGAGGTGCCGGCTCAGAAATGATACCCTGCTGTGGTAAGGCATAATCCCCAAGCACACAGAATACACTCTAAACTAAGGGCCATTATATTGTGCTATGTACCCAATAGTTTGAATGCATGAGTCCAGGAAACAAGTGATATAAGCAGGAGTGGCCCTCTCTCACCCTGATTCCTTGTGACCCACTTTCAGAATTTCTCCTTCCTTTTTCCATAGCTCCGGGTCCTGCAGGTTTAGCTGAATTAGTTCCCAGAGGGAAAATGCTTCCACCAGAAGACAGAGCAAAGGGCTCGTCAAATATTAGGCTGTGGCTTCCACCCTCTCATTTGAGGCTCAGTGTGCCAAAAGATAGGTAACATTACTCTAATGATGGGTCTTTGATAATGAGAATTATGTACCAGGTCTAATAGATACATTTAATTTTTAAACAGACTGATCTGCATGCAGTACTTTCTATGTATGCCTACACTTTTCAAGTGTGCAATATGCCGATTTACTCTCCAAACAGTGGTGAAGCAATGTCATTAGATTTTATGATGTTTTACTTCCCTTTTATGAAGAATGTTTTCACAGTGGACATACTTAGGAACTTATAAACGTATCCAAATTCTCAATTTTAGCTTTTAGTTTGTGATACTGTACTGCCTGACACACTGTTAGTATGTTCCATTTGATGACACAGAATTTCTTTGTGGGCAGATCTTTCATGTGGGCAGTGCTGTTCTGTTGGCATCATATTTAATGACTGTAACAGCATCTCCATGGCAAAAAATTCAAATTGGTGCCATGAGAACAATGCCACATATTGATGGACTGACTATATCACAGTTATGCTGATTGGTTTGGTATTGTGTGACATGGCATATTTCTAAGGATTTGAACAAATGAAGAAAATCCAAAAGATGTTTAGTTGCAATAAGAAACTAGCAAAGGGATATCTTTTCAATGTAAGAGCCCAGTAATGGCCATTTCCAGAAGATCTGCTAGATTCAGTATCAGGCCACCTGGATTCTAGTCATTAAAAAGATAAACTGAGGCAAGTCCTTTAATTTGCTGTGACCTAATAATAATGTGTGACCATATGTTGAAAACCTCCTAAGGTCTCATTTTATACCCCCAAACAGCTCTTTGAGGATAGCCATTATTATAACTTGCTCAAGGTCACAAAAAACCAGGATTTAAACCCAGGTCTGACTCTGAAGTCTGTGCTTTTTTTACTACAATATTCTGCTTTCTCATTTGTTATCCAAAATACAGCAACAATAAGCCATGCCCTGCCTATTTTACAACTCTGTGTGTATGCATGTGTGAGTGTATTACAGAGATGGAGAGACAGAGAGAAACAGAGAGGCACAGAGACAGAGATAAAGAGAAAATGAAATGAAGAGATAACTGTGGAAAAATTTGTGTAAATTTCAAAGTGCTGTCCAGGGGTCATGTTACTGACGAACTCAGAGAGCTGTTGATGATTTGTATGCTTCAGTTATACCACCAGGCACTTTGTTATGTGATCTATGCCTTTTTGAAGGGAGCTTCTCCTCTTGAAAGGAAAAATGATACATGAGAGGAGCAATAAAGAGCTATCCATGAGGTGTGGCAAGTCAAGGCGTTTATCTGAAGGTCTCACATCTTGTAACAATGACTGGAGGCTACGGAGAGGTGTTAGGAAAGGTATAAGAAAGAGATGGGAGGTCAAAAGGACATAAACCCAGCTCCTTTGGTTTAAAAAGTGTCCTGCGTTTTATTTAGTCATAAACACCTTGACTAAGACCTCCAAGGTTCTGGGGTAGGTCTGGCCTTTAGGGGTCCTTTGAGGTCATTATTATCACCATATCATAGATAGGGAAAGTTAAGTTTGGTGACAATAAATATCTTGCCCCCAAACACATGCTAAAGTAGCATTGCCAGGCTATGGACCCTGGTCTGTGTGATTTCAAAGCCTCCCTTCTAAACACTAGCTTTAATTGCAGGATTGTGTGCCATTGAGCACAGAGTGGGCCCAAGAGGAAGGAAGAAGCTCATTGCGTAACTGTGTGTTGAAGCATTTAGATGTAGAACTGGGGTTTGCTTTTGCTCCCTTGACATTCTCATGTTTTTGACGTATGCATCTTGTTCGTCTTAGGAAATAACGTCCCTCCTTGTTTTTTTTTTTGTGGAAAAAAATCAAGTTTAAATACTGACACTCGTCAGGCTGGGTAAAATGAAGGCTTCTGTTCAACAAACATACATTAACCACCTACTGCCTGTCAGGCACTGTGGTATATATTGGGATCATAAAGATAAGAAAATTATTGAAATATAACATTCTTATAATAATAGAATGTACTAAGTACTGTAAGAACACAGCCAACCAAGTGACTACCTTGAATGCATTTTATTTAAATTTAAGTCTAATACAATTTGTTCATGTTCTATCTTTAAACATCCATGCTGCCATATAGTTCTGGTGCTTTCCATTTAACCAAAACACTTACTTGTTCAACATCTTTTTTTGCATGTGTATAGAAATAAAAGAATAATCAACTATTTCTGGTATTTCAAAATCTTAATGAATGCTGTACAGTTTACTATAATAAGGCTGATCTATCTGACTAAAATGTCAAATACTTCTGCTTTTGGGCTGGTTTACGTCAAATTGGTATCAGAGAAAGAACAACTGATTGGTTCTTGATGATATCATAGGAATTTCTGGGCAGGTGATTGTTGCGCCAGTCATAGATACCAGAGCCCCACGTGAGGATGTCACAGTACTCAAATTAAACATGCTCAGTGTGTGACTAATTTTGGACTTGAGCACAGATTGATGGCCACATTTAAATGATTGGTATCAGTGAGCAGTCTTAAGTTTCTGCAGGCTTGCTTGACTTTACAGCTTATCACAAACATGACAGTGATTTATGTAATTTCATAATATTATCATAAAACCTTCATAATTATGGATTGTTGGTTAAAATCTGAATCAACAGTGAAACTAGAAAATAGTAATAATACAGATGGCATGAATTAATTATGACTTACTCAATGCAGTTTAATAGAAAAAATAGTTCCAATTCAGGGCCTAGGGAGGAAGTGAACATTAGAAAAGGTGGTTTGAAGGCTGGAAATCAAGGGATTGGTTCATTTGTGGTCCCCAATTTTCCTTTTTCTTCTGTTTGTCTCACTATTTTTTTTCTTTTTACTCACTCTAGACTTCATTTCTGAAGCTTTATATGCAATACGGAAAATCAATTGATTCCTTTTCTCCTGGATTGTTACTGTAGTGTATGTTTATGTGAATTAAATAAATGTTTCTTTCTTCATCATCAAAAAATAGGTATGCAGACAAAATACTTTGAAGAGTGATTGGTATATTCTTCTCCACAGAAACCAGTGTGAAAATCTAATGGCTATATTAATAAATGTGTTTTATTGTGTTATTGTGTTATTCAAAAGTACCATAGACAAATTAATTCTTATTGCTTGCTGGGTATCTGATTCCCATATGTATTTTTTAAAAGGTCTTAGACCTGACGGAATTTTCTGACAGACCTAATATCAAATGTTCTTATGTGTAATGTTTTAGCATTGACTATTTGTCTACATTTATTATTTGATTTCTTTGTACGATGCCAAATATATCATCCAGTCATGGTTATTTGTGCTGGCTTTGCCACATATCCTCTTTTGTATTTTGTTTATAATTGATACATAATAATTTTACATGTTTATAGGGTAGAGCATGATGCTTTAATACATGTATTTATTATATAATGATCAAATCAGGTAGTTAGCATATGTATTGCCTAAACGTTTATCATTTCTTTGTGGTGATAACATTCAAGATCCTCTTTACTAACTATCTTGAAATACAGCACAATATTATTAGCTATAGGTACCCTACTATGTAATAAAACACCAGAACTTATTCTTCCTGTCTAACTATAACTTTGTACCTATTGACCAACCTTTCTCCATCACCTGGCCAGCCTCTGGTAACCTTTATTGTACTTCCAACTTCTATGAGCATAACTTTTTAAGATTCCATATATGAGTGAGATTATGCAGTTTTTGTCTTTCTGTGACTGGCTCATTTCACTTAAAATAATGTTCTCTAGGTTCATCCATGTTGTCACAAATGACAGGATTTCATTCCTTTTTATAGCTGAATAGTATTCCATTGTGTATATAAAACATTTTCTTTATCCATTCATCCCTTGATTGACATTTAGGATGATTCCATCTTTTGGCTGTTGTAAATAGTGCTGCAATAAACGCGGGAGTGCAGATATCTCTTTGACATAAACATGGGAGTTCAGATGTCTCATTGACATTTCCTTTAGATATATATCCAGTTGTTGAATTACTGGAAAGGTAGTTCTATATTTAATTTTTTTGAGAAACCTCCAGTGTTTTCCATAATGGCTGTACTGATTTACATTCGCACCAACAGCATATAAGGGTCCCTCTATGGAACCACAAAAGACCACAGACCGCCAAGGCACTCTTGAGCAAAAAGAACAAAGTTGGAGGCTTCATACTACCTGACTTCAAAATATACTATGAAGATATATTAACCAAAACAGCGTGGTGCTGGTATAAAAACAGTCACAGAATAGAAAGCCCAGAACAGAATAGAGAGCCCAGAAATAAATACATACATTTACAGGCAGCAGATTTTTGACAAAGGTGCCTAGAATACACATTAGGGAAAGGACAGTCTCTCCAGTCAATAGTGCTGAAAAAACTAGATATCCACATGCAGAAGATTTAAACTAGACCCCTATTTCTCACCATGTACAAAAAAGAATTCAATATATATTAAAGACGTAAATGTAAGACCTGAAACTATGAAACTACAAGAAGAAAACACAGGGAAAACGATGCATGACATTGTACTAGGCAAGGATTTTTGGAATAAGACTTCAAAAGCACAAGAAACAAAAGTAAAAGTAGACAGTGGACTACACAAAACCAGAAAGCTTCTGCAGAGCAAAGGAAAAAATCAACAGAGTGAAGAGACAACATACAGAATGGGAGAAAATATTGGCAAACCATGCACCCGGCAAGGAGCTAATGTGCAGAATGTATAAGGAACTCAAGTGCAAAAAAACAAATAATCTAATTAAAAAATGGACCAAAGGCCTGAATAGACATTTCTCAAAAAAAGACACACAAACGTACAACAGGTATATAAATAACTGCTCAAAATCACTAATTAGGGAAATGCAAACCAAAAGCATAATGAGGTATCAGTTCACCGCAGTTAGAATGGTTGTTATCAGAAAGACAAAAAAGTAACAAATGGTGAAGATGTGGAGAAAGGGAAACTCTACATATCCTCTTTTTTTTCCCCCAATACAGCCTATTTATTTATTTCAAATATTCATGAGATACAAAGCTGATTGTCCTCCCTCCTGCTTATGATGTGGGGGTCAGATTCATATCAGGGACATACACATTACCAGAAATTGTTTTTGTATCATTTGTCCCCTTCCAATTATCCTCCAACCTCCCTCCCCCTCCCCCTCTCCCCTCCACTCCAATTTGTAGCCCCAGGAATGTTACCTCCCTCTGTTGGATCATGGCACTACTGTGGTCTTTCTTTCCTGCATTCCTTTCTCTCTTAGCTCCTCCATATGAGTGAACACATGTGGTATTTATCCCTCTGTGCTTTGCTTGCTTCACTCAACATAAGTTTCTCCAGGTTGATCCATGTTGTTGCAAATGGGAGTATTTCATTCTTTTTTATAGCAGAGTAGTATTCCATAGTGTATATATACCACAGTTTTCTTATCTATTCATCTATTAATGGACATTTAGGTAGGTTCCTATCTTGACTATTGTAAACAGAGCTGCAATAAACATGGGAGTGTAGGTATCTTTTCGATGTGATGATTTCCGTTCCTCTGGATATATACCCAGAATAGGGATTGCTGGATAACATGGAAGATTTATCTGTAGTTGTTTGAGAAACCTCCTAATTGTTTTCCAAAGTGGTTGTACTAATTTGCAGTCCCACCAACAGTGCAGGAGTATTCCCTTCTCTCCACACCATCGCCAGCATTTGTTATTCACCATCTTTTTGATCATAGCCAGTCTAACTGGAGTGAGGTGGTATCTCAATGTGGTTTTAATTTGCATTTCCCTGATGACTAGTGATGTTGAACATTTTTTCATGTATCTGTTGGCCATTTGTATGTCTTCCTTTGAAAAATGTCTATTCAGCTCCTTTGCCCATTTTTTAATTGGGTCATTTTTTTTTTTTTTTACTGTATAATTGCTTGAGTTCTATGTATATTCTGGATGTCAGTCCCTTGTCGGATGCATACTTGGCAAAAATTTTCTCCCATTCTGTAGGTTGTCTTTTCCCTCTGTTGCTTGTTTCTTTTGCTGTGCAGAAACCTTTTAGTTTGATATAGTCCTATTTGTTTATTTTTTTCTTTTGCTGCGTGTTCTTTTGGGCTCATGTTCATAAAGCCTGTGCCCTGAACTAACTGCTGAAGTGTTTCACCTATATTTTCCCTTAGTAATGTTACAGTTCCGGGTCTTATACGTAGGTCTTTAATCCATTTTGAGTTGATTTTAGTGTATGGTGAGAGATGCATATCTAGTTTCATTCTTATGCATATAGATATCCAGTTTACCCACCACCACTTATTGAAGAGGCAATCTTTTCCCCAATGTAGATTTTTGTTGCCTTTGTCTAATATCAGATGGCTATAAGCATGAGGAGTGATTTCTGGGTTCTTTATTCTACTCCACTGGTCTGAATGTCTATTTTTATGCAAGTACCATGCTGTTTTGGTTACAACGGCTTTGTAGTATAATTTGAAGTAAGGCAGAGTTATACCTCCAGCTTTGTTTTTTTTTATTTTTGTTTTTATTTTTTTCTTTTGCTCAGGATTGCTTTGGCTATTCAGGGTCTTTTGTTTTTCCATATGAAAGGTAAGATTGTTTTTTCCATTTCTGTGAATAATGTCACTGGTATTTTGATGGGCATTGCTTTTGGTAGTATAGACATTTTCACAATGTTAATTCTTCCAATCCAAGAGCATGGAATATATTTCCATCTTTTTGTGTCTTCTTCAATTTCCTTCAGAAGTGGTTTGTAATTCTCATTGTAGAGGTCTTTCACCTCCTTGGTTAAATTGATCCCTAGGTGTCGTATTTTTTTTGGTGACAATTGTAAATGGGCTTACTTTCTTTATTTCTCTTTTTGTTAATTCATTAGTTGAGCATATAAATGCTACTGATTTCTGGGTATTTATTTAGTATCCTGCAACATTACTGAAGTCATTAATCAGTTCTAGGAGTTTCTTGATAGCATCTTTAGGTTTTTCTATATATAGCATCATGTCATCTGCAAATAGGGAAAGTTTTACTTCATCTTTTCCAATCTGGATTCTATTTATTTCTTTCTCTTGCCTGATTGCTCTAGCTAGTACCTTCAGCACTATGTTGAATAGAAGTGGTGAGAGTGGACATCCTTGTCTTGTTCCTGTCCTTAAGGGGAAGGCCTTCAATTTTTCCCCATGCAGAATAATACTGGCGGCGTGCTTATCATAAATGGCTTTTACTGTGTTAAGATATTTTCCTTCTATACCTAATTTGTTGAGAGTCATTATCATGAAGGAATGTTGAATTTTGTCAAATGCTTTTTCAGCATCTTTTGAGATAATCATATGGTCTTTGTCCTTGAGCTTGTTGATGTGATGTATCACATTTATTGACTTTTGTATGTTGAGCCATCCTTGCATCCCTGGGAGGATTCACACTTGATTGTAGTGTATAATTTTTTAAATATTTTGCTGCATTCGAATTGCTAATAATTTGTTCAGAATTTTAGCATCTAGGTTCATCAAGGATATTGGCCTGTAATTTTCTATTTTTGTTGTGTCTTTATCTGTTTTTGGTATCAAAGTTATGTTGGCCTCATAGAATGCGTTTGGGAGAGTAGAGTCTGTTGCAATTGTTTGGAACAGTTTCATGAAAATGGATATTAACTCCTCTTTAAAAGTTTGATAGAATTCAGCTGTAAAGCCATCCAGACCTGGGCTGTTTTCTGTTGGAAGATTGCTAATTACCATTTCAATCTCTTTGCTTGTTATTGGTCTGTTCAGGTTTTCTATCTCTTCTTGGTTCAGTCTTGGTAATTTATATGTTTCTAGAAACTAATCCATATCTTCCAGATTTTCAAATTTGTTGTCATACAGTTTATAATAGTCTCTAATGATTCTTCCTATTTCTATGGTATCAGTTGTAATGTCTCTCTTTTCATTTCTGATTTTTGTTATTTGGGTCTTCTTTTTTTTGTCAATCTAGGTAATGGTGTGTCTATTTTGTTTATCTTCTCAAAAAACCAATTTTTCGTTTTGTTTATCTTTTCTATTGTTTTGGGGGTCTCTATTTCATTTAGTTCTCCCTTTAGGTTCGGATTTTTGTTATTTTTCCAAGTTTTTTGAGGTATAGCATTAGGTCGTTTATCTGGAGTCCTTCCATTTTTTTTGATGTAAGCATTTGCTGCAATAAATTTGCCTCTTAGTACTGCTTTTGCAGTATCCCACAAGATTTGGTGTGATGTATCTTTATTTTCATTAGTTTCTAGAAATTTTGTTATTTCCTGTTTAATTTTATCTTGGACCTATAGGTCATTCAGGAGCCTATTATTTATCTTCCATGTATTTGCATATCTTCCAGCAATTTGCTTATTGTTTAAAGTTTCAGTCCATTGTGGTCTGAAAAGGTTGTTGGAATGATTTCAATTTTTACAAATTTGCTGAGACTAGATTTGTGACCTAATATGTGGTCCATCCTGGAGAATGTACCATGAGCAGATGAGAAGAAAATGTGTTCTTTAGCTGTCGGTTGAAATGTTCTGTATATATCTGCCAAGTCCAGTTGGTCTAGGGTGTACATTAATTCCTGTGTCTCTTTGTTGACTTGTTGCCTGGAAGTCCTGTTCCATACTGAGAGAGTGGTGTTCAGATCACCCACTATTAATGTATTAGGTCCTATCTCCTTCTTTATGTCTAAGAGTGTTAGCTTGATATATCTGGGTGCTCGGGTATTGGGTGCATACATGTTTATGTCTGTTATGTCTTCTAGCTGGATAGTCCCCTTTATCCTTGTATAATGGCCTTCTTTGTCTTTTTTAATGTTTTTTGGTTTAAAGTCTATTTTATCCAATATAAGAATAGCTACTCCTGCTCATTTTTGGTTTCCATTTGCGTGGTATATCTTTTTCCATCCCTTCACTTTTAGTCTATGAGTGTCTTTACAGGTGAGGTGGTCTCTTGAAGACAGCATACACTTGGGTCTAGCTTTTTAATCCAGTCAGTTAGTCTGTGTTTTTTGAATGGGGAGTTTAGTCCTTTCACATTTAGAGTAGTTATTGAGAAGTGTTGTTTAATTCCTGTCATTTAATTGCTATTTACGTGGTTTAAATATCTTTTTATCATTATCTCCCCTTTTATTTCTATTCTTCAATGTGAGTTGGGGATTTAAGGCAGAATGGTTTAGCTTTTTTCTCTTTTTTGCTGGCATTTTTGTTTTAACTGTGGGTTTTGCTCTTTCTTGTGTATGTGTGATGATGGTCACTATTATTCAGAATCCAAATGAATGAGTCCCTTGAGAATTTCATGCAGGGCTGGTCATGTAGTGGTGAACTCGCACAACTTTTGTTTATCTGGGAAATACACTATTTTTCTCTCATTTCTGAAGGAGAGCCTTGCTGGGTAAAGAATCTTGGCTGGAAGTTTTTTTTCTCTTAGTATTTTGAATATATCGTTCCACTTTCTTCTGGCCTGTAGGGTTTTGGTTGAGAAGTCTGCTGTTAGTTTGATGGGGGTTCCCCTTTAAGAGACCAGACACTTTTCTCTTGCTGCTTGTAGAATTCTCCTCTTTGTCTTTGAGCTTTGCAAATTTAACTATAATCTGTCTTGGGGAGGATCTTTTTGGATTGAACCTGTTTGGGGACCTTTGAGCTTCCTGCATCTGAATGTCTGTATCTTGCCCTACACCTGGGAGGTTTTCTGTTACTATTTCCTTGAGGAGGTTTTCAATACCTTTTCCCTTCTCCTGTCCTTCAGGAATACCCACAATTCGGAGGTTAGCGTGCTTGAGGTTGTCTGCTGTCACTCTTAGGTTTTCCTCATTATTTTTAATTTTGTTTTCCTTTTTTTTTTGTCTGCCTGAGTTATTTCAAAAACACCATCTTCAAGCTCTGAAATTCTTTCTTCTGATTGCTCTACCCCGCTGCTCAAGCTCTCAGTCATGTTTTTTATTTCATTGTGTGAGTCTTTCATTTCTAGAAGTTCTCCTACACTCTTTTTTATGGTATTAATCTCTTTGTAGATTTCCTCCTTCATATTCTGGATGTTTTTTCTTGTTTCATTGTGTTCTCTAATTGAGTCTTCCTTTATTTCTTCAATTTTTCTTAAGATCATTACTCGAAATTCTTTTTCAGACATTTCAAGGATTCCCTGTTCCATGGAGTCTGACTTTGGGGCATTACTGTATCATTTCGGTGGTGTCATTTCTTCTTTATTATTTGTCGTTCTAGTGTTTTTTTCGCTGATGCTTGGTCATTTGGTAGGGGGTTTGCTTCTTCTATTACACTGAGGTTGGCTGTGGAGTGGCCTTGTTTGCTTCTGCAGGTGTGAACTGGCTTACTTGACAGTAAATGTGGTGGTGGTTATGTTAAACCAACTTGGTTTCCGTTTTAGACTCTGTGGTTGTAGAATGAGTCCCTAACACGTGGAGTTCTGCCTGGCCAAACTTGGTGGGTTGGATCTACAGGCTGGTGTTCCCCCCTAGGTCTGAGGCAGGATGAGGGTCCACATGGAGCCATGTGGTTCCACTGGCTGGCTGGCGCTGTGGGCTCACCTGCACGATGCCAGTTCTGGGAGGCAGGGTGGGGCCTGGATCTCTCCCCCCCACACCTGGGTCCAAGGTGGCTGGGTGGGGTGACTGTGTGGAGCATCGTGGTTCTGTTGTCTGGCTGGCTCTGGCACGCTTACCTGCTTGGTGCCGGTTCGGGGCGGCTACATATTCTCTTTAAAAAATTTACTGTCTACTAACAATTAAGAAAGCTTTTGTCGAGTAAAAAAAACTAAAAGTACATCATGACATGGCTATAAGAAAGCACTAAAAACATTTTTTGTGGGAAAATAAATGTAACATGAAATATATCATTTTAAGTATTTTAAAGTGTACAATTTAGTGGCATTTAGAACATTCACATTTTAAATGTCCATGGGAAGCCACTTCAGCTGGAGGGCCAAAACAAAGGCTCCTCAGAGAACCACCAGACCTATCAAAACACACATCTCCAAATTTTTGTAGGACAGTGTTCTTATTACCTGCTCTCGTGCTAGTCAGCCACTCCGAAAATATGGGCTTCTTAATCCCACAGCTAAGGTGAAGTGAATGGGGGAGTGGTAACTGGTTTGTGCATGCTGCTATCTTACCCAAGATCTGCAGACTGTCCCTTCATTAAGCACATCCCTGTTTGCTACAAGTGTCCAATTAGGCTTCAGAGTTCTGAAATAGGTGATTTTGGTAGGGTTTTTCTTTTCTTTTTCTTTTCTTTCTTTTTTTTTTTTTTTTCAGTTTAATGGTTGTTTCAGTGCAAGGATTGACCCCTAGGGCTTCCTGCTCCACCATTTTTTGTGATGTCTTCCTCTGTGAGTTTTGCAAGTTGTAGTTTAATAGTGTGTTTACTAGCTCAGTTATTCCAGATGATGGGGATAGGAAGGGCATTGTAATTAGGAGATGTATTAGTCTGTGTTGCTTGTAACAAAATACCTGAAACTGAGTGATTTATAAAGAAAAACAACATTTATTGCTTACAGTTTCTGAGGCTGGAGAGTCCAAAGTCCACCAGGTGGTTGTGATAGTGACCCAGGGGTCTTACTTTGCAAGATGGTGGGAGCAGAGAGAGCAGAGAGAGAAAGACAGACTCTCCTCTTCTTCTAAAGTCCTCAGAACCATGCCCCTCACCACCATTTTTATTCCATTCATTACTGCACGGTCCTACAACCCAGTTGCCTCTTCAAGGCCCCACCTTACAATTATCATAATAGGATTTCCTTCACTGTTAACAGTCAGTGGGGGCTAAGTTTCTAATACATAAAACCTAGGGGATACAATTCAAGTTTCATTGAGTTTTGGGGGGACATAATTCAATCCACTACAGAGG
Source organism: Cynocephalus volans (assembly GCF_027409185.1). Lineage (NCBI taxonomy): Eukaryota > Metazoa > Chordata > Mammalia > Dermoptera > Cynocephalidae > Cynocephalus > Cynocephalus volans. Next base: position 160,610,639 of record NC_084478.1, on the reverse strand, counting down.
ACAAAGAAGGACTCAGATTTCTGGATGACTTTACCGGTGAACTGGATTCCTGGTCACTTGAAAAGGCAAATGAAATTCCCCTGGTTTGGAAAATTTACTCTAATATAACCTTAATGGTAGTAGTGGTGGCCTTTTTACAAGGAGAGCTTCTAGCCAATGGGAGAATATGGAAACAATGGTAAGGACATATGCACAGCTATGAGATGTAGGTAGCTGATTAAAATCTAATTGCCAATGGAGAAAGCTGTGGGAGGTGGCTCTCTTTCTTGTTTCACCTTTACAGTTTTCCAAGAATATGGTTTTGTAAGATGGGATAGGAGAATACCACTTGTTCCAGGTAAGGAGTAAAGTTTCACCTCCAGTGTCAGCAGAGAAATTGATTTCTATTTTTTTGTTTTGTTTTGTTTTGTTTTTGCCCCCATGATGTGTAATCTTGTGAAGGTCATAGAATAAATTTTGAGCAAATGACTGAGGAGAGACAAATGGCTGTTTAGGTGTCTCCGAAGCTCATTTGAGTGAATAAAACATCTATTTTGCTTCCAATTGGCCTTTTCATTTTCTGGGATCTTTAACTAAGAGAGTTCTATCCTTCGTTAGAGGATGAGGTGGTAAGCAGGCTAGATTTTAATATCTTGTCCGATTGTGGTGGGATTGGGACAGATTTATAAATTGCTAGCTTAGCATATTTATCAACTAATGAATTTCCCCTCACCTAAGATGTTTTATTTTGCATGTGAGCTTCAATTTTGAATAAGGCCACCTCTTGAAATAATAAGGCCTCTACGAGGTCAGCCACCTGTTTCCCATTTTTAATTGGTGTTCCAGGTGCAGTCATAAATCCCTTGGCTTTCCATAACATACCAAAGTCATATACTATTCCAAAAGTATATTATCTATATAGGTGTTAACTCCTGTCATGGGCTAAAGTGCAAGCTCTTGAGAGAGCCAGGTCTTTCACTGTTTCAGCTGATTTTATATCAGTAGAGGCTCATATACTGTAGGGCTGTGAAATTTTGTAATGGCATATCCTGCCTGGAAACCTTTTTTTTCTGAGGTAAAGAGGGTGTTACAGCACAGAAATTAGGAATCCACATTGTACAATTGCCAACCAATTCTGAAAAAAACCCAGAGTTGTCTCCTCATTTCAGATAAAAGATAATCAACAGAGGTATTTTTTTTAAATTTATTTTTTCTTAATTGACCCATGATAATTGTATACACTTATGGAGTACAATGTGATATTTGGGTACATTTATACAGTGTGTGGTTATCATATCAGGGTGCTTAGCGTATTCATCACCTCAAACATTTGTCACCTCTTTGTGTTGGGAATGTTTAACATCCTGTCAACTAACTACTCAAAGATACACAGTTATTTGTTGCTGACTGTAGTCTCCTATATTGATATAGAACACTGGATCTTATTCTTCCTGTCTCTCTACAATTTTGTATCCACTTACCACCCTCTAGCAATCCCCCTCCACCCTCCCCTTACCAGTCATTAGTAACCACTATTCTACTCTCTACTTCTATGAGATCAACTTTTTTAGCTTTCACATATGAGTGAGAACATGTGGTATTTCTCTTTCTGCGCCTGGCTTATTTCACTTAACATGATTTTCTCTAGGTTCATCCATGTTGCTGCAAATGGCAGAATTTCATTATTTTTAATGGCAGAGTAGTATTCCATGGTGTATATATACCACATTTTCCTTATCCACTCATCTGCTGATGGACATTTAGGTTGGTTCCATATCTTGGCTATTGTAAATAAAGCTGCAATTAACATGGGAGTGCATACATCCTTTCAACATTATGGTTTCCATTTCTTTGGGAATATACCCAGTAGTGGGGTCGTATGGAAGATCTATCTGTAGTTGTTTCAGAAACCTCCATACTGTTTTCCATAGTGGCTGTACTAATTTACATTTTTACCAACAATGTATAGGGAGAGGGGTTAGCAAGAAATTGGTTAAGGGTCACAAAGACTGATTACGTTTTCAAAACATGAGTATACTACTTATCCTGATTTGATCACCCCATATTTTATACAGGTATTGATATTCATATCTGCACCCGAAAAATATGTATAATCAATTGTTTCACTAAAAAACCTGTCAAAAAAAGAGAAATATTTACTTGAAACTTACTCTCAATGTAAACAAAACAAAATAACATATAAGAGTTCCCTTTTCTTCACATCTTACTGAAAAAGATTTTGATGTGCTGTGGGGACAAAGTTTTTCCTTCAAAGATGTCATGTCTTAGATAATGAACTTGGGACATCAAAGTTGTATTTTGTCTCTGGAAACCTTATGTCCCTTTTTAGTCAGAGCTAATAGGTATTGGTTATCTATGAATAAATTATAGAATGAGAATTACCATATAATCCAGCAATTTCACTTCTTGGTATGTATTTAAAATAATTAGAAGCAAATATCTCAGAGATATTTATACATCCATGTTTATAGCAGTATTATACAAAACAAACTGTGGAAGCAACCCAAGGGTCCATTGACAGATGAATGGATAAGCAAAATACGGTATATACATACAATGGAATATTATTCAGCCTTAGAAAGAAAGGAAATCCTGTCATTTGTGATAACATGGATGAACCTGGAGGATATTATGCTAAATGAAATAAGCCAGTAACAAAAAGACAAGTCCTGTATGTTCTCACTTATATGAGGTAATTAGAATTTTCGAAATCATAGAAACAGAAAATATAAAGCTTGTTTCTGGGGGCTGGGAGGAGGGAAGAATAGAGAGCTATTGTTTAATGTGTATAGAGTTTCAGTTTTAAAAGATTAAAAGAGTTATGGAGATGGACGGTGGTGATAGTTGCACAACATCATGAATGTATTTAATACCACCGAGCTGTATACTTAAAAATGATTGAAATGGTAAATTTTATATTACATGTATTTTACGATAATAAAAAAGTGGAAATAAAATAAGTTATAGAATGTGATAGAGCAAAAAAGGTCATCTACATATTCAACGAGAGTTGAATTACAAGGGAAAACCAACTCCATTATATTTGCATTTAATCTTCAGAAAAAAATAAGTGGGGGCTTCTGGAAATCCCTGAGTCGTAACAATCCAATTGTATTATTGATTTTCCCAGATGAAGGAAAACAGGTACTGAGAATCACGGTGGAGGGGTATACTGAAGAAGGCAGAATACAAGTCAGCAACAGTGGAGTAAACAGTATCAGGGACATAGATATGAGGATGGTATTAGTATTTGGGACTTATGGGAACCTAGTTCTTACTATTTTATTTTTGGCCCACAGGTCTTGGACTCAATAATATATTTTCCCATTGGGCTTTTGCACAGGGAAAATGGGGGGTGGGTAGGAGGGAGTCCTTTAATAGGTCTAAGACATTCAATTGCTTTGGGTTATAAGGATACCTGAGTAGTTTAAGGAAGGGGTGTAGTAGTGTCTATTTCCATTTTTAGGAACTTGGTTTTACAAATAAGTCCTATGTCTATTATCCTGTAGCTCAAGTAGACTCAGAAATGTGGATGAACGTGTTCTGAATGTGGAGATTGTCAAGGGCTTAGGGAAGTGTGTGTGTGTGTGTGTGTGTGTGTGTGTGTGTGTGTGTGTGTGTGTGTGTGTGAAGCAAACTGGAATGAAGTGTCAGAGTTATTAGAGGGCAAAGGTGAGCAGGGGGAGGAGTTTAAGACTTCAAAAGTTAGACTTTCTGCAAACATAAAATATTAATATAACATTCCAAGCAAATCTCTGCCTAATAGATTAATAGGGGCTGTGGAATTTAACAAAACAAGCTATGTTGGGAATCATGGGGTCCATGATACACAAAAAGAAGATTAGAAAAGGGAAAATTATGGTAAATCTAACCCCATCATTGAGATGATTTGAGTATTCCCAGGGCTTATAGTGGGAAAACGTGAGGTGCTGATGGTTGAATAGATGACTTCAGTGTCTAAGAAAAAGGTTGTAGGGTACCCATTGACTGGGATTATTTTACCCTGCGTATTCAATGTTATCTGGGGACAGACAAGAGCAGCTCTCTGGAGGGGACTCATTAAGACTGTAGTTAGTTGGATTATTTTTTATTTTTGGAAAAACTTCAGCTAAATGTCCCTTTTCCTTGTAACATCTACAGGTATACCAGTCTACAGAAGTTTTTAGGGAAACTGAGGGTGGCTTGAAGGGATGATTTCCTTTTAGTTGATTCAATTGGAGAGCCATTGATTTACATTGTGTAGATTTAGCTTTTTCAGCCTGTGTATCTTCATGTTATTGTGCTAAAACATAGATATCAGAGAGAGGGAGATTTTGACAAATGTTTTCAGATAATCTCTCTCCGTTTAGCATGGAGCTCATTAACAAAATTGGTAAATAAAGCAGATGTCATGCTGTTCATTTAGGGTTAGACCTGAATAATTTTTGAGATGTTTTCTAAATAGAGCCTGTGTTCAGAAGTAGATTAATCTCCTTGCTGTCTACATCCTTGTATCTTTGACAAGTTGATTTTAGACGAGAAGGCCATGGGATTAGAATCTAATTTTTTTTTTCTGTGATTTCCTTAGCTCTACGATAGACCCTGGATGTATTTTGGTTTACTTGTAAATCTTCGTTAATTTTGAACCATTTAGACTTCTCAAACCATAGGGAGGCATTTCTAGGTCCAATGAGGAGTTGAACAAATTGGTAACAATCTGGATACCCTGGAGAAATATGCTTCTAACATTAACCTAAATTGTGTAAAAAATTTCTCTCTGTTCTTTCTTGGATCAGAGCATGTAAGTCAGATCCATACCAATGCTTAAAAATTATGTGTTGAATGCAGGAAAGCAATTGAAGTCCTGCAGCTTCCTGTCCTTGGATACTGAGAACTAGAGACATAGGACCAAAGTCTTGAGTAAATATAAGAAACTGGGGGAGCAGTTATGTAGGCTTTGGTTTGGGGCGAGTATGTAAATATAAGGAGAATTGGGACTTGTGGGTGGCAGGAATGGGCTTGGAGGAGCTGAGGGATAATAAGAGGGAAAGGAGGAAATTAGAAGTGACACTAAGGTTAGAGTAGGTGAACAAATGCCATTTGAGGGGGACAAATGATCCTTGAGAGATTGAACAGCCTCAGATAAGGTAGACTGAGATTGCTGAATGGCATGATTAAACTTTAACTGAGAAATTTAGCTTTCAGTTTTCTCACCAAAAGAAAGAAGCAACCCCGTTTTTTACAGGGAATTTTGGATGCTTGGGTGTCTCAGAGACGAACCCCAGAGAGGCTATCACAGTTCCAAATTACTCTTAATGAAATTGTGCCACATATGGAGATATTAAACCAAATTACTGATAGTATAGCCAGTGGGAAAAGAGGATGAAAGGCACCCAGTAGAGTGAGAATTACCAATGGGACTAGCAGCCAATTACACTAAGGGACGGACTTTAGAGGAGCTGGGAGAGAGTCCCACTTGATTATTTCCTCATGCAATCCTTGTCTGAGGAGCGAAGAAGATTTCCTTCCATAATCCTCAACAGTGGAGAAAAGGAAAAACAGAAGAGGTCTTACAGAAGGGCCAAAGAAAAGTCTGTTTGCCCAAGATAATTAAAGTAATTCTTACTGTGCTTTAACACATAAGGAATCTGTAGCACTGGTTCTGAAGAACTTACTGAAGAATCCCCAAATGGCTGATGAAGAGAGAAGCTCAAAGGACTCTCAGGCACTCTTACCTGGGCAACGATGGCAGGGTTCTGTAGGTAAATTCAATCTCAATCTGAGTTGTGGCACCAGAAACTCAAATGCAAAACAAATCTAGGGATATGACAACCAACAGCACGGGCAACAAAAGCAAAAATAGACAAATGGGACTATATCAAACTTAAAAACTTTTGTGTATCAAAGGAAACAGTCAACAGAGTGAAAAGGTAACCTACTGAATGGAAGAAAATTTTTGCAAACCATCTATCTGATAAGAGGTTAATATCCAGAATACATAAAAAATCTCCTAAAACTCAACTCAACAACAACAAAAAACCTAAATAACGTGATTAAAAAATGGTCAAAGAGTTTGAACATTTCTCCAAAGTAGGCATATAAATGGCCAACAAAGTAATCACACCAAGGAAATACGAATCAAAACCACAAGAAGATATCACCATACACTCATTAGGATTGCCACTATAAAAACCAAAAAATAAAATAACAAAACAAAAAGTAACAATATTGGCAAGCATGTGAAGAAATTAAAACCCTCGTGTGCTTTTGGTGGGAATGTAAAATGGTACAGCCACTCTGGAAAACAGTGTGGAGGTTCTTCAAAGAATTAAAAATAGAACTACCATATGATCCAGCAATCCCACTTCTGGATATATATCCATAAGAATTAAAAGCAGGATTTTGAAGAGATATTTGAACACCCTTGTTCATTGCAGCATTATTCACAATAGCCAAGAGGTGGAAACAACTCAAGTGTCCATCAATGGATGAATAAATAAAGTTGGGGGCTAAAGAGAAGGACCAATGTTTCCACTCAGAACCAAAAGGTTTCTGTAAACAATCCATAGCATTCACCAAGATCCATTGGTGAACTGCCTCACTGTCTTACAGACAATTTTCTAGCACTCCCAAATAGTGTCTCATGGGATCCTCAGGCAGTTTCCTCTTTCAGAATGCCATTGTGCTCGACTGACCACTATGTTCCCTACAGCAATCTGTCAATATACCTGGTGTTAAGGTAGTCAATTGTCAACCAGGAAAAGGAGCCAAACTGAAAATAACAATCAAGCCTACATTCATATTTTACGACAATGCAGGCAAGAGAAAAAAGAACACATGTTAGCTCCACAATGTTTCTTTTCCCCCCACAGAATGGCACTGGGCGAGGGTTAGATAACATGCAGGACAAACAGGGGTATTCGTCTCATTGTGAGGAGCCCTGAAAAAAGGCTTCTTTTTTTCTCTGGAGGCAGGTTGCTGGGGGCAGGGAGAGGGGGCAGGGTAGGAGTCAGAGAGTATTGAGTCAAAGTGGGGTAGAGTGCCTCAGTCAAGACCCCTCAATAAGGATGTCTCTCTGGGGGGTACCTGGGAAATGCGTTCGCTGAAGCTCCTGAGAAGGAGGTCTCTGAATGAAAGCACCAAGACTAGGAATGCAGATATAAGCATGGCTGTGGCAGGAGAGCCTGAGTCCTTGACTGCAACTCCACTGAGAAAGGGAGTTCTGGCTGCTATAACAAAATACCATAGGCTGGGAGGCTTATAAACAACAGAAATTTATTTCTCACAATTCTGGAGGCTGGGAAGTCCAAGATCAAGGTAGATTTTGTGGCTGGAGAGGGACCACTTTTTGGTTCACAGATGGCAAATTCTTGCTGTGTCCCACATGGTGGAAAGGATGAGCGATCTCTTTGGGGCCTCATTTATAAAAGCTCTAATCCCATGAATGAGGGCTGTACCCTCATGACCTAATCATCTCCCAAAGGCCCCACCTCCTAAAACCATCACCTTGGGAGTGAGAATTTCAACATTCACATTTTGAGGGAACACAAATATTCAGACCAAAGCAGTTGTGATGCACTGACTGTGCCAAGTCTGGTAAAGAGGAGGGTAGCTTTCCCCCATTACCCTACCACACAAATCCTTGTAATTGCTTATGGCTGGGCCTGAAAGATCACACTAGGAGTTTGGTCTGGAGCTGGGCTCCTCAACACTAATGAGTAGAAACAGTTCATTCTTTTTAAAATTTATTTTATTGTATATATTTATAGAATACAACATGTATTGATATACATATACCTAGTGAAATAATTACTTTAGTCAGATATTAACATATCCATAACCTTCCATGGCTACCTTTTTTTATGGTGAAAACACCTAAAATGTACTCTCTCAGCAAATTTACAGTATACAGTACAATATTATTAACCATAGTATTCATGCTATACATTACACCTCTTGACTCAACTATTCGACCTAACTGCAAATTTGTACCTTTTCACCTAATTCTCCTTATTTCCTTCCCCTCCCTGCCTCCGGTAACCACCATTATGCTGTTTCTATTTATTTGACTCTTTAAAAAAATTCTTTCATAGAAGTGAGATCATACAGTATTAGTCTTTTTGTGTCTGTCTTGTTTCAATTAACATAATGTTGTCTAGATTCATCCATACTGTCACAAATAGCAGTATCTTTTTCTTATTTTTAAGGCTGAATAATACTCCATTATATATACGTATTTTATATTTATGCACACATATGTTCATATATGTATATACACAATTTCTTTGTACATTCTTCTTTTGATGGCACTACATTATTTTCATATCTTGGCTATCAAGAATAATTCTGCAATGAATGTGGGAGTGTGGATATTGCTGTGAGGTGCTGATTTTATTCTTTTGGGTATATACCCAGAAAAAGGATTGCTGAGTCATATGATAGTTCCATTTTAAGTTTTTTGAGGATCATACATACTGTTTTCTATAGTGGCTGTACCAATTTATATTCCTACCAACAGTGTACAAGGGTTCCCTTTTCTCCACATCCTTGCCAACAATTATCATCTGTCCTCTTATTAATAATAGTCATTTTTAACAGGTGTGAGTTTTTGATTTGCATTTCCCTAATGATTATTGACTTTGAGCACATTTTCATATACCTGTTACCCATTGGTATGCAATCTTTGGAGAAATGTCTGTTGAGATCATTTGCCCACTTTTTATTTTTTTTTTCTGTTGAGTTTTGTGACTTTCTTATAAATTTTCGACATTAATCCCATGTCAGATAGATAGATGGTTTACAAATATTCATTCCCAGTCAGTAGTCTACCTTTTCATTTTGTTGTTTGTTTCATTTGCTGTGCAGAAGATTTTGTTTGAAGTAGTCCAATTTAACCAAAGTGATATACAAATTAAAAGGAATTCCAAAATTTGTATGGAACCATGAAAGACACCAAATAGCCAAAGCAATTTTGAGAAAGAAAAAAACAAAATTGGAGGTATCCCACTTGTTTATTTCAAAATATATTACATGTATGTAGTAATCAAAACAGTATGGCACTAGCACAAAAATAGACAGATAGAACAAGTGAACAGAATAGAGAGCTCAGAAATAAACCTGAGCATGTACAGTCAACTAACTTTTGACAAGCCCACCAAGACACAATGGAGAAAAGATAGTCTTTTCAATAAATGGTTCTGGGAAAACTGGATATCCCTATTGAAAAAAAAAAAAAAAAATGAAACTGATCCCTTATCTTACAGCACACATGAAAAACTCAAAATGGATTAAAGACCTGACATAAGACCTGAAAGTGTAAAACTCCTAAAGGAAAACATAAGGAAAATGCTTCTTAACATTGGCTGTGGCAATGATTTATTTGGATATCATACCAGAAGTTTATACAGTAAAAGCAAAAAAAAAAAAAAAAAAAAAAAAAAAAAAAGAGAGAATTCATTTTTATTCAGTGTTCTTCCTGAAACTTTCAGTTGGTATTCATAGGGGTAGGTGATATCATTTGATTTGCCATTTAGACTTGGCTATAAATAATTTTCTAAAATTCACAGGTCATCTTTGATGGTAGATAGCTACATGATTTAATAGCAGTTGTTTTACTATTAATCTTAAGTGCTGCTAGTAGTGGTTGGAATTTAATTATCATCATTTATTGCTTTGATTTTTGGCATGCTGAGGAATATATTTATCTATTGGCCAAATTTTGTTGGAAATAACTCCAAGAGATTATCAGTTCTCCTGCTGTGTACTGGGAACTTGTATTTAAAATTTCTTGATATTAGTGTCATGTCAATGGGAGCTTGGACATTTGTTTTGTTATAGAATGGTATTATAATCATAGTCATTATATTAGGATTTGATTTAGAGTCACTTTGGAAGAGAGGGAAACTAAAGAAAAGGGGAGAATTTTTCTATTTGTTCCTTTAGAATCACTGTCTTTTCCCTGACTTTTCATATCCCAGTGTGTATAAATACAAAATATTATCCCATTAGAAGTAATATGTCATATAAACATTCTGTTCTTCCTGCTGAATATTATACATGACTTGTCCTTACACCATTCTTATTCATTCCATTTTTAGGAGAGATCCAAGCTTGGCAAAATATTGCCATCTGATTTTTTTGGATTAATAAACCTTCATTTATTTAATTATACAATTATATATCTGGAAGAAATCTGAGAGTATGTTTTAACATACTCAAGGCCTGGGTTTGGATCCCAGATCTACCACAGTTGTGTGGTTTGGGTAAGGTCACGTAACCTGTGTCTCAGTGACCTTATCTTTAAAATCAAAACATCATACCAGATCCACTTACTCCCCAGCTTTAAATAGGTTTATAAACAATATTGCAATTTGAAAAAAAAAAAAAGCTAACAAAAATTAGTTGTAGCTTGTTTTTAAAATGAGCAATGCTTATAATTAGCTTGCACAAGGTCACAGTGGTAAAGCAAGAACTAAAATCCAAGTACTTTGATTGACCCTAAGAAAGTGTCAGTAACACATTGTTGAGGTTTCTTACTTGTAAGGAAATCCCAGAAAAGAGGTTGATTACAGAAATAATGTCTCTTCTAAACTCTTATAGGAACCTTATAAATATGGTGCTTTTCAGAGGTGGGAGTGTGACCCTCTAGGAGATCTCACAGGAGGTTGAAAAGAATTTCAGAGACAGAAGCCTAAGAAATAAAAGATTATGCAAATTACAACTGAATGATTATTAGTTTTTGAGGAAGGATATTTGAGGAGAAATAAATCATACCAGGTTGAACATCCCTAATCTGAAAATATAAAACCTGAAATACTCTGAAATCCAAAACTTTCTAGCATGAAGCTCAAAGGAAATGGAGCATTTAGGATTTTGGATTTTTGGATTAGGGATGCTCAACTGGTATGTATTCTGTCAGTATTCCAAAATCACAAAAAAAGTCTGAAATCTAAAACACTTCTGGTCCCAAGTGTTTTGGATGACAGATACTCAACTTGTACAGATAAAAATGTTTAAATGCAAAGTTTGTCAACTGACCTAAGCTAATTTTACTATTCAGCAATTCACAGTTTCTTATCGTAAATATTCAGGTAGCCTCTGGAGTCAGAGAGTGAGGATTATATATTCCCCCCTACCACATCCTCCTCCTGTCACAGCCTCCTTAGCAAGTAATATGTTACAGTGAAAAGAAGTGTTTGACAAAATTCTGACAAGTGTACAAATTTCTATGAGGGCACTTCAAAAAGTTCGTGGAAAATAGAGTTGAAAGATCATATGAATCTTTTCGTGACCTTTTTGAAATGACCTTATATAAACAAGCAGGCCAAGAGGCAGCCACATTAACTGTGTCATGTAGCTCAGAGGAAGCCCGTTCTCTGACTGCAGGCACTCTGCTTGCTCCTGGCATTGTGGACCTCACGTACTGGCAGATGCAATGATTCCTGGATAGCAGCACTGTGCAGTCAGACAGGTCAAGAGCTGAGTTGGAGAGTGCTGAGCTGCCAGGTGTGAAGGTGGTCAATAAGAACAATAAGCTAAAATAAAAATAACAAGCCTTTATTCATTTGCCATCATAGTATAAGCAGGAAGCCAGAAAGTTTACATGTAAGTTTGCTAGGACTGTTATAATGAAGTACCACAAACTGGGTGGCTTGATCAAAAGAAATTTTTTTCTCATGGTTCTGGAAAGCAGAAGTCCAAGTTTGTGTTGGCAGAGTTGGTTCCTTCTGCAGGCTATAAGGGGAGGATCTATTCCAGGCCTTTCTCTTATGCTTTGCCAGCAATCTATGGCGTTCGTTGGCTTGTAGACACATCACCCTGATCTTTGCCTTCATTTTCACGTGGTGTTCTCCCTGTGTGAGTGTGTCCAAATTTTCCCTTTTTGTAAGGATGTCAGTCATATCAGAAGAGGGCACACTGTAATGACTTCATTTTAACCTGGTTATCTTTTAAAAAATCTTTTCTACAAATAAGGTCACATTCTCAGGTATTAGGGGTTAGCACTTCAACATATGAGTTTTGGGGGGACACAATTCAATTCCGAGTATACTGGCTGCCCCAGCATTCCATTTTTCTCCATGGGATGGCACAGAGAGACAGTCAGATGTATCAGTGCGGAATAGAGGAATCATCTCACTGGTAAGGAACCCCTGAACTTCTACCAATTTATGGACCTGATAGGCTCAGGGGAGGTAGAAGGAGAAAGGCTAATAGTGGGAAAGTACTGAATAATGAGTCAGAGTGAAGAAAAATGTCTTCATATCTCCCAGATAAGGTGTTCTTAATAGAGACCTGAGAGAGGCCTCAGCCAGGGGCTCATTGATAAGAAGACCTTCTAATGAAGGCACCTAGTCTAGGAATGCAGATGTGCATAAGAGCATGGGAGACCTGAGTCCTTCGCTACAACACCCTTCAGATGGTGCAACAAGTCTGGTGTGGGGAGAGCAGCTTTCTCCCAGGAGGCCTGCCATGTGAAGCCTGGAGCTGGACTCCTCATGGTGAACTTTACCACGTGGGAAGTCACAAGACTGCTCCAAAGTTATTAGGCATCTATGTTCTTAGAACTTGGTATTTGCAAAGCAAAGACAAAAAAAAAAAAAAAAATGTTTAACCTCAGTTATCACAAACGTGTTCTTAGTAACAGGTCAGTGTGAACTAAGATCTAATCCAAGTCCGCAAGTTGCATAACTTTGCCTCAAATTTTGTTTTTTGTTTGTTTTTTAAAAATTTCAACACTAGCTTTTGTGAGAACATTTCGACTGGCTGAAAAGTTCATGTCATTTGCTCGGTTGACTGTCCCACCTTCTAAAGTCGTTCTCACAGGAAAAGCCCCAGACATGTTCAACCCCTTCTCATCATTTAAACACTTCTTAAATTGGTGTTTGGCCATAACTTGCCAAGCATTTGTCTATAGGTCTCCAATCAATTTGGGTGCCTTGGGATCAGTTTGCAATATGTAGTATGCTAATTCAGTTATTAAAGTTGCCCACCATTTCAGTTATCTATTGCTGTGTAAGATACCTCAAAATTTATTCGAACAATTTACTATTTCTCATGATTCTGTGTGTTGACTGGGCAGTTCTTCTGCTCTAAATAGTGTCAACTGGGCAGTCTTATTCAGCTGTTTTTAGTTGGTGACTAGGATAAGCTTGAAATGTCCAAGAAGATTTCTTTCACATATCTGGATCCTTGGTGTTCACTGTTGGCTGAAATGCACTCATTTTTCCTCCATGTGGCCTATCTCCTTATAAGATGTCTCATCTTCATGGCTTCTTCATGTACATCTCACTCCATAAAGCAAGACTCTACTTGCATCAGGCTTGCTAACCTCCTGTATGTACCAGGCTGAATAGTGTTTCCCCAAAATTTATGTACATCTGAAACCTGTGATGTGTGTGACCTTATTTGGAAATAGTGCCTTTGCAGATGCAATCAAATTAAGATGAGGTCATACTGAATTAGAGTGGACTCCAGATATAATGACTCTAAATATAATGTCCTCAAAAGGAGAAGAGACACTGAGACACACAGGAAAGAAGGCCATGTGAAGACAGAGGCAGAGATTGGAGTGATGCTCCTACAAGCCAAAGAACGTCAATGGTTACCAGGAGTCACCAGAAGCTAGGAAGAGGCAAGAAAGAATTCTTTCCTAGAGCCTTCAGAGGAAGCATGACCCTGTCAACACCTTAGCTTCCAGAAATATGAGAGAATATATTTCTGTTTAAGCCAACCAGTTTGTGGTACTTTTTAAATGGCAGCCTAGGAAACAAATACAACTCTCATTAGCCAAAGTAAGTGTAGGGAAATTGAAATGTAAATAGTCACGGTCCCTCAGATGTTCAGAATCTTGCCAAGCATTTGATTTAATGTGATAACTGCACGTGTGCCCAGGTGTTCCTGAGCTGTCTGATTCACACCCAGGTGTTCCCGCATTGTCAGACTTAAGTATAAAGGACAAGCAGCTCTGATCCACAGTGTCTCTGCTCCTGGGATGCCTAGGGGAGCCATGGGGAGGCCATACTGCTGCTGGAGGCTGCTGCTGCAGAAGTTGAGGACTGAGCTCATACTGTCTGCCAACAGCTCCCGGTATCTTTCCCAATTGCTTAGCTCGTGACTTGCATGTGAGGGGTCTGTGACCCAGCAGGCTATATGAGGGGCCTGGTGACCCAGCTTGGTACATGAGGGGTCTGTGACCCAGCGTGGCATTTGAGGGGTCTGTGACCCAGTCTGTACAATGGGTTGGAAGGGTCTGAGCCCTAGCCCGACAGTAAGTTGCATGATTAAGCCCAGAGTCAGTGTGGGAAGAGGCTAGAAAAGGGTGTGAATACAAAGAGGTGTGGTTGATAGAAGGCCACCACTGTAACAGTCTAGCATAGTTTTCTATGTGACTCATTACAATTCATGCCTCTCCAGCATGCAGAATATACTTAATTCCCTGCCCAAACCCCCAAAATTTTATCCCATGAAGTCACTGGGTTTAGGTTTGAGTCCAGAATCTTATTTAAATCAGGTCCAGGTGCAGATGGAGCTCCTTGGTGGCAGCTCCTCAACTCTAGAGGCCTATGAACTAAAACAAATTACATTCACCACACATCCCCAACATACTATGGCAGGATAGGGTCCTGATAACTGCAATAGACACTGCCTTTCTGAAAGAAGGTGGGATGGGGAGCAGGGAATACTTGGCACTCATTCATTTACAGCAATTCTGAAATCCAGCTCAGCAATTGTTATCAATTTCCTTAGTGCAGAAGTAGGAAATTCTTTTTTAGCAGTTGTCAAATAAACAAAACAAAACAAGACTTTATTTGAAAGAATTATTGCAAGAGGGGGAAGGGAACTATTGCAATAGGGAAAACACTCCAACCATGATATCTACAAGTGTCAAAAGTCAGGCATGGAAGGGCTTTTCTTCTATAGGGAGAAGTAAACAAGGCTAGAAAGAACCAGGTGTGGGGAAATGAGATGAATGATAGTGGCACTGTCAACTGTAGATGGGAGAATGTTTTGCCCTAAGGCCAAGATGTATCTCAGAAGGGGCTGGTAAGGTTGTCTGCTGGCTCAGATTGAGGGTAGGCTCAAGTTCAAGGGCCTGAGAGAAAGAGAAAATCTTAACCAAAGTTTGGTTAAAAAGTATTTTGTTCCAATTGACCAGTGAGAACAAAACACTTTAGCTAATCACTTATGAGGGAAAGAATTGGAATTTGGAGAGGCTGTGTGTGGCCTTGTCCTACATCCGTAAGTCTCATCTAAGTCACATGGGGAAGAGTTTTTTTTTTGCAGTAATCTGTTTCCTAGAAGGGGAATCTTAAACCTTTGATGTTTTTCAGAATCACCAGGCAGGTGGATTTCAATACTGTCACAGTTTATAACACCCAATAAATATTCCCACTCTCCCAGAAAATCATTGCTATCTAGCAATAGTAATTATGTCTTACTTGTTTTTTGTTTCCTCTTTTTAGTAAAAATTCCCATAATATCTGGAAATTCCTTAATTACTGCCTTCACATTCTCTAATGCATCCCCATGTCTGGTTCTTTTCCTGCTAGAATATTCCTGTGACATTCCATAATGTAGATTGTATTTTGAATATTTTAGTTTTATCATTTATTGAGTGGTAAGTTTAGTCATAGTCAAGTCCTGATTTTTCCTCTGCTGTGTCCATCAAGTTGACTACCCTAGGGCTATCTCTGTCCATCCAGACATTAGGATTGGCCTTAGAAATAACTTGAATGACCAATCTTCATTTCAGGATAAACACCTGGGGTTTACTACACCTTTCATGAAATCATCACTAGAAAACTTTAGGATATTTTGAGTAAAACTGCCCTATATAAAACCTATCTCTGTTTGTTGGTATTAGTCCCCGTCACTTTATAATTTTGTATTGTGCTGGAAAAAGAACTAATTTGAGGTACTGACTTGAAATAGACCATATTCTGAAAGGCGGAGTTGGGTTAATAAAGTCAGCATAGGTTGAAAGATAGTATGTGAAAGGGGTGGGTGACCTAGATGAGCTATATAATACTTCACAGGAGACTTGGATGTGTGCTGGGTCTCCAGCACATCAATGTCCCATTCATTGTTAAACTCATGATAAATATCATCCACCAGATATTGATTAAGTGTCAGATTGACTTGGCCATGCATAGTAGGACTTGGAGCTGGGTACAGAAATTGTCAATGCCTTAAGAGAACATCTGTCTACAGTAAAGTTGTGTAACTGTGTATCTTAACTACAGAAACAGTATGTGTAAGTTTATTAATGAGTAATTTGACTGAATAAGAAGTGGTCTCCAGGTCTACCATTCCTAGAAATGGTATTTTCCATGAACTAACTTGTTAAGTTTCCTTGCTAGATGAATAAAAGGGTAGGTTCAGGTTTGATATTTCTCAATATATTTGGGACTGGTATCCATATCCATGTTGGGTGCAAAAACATGGTAGCAATTCACTGTCATCTTAAAAAATTCTTGCCAGAAATGGCATTAGATGAATCAAAGGGAACTCTTACTCTAAAAGGGTCTTCACACTCTGGGCTATCCCAAGCCAGGACTGTGGAGGGCCTTGGGCCTTGGTCATGCCCCCCAACACGAGCAACCAGCCCAGTGATGACCACCAAGATGCTGCAGGAAGCACCGCAGGCTCTCTCGAGCTGGCATGGTGTGGGGCCTCAGCCACATCTGCACCCAGCCCAAAAATGACCAAGCCACAGACCTCAATCCCACCCCTCCTCCTTCCTCCTTCTTCCATCCCATTTCCTTCCCCTTTCCCTTCTCCCCCTCCCTCCCAACTACTCTGCAACAACTTCATAGAATGTAAAAAATATAATATCATTAAAATTTAAAAAATTAAAAGTCTCCATCTACTAAGAAAAAATAAGATAAAATAAAGGGGTCTTCAACCAAGAATTAAATGTTACTATATGTTGGTAACTACCTACTTATTTATTGGTTTTGTAATGAAAACAAATAATTTGATATACCATATTATGAATAAATGGGTAGGCCTCTGGCTTTTGTATGTACCATCATAGGCATAATCTGTAGCATAATTTCAAGAGGAACCTGGTGAATTCTTCCATTATGTGTGCCTGGGTCAAATTATCATAAGTGCTCTGCAATTACCATTTCTTAAGATGGGGTAAAATTCACCTGTACTGTCAGAATGAGGTCAAAACTGTTTAAAATTAAGCAGGGGACTCAAGTCCTCATCTTATCTTTTTAATATACTAAAATTGAAAAGTTTTAATTTTCTGCCCCAAGCCTACTCGAGGTTTTATGTGAATTAGTATTTATAGGTGTATTTTCTGGGAAGACTTTTTAGTAAAATATTATCTAATCAAAGTAAAGGAGATTGTCCTATTTCCCTTATGTTAATCTGCTATATCATTTAGGGAACATCACCACCTGACACATTTAGTGCCCTAGCCCATGGAACCTTCTAATGGCTCATAATGTTAATTAGCATTATATAAGCACATATTATTTTTTATTTTTCAATAGCTTTATTGAAACATAATTTACATACCACAAAATTCACCCATTTTAAGTATAAAATTTAACGGCATTTAGTAAATTTACAGAGTTGTGCAACCATCACCATAATTCGGTTTTAGAACATCTGCATCACCCCACAAAGATTTCTTCATGCCTGTTTGCAGTCAATCCCTGCTCCCTACTCAAGGCTTAGGCAACCACTAATCTTTCTGCCTGCCTGGATTTGCCTTTTCTGTAAATTTTCATATAAATGGAATCATATAATATGTGCCTTTCTTGTCTGGCTTCTTTCAGTTAGCACAATTTTTTCAAGGTTCTTTCTCGATGTAGCATGTATCAGTACTTCACTCCTTTTTAATTTATATATCATTTTATGGGCATACTGAAGTTTATTCATTCACCAGTTGATGGACATTGCATTGTCTCTACTTTTTGGCTATTATGAATAATGCTGCTATAAAAATTTGTGTAGAGGTTTTTACTTTAACATTTTTTGACGTACATTTTTGTTATATATTTCAAAGTGTTGAAAAGGCCACACACATTTGTCCATCTGTAATATGCCCATATTTTGGAAATTGTTAGCTTAAAATAATTGAGGCTGTAATGCAGGAGCCCCAAATCTGAGATGGCACTCATGTAGTGTCTACCTAGTCCAAATAAATCACCTGGAGGTCTAGCAGGTAGAGACATGGGTGTATTAGACTTACGAGAGACACCAGTGACAGCTGGTTGGTAAGAAGTCTGCACCACCATGGAGTACATACAGCAGTTTTATAGTCAACAAATCAAAGTAAGAATGTAAGTCACTTTCGTGTTCAGGCCCTCAACCAGCTCACTTTCACGTGTTTTGTGTCCTGCTTCTTTCAGCATCCTATTTATCTAAAGGGGATGTGCCTTTCTTTGGGTAACCACCTTGGCCAGTAGAAACCCCCTCCCCCTCGGGGAGGAGGGAGGGGTACTCTGGTATGAAAAGAAAGGGAGAATAGGGCTAGACCCTACAGAGACTCACCCCCCAATTCGTAAAGTGATTAAATGATACGGGATGATTTATATAAAACATTAGGTGAGTCCCTTTTTTTTTTTCAAAGTCTATAGCCATAATTATGAGTATAACAGTTTTTCTGAGTTTTTGTAAGTCCTTGCAAATTATTCATCCTGAAGGTGGTACTGGGAACTCCTGACACAGGTTCAAGTATTATTTTCCATTACCTCGTCTAGTTAGTTCATATGAATCGATCCGGATTTCTCTAGAACAGCATCGTTTAGAGAGCAAGAAAGTATCCTCCAACAATCCATTATTTTGTTTTCTTTTTTCTTTTTTTCACTATTAACAATTTGTTTGAAAACCCACCATACACTCAATTCAAACTCTCCCACATTCGTATATCAGCTGAATAATTTCAAATTTATTCAGCAATCCATTCTTAATACCTAATGCTACTGTTGCTAAAAACTTGAAAAACAATATGGATTTTTAAATGTTTACAAGTAATTATTGGTGACTTGTGATATTCATTAACCAACAGTTTACTTATATGAAGTGTTCTCCATGTGCAACCAGGCCGAAGCTTCTACAGAGAATGGCTCTGGTTGATCTAATGCTAAGCAGTGGGTCTTGGCCCTCACTGCACATTAGAATCTCCTGGGAAGCTTTTAAACTAATAATGCCCAGGCTCCATACCTAGAGGGTTTGATTTAATTGTTCTGGGGCTATGGACTGACAATTGGTAATTTAAAATGCTTCCCAGTTGTTTTTAATATGCAGTCAAGGGTTGAGAACCACTGTGAAGAGAGATGTATCACACCCTATGTAGTCTACTTCCCTATGGGATGGGTTAATTTTAGCATTACAGGGTCATTTCCAATAATACCTCATCTTGAGGAAAATTTCCATCATCTCATATTGGCTGAGGACAAAACATCTTCAAATATCTCGGTAAACTTCATTTGGCCTTGTAGCAATTAAATTCATTTCTTCCATTTTCTATCTATATCGGATATGGATTTCCTTGACTATGCTTGGAGATTGTTACTGTGGCAGCGTTAAGTTGCCTATGAATATCTCTGTTGAGCTGTAGTGCTTCTTTTCTTGATGTGGTCTCTTGTTTGATTCCCTAATATTGTGCACTTATTTTTTTGCCCATTGCTTGTTAATATCAGGATACAGTTGATTTTATAACTTTTCTTTAGGAGGTTGTAGGGAAAATATAGGAAAAAGGTCCGGGCCCCTCAGATGTTCAGAATCTTGGTGAGCATTTGATGTAAATATGCATGTGTGCCCAGGTGTTCCTTGGTTATTGTCTAATGTAATTGCGTATGTGTGCCCAGGTGTCCTGAGTTATCAGACTTAAGTATAAAGGACGAATGGCTCTGATCCTCCACAGGGAGGCTGTCACCAGCACTGCTGCTGGAGATGCTGTAAGCCACCACTGTCACTGCCGAGGAAGCTGAGGACTGAGCTCGTGTCATCTGTCAATGGCTCCCAGGATCTTTCCCAATTACCTAACATGGAACTGCATGTGAAGGGTCTGTGACCCAGTCTGTACAATGGGTTTGAAGGTTTTGTGGGCCCTAACCCCTAGCCCTGACAATACACATGGAAAACTTAGTGTAACTAAAAGAATGAAACATTTTGGCTTTAGTTATGAATTGCCTAGCCATACAATTGGCGTAGTCACTTAACGCTACAGAGGTCATTTCCCCTTTCCGCTATTTCAGCTGAAATAAACTAAAGGATGTGAAAACACCATTGATTACCCATGTTATTTGCACATTCTCACAATATTTTTGGTCATAAAATATGGATCCTGGTCTGGATAAAAAGTTTCACAGGTGCCGTATATTTTTTGTGAAATGTTTTATTTTGTTTTGGTTGGTCAGCACAAAGCAAATACAATTTCAAATCCCAAATGCGAGTAAGCAATTGTAAAACCATGATGTTTATCGGTGCCTCTTTTAGAGGTTCTGTAGTCAATCTGCCCATGTTGCCCAGAAACCAGTCCTCAGGGTGCTCTGTCTTGAGAGCTATTCATAAATCTCTGAGTCAGTTTACCTGCTAGACATGGAATCTTAATTCTCTTTGATGCACTCCACTCACTTGAAAGGGCAATGGCCAAAAGTCCAGATATCTTGTGAACCCACCTTCTTTCCACTTGTGTGAAAGAATCTGATGCCAGGACTACCTCCCTTTGTCTCCAATGCTCCCTCTTAAATTTTAAAAGCCATCCAGCTCTAGTGAGGGCATTGACTCCACTGTATTTTAAGATGGTCCCTTCACCTTTCTATAGGCTGAAACATGACAGATTGCATTGGTATTGATAGTGCATTCCAATGTTACTTTTTGCAACTTGTTTCCCTTTAATTGTCTAGTCATTTTTTTTAACCAACTTGATAACATAGTCATTTCAATAGTTATTAGACACAAATCCAAGAATATAGGATCTGTGGGTTGTTTACTTTCTCTTCATCTCACACTGCCGTCGACAGTGTCTGAAAGTCAGCACGGTTTGCTAGTTGGTCTTTCTGGCCCTTCACTTGTTTTCCCATCTTCAGGTGCAGAGCAGCAGCATTTCATTTAATTATGCTCCTGGTTAGAGTGGGACAGCCATCCACTAGCAAAAGTATAGACTTTATCTTCCTACAGTAAATGTTTCCAGGGCTGTCTCCTCTTAGCCAAAGGCTTTTCTTCACTACTTGGTAACATGGGAGCTCCTTGGAGCAGCAGGGGAACAAGTTGCCGATGGTCACTTCCATGCATAGTGCCAGCTGGGGCCTGGTTTGGCCCTTTTCTGGAGTTATCACTGCAATTTTAATTGGATGGTCTGAACTCCTTTTCCCTGATTTGATTGGGCCCATGACATAACTGGAAGCCCTTTGAATGGTAATAAAATCGTTTTGAGTTTCTGAGGATCTGTCCCATTAAGTCTTTAGTTTCAGATAGACCCAAGAAGATGGAGAGTATTTGATCTTTTAGGGGGTATAAGCTGTTTGCCCCTCAGAGTTTCTTGCAATGATGTCTTGCTGGTTTCTGGAGGAAACCACAGTTGGGTGGTCTCCCTTATTTCTGAATGTTGGGCTAGGGCTCAAGACCTACAAGCTCATTGTACAGACTAGATCACTCACCCCTCACATGCCAGCTGGGTCACAAACCCCTCATATGCAGACCACAAGCGAGGTAATTGGCAAAGATCCTGGTAGCCATTGGCAGAGTTGACGGATTCATTCAACGTGAGCTCAGTCCTCAGCTTCCTCAGAAGCAGCTTATGGCAGCCTTCAACAGATCCAGCAGCAGCAGCGGTGGTCTCCTGGGGTACCTCAGGTGGCCTTGGAAGCTACAGCTTACAGCAGCAGCAGCAGTCGCAGCCTTATGCCCCCCCCGCCAAATAGGGGTGTCCTGGGGGCAGGGGCCTGCAAATCCAGGGTCCTCGGGGGCCATGGCCTGGAAGACTTCCTTTCCTGTTCACCTGGCTCTACACCAATGCCCTCTGCCATCTTTTGCCCACCCCATCCAGAGCTGTTGTCTTTTTTTATACCAAAATTACACAATAGTGGCAATGAGCCAAAGAATATTTGGGTGCATATGTGCAGTAACACTACTCTTACACTTATTTACAATGGATATGCTGAATGATACCCAGCCAGACATACAGTGAGGGGGCCTGACCATACTAACTTCATTTTCCTCACACTGAAGAGAGTTAGGCTTTTCAGATTAGAACTTAATTAGAAATTGTGTTAAGTGGAAGAAAAGCTGCAGCCAATGACGCATCCATTTTGCTGGTGCAGATCCATCACATGTGGCATGGCTCTAGAGCCTTCAGAATACTCAAATCACAGCTAAGGTACAAAGTGAAGGCAACACTATAGCAGCAGCATCCTGGTCCCTGGGTCATGGCAAAGTTGATGTACCTGGATGTAGAAGTTCACACAGTGGCCTCCTATGTCAGCTTCTTGATTATCCATTTTCCTTACCGACCTAGAGAAAGTGATTTCCTTGATAGGTTGGTTCTGCGGTGGTTTTCTGGAAATTAACCCAAGGCTCAGCCTAGGGCCTGCTTCATTATCCATTCCACAATTTTGTAAATACTTAATTTTCTGTAGCAAACACCTTTTTGCTTATAATAGCTAGAACTATAATCTGCAGTCATATACACAGCTGGTCCTTCCTTGACTCTGCAGGAACCGTTTCTAGAGGCCTGGTGACTGACATGTGTAAAGTAAATGGTTGGTCTAGTGGGTTGTCACCAATACTATACTCTGCTTGACAGCTGTTTTAAATTAGTGTAGACTGATGTTGTCTCCTTCCTATACCTCCCTTATCAATAAACTAATTGCCTTTTAAAATAATATAACCCTGCTGGAAGAAGACAAATGTATATTATATTCCTTGGCAAATGATGGCAGGTTAATTCACCCTCCTTCTCAGTGGGTATGTTGTAAACCATAACAGGGATGTCTATTTTAGCTAAATGTTCTTCGGAGGCCTTAATTAATTCATTAATGATTTGGACAGTGTAGTTAGTATACTCACTACCATAACAATTAATAATTGATGTATGGCTTTTTCACCATCATTCTAGAGAATTAAATGGATATCATATTTTAAATTATCCCTATAGCTTTCAAATATTTTATATTTGGTGAGGTTTCAACTTATTTCCTTCCTAATTCGCTTTTGTGGATATTAAATATATACATTTTTTTTCTTTTCTGGTAATATTGTATTTTTTGATTTGCATGGTAGGTACACAAATGTTCAGTCAATAATTATTCCTTAAGTTTTTTTTTTTTTTAAATTGTGGTAGAAAACACATAACATGCATTTTACAATCTTAACCATTTTTAGGTGTACCATTCAGTTATGTTAACTCTATTCACATTGTTGTGCAACTGATCTCCAGAACTTTTTCATCTTGCAAAATTGAAACTCTATACCCATTAAACAATGACTCTCCATTTCTCTTTTCCCTCAGCCCCTGGTAACCACCATTCTACTTTCTGTTTGTATGAGTATGACTCTCATGACTCTAGATATCTCATATAAGTGGGATCATACAGTATTTGTCTTTTTTGTGACAGACTTATTTCACTTATCATAATGTCCTCAAGATTTATACATTTTTTAGCATGTGTTAGAATTTCTTTCCTTTTTAAGGCTAGATAATATTCCATTGTGCATGTATACCACAATTTGTTTGTCTCTTCATCCATTGATGGACATTTTGGTGGCTTCTACCATTTAGCTATTGTGAATAATGCTGCTATGAACATGAATGTAAAAATATCTCTCTGAGATCCTGCTTTCAGTTCTTTTGAATATATATCCAGAAGTAGGATTATTGGATCATATTGTAATTCTCTTTTCAATTTTTTGAGGTATTATAATACTGTTTTCCATAGTGGCTGCATTAAATATATACATTGAGATAGGCAGTTTAACATGTTGCCATTTAGCTTTCTGATTGTAATCACAAAAATATTAAACCTGTTTATCAAATTAAGAATACCTTTTCTCACCCCAGTTATTCCTTCTGAGGTTTTGGCTACTACAAGTTCAATTTCCCAGCTTGGCCACCTGACTATTTCCACTTTAATCTTAGCTTTTATTACCAGTATGTCTGTATTACCCAAACCTTTAAGCAATTCTCTATTCCCAAGCACAATCACTTGGGAGCCACTACCAATTAATATTAATTCCCTTTATTGGAATTTTAAATCTTGCCAAATAATCAGGGCCCAGTTCACTTTCAGATTAGCTTTGTAGATCTCTTATCAATGTTAATTTTAATGGTCTACTACCTTTTCAGCCTGAAATATTTAGGGACAAGCTCAACTTTGTTTATTTTGCCTTGAGAGACCTTATCCCCAAACTTCACTATTGCCTAGGATTGCCTCAATAGGGATTCTCTCGGGAATCTGAGGTTGTTTTCTTGGTACTACCTTAGCTACCTCAGCTGACTGCCTTCTCTTCTTCTAGGCAATTTACTGCCACATTTCTATCATTGAATAGATAAAGTGAAACTACTCTCACATGAGCATTCATCTACTAATTGCAGGGCATCTACTACTGCCGTTTCTTGATCTTGATTTTCCCTAATATGTTAATTGAGAAGCCATCTTGGGGAAAGATGCTATGAATTACATTTCCTTCATTAAAGGCAATTGCTTGGGCATCATGACTCTACTCTAGTTCCAGTGGGGTGTTATGTATTTCAATAAATCTTTAGCTTAGAGAAAAACTTTGCTCATTTGTCACTAAATCCATTGTGTTAGCTGTGAGCCTCTCTTACCAGGCTGTAATTATCCATTTTATGGGGAGTGAGAGAAAGCTTCTCCATCCTTGAATAGGACTCTAGGCTCTTTTAAGATGTTCCAAGTCTTCCATCTTTGGGAGACTTCCTAAACTTCTAATTTTTATTTTTGTTAACACAATGGTGAGTATCCCTTTCATATATACTAACCAAGCGTGATCTCCTTTTATCTCTTTGGTAAATTCTTTACTATGATTAGTAATTTGAACAGGGCATAACCCTTTACTTTCAACCTCTTAAAATCTTAAAGGCAAGCCAAAAACCTTCAGCAGAATAGTGATAATTGCTGCCTATGTTAGGCTATATTAGGTTGGTTTTCTGATCTTCACTCTTGTTCCAGTTATTCATTTATTTATTTTTTTCCAATGTGATACTGTGGACTTATTTAGAATTATCCATCAGAATTCTTTCTTACTTTATACAACATGAACACTTAGAAATGGCAATGAGGTCATATTACCTTGCCAACTTCCAAATTTTGTCTTTTATGAACAGAAATCTGTTTCCTCTTTTTGCTCTATACCTAGGTAAATACCATACGCTTGGTTGCACCAGATAATACAAACTGCCCTAAATTAATTTAGCCATTTGGAAATTATTTGGTTCTTTTGGCATTTTCCTTCTGGCCTTTGGAAATTAGAGATAGTTGGTGCTTTGTATGTTTGTTCTCCTACGATTTATCAGGAGATATGAATGCAAATCTTAGATCCAACTTAGCCAAAGGCACACTTGTTAACAAAAGGAGGTAGAAACAATCATAGTACTTGTTCTTTTAGCTCAGGGGAAGTACCACTTTCTGCATCTAGTTCTTCTGGCTATTACTTGGTGGCTGGATCAGCCAGCTTTGTTGATGGTTTGGGGAAGAGAGTTGTATCAGTCTGTTTCTGTTGCTTATAACAGAAAACCTGAAAATGGGTAATTTATAAAGAAATAAAATTTATTTCTCACACTTTTGGGGGCCAAGAAGTCCACAGTCCAGGGGGTGCATCTGGTGAGGGCCTTCTTATGGGTAGTGACTCTCTACAGTGACATAGGGTATCACATGGCAAGAATGGGCTGAGCAAAAGAGAACTAACCTCCTCAACTGCTCTCCTTTTAAAGCCATCAGAACCACGCCCATTTACACCCATTAAGCCATGAATGGATTAATCCATTTATGAGGGTACAGTCCTCACAATCTAATCACCTCTTAAAGACCTCACCTTTCAATTGCCATAATAGGATTTCCCACTCTCTTAACACTGTTACAGTGGGGATTAAGTTTCCAACACATGAAATTTGGGGGACTCATTTGACCCACAGCATGAGTGCTATGTGAAATGGAATGACATAGAACCAATGGGACTTTAGAACTTAAAAATTGCATCAAAAGTATTAGGTTGCCAGGCTTGCCAGACTTTTAAACCTTGTTCATGCAAGAGAAGTGTGACCTAAGCAATATCTCAACCACATATCTTGAACCCCATTTATTTCACCAGTGAAAAAGTAATTCTAACATCCCTTATGCTGATTAAGGATATATATTTTGATATTCATAATGGAGATGCTTAATAACCTCCTCTGTAATGTGGATTTCTGGTTAGGGTACATCATCTGCTAACTACCCACCTTTATGGTGTAGATAACAGTTTTCTTGGGTACAGCACAATTTCTGTTACAGAAAATATAAAGCAAGTCATGTACTTAGATAGCAGTTATATGTAAAGAAAAGAAAAAAAATCTGAGGTTTTTCTACCTTACAAAGCAAACTTAGCAAGCGCGCGTAACTTATCTTTGCTAGCCTTCCTTTAGGAGCTCTTCTGCCACTCAGTGGTGGTTCTCCTTCCTTGAAGTGATTCTCCCAATCTTCCTCCCTTATGAAAACAGGTTCTTAGAAAAGTGAACTCATGTACAATAAGGGGTTAATAACAGTGTAGAGAAGGAGGTGGGAACAAGTTGAAAGCTTGTTGTGTGCTAAGCACCAGGAGTGTTTGCATATTTGAAGATGCTTGGGAAGGATAAACAGTTGAGCAAAATTCTACCATTTCAAGTTACCATTTACTGAGCATGTACCGTGAATGTACCATGATACATATCACACACACAACACATATGCAATCTCATTTGATCCTCACAACCTGCTTGTAATACAGGTAACATCATTTCTACTTTATAGTTTAGGAAACTAAGGCTCAGAGAGGTTAAGTAACTCGGGTAAGGTCTTTTCACTGCCTTCACAGTGATAAGATTTCCTGGGGCTTGCATTTTAACAGTGACAAAAGCCTGAGAATGTAGGAATTCATTTCCCATTGTGATTTTCAGGCTTCACTGAACTGGTGGGAAAAGTGATTGTTGTATTAAACCACTGATCTCTTTTGCAGTGGGTAATCTCAGTGAGGAATTTGCAAGAAAAGGCATCCATGTGTACTAAATCCATATTTTAACAGTTTCATCTTTTGGCATTCTTTCTCCCCCCCAACCGTACCTTTTTTATATATACACGCACAGATACATATGCACACACACAAACACATTTTTTTTTTCTTGCAGATTTAGGCAGTATTGTTTTACAATAGTGCTGTGTTTAGATCATTATCAGAGATTTTCTTTTCATTAATTTTTATGGGGGATTTACATAAAGACCTATTATTATGCCCACTGGTGTCTTTCAATGTCAAAGTATTCTGCTTGTCCCGTTTCTATAGCCAAGAGTTCTTTGAGGTTCTCATACAAATCTCTGTGTGTTGAAACTATCCTTCAGCTAGGTTTTGTGATTAAAACTGACTGGAAGTAAGTTTTACATTAACTCTTGAATATTATTTTGCATTGATTATTTACAGCTCTGTATTTCAACTCTTTTCTGATTGATAAATTGGCAAAAATAAATCATTTTTCATCTTATTAAAGTGGTCATTGAACACGCACTATTAGCCATTATTTCATGGTGATTATCACCAATGTAATAGTTATTTTTAAAGTGTCAGCATCATGTACTTTCATTAATATAATGATGATTATTATCTGTGTGCCATCTCATACAAACAGGGCAGCCATGAACTCTGCCTATCATCTATTATTGTCAGAAGGAAAAGAATGTTATGGAATAAAGGGTGGCATATTTAAGATGGCATCTCATGTTTATGCTTTGAAGTTTTCTACTCCTGAAGCATAGCTGTGCTAGATAAAATAGAAAAAGAAAAAAAATATGTAACAATATAGCTGTACTCAGAAATAAGATAAATAACTCTCTGTAAGTGAAGCTGAAGTCAAGTATCTGGATCTTGGGGCTGTCTGGGTGTACAGGATTTCTACTCCCTTAGGGTAAAAATCATTAAATTGAAAGTGTCCCACTTGATGTGGGGAATCAAATCAAGAGCCATTGTTTTGTGGAAATAAATGAAGCACACCCAGATGAGAACAAGCAGAGAGTATTTATTCAGAGCTTGCTATGCAAGGGGGTTGGCCACCATCACTTGCATTTGGCAAAGATTCAAAAGTAGGCAGAAGAATGGGAAAGATTTAGAGCGAAAAAGGGGGAAAGCTTCAAGTATGCCCTGATTGGAGGTTGTTGCATGGGGAAGCTGGAGGTAGGATAACTAGAAAACTGGAAGTGGAACATACTATATGATTGGTTAGGGTTAGATTTTGCTTTCTCTTCTGTTCCTGAGCTAAGAGTGAGTACAAAAATTAGAGAAGCTGGCAGCCGTTCACAAAGTCCTTTCTGTTTTGGGTCAATTGCTGCAGATATTGCCCCTTTCTTGTAAGAGAGGGCTGAAAAAAGCAATGACTGACTGTAGCCCGGTGTAATGTGTTATACAAAGTCATTATGCATCATCATCTTGAGCCTGCATTCCAGACTGAGGGCTCTGCTGTGACCACCACAAAGCTTCTAGACGTGGGCATGCAAAGGTGATGGTGATATGAGTAGTGATGGAGGCTGGAAAACAAAACAAAATATGAGGGTACTTCAAAAAGTTCATGAAAACATAGAATTGAAAGATAATACAAATCTTTCCATGAACTTTTTGAAGTACCCTTGTCGTAGACTCATCTCAATCTAGATGAGCCTCCAAACCAAAATTGCAAGCACATGAAGAAAAGATAACAGCACTAAGATAAAAAGCACTATGAGAGATAACAGATATCGTGAGCAATTGAGAGATGAATTCACTTGAAACAAACTGAAAATTGCACAGCAATCTAACAGTGACTTTATAGTCAGCATGTTTGGATCTTCAAAGGAATAAAGGAAGGAAAAAATTTGTATAAAATGGTAAGAAATTATGAAATAAAAACAGGGAGAAGGGGACAAGAACAGGTGGATGTCACAAAGAACCAATCAGAAAGTCTGTAAATAAAAATTCTAGTCATTGAAATTTAGAAAACATTTTATATAAATGCAGTAGATAAATTAAGAGGTTTTAGAATGATTTATTTAATCCAGGTGACTGAAAATATAACCCTTTGAAATCTCCATTCTTGAAGATTTTACAGGGCAATTAAAGAAGCCACATGAAGAAAATCCAGTTAGTGTACTACAGGTTGTGTAAAAGTAATTTTAGCCAGTCTAAAGTTTTTGTGATTCTGCAGTTGTAAGAAACTTATGCACAGACTTTTGATCATGATAAAAAAAATCCTAGGAAATTGATTCTGCAACCTGAAATAGTCATGCTCCATGAATAATTTTAGGCCTTCTATCATTAATCAATGTAGATTTTGGAACTGGGGTATAGACTTCTTCATAACCTTAATTGGCCTATTAGTATTTTATTCCATTAGTAAAGATAAATGTAGTTTAAAAGCAGGTTTTAGAAAAGAAATACTCTGGGAAGTCATCAGTTTTTCTTTAAAAGATTGTTCATTTCACTCTTGTGATATATCCACTGAAATATAAAGTTTAGAACAGTGAGGAATATAGCTTACTAGTTATGAAAATTGTAAAATTTAAGTGGTAAAATTTATTTTCTAGAAAATAATCACAAAAAATTTAGTAGAAATATAACTGACCCCAATAGTACTTAAAATTGAGAACGTTTATTTCAGTGGATATTGCAATAACCTTTCTTGCAAATATCCTGTCTGACTCTCAGGGCTTCATAGGAATTTATCATACAGAAGATCTAAATGACATGGAAATGGCAAAAAGTTATTTGATTGCAGTAATGATGTTTTCCTGCCTTCCACATGACCTTGACCAAAAGAGGCCAGAGTACATATTGGAGAGTCTTAGTGATGAATCTGCTACTACAAATGTTAGACACATTAAAACAATTTATTGGTTTGCTTGACATAATAATGCTGTGATTTTTATTCAAATATTATTTTGGAGTATAAATTTAGCATTTTTGAGGCTTTAAATCTAGGCTGAAAATGAATTTGGTGCATCTAATTCACAGTATTTATCTTCATAAGTAATACACATTTTCTTTCGTTTCAGTTGGTCCTCAGCTGTTAGGGCTTTCGCTTGGCTTGACCTACCCAAATGGCAAGGTGTTTCTACCAATTAGTGCTTCCACTCTTCCTCAGATATTTTCTTCATTTTTTCCACCTTTGATAAAGATGAAACCGGGTGTCCATTTTCCCCTTTTATTATTCATGAACCACTGATAAATCTACTATTTATTTATTTATTTTGGCTGCTGGCCAGTAACAGGTATCAAACCCTGGACCTTGATGTTATCAACATTATGCTCTAACCAACTGAGCTAACAGGCTAGCTCTGATAAATTTAGATCCTTCTAAGTTTTGCATTCTCCTTTATTTTTACTGAACAATGAGATATTCATTACTGCAAATTCTGTGACTGTGTCATTTAATTGAGACTCCTGTGCTTTTTATTATGTATTTTTTGAGAGTGTTAGTTCCTCAGTTTTTTGTCAACATTCAACATTGAAATCTGGATTAATTCCTCACTACACTATTGAAAGTGCTTACTATAATTGCTTATTATAATAACCATATAATTGCCCAAACCAATGGTATTGTCTCAGTTTTTGCCTATCTTAAAGGCATAGGACAATGTTGACTTATCAAACCTCAATCTATAAGCTTCAATCCCAATTACAATCTATTTGATATTTTTAAAAACTCTGTAGTAATCAGAGAATACAAAACAGCAAGGATATATCGCTTTAAACCTGTTAGCCTG
Source organism: Cynocephalus volans (assembly GCF_027409185.1). Lineage (NCBI taxonomy): Eukaryota > Metazoa > Chordata > Mammalia > Dermoptera > Cynocephalidae > Cynocephalus > Cynocephalus volans. Next base: position 160,579,722 of record NC_084478.1, on the reverse strand, counting down.
GCAACAATTAGACAGCAGAATAATACCCATTATTAGCAGAAATATGTAAATATGAGTACAGGAACCGTCTGACATTGCTGATGGGAAGTTAGAGTATTGTAATCTTTCTGGAGAGCAATCGGGCATAATTTAAGGTGAATCTATTCTAATATAGAAATTTAGCTACTGGATATACATCCCAAAGTATTTCCCAAACAGGCTCTTCAAAGAACCCAAAGCCTGTTTATTGCTGTACTTGTAGTGATGGAGAGTTTGAAGCAATCTGGATATTTATCAGTAGGAGATTAAATACAACAAATTTAGTTGATGTAAGGGGGTCAAACTTTGTATCCAGCATCTCCCAGGAATTGTCTGTGAGGCTGAGGGAAATTTTCTGTAAGGGGTGCAACTGTAAGCCTTTAGCAATCTATATTTCCAGTATCTGGGAAATGAGTGCATTGGCTCTGAAGAGGGGATCTAGGTAGTCCACTGTAGTATTCACTATACTGTACTTTGAAAACATACCTCACATGCAACTACTTCTCACCAGGTCCACCACTACTATCCTGGCAAATTTCATCATCATATCTCACCTGGCTTGTTGTTATAACCTTCTAACTGGTCTTTTTGTGTATATATCTGGGCCTCTGCTGTTGCTTCTCCACGAAGTATCATGAGAGTTACTTCTGAAATTTATTACAACATGTCACCTCTCACCTCAAAATTCATCAATAGCTTTCCCGGCACACCTAGACTACACTTAACATAACATTACCACACTTCATGCTCTGGCCCCCATGCATTTCTCTGACCTCATCTCCTACATCTCTTCCTCTTGCTCATAGTCATAGTTGCTCACTATTCCTCAAACATCCTAAGCACACTTACATATCATGATCTTTATATGTAATTTTCTTTTAGTCTGGAATGATCTCCAAAGCATCTACATGACTCATTCTCTGTTCTTATTCAGATATCTAATTAGCACCTTTTCAGACACAACTTCTGTGACCAACATATATAAAATAGCATTCTAACCCATATCTTTAACTTGCTTGTTTGTTTTTTTCCCACAGTACTTATCACAAGTGGATGTATTTCATATTTATTGTTTTATTACTTCTCTCCCACCATTAGAATATAAAGTCTATGGAGTCCAGAACTTTATCTTGTTCTTTGCTGTATCTTCAGTGCCTGATAATAGATGCTCAGAAAGTCTTTACCAAAAGGACAAATCAAGTGGTAAGCCAAAATTCTTAAAGAACAATTTTTTTGTTGGGGAGTGGAGGGACTTTTGAAGGTTTCTTCAAACTCCTGGATATTAGTCTTATAAAAGGGAGGCTATGGAAATGAGGTTCTGAGGTCAGCTCAGAATCTTCTCTGAACCATATTTTCCAATTTCCTGATGAAATGTGTAGCAGAGACTACTAACTTTCAACCCAAAATTAGCCTCTTTATCCTGCACACACAGATAAACTACTTTCCCCAGACTACGTTTCAGTTGGATATGGCCATGTGATTGAGTTCTCACCATTGGAATGTGTGCAGAGATGATGCATGACATTTTAGGGCCAATATTTTTAAAAAGTGGGTTTGTCCCATCCATGTTCTTTCTCCTTTTGTTAGCTGCATACAGATGATGAGTCCTAATGACGGGAAAATTAGATGATGAATGTCTCTGGGACCTTGAAACACCACATGCAAGACTAATATTCTCAGACCAGAAATACCTACCTTGTACTGTTACATGAATGAGTAATTAACTTCTATTGTGTTTAAACTTTGATACATTGGGGGTCTATTTGTTACAGATGTTAAATCTACACTAACTGTGTTAGTTTTCTAGGGTTGCCATAACAAAGTACCACAAACCAGGTGGCTTAAACAGTAGAAATTTATTGTCTCAGAGTTCTGGAGGCTAGAAGTCCAACATCAAGGTGTTGGCAAGTTAGTTCTTTCTGAGAGTTGTGAGGGGGAATCTGTTCCATGCCTCTCTCCTAGCCTCTCATGAATTTGGTTTGATGTCAATCTCTGGCATTTCTTGGCTTGGAGATGGCATTCTTCCTGTGTCTGCACACTGTGTTCCCTCTGTTCATGTCTTCATCTCTTCACATGGTATTCTTTTTATAAGACACCAGTCATGGATTAGGGTCCACCCTCTTCCAGTATGACCTCACCTTAACTAATTGCATCTGCAGTAAATCTATTTCCAAATGAGGTCACATGCTGAGGTACTTCACATGCTGAGGTTAGAACTTCAGCATAGATTTTTTAGGGGAGGGCACAATTTAATCTTTAATGATAACTAACCAAAATCTTCCTGCAATGAAGTGGTAGGGGTGAGGACATCCCTAGGTATAAGCTACTGAGACATTGTTACAGGTCCTAGAGCATAGGCTACAGCACGACGGAGTCTGGGAGCTGGTATAAGAAGGACTCCAGAGGGTCGAGGTAAGGCGTTGAGGAGAATGAAACTCTATCTTCTTTTTTTTTTTACTTGTGTACTTCCAAGTATATGTCTCTCTTCTCTAGTGTTCTGTTGACCCCAAGAACCTTCCTATCTGCTTCCCTTCCCATTGACTACAATGATGCAGATGTGATTAAGTAAAAGATCTTGAGACGGGAAGATCATCCTGGATTATCCAGGTAGGCCCTAGTTCAACCACATGTATCCTTATGAGAGAGAGGCAGAAAAATACTTGATGACAGACAGAGAAGGAGAAGGAGGTGTGACCATGGAAGCATAGATTGGAATGATATAACCACAAACCAAGGAATGCTGGTAGCCACCAGAAGCTGAAAGACATAAGAATCAGATTCTCCAGTAGATACTCCCAAGGGAGCAGGGTCCAGCCGACACCTTGATTTCACCATAGTGATGCTGATTTCAGATTTCTGGCCTCCAGAACTGTGAGAGAATAAATTTCTGTTGTTTTAAGCCACCAGTTCTGTAGCAATTTGTTACAGAAGGCACAGGAAACTAATACACATGGATTAATATCTATTGAATAAGGATAATAATATCTACCTCATATTATCATTTTAAGGAGTATAATACCATTTTAGGTGGTATATTAAAAAGTTCTTAATAGAAACAGGCATACACTGGATTATTCATAAATGATAACTGTCTTCTTTATAACAATAGCTATTATTAACTAATAACTAAAAGTTATTAATAATAGCTAAATAAGTCTAAATGGTCTCAGTGACCTTTTAATACCATCTTTTAAAATTCATTTTTTAAATGAGCCACCAGATTCAAATGATCTTTGCTGATCATTTCTCCACAGTGTATAGACCCTTCAATGGAACCTTAGGGTAATATGAACTGGACTTAATTATTTGGGGACCTTTTTTTTCAAGGAGCCTGGTTTCTGAGGTAAATAGTATGACTGAAGTTGAGTGTATAGCTGGTCAAGAAGTCAGGAAAAGAAGAGTGTAGTAAACAGTTGGAGTCGAAATGGAAATCTTCTGATATTGGACTAGAAGGTAGCATCTGTAGCAGTTAATCTCTTTCCTTCCTTCATCAGCAATCCTTCCACCACAATCCTGTCCTTCCCCAGCCCTGGGTAGGGTAAAGAGGCATGTTAGAAGCAGAGAAGAGGAAGAAAGAGAAGTGTTCTAGGAAGTAGCCCACCCCAGGGAGACATGGAGTGTTCTGGCCAAGAGCTGCTGCCCCTGGGTGGTTAATACATGTAAGGACATACAGAACTTAGTTACACAGGAGTCAGGACTCAGAGACAGCATGTTTATTTTTTTGACAAATGAAGGTGTTCAATTGTTGACCAAAACAATTGTTTTTGCTGTGCAACCCTTTTCCAGATTCAATTCATCCACTTTTCATCTTGGAATTCTATAGTGAACTTATTGCATGAATAGTCCAAAGGACTATTCACTTGATGGCAAAATTTCTGCTTATCTACTTATTTTTGTATCATTAATTGCTACAAAATGATGACTTTGCTTTGTTAAAGCTGGAAATTTTACCCCTTGTGTACCTTCTAAGGAAAAAATTACATTTGGTTAATACTTTGTTTTCAGCAAACACATACTACTCCAAAACCTATTAGTGACATAATATACTGCATAACATGCTAGTTGCCAACATTTGAATTCAAATAGTGAGCTGAATTAGCAGGCTGTCATGGCTGTAATTGTGTCCACTGGAGAGAAGGCTTTTTAGTTTTCTAATAGGTTGCTATGAAGCATCCATAATTTGACTCACCTCTGACCTCTTATTCTTCCCCTTCCACCACCATATGGATGGGAGCTCATAGAGCTGTCCATATACAAAACAAAATGAGGAAACTGAAATCAAAGTAAGATCACCATAATTAAGGAGACAGTGACATAGTGCATTTACGAGGCCATTTTTCATATTCGCAGTCTTTCAGTATTTCAGAATGAGGTCAACAAAATACTGAACTATAAGACAGGAGACCTAAATTGCTATTTTCAGGTCTGAAACTAGCTAAGTGACATTAGACAAATCAATTTGCCTTTATGAACCTCAGTTTTTTCCAATTTTTCAAATGGCATGGTACACTAAATGAACTTCAATAGTGCTTTCAGGAGCCAACATTCTCTAATCTTGTATAAATTGGATTTTAGATTTTCTTTCAGGCAAACACTTTTCACTTCCCAAGTGTAAATTGGCATGTACTAGGGCAAAATCACCCTGACCAGAAGATTCAATGGGTCCTAATTTCCCAAGATAACTTTTTCTGTATGATTTCCAAAATGAAATGGCCAGCAGCCTCATTCCTTGCTGCCTTGTTTCTTCATTTGTTCCATAGCATATGCACACTGGTTGTACTTGGTAGTCAATGAGCAATGAATGGCACAGTCATTGTTATAGGGCACTCACTGCTCATACCTAGGTGTGCATGGTAGAGTCCCTTTCCATAATCTCGGCAATTTCTTACCATAGTGAAATATGTTATAGAACTAAATAACTCTAAATGGTCTCCCTGACCTTTTAATACCACCTTTTAAATGAACCACCAGATTCATTTGATCTTTGCTGATTACTTCTTCACTGTGTATAGACCATTCAATGGAACCTTAGAGTAATAGGAACAGTCCAAACTCCTTATATGATTGACAGGAACCTTTATGGTATAATATGACCCCTGATAATTTCTTCCACTTCATTTCTTAACACATCTCCCACCTCACATTGCCCCGTCCCCTACATAGTATACTCTGGCCACACTGAATTACTCATGTATTACTAAACACACCATACTGCAATGACATATCTTCCTTGCTTTGTTACACACCCACTATTCCCTTTATCTAAATGCTGCCTCCCCACCAATTCAGTACTCTGCTCAGAGGGCACCTTTATGCTCTTTCCTTACCAGGGGCAAATAGCTCACTATAAATGTCTTACTTGCCTTACCTCACAGTATTTTATCTGACCCTAGGAGAGAGAGAATCAGAACTGTGTTTTTTCTGTTTATTTATGCTCACTGCTTAGCACAGAGCCTGGCATAGTAGGTACTCAGTAGATGATTGCTGAATTATTAAATGATGATGAATTAGCCGTGAAAGTCATGGTCTCTGCTTACAAGGGTTTTACAGTCTAGTGTATTCTAGGGACACTATACAACTTACTTTATAAAGAGCTATAATGAAGTTATAAACAGTACTAAGGGAGCTAGAGATAGGATAATTCATGCTGATTTGGATTTTGGAAATCTATAATATCCCAGACATCAAATTAAATAACTAACCTCTGCTTACAGATTGCGAGCATCATGGACTCACTACTGTAGATTGTACAGTATTTTTCTTGGGGGTGTTATATCATAGCTCTGTTTCATAATGACTTTATATCAACTATTAAAGTATGTCTTTTTTACATAGGCTGCTTTCAAGTCACATAGTACTAATCTCATATAAGTTTAAATTGAGTTATCACATTTCATGTGAAAGTAAGTCAGCTTTTTTTATTTGGGATTCACTTAAACTTTTGATTGTTGTCTATCCAGCAGTAATCTCTTCCTTCTTTTGTATTAGCAGAATCCCACTTTTCTTCATTTATTTTCCCTCATAGAAGGGACTCGTATTTCTAGCTGTGGGATAAATCTTTATTGGTGCTAACCAATAAGTTCATGGTTTAGTAATGTAATCTATTTATGGATAAGGAGACATGAAGAAAGCTCAGCTGGGGGCTTTTGGGGAAAAGCTTCCTTGCTCCTAAAAATAAACACATAAAGGGAAAGATGTTCTTCTGTGGGAAATTGTTGAGTTTACATGTGGAGCTTGGATATACAGCAGCCATTCCATAAACACGGGAAATTAACCTAAAAAAAAAAAAATCCAAGTGCTGAGTATAGCAAAGCCAAACAATGGAGAGAAACTTTTTTCTAGATGATTTGTTATAAGAGATAACTTATTTATTGGTTAAGCCATTTTCAGTTGAATGTTCTCTTACTTGCAGCTGAAAGCATACTAACTCATTCACTAGGAATAGCTGATAAACTGAAGGAAAAGGTTCGGATAATTCTAAGAGAACTAATGTTGGCATCTTGGATGATACCCATAAAGTGGGTCTTGTCAATTTTCACAATGGCCAGGCCCCACACACTGGACTGATGCAGCTTTGGCTTCCCCCATGAAGAAGTGGAAACTGTACAGTTGTGGTCACATATTATCCAGTTGTTCTCTAGAATGGGATGGTACTTTGTACAGAAATGTTGGAACAAGGGGCAAGGTTCAGCAAGAAACATTACAAAGTATTCTCAGGATACTTTGAAAGAAATGATTACTTGTAAATCCTGAGTTCTGAGAAGTGAGACAGGCCAGTGGGTTTATTGCTTCTTGCTTTACGTTAATAGGTTGGTGCAGGTGCATGAGTTTCCTAGGGTTGCTGTGACAATTTAACAGAAAATTGGTGGTTTAAAACAACAAAAAATTATTTTTTCACAGTGCTAGAGGCCAGAAATCATTTTCAGTGGACAGAAATTAAGATGTTAGCAGGGCTGCACTCTCTTCAGAGGCTGTAGAGGAGAATGTGCTTTTTGTTTGTTCCAGCTTGTGGTAGCTGCCAGCATTCCTTGTCTTGCAGCCACCACTCCAATCTCTGCCTCCGCATTCACACTGACTTCTCTTCTCTCTGGGGCAAATTTTTCTCTGCTGCTCCCATAAGGACATATGAGATTGCATTGAGAATCCATTTGTATTATTCATAATTCATAATTCAGGATAAGATCCTAACTTGATCACATTGAAAAGTAATTAGAAGGAAAGAAAGACCATGGTGGTGCATTGGATTTGCAGAGGGAGAGAACAGACCTAGGGTTGGTGGAGGTGGGGAGAAAGGGAGGGAGGTTGGGGAGAAGTTAGGTAGGGGACACAGGGAATAATTGCAATTTGTGGTAATGGGCATGCTGATAGTGTTGATCAGATCATCACATCTTGGGCACAGTTGGTGATGGTCAGCTTCGTACCCCATGGATATGCATAATCAATAAAAAATAGGTTTACTTAATTAAAAAAAAGAGAAAGAAAAGTGACTGCCAATGAAATTAGAAAGCTCAATGTACAGTATATGCACCAAACTACGTAAAAGTGAAGCGTTAGTGAACTGGGAGGTAGAGCTAAGTAACTACCTATAATGCAGGGAAGGAAAAATACAACTTAAGATTGCAAAATGTGAAAAAGAAGCACCGGAAACAAAGTTAAAAGACAGGCCATAACTTGGAAGAAGATACCTACAATCCATAAAACCAACAAAGGATAGATTTGTTGATATTTGCTGATATTTACTAATATGGGGAGCGTGGTAGGGGAACAGAGGGTAGAAGTGGATTTGTGGTTGGTGGAAGTCAAGAGGTTGGTCTTGCTATCTCAGGAAACTTGAGATACATATTATAGATATTGGAGGTATCAAGTAGCAACTAGATCTAGACATGTGAAGTTCAGTGGAGAGGACCAGGCTGGAAATATATATTTATAGTGTTTGGCATGCAGACAGGATGGGTATAGATACATATGGGTATTTCTAAAAAACTCAGACCCCAGGCCATGGGCTGGGGGAAATGGATGAACTGTAACCAGGTTGTGGGTGCACAGCAAGGTTCCAAAGAGGGAATTAGCCATAAAGGAAGATTGAGTCTGACCTGGTTACATAAGACTGAACAAAGGAAAGAAGTGGTTCTGGTTAAAGCACCGTGGAATAATTATAAATATAGCCAATGTTTATGGAGTGTCTGAAATATACTAGGCTCAGTGTTAAGAATATATTAACTCATTGTATCTTCATGATGACCTTATGGTTAAGGTTTCATTATTATCCCAATTTTACAATTGAAGACAGTGAGATTTAGAGCTGTCAATATCTTGCCTAATTCACACAGAATTAAAAAGCGGGGCTAGGACTTGATCTCAGAGCTGTTCTGGTTTCCTGGGAATGCCCCGGTATCATATTTGTCCTCATGAAGAAAAAAAAAAAAAAAAAGAAAAGAAAAAAAGAGGCTGTGTATAAACTGGCAGCTCTGCCTCAGTAAGTATTTACACTTCAGGGTTCAAAGACCCTTGCTGTGGGACCCTCCCCACAAACTGATCACAACCCAGAGGTGGGGAGCATGTTTCATGATGGGAACTTGGAGCTAGCAAGATTTTAGTATTAATATGGATATGACCTTATTCATACCTACCGGAAGGTAAAACTCAGAGACATTTGAGTTATGTTTTAAGAATATTATCAAAGACACTGTTAATGAACAGAGAGCTGCATCTGTAGATCAAAAAGGCTTACCATGGATGAGGTATACTTAATGAAATATAACTCACATCTGCAATATTTTTGGTAAAAATTCTAATTTTTAAGGGTGAAGAAAAAAATCATACAAGCATCTAAGCAATGAAGTTACCTACAGATGGAAAGAAGTTAGGATGGCCTTATATGTGCTTCTTGAAAGAGCATTTGGAGAAATAAACCAGCTAAGTGAGAGATGGTTAAAAGTACCTGTATAGGTTAAATCCAAATTAGTATGTAAATAAGATTATAAAAAAATGCAATTATAATTCTTGTAAGAGAACATAGGTAATGGAAAAGTAATGTAATAATGTGAAACTGGGACAAAATTTCCATATCGAAGCAACAAAAACTGGGAGGTGTGAGATCTTGGAGGTTGGGGTGATTAAAAAATAAATGTGCTAATTTCCTCAACTTACCTAGGGGAAATCATAAAAAATGGTTTTTTATTAATGTTGATAATTAGAGAAATGGGGTTTTAAGTATGCATTTCAAAAGTTAAAATAAACATCTAGTTGATCTAAAGGCCTTCTGTCACCTTCTAAATTAATTGGGGGCCTGAGGAGGACCATAAGAGAAAACATACCATAAAGTCAAAAGATTGAGACAGAAGGATGGGCAACAAAGCACTAAAAAACACTCAGAAACTCTTGATAATAAATATATGTTAGATGCATTAACAAATTAAAATAATTTACCAGACTAATTCAGACTCTAAAATCCAGCTACATGTTGTCTACAAAAGCCTATGCCAAATTAAGGTACTCATGAAGTTTAAAAGTAAATGGTTGGACTATATTTAAAAAATTCAAAATGAAAAAATCACTGTTTTCACTACATTGATATTAAATATGTCAGACTTAACTGACAAGTAGAAAACATCCTTGGTTCTCAAACAACCATATAATCATGACAAAACTTGATTATTTCTTAAAAGGGAACCAATAAGTTAGAAATAGAAGAGGTATAGACTAAAATATGAAAGGTAATGACACAAATTGTAAATGCTTTCTAATAAAATTATGAGATAATAAAATCAAAACTCGAAGGCAGAATATTTATAAAGTGATGCTGAGATCAGTACATCTAAGAATTTATACGATGAGGCCAAAGCTATACCAGCAGCTGTGTTAGAGTCACCAAAGCCATTTGACGTCAGCATCTCTACAACCATATTTAAAGAGCCCAGCAAGAATTTACTTTTTCCTTTGGCACTTACTGCTTAAGTATTGGCTAATGTAGAGATGCTCTATGCCAGTTCTTGCCTGGTGGCTTGTTGCTGAGGTTGCTGCTCTTGGTACAGGTGCCACCAATGCTATTGCAATTGATGCTATAGGTACTACTGAGCGCTGCTGAGTATGGTAGCTGACGAGAAGCAGAGCTCTCCTCTGGCCCTACTCTGCGCATTAGCTTCAGCCTGGTGGATGCTCTGTGGTTTATTCATTGTTTTTACTACTGTGAACAGCTGCTGTATTGACAGACGGATTAACCTATGCAGTGAATATTTTAGGCCCCCTACCAATCCATTTTCCACTCTGCTGCCAGGATGATCTCAATCTGAGCATGTCACTTCCCAGTTTAACATTCTTCCTTGGTCTTTCATTCTCTATAGAATAAAATCCAAATCCCTTAACTAAGTGTACTACGCTCAACATGTTACAGTGTTTTGCATAATTTTCTTTCCTTGTTCCTACAACTCACACCCCACTCCCCTTGCAAAACTCTTTGCTCTAGCTCTGCCAAAGTAATTGTTTTTCACCAATGCTTGGAATGATTGATGCTTTCATTATTGTGCAGAGATTATCATATTACGTTACAAGAAATCTGAGAGAAATATTTGTCAGGAACATGACAAAGAGTTAATACCCTGATATATAGAGAGTTTCCACAAATTAGTAGAGAATACAGGACAAACCACAGTAGAAAAATGGACAAAAAAGCATGAAAGGATAATTAACAGATAGAACAACGACGTGTTGCTAAGCAGCCAGGGTATAAGAAAAAAGAATTTCATGAGTACTCAAAGAAATGCAAATTAAAATACCATGTTTCACTTCATTTCAAATAATGATTCAAAAATTAACACTAGTAAAGTATCTTGTTCTAGCAAAGTCAGTGTATTAGAATGATTTTCTAAGATGAAGGAAAAGTGACTTGAAAAAGGAGCTCCTTTTCCTACTTTCAACCAAAGCACTACATTTGCTAGTGGCTGTCGTGTGTATAGTACTTCCTGTGACCTTTACGTGTGTATAGAACTTTACCTGTGTTCATTCCTTTAATCTTTACAGCAAACCCTTTGAGGCAAGTACCATGATTCTCTGCATTTTACAGATGAAGAAACTGGCAGTCAGAGGGGTTAAGTAACTTGCAGAAGATCAAACAAATAATAAAGGGTGGAGCCAAAATCAGCCTCTAACCGGATGACTGTAATGTCTTCCCTTTTAACCACTGTACTAAACTGCCTCATACATGTTTGTAGTTTTCAGATGAGAGTGTGTGTGTTTATTCTATCTAATGGACACAGGCAAGTTATATCCATTGCTACCATTTATTAAACACTTATTATGTGCAAACATTGGGCTAAACATTTTATAACAATCATATGAGGTAGACATTAACTCCATTATGCAGTTGAGGAAAATGAGGTCCAAAGCGTTTATGTAACATGCCTGTAGTCCTTCATACGGCAAGTGGCGAAGCCAGGATTTGAATAAGGTGTTTTATACTCCAAACCCTCATGCTTCTCACTGCTGTGTAACAACACTAGTGCGCAAATATTGACACATATATGGATATTTATAAGTCAGATCACATCACTCCCCTAGTGCAAACCCTCGGCTGGCTTCCTGCCACATATGGAATGAAACACAAACTCTTTCCTGTGACCTGAAGGGCCCTCCATAGCCTGTCCCCTGCCTCATCTGTTACTACTCTTCTCCTTGCTGCACTCCAGGCACACGTGCCTCCCTGCTCTGCCCTAAACACACCAGGTGCACATACACCTTAGGGACAGTACCTGTGCTTTTCCCTTTGCCTCATTCACTTTTGCCCAAGATATTTGCATGGCTCACTCCTTTATTTCCTATGGGGATCTGCTCCAATCTTACCTAATTAAAGAGGCCTTCTCTGACCAGACCACCATGTCTAGAATTGTGGCCTTCATCACTCTCTGCACCCATATTTACTTTTCTTCATAGTGCTATCACTACTACGCATTCATTTATAAACCTACTTGTTTATTGTCTGTATTCCTCATCAGACTGTAAGTCCTAGGAATCCATGACTTTGCTTTGTTCACTACTCTGTCTCCACAGTCTAGATCAGGAGTTGCAATTTTTTTTCTGTAAAGAGCCAAATATTAAATGTTTTAGGCTCTGCAAGCCATATAGTCTCCCCTGCAACTACTTAACACTGCTATTGAAGCATGAAATCTGCCATAGACAATATGTAAATCAATAACTGTAAAAATGAGAAGGCTATGTTTAAATAAAACTTTATTTTTTAAAGAAAGGCAATATGATAAACAGGGTGGATTTGGCATATGGGCCATAGTTTACCAAGTCCTGGGATAGAAAATTATCTGGTTAGCACTCAATACATACTTGTTGAATGAATGATTTACTTGTCTATAATACATACATGTATACACAGACACAGATATATACATACATATGCATATATATGTGCATATGAGTTTGTACATGTGTGTATACACAGAAAGGATAATAGAAGGAATGAAATCAAAATATCTCAGTCAATATCTCTAGTGGCAGGGTTATGGCTTTTTAAGTTTCTCCTATGTTTTCTGCATTCTCTAAATTTTTAATGAACATGGATTACTTTTACTTTTTGATTTTTTTCTTAAAGTATGATGTAAATACAAAAAAAATGTACAGAGAGCATAATTGTACAGTTCAAAGAAGTTTTATAAGTGAAACACACTTATATAACAAGCACCCAGATAAAAAAAACAGAACCCCTCTTGTTTTCCCTTTAGGTCACTGTGCACACAACATAGATTCCTAACAGCGTAAATTAGTTTGCCTGTCTGACTTCTAACAGCATAGAGTACTTAGCCTGTCTTTGCACTTTGTATAAGTGTTTTCGTATGTCACGTACCCTTTTCTGTATGACTTCTTCACTCAACATTATGTCTGTGAGATTTATCCACATGGAGGTGTGTAGTTGTGGTTCATTCATTCTTGTTGCTCTTAGTATTATATTGTTTAAATTTATGGCATGTGTTGCTCCTAAGGTTTTAATGTGTGTGTGTTCTTTTCATGTTTTATTTTTACTCCCACTCCACGTAGGAATCCAGGCCCCCACCCTTAGTAATTCTTAAGTCCAAACATTTTTATAAGACTAAAGACCAAAGCATTCCAAAGTTAATGTCTTTCATAAAAGCCTAAGACCATTTGAAAGGACAATGAAAGGAGGCAGGAGGCGAGTGAGGAAGAGTGTATTTGAGGAAGAAAAGATTCCCCCAAATTTGAGAAGGGCAAGAGAGTGGCCTGTTCATTCATTCTCTCAGGTAGAACTGGGAGTCACATGCAACTTTGTTGCAGGGCCATGAGAGAAGGCAAGTCCTCTGACAAAATGGTTGTTTGCAACAACTGAGGAGTCTGGACCCTAAGCACCATCTTTTTATCTCAACGTGTAATTAATGTACGGACATAAAGGGATCGCTGTGGGCATAAAAATGATGACATCAATGGTGAACACAATAGAATGGAGTTAGAGGCCTTTTGCCTGTTTAGGAAGTCTCCCAGAAGACTCTTGTATTCTGGTTTAGCTCTAAGAAGATAAAGGTTTCCAGGAAAGACGGAAATTTAATTTTCTAGCAGTGTGACAAGGTGGGAGATCAAAGCGAGGTTTAATTTAGTCTTAATAGTAAAAATTCCTTTTACAAATCATTATCAAATTTAAGTACTTCCTGAGTCTTTAGGACAGTGTTCCCATTTTATTTTGAAATTATCTGTTTTTAAAATCAAGGTCAGTTGTTTAGATTTCCGATAGGGATGGATCCTTGGTTTGGGTATCAGAGTACATATCCTAATGGAAATATAAAATTCCTTTTATTCTTCTTTGAGATGGGATGTTCTCCCTTTTCCCAATGTAAAATGTGGAAAGGCCAAGGGTTTTCCCCCCTCTCCCCACTCCAACTCAGTTGGAAATTCTTTACAGATACTGTTAATGGTGTGTCAGTCTTTGTTTTTAGAGCTATTAATTTTTACTTTTCATGTTTCTTTCATGTTATTTTACTGGCTAACTAGGAGACGTTGCCTCTTTTTTTTTTTTTTTTTTGTCTTTTTCATGACCGGCACTCAGACAGTGAGTGCACCGGCCATTCCCATATAGGATCCGAACCTGCCGCGGGAGCGTCGCCGCGCCCCCAGCGCCGCACCCTCCCAAGTGCGCCACGGGCTCGGCCGGAGACGTTGCCTCTTGATTTGTTTGTCAGATATCATTGTGAACTGATTAACCTAGATTTATTGACTTCTTGTTTTAAGTCTTTCCTGTTACCTTTTCTTTGGAAATATTCCTTTTCCAGAAAAATATGTACTCATGCCCTCCACATTAGATCTCTAGGTCCCCTAGATAGTGATGGATTAAAAAAATAAATAAACAGGGATGTCTTCAGAGGGAATCTTATATCCTTAGATGCTTTATTATGAAACAGGAAGAATGGAAATAAATCAGCTAATGAGTTAACTCAATAAGCTAGAAAAGTAGCAACAAGATAAACCTAAGGAAGGAGGGAAAAACATATTAAATGTTGAATAAATTTATTATAACAAAAATATTCAGTATAGTAGTTAAATGAGTGTAAGAGCTGTTTTTGAAAAGACTGACTATAAAAGCTCTAGTAACCCTAATACAAAAAACAAGTGAAAACAATTCCAGGAACAGGAATTAATAAGATGCCAGATCTCTCTAAATTAACTACAAATTTTATGTAATTCCAATTAAAACCCCAACAGTATTTTAAAAACTTGACAAGTCTCCTAGAAAAATATTCACATGGAATCAGCCAATAAAATCCCCAAGCTGGGTAGTAATAAATGATGACTTATATTTAACAGATATTTGAAAATAGCTTAGTAATAAAACCATACTGAAGGTTGTGTTCTAAGGTAGAAAAGACAGAGAAATCACCTGAAAAGAGTAACAAATGCAGAAGGAGCCAAGTTTGTTATGAGGGTTTCATCTAGATAAAGATGGTATTTTTTAATGTTCTAATAGTTTATTCAACAAATTATGTTGGGCAACACTCTTTCCACTAGAACTAGCTACGTTATGCCAAGGTTAGCAAACTCCAGTGCCTTCAGGAGCCAGGCAGATAATAAACGGTAAAATTATTGAATCAAAATGGGTGTCTTAGTCAGTTCTGGCTGCTATAACAAAGTACCATAGACTGGGTAGCTTATAAACAACAGATGTATATTTGTCACAGCTCTGGAATTTGGATGTCTAATATCAGGGTGCAAGCATGGTCAAGTACTGGTGAGGCCTCTCTTCTAGTTTGCAGACTGTCAACTCATGTGGTGGAAAGAGCAAGAGGAAGCAAGCTCTTCCATGACTCTTGTGAGGGCACTGATTACATTTATGAGGGCTCCACCCTCATGACTTCATCTAATCCTAATTACCTCCCAAAGGCCCCACCTCCTAATACCATCACATTGTGGGGAGGTAGAGTTTCAACATATGAAATTTGGGAGGACACAAACATTCAGTCCATTACAAAGAGTGAAGAAAATATATTAAAATTGAAAGAAAGCCTTCTGAACAAAGCTCAGTATGTGTGAGCAAGATGAACATATATTCATGGAAAATATGCAAATATAAATCATCTGAGTATGCAAAACACTTGTCTCCAATAAAAGAGTATTCCAAGCAAGCCTGTCTCGCTATAAAATTAATAAGAACATGAATCCAGCCAGTCAAATACCCAAAGAAAGATGATAAAACTTTAGAATGAGTTGAACAGAGAAGTTGGAGAGGTATGTAGACAAATTGAGGAATATATATATATATATGTATGTATGTGTGTGTGTGTGTGTGTGTATAAATATATGTGTGTGTGTGTATGTATGTATGTATGTATATATAATCAAAGATCCGAGTAACCCTGGCTGAAAATCAAATTACTACCAGAGAGCAAAGGATTGATTTATTCACACAATAATCAGAGGCGTTATAGATCAGCAATCAAACATCAATTTACCTTCTTTCTTGGACAATATCCAGCATAATACAAATATGTTGTATTAACACAAGCAAAACAAAAATTATCTTCCTTGGACACCCCCTCCCCACTACTGTATTTCTAGTATTTGTTGAACCCTTCTCCTGCCTTTCCTTCTCTTTTTCTTTTGAAGTGGTAAGGACAGATTATATTTTATTTATTCCCATTTCTTCTTGAACACACTCTTGTCAGGCTTTTGACTTCACCACTCTATCCAAACAGCTCTTTTCAAGTTCACCTATGACCTCTGCAGTTTGTTTCTAGCTGCAATCATTTCCTTAAACTCCAGATTGCTACATCTACCTGACTTCTTTCCTTGGAGCCATGAAAAGTATTTAAAATGTAACATGTTCAAAATGGAATTCACTGGTCTCTAAACCTGGACTCTCCTCACCATTCCCCATCTTCGTTAAGTGGAATCACTACATTTACCTGCTTACCAGATCCACAAACCCTGGGACAATCCTTCAAAATTTCTCTCATAATCTACATCAACCATATCATTAAATCCATAAACTCTAATTTAAAAGTATACCCCGAGTCTCCAACTTTCTCTCTTACCATTCTTTTTCTATTTTAACTTTTAATTTGTAGATAATTGTAGGTTCACATGCAATGGTAAGAAATAACACAGAAAGATCCTATAAACTCTTTACGCAGTTTTCCCCAATGATAACATCTTGCATAACTATAGTACAAGGGCCAGCCCGTGGCTCACTTGGGAGAGTGTGGTGCTGACAACACCAAGTCAAGGGTTAAGATCCCCTTACCGGTCATCTTTTAAAAATAAAACAAAAACTATACTACAATATCACAACCAGAAAATCAACATTGATAAAGTTCAGTGAATTTATTCAGATTTCACCAGTTTTACATGCATCTCTGTGTGTATCTGTGTGCATTTAGTTATGTGCAACATTATCACACGTGCATATTCATGTAACCACCACCACATTTAATCCAACAATCCCATTTCTGGGTATATCTTTCCTACCATCCTTAATCTTGAATTATTCTAGCTCAGACATATTTGCTGCCTTCTGTTTTTGGAATATATCAGACAAGCTGTGATCTTGTATCTGGTATATCTTGTATCTGTTGATTTTACTATTTATTTCTAAGTAGATGCTCATATTAGATTGAAATCTTTGACAGTTTTATTTCTTCCCTTCAATTATTTTTTGGAATTATAAAAAGCATTTATTTGAAGAAGAAACATTTCCTTCTAATAAGATAATATTTTTAGTGTCTTGAAAATAGTTAACAATGGAACCAATTTAAATTGAAAGGATTAAAAAAAAGTTGTGGTTGAAAATTTTACCCAAGAAATGAAGTGAATTTTATCCTTAAGTATACAAACTTATTTGTTAACAATTAAGCTTAATCATAAATGTGCTCTTCAGTTTTTATACCTTTTATTGCTTTTTCCTTATAGAACTGGCCAATATTTTAAATATATTAAACATTATAACTGATATTGAATACATGTTTTGCTCCCCATCTTAATGAGTTACACGTAATGCTTTTCCATTCAAGTAATGTTTACTGTAGGTTTTTGGCATGCAATCTTTACCATGTTAGAGATGTTTCTATGATTTCACGCACTGCTGAGAATTTTGTTTTTAACATAGATACGTTTTGAACTTATTTGCAGAGGAATCAACATACATTTTTTTCCTTTAGTCTACTAATGTTTTTAATTACAGTTATTTTTTTATCTTGAAATCATTATTTTATTCCAAGGGAAAGATCCTACTTAATCATCATGTATTATATTCATCTTGTACTGTTGAATTTTTTCAGCTTATATTGTATTTAGGATCTTTGCATCTGTATTCATAACTGCAAGAGGCTTAAATTTTCTTTTTATTTTATTGTCATCTGGTTTTAAAATCAGGTTAGAGATGCCTAGTAAAATTTGTTTAGAAGCTTTTGCTTTATTTCTATTCTCTGGGAAAAAAAAATGTATATGATTGGGACTAACTATTATTTTAGTCTTTGGCATATTTCACCTGTAAAATTATCTTAGTCTTATCACAGACATTATTTTTAATAGAATATTTTTTAAGGCAGTTTTAGGTTTACAGTAAAAGTGAGCAGAAGGCACAGAGATTTCCTACATATCCCCTGCTGGGAATCATTGTCATTTTCTTGAAAGGAGGTCTTTGACTGCCATTACAATTCACATGATGGATGTCTGTATATTTAATTATTTTCTTTCATCTTACATTAATATTCATATTTTATGTTTTTTAATGATTTATATATTTCCTCTTGGATTTTTATATGTTTTATTCTTTGTAAGTGTGTTTGTAGTTGTTTACTCTTTTACATAATTATTTATGAATATTTTATCACTTTTTTGTTAGAATCAACCTTGCTAGAAATCTGTCCATTTAATCAATCTTTTCAGATAATCAGCTTTCTCTTTTGTTAATCTTCTCTATCACTTTTTATCTGTCATTAATTTCTGTCCTTATATTACTTTCTTTTTTTTTTTTTTCATATCTGGGTTGGCACTATGGATTTTTTCCCCCATTCACCTGGATTAAATGCTCAGTTTATATTATTCTATTTGTAAAGTAATATATGAGTATTATTTCTAAAACATAATAAAAAAATTTAAATGACCCATAAGTTCACTGCCAAGGACTAAAGACTATTAATAATTTGATGTATTTCCATTATATATATGTGGCATATATATAGTCATATATGCATATAATTATAAATGTAGACATACTGGGGTATACCGTGCAGACTATTTTCCTCAAACAGGGAAGTTTTGCCTCCCAAATCCTTATTTTAAAAAATTACAAACCTACTTAAAATCTCAAGTAACAGCACAATGAACACTTATATTTAACTTTTATCAAGTTTCACCAACTATTAACATACATTTTGTAACATTCTAGAGAGAAAGAGGGAGGAAGGGCTGGAGAGAGAGAGGAGAGGAGCAGTATTTACATTTTGCTGAACTAATTAAAATTGTTTGACCTCAAATACTTCAAAACATATCTGCTAAGAACAAAAACTTTTCCTTATGCAACCACAGAATATTGTCACTTCCCAGGAATATAACATTGATACAATACTGTCATCAAGTACATAGTTCTTATACAAATGTCCCCAGTTGTCCCCCAAATTTTCTTTACAGCTATTTTGTCTGTTGGTCCAGACTCCAAAGATCATGCATTGCATAAGGTTGTCCCATCCATTTAATATTTATTTTTATGACAGTCCTCACTATTTTTGCCTTTCATGACACTGACATATTTTCGAGTCTAGTCCAGTTATACTGAAGACTGTCCTCTATGTGGTTTTATCTGATCGCTTCCTCAGGTTGAAGTGCCGATTAAACATTATTATCAAGAACACTACATACATGATGTTGAGTACTTCATGTTGTATTGCATCAGATAACATCAGGAGCTGCCTAACACCAGTTTGTCACTTCATAATTGTCACTATTGGATCACTTGGTTTAAGTGAGATTTGTCATATTTTTCTGTTTTTAAAGGGAACATTTACCCTTTGTAATTAATGTATAATTTGTGGGGTGATGCTTTTTAATAATTATTTTTATTTATAGATATTTATGGGCTACAGAGCTGACTATCAGTATTTGTGTACAGTATGTGATGATCAAATCAATATTATTAGCATGTTCATCATTATAAATTGTAATTACTTTTTGTGTCCCTTACCCAATTATTCCCTGTCCCTCCTCCCCCTCCCTCTTTCCCACTTCTAGTAACTATAGGTCTTTTCTGTCATTTTGAAAGTTCAACGTTTTATTACGGTCTTTCTTTCTTACCTCCTACTTAAGAGTGAGGACATACGGTATTCTCTTTCTAGGTCTGGTTTATTTCACTTAACATAATTTTCTCCAAGCTCATCCATGTTGCTGCAAATTGCAGAATTTCATTATTTTTTTATGGGTGAGTAGTATTCCATTCTGTACATATATCACATTTTCCTTATCCTGTCTTCTGTTGATGGATATTTACTTTGGTTCTATATCTTGGCTATTGTAAATAGAGCTGTAATAAACATGAGAGTGCAGATGTCCCTTCGATATGATGATTTTCATTCCTTTGGGTATATATTCAGCAGTGAGATTGCTGCATAATATGGTAGCTCTACCTGTGGTTGTTTGAGAAACCTCCATACTGTTTTCCGTAATGTCTGTACTAATTTACAGTCCCACCAGCAGTGTAGAAGCGTTCTGTGAGGTGATACTTTAAGATTGCAACAATATATCCTTGTCTCCCAAAATCTTTCACTTAATATAAGTGGATGCTAAAGTCATTATTTTACATAATTATAGTTTTTTACAATAAAATTTTACTGAAGTATAACAAATAAAATACACAAGTCATAAGACTAGATCTTACTGAATTTTCATGTTGTATGTACCAAGGCAAGCACAAACTAGATGAGCGAATACATTATCAGCACCCTGAAGCCCCTTTAATTCCCATTCCTAGTCTTATCTTCCTTAGAAAAAACCTCCATCCTGATGTGTATCACTGTAGATTAGTTTTATCTTTTTTGAAGGAATTATATATAAATAGAATCATATACTGTGCACTGTTTTGTTTTTCTTCTTCACTCAGCATTGTTTGTGTTAAATAATTCATGTCAATGAATGTAGCGACAGTTCATTCATTCTCATTGCCCTGTAATATTTTATCCTATGAAGATACCACAATTTATTTAACCATTGTGCAATTGGTGGACATTTGGGTTGTTTCCAGCTTTGAGTTATTATGAATACTGCTGCGGCAAACAGTCTTGGCAATTGTTTGCAAGTCTGTTGGGTCTATTCCTAGAAATGGAATTTATATTTCATAATTTATGTGTATATTTGGCTCCAGTAGATACTACCAAACTTATATTCTAAACTGGTAACAATTTAGTGACAATTTACATGTCCACCAGGAATGTATATGTTCCAATTGCTCCTAGCGAATACTTGGTATGTTGTCTTTCAAGTAGTAAGCATTCATATGTGCATGAAGTGGTATCTTATTATGGATTTAATTTGCATTCCCCTGATTACCAATGAAGCTGAGCATTTTAAAAAATGTTTATTGGCCACTTAGATCTCCATTTTTTGAAAAATGACGGTCTTTTACCTATTTTCTATTGTGTTGTATATTTTTTTCTTATTGATTTGTAGTGACAGAAGAGAGGGTCTGGGAGGCCCGATTTACAGGCAGGCCTCAACCCACCCCATCCTCTTACCAGGTTCTTGACTCCACCACATGAAAGAATTCAAGAGCAGAGACATAGTAGAAGATGAAAACAGGTTTAATGTAACAGATAAGAAATACAGACTTCACAGAGAAAATGCGGCCTAGCTGTAGGATTAAGCAGGGCCCACACTAAGTTTAATACAAAAGTAAAAAAGTGCACTTGTAACGTTTAGTACAGAGTGCAGGCTTGCTCAGGAGACTGAGCAGCTGCTTGCTGAAAGTAAGCTTGATACAAAAAGAAAGAAATACACACTCCACAGGCAGAGTGCAGGCTGGCCCCAGAGAGAGTGAGCAACAGTCCCACCTTCTGCCAGGACTCAGCTTTTATTAGTTTCACTACGTAATGCATATTCATGCTACCTAAGGAATATTCAAGAAGGAAGTGTTCCCCTGTTATATAACACAGTCTTGCACATGCTCAGTTGGTCTCTTTTTGGAGCATGTTCATTGGTCAAATAATATCACATACACTGAACATTTTCAAGAATATCCTGTGTTCTTTAGCACCTATTGTGGAAGGTCATTCAAAGGATAAACTCCCTTCCACGGAGCATGCTCAGTCACTGGGGTCATATAAGCCTGTGTAAATACTTTTACTGAGCATGCTCAGCTACTGGATTTGCATAAGTCTGCCGTTTGTGATCTCAATCTCCCTGTGTTGGTGCCCAAACAGGTCCAACAAGCAACAAAAACTCTCCTCTAGAGGGTCCTGAGACTTTGGGGAATGATTTGAATCCCAGAGTTGTGTCCTGAAACTTGATCACAGGGAAACTTAGCACCTCCTATCTCAGTAAGAGTATATGTACAAGCACTTTATTATTTATGTATTTTTCAAATATCTTCTCCAAATTTATGGTTTGCCTTTTCACTCTCAAGTATTTTGTTTTGAACCTTTCTTCTTTTTACATGTGGGATTCTTTTAAAGAGGTGCTTTGTTATTAAATATCTAATTTGATTATATTAGAATTAGAGAATATGGTTTATGAGATATTGATTTTTAATATGTGTGGAGGATACCTTTAAGGCTTAATGTATGGTATATTTTATTAATAATTAATATGTACTTAAAATAATGCATATTCATTATTTGTTAGCTGTAAAGTTGTCTAGTATCTAATAGCTGAGACTTAGTAATGTGTGCATAAAAAATAATGTTATGTGTTTGCCATGCTATTTCTACTTTTGGAACATTAGAAAGAATGCATTTTATCACTTCTTTGGCTTGGGTACATGTGAGTGATTTCAGGACAGTGATTTGTAAGCAGAAACAATATGGGATATTTTTAAGCCTGGAGATAAAACTTCCTATGTCATATTTATTGCTCCCTCTCTTCACTGGAGTGGGCCCCTTTGAGGTCATGTGTTACGTATACAGTATTGTGAGATAAAATACAGGAAGCCCAGTTAAATTTTAGATAAGTTAAAAAATATTTTTAAAGAATGGCCCAAACATTGCATGGTACATACTTAGACTACAAAAATAAATCATTGTTTATCTGAAATTCAAATTTAACGGGGTGTCCTACATTTTTAATTGCTAAGTTGAGGGGGATGGGTATGAAGACAATAAAGTAGAGAAATAAAGCATATTAATGAAATATGCCTCAAAATAAAACATTGGGGCCGAGCCCGTGGCGCACTTAGTAGAGTGCTGCGCTGGGAGCGCGGCGACTCTCCCGCCGCGGGTTCGGATCCCATATAGGAATGGCCAGTGCGCTCACTGGCTGAGTGCTGGTCACGAAAAAGACAAAAAAAAAAAAAAATAAAATAAATAAATAAATAAATAAATAAAACATTGAGTAAGGGTACTGCCACACACAACTGACTGGAAGCAAATAGGTCAGAAGCCTACCATGTTTCTATGAGAGAATTTCATTGCTAGAGAAGCACAATTCTGGACAAAAAGTCTTTGATAGTTTAAGGCTTAAAAGAATTCTTCAACCTCCAACCTTGTAGAATTGACAAATTTGCTGAGGTTTTGTGTTTTCAGCATATTCCCCAGCACCTCCTTCAGGCATGGCCAGGCAAAAATGGAAAAAACATTAAAAAGAACCTCCCAGAAGGTAGATCAAACTACCACTGAGGACAGTGGACAAGGAAGTTCTCCCAGAGAATAGAATCAGGGTCTATGCAAGCAATTGCTTTAGCCCCTAGGGTATGAGCCCTTCACCATAATTTTCAGCAGTCTTGGAAGTTCTACTGACAGACATTAACTTCTGTGTATCTCCCATTTCCCCCTTTTTGAATGGGGGTGTTTATTGCAGTTATTCTGCTCCTGCTCCTGACCTACTACTGTAAACTGAATGTATGAAGGGAAATGGAAGATAATTTGTCTTTTTAGTGCATAAGTCCCTGGAACAAAAGGAGACACACCCTGGACCTTGCACCAGATACAATCATAGATTGGTTTGCATATTGTCTTCTATGGGAAGAGAATGAGTGTTTTCTACATACAGGAATAAAATCAAAGTTTCATGACCAGGAGAGCAGACTGTAACAGTCAATATTATGTATTTGCCCTACCATTTCAAATGCCTGGGACCACAGGGAAAAGGCTGTATTTCCTAGTCTTTCCTTCAGAGGTGTTGAGGACTGAATTTGGGTAATAGTGTGTAGAGATAAGAGATATGTACTGTTAATCAGTGTACATAGTCTGGGAAACTACTCTAGATATATCATCCAGAGATTAAAAGCAAGAAATTTGTTACAAAAGTGTTGAAAAGACTGAAACAGCAAAGGAAATAAGGAGATGGTTTTCCACATTTGAGGAAGCTGCTACTGCCTGAGTTCTAGAACCTGTGACTCATACACCCTACTAACCGGATGGAGGTGCCCACTGCTTAGCAGGAAGTCTGCTCTCTTATAAATGCTGCTGAAATCACCACTGATGTTGCCTTTTGTAACAAATGCAATTGTATGTTTTATAACTTCAATATCTCTGTTTTCTTTTGCTTTTTCCTGCTTGGTCTCTCAGTGTCTGAGAAGGGGGCTTAAAATTTCCCTACATTGGGCCGACCCCATGGCGCACTCAGGAGAGTGCGGCGCTGGGAGCGCAGCAGCACTCCCGCGGCGGTTTTGGATCCTATATAGGGATGGCCGGTGCGCTCGCTGGCTGAGCTTGATGCGGCCGATCACAAAAAAAAAAAAAAAAAAAAAAAAAATTCCCTACATTTCTGTAAGTTATTCTTTATAAAATGGCAATAACTGTATTTTGAGAAAGTATTGTTAGGTTCATACATGTTATTGATGATTTTCTTGCTCAGTTTTCACTTTGATCAATGTATTGTATCTTATGAATTTTTTTGGCTTGAATTCTGTCGTACACTAAAACTTCTGTCTTAGCCTTATTTGATTCATACTTGGCTGCTGCATATTTTCACCCATTTTAAAAACCTCCATGTGCCTATGTATGTGAAATCAAGAAAATGGTCCTGTTTGTAGAGAAAACTAACGGGAAACATTGACTCCGTCACTAGCAAGTTTCCCAGTGCACTGTGCTGTGTTTCAGTCTGTTTTGTTCAATATGTTCAGCTTGTTTATGCTCTTTCAGAGCAGGAATATTAAAGCCCTTGAAAAGATTGACATCAAACCACCAAGAGCACTCATGTATAAATTGGGATAAAAAAAAGAAAAGAGTAACAGTTTTTCATCATTCCCACATAGTAGTTAACAGGTTATGCGTCTGTTTAATATGTAGTTAGTCAATTGCATTCAAGAGATCATTCGTATACTTGAATTATTTTAATAATAATAGTAGAAGCTAATATTTAGTGAGTGCCATCAATATGCCAGGTATAAAGTGCTTTATGAGAATAAACTTTTATTCCTCATAACTACAATGGTGAACTTAATTGTGTAGATGAATAAAGCTGAGTAAACACCAAAGGTCACACAGATCATAAGTAGTAGAACCGGAATTTATACCTGGACATCTCAGGCTCTAGAAGAGAGTTTCTCAACTTTGGCACTACTGACATTATAAGGGGAAAAATTCTTTGTTGTGGGGGGATGTTCTGTGCATTGTAGGATGTTGAGCAACCTCCCTGGCCTATATCCAGTAGATGCCAGTAACATCTCCCAAGTAGGGACAACCAGAAATGTCTCTAGACATGTCTAAATATTCCTTGGTAAGTAAAATTGCCCCCTGTTGTATAGGTATATACACCCTTTTTGAGTTAGCAATTTTACTCCTCTGTGTGTGTGTGTTTATAAAAAAATATTCTTACGTAGGTCCATAGGAAGACATGTGCAAAGATGTACATTACAATCTTATTTTGGGGGGTGGAGAATTGGAGGCAATCTTACTATTTATTGCTGCATGTTGTGCTCTTTTACCTGCCTATAATCCTGCCGACTGGGTCACAAACCTTCACACGCCAGGCTGGGTCACAAACCCTTCACACGCAGGTCTATGAGCTAGGTAACCAGCAAACAGGTCCTTGGAAGCCATAGGTTGGAAAGCATGGCCATGCGCAGCAGACGCCCGAGGCAGATGCAAGCCAAGTCACGGTGACAAACATGCGCACTAACTCCACCCACACGGTTCCAAATGACTTAGTAGCATTGGAGCTGCCTGGGTTAAATCTGCAAGAGAATCAGAGCTAGTAACACGTCATGAATGTAGTGAAACGTTGTAACTGTGCTGGGCCTAGTCCACTTGGCTTGGTCCCCAGCCACCAAACCATGCCACATGGTTGGGCTATGCAGATAAACTTGGGGCAATACTTGAAAGGTCCACTGCCTCCCTTCCCAGGTGAAGTGGAACTGATCTTGGCTATCAGCAAAGATTGGAATAGAGAAAAAAGCTTATCCATCAAGTCATGAACTGAAGGCATGGCTGCATGCAAAGGAGGCACTACATTGTTCAGTTCTCGATAATTCACAGTCGTTCTCCAGGTACCATCAGGCTTTTTCACTGGCCATACTGGAGTATTAAATGGGTCTGAGCCAAATGAATAATGCCAATGTTCTCTAATTCCAATATAGTGGCACTTATCGCTGCATGTCCTCCTGGTAGGCAATACTGCTTTACATTAACTACACGTCTTGGCTTGGGTAACACCTGTGGATCATGTTTAGCATATCCTCATAACACAGGCTTTACTGTCAGTATTTGCAGCCGAAACTCTCCAACTGCTGTTTGCAGGTGCAAACCATAAAGCACATCCATACCTAACATGTATTCAGCTACAGGGGATATAGATATACAGTATGCATATGAGGGGGTAATCGTCCTATGCCCAATGGCAATGACACAGCTTTGACTTCAATAGTCTGTCCTCCATAGCCATCTACACGAACTGTGGCCCCTGGAAACTTACCTGGATTGCTATATATCAGGCTACTCTGTGCCCGTATCCCCTGATGCCAAAACACTCTGCACATTTGTCCTCGGCCGATATATTGCCAGTTCAACATAAGGCCTCTGGTCCTCACCTGCCCCCAAAAGACTAGTACATTGGCCTCCTCCCTAATCGAAATGGAACAGTTCATCCACTTCCTCAGGAGCAACCAAAAAGTCCTTTAAATCCACTGAGGGTAATTTGCTACCTGTTTCTGGACATTTGGTGAAATGCTGTTCAGGATGCAATTGCTGCCACAAGGCAAACAGGACTGCATCTGGCTGCCGGTCAATTTTCTTGCTATCAACCCCTGCTGCAAGCAAGTCAAGCCACATCTGCTTATGGCTGGTCTTGCTTGGTCCCCTTGGGATAAAATCCCAAGCATTTCTTGGGGGTTTGGTCTTAGCCACCTTTCTGACCCCTTTTGCTTGTCTTTTCTCCTCTACTTCACCCAAGCTGGCTATCATGGTTGTTACCTCATGTGTAAGACAACCAATGTACGGGGCCAGTATGGCCATCAGTGACTCAAAGGATGTTGATGGGGCATTTTGCAGCACTGTGTCTCTCATGCTGCCTGTAAAATTTTCATCATCCGAGACACGAGTGTTCACATTAAACATGGACTGACACATCCCAGTTCTCGAATTATTTGGACCAGCTCAGCATATGTTTACCATTTACTAACAATCTTGGGCAGTTCTCCAGCATTTGCCCACATAGTTCAGGCAGCTGCATTCACCCAGTCCATCAAGGAATGATTACCTGGCCTTTGTGCATATCTGTGGCTATTCTGCAGCTGCTGCCTCAGGGATGGGTGTACGGTGACGGAGGCCAATTTCTCCATCTCCTCACCAGAGCATACCACACTATCCACCGCTGGGTACCATAACTGCAACAACCAAGCAGTCAGGGTCTCCCCATGTTTCTGCCTGAGCTGTCTCCCCAAGTCAAACAGTTCAACCTGGGTATATGGGACATAGATGGTGAACTAGGTCACCTGTGGATCACCCACCAGTTGTCCATCTGGTCCCATAGGCTGCTCGTGTTTCAATTTCTCGTGCACAACAGGTTGTGCCTGGAGACGCATGGTTTCCCCCAACTCACCACTGGGTTGGTCTTCTTCCCTGGTGTGAGAGGCAGGCGTGGCCAGTAACTGCACGTCATCCTCCAGGACATTCATCTGTGCTTCCAAAGACTCTGCTTTCTGCCACAAATCTCGATCAGTTTGCAGCACAGTGAGCAATAGCCAGGCTCCGGTCAGCAGAAAAGTGGCCACCAGGAACCACATGCTCAAGGATAGCCACATTTCTCCCCCCTCCCAAGAGATTTTCCATTGTAGTGCCTGGTCTATGCTGCCTTGCAGTACAGTGTGCAGTAACCAGATCCCAGTCAACAGGAAAGTGGCCATAGGGCAGAGCATATTCAAAAGTAGCTACATTTCCTCCTCCTTCCAAGGGCTTTCAGTTCCTGTACCTTCTCAGAATCCTGTCACAGACTATGCCAATTGCCATGCTCTTTTACCTGCCCATAATCCTGACAACTATGCCAATTGTAGCACTCTTTTACCTGCCCATAATCCTGCCGACTTGGCCAATTGTCAAGCTAGGGCCATGTCTGGAGCTCACAGACCCCTCAAGCCAGTTGTCCAGATTGGCTCACAAACCCTTCATATACCAGGCTGGGTCAACGGAGCCCTCATGCCAGGCTAGGTCATCAGACCCCTCATGTGCCAGGCTGAGTCATCAGGCCCCTCATATGCAGGTCTATGAGCTAGATAACTGGCAAACAGGTCTTTGGAAGCTGTAAGTTTGAGAGCATAGGTGCATGTGGTGGATGCATGAGGCTATCAGTGCCAGCCAAACTACGGCGCTATGCAGGCACACTAACTCCACCCCTCCCCCCACACAATTTGCTAACAAAGAATGCACCACCCCACCCCCAACAAGACCTAAGGCAAGGGGAACTGATTAAATTATTCTATTTTCCCAGCACTGGGTAAGTGGGTAAATAAAATGTGGTACCTGTACACCTGTAGGACTATGCAGAATTTAGAATGATTAAACTAGATATAGATATAGCAATATGGATGGCTCATAAAAATATATCACTGAATGAAAAAATAAATAAAATGTGGGATAGCACAATACCGTTTTCATAAATTCAAAATGCATGCACACAGAACAGTAACATTTAAAAAAAATCAAACAAAAGAATATGTACTAAACAGATTAGAATGGCTGTCTATGAAGGCAAGGGAATGTGAAACACAAATGCAAATAAGGTAGAAAAACAAATAAAACAGAAGAGAGGCCTTGCTGAGTCCAATAATGATAACATAAATACCCCAATTTTTTGCACTTAGGTCCAAAAACAAAAGCAAAAACCAATGTGTTATCTAATACTGGGCTCAAAACTAATTTAATAAAAAAATCTGAAATGTTGACTATTACTTCCTCTATAAAAATGTAATTGCTTATTCCAGTACTAGTTTTCTGACTGTGGGAAATGTATGGGCCTATAGAAAAGAGTGACTCACTACAAGGTCAGCTGCCCTTTAAGAGCATATCTTTCATTCTTGGCTCTCCAAATGTATCTGCCGTACCTATGCTATAATGAATACAAGAGCCAAATATGTAGTAATAATAATAAGATGAACTGTTAAAAGGAGAGAGAAGAACTATGGTTACTAGAGGCGTGAAAAGGGAGTGTGGAGAGAGAATAGTGAGAGGCTGGTTAATGGACACAAAATTATAGCTAGATAGGAAAAATAAGTCCTATTGGTCTACAGTCAACCCAGGAATTTATGATTAATAATAATTTACTGCATGTACCCAAACAACTAGAAGAGAGATCAAGTGTGCACATGACAAAGTCATAATTAAGTTTTGCAATGATGAATATGCTAATTACACTGAGTAGATCAGCACACATTGCATACATGTATTGAAATATAACTCTGTACCTCATAAATACGTACAATCAATATGTTTCAATAAAATTAAAAAAAATGAATACATACTCAACCTATACTGCAAAGATTTTTGGATGGAGAAGTAGCTTCCATCTGAGGAATTTACCTAGGATTTCCCTTCTACTTCTCTACTTCATTTATTCATATCTGTTATCTTTTCCCTGGCTCTTTGATCTAATTTCTTTTAGTTTAATCATTAAATTCTATGGTAGTCATTAATGGCGTTCACCAAATTTTTCTGGTTCTCCCCCAGTCTGAGAACACTGAGTCATGTCCTGGCTCCTATGGGATTAAATGGGACTGACTTGATCTGGCTAATGAGACTGACCCTTCTTTGGAAGTGCAGGACCTTTCAAAGCTGCCTCTTTCATCTGGCACAGCAACCAGCAAAGTTTGACATGGTAGCTGTTCCTTTTGCCCAAATCTCCAAGAAGCTCAAATGCGCATGGAGTTCAGTTAGCTCACACTGGACATATCATATGAGTTTAAGATAAATATTTCTTGTTTTAAGCCACTGACATTTGGGGGATTATTTATTTTACTAAAGTATAATCTAGTATTTTCTAACAAACAATGTCCAACAACAGAATTATTGGTGAAAATAATCATTTTGGTCCTAGGATTGTTTCTTCTTTAGTATCAGTTGGTATAGTTAATGTGTTTATGTTTACTGAAAACTTGAAAACACGAGTTTAGGCAACCCTATCAACTCAACAAAGTGATTGTCTTATATGTTATAACATAAAAATGTGAACTCAAATCAAGATGAAGAATATTTTATATATTGCTTCTTACTAATTTAAGAGCCTTGTTCTTGTCATATACAAAAGGAAGACAGATTGGTAGAAGAAAAATTGATTCTTCATAAAGTATCATTAATCATTTCTGAGATTTTTTTACAGACTTACTCATTTACTTTTTGGATGACTTTTTAAAATGTTTTTTTCCCCTGACAAAGAATATTAAACCAACCAGCCTGTCTGTTTCCTTGCTAAATTTGTCAGAATGTGGCACTTGGTTCAATTAATCCACTCTTGCCTCTTTTCACCATGACTTTGCTATGTAGCAAATTTACACTGTCATTATGAGATCCTTTTGTTCTCAGTTGAATGAAAAATAATTTGCAATTAATTTGACAGTTACAAATGAACATGTTCTGTTTTGTTTTGTCTGAGATCTGCATAAACACTGCTTTCGAGCACTATCTTCAGTGAATTAAAATGAAGCATAGCCTTTGAAATTAATATGGTAAGTTGGATTGAAAACCCACCATTACCTAGTTGGTATTACAAAGAAACCGGATATATAGGTGTGTAAGGTACCTTTACTTACTCTATGACTATTTTCTGGTAGAGTCAATTGAATATCTTTCTGTGATGGTATATGAAGGTACTTCAAAAACTTCATGGAAAAATAGAGTTAGAAGATAATACATTTGAATCTTTCCATGAAATTTTTGAAGACCCTTCATATATGTATGAGTGTATGAGGGGTAGTAAGGTGGTATTTACTGTTAGGTTCAATGTGATAGAGAGATCATTGCCTCTCTTCCATCAAAAGTGGAAACTATGACCCTTTTCCTTGAAACTAGGTGGGGCTTTTGTGACTATTGTGCCTAATAAAGCATGGCAGAAGTGTTACAATGTGACTTCCCAGGCTGTCATAAAAGATCATATAACTTCCACCTGGTGTTTCTTACATTATCCCCGACCCCTTCAGGATGCTTACCCTTGGAACCCTGGTGACAGTTTGTGAGAAAACCTCGACCATATGGAGAAATCACTGGTAGATTTTCCAGCTGACAGACACCTCTGTGGTCTCAGCCAAAAGCCTGTATTAACTGATAGACATGTGAGTAAAGAAGCCATCAAGACTAATCCAGTCCCGCTCACTATCTGACTGTAATCCTGTGAGAGACACTAAAAAAGAACCATCTAGTTGAGCACAGTACATTCCTAGCATTGTGAGAAATAATAAAAATAATTGTTGTATGCTACTAAGTTCAGGGTGGTTTCTTGTGGTGCAATAGATAACTAGGACAGAAAACAAATGCTAAAGTAACTTGCTTGTGCTTACACAGCAGTTGGGTTGCAAACCCCAAGATTTGTTTGCCATCTTGTAAATGTAGAGCTTCAAATTCTGGTACCTATACCCTATACTTTGTGCAAAAAAAACCCCATGCACATGTGGATGCCCATAGGGAAATAATAATGGCTCTTCATAACACTTATTCACAGATAAAAAATAGCAAGGATTTTAGTTTTGGGAAAACACTGTTAAGCTCCTACTCTAGTCTATTCTATAGTATTTAATCTTCTTATTTTGCTATTGTTGGGTGGGAAGGGGATGAGGTGGGGTTGGCATTTACAGAGTACCCTTTATGTAACAGTCCCGAGGGATCCCATAAACAGCAAGTTTAAAGTAAAAAAACAAAAACATAAACAAAACCCCAGATTGTGTGTCAGAGCTGTGTATGGCTGTAACACTTGTTAGCTCTGTGATGTTGAACAAGGGTTAAATGAACCAATAATCATTTTTCGAAATTAATATTCTTAAGGTCAAAGAGCTGAACTGACTTGCCCAAGGTCATTTACCCATTCTTCTCAAATCAAATCGTATGTTCTGTCAACTATATCATGCTGTCGTATTTGTTTTCACTAAGTAGAGGGAAAGGGAATTAGAAAAGCATTTATCAATTGCTTACTATAAAGTAAAAAAGCAACCAATATGTAATTTAATCCTTATAAGGATCCTTAGGAGTTGGTGTTGCTGACTACACCATTGAACTGCTGAGTAAGCTCAAGTTCTTAAAAGTAGCTCAAGGTCACAGATAACATAAGTGAGGCAACATTTAGATCTATTCTTGAGTCATCATAAACTTATTTACTCTGCCATAAAATTATTGTGCCATATTCTTGATTAAATTCATTTTGTTTTACTTGATGTTTATTTAAAAATTTGGTATCTCTTTCACTTTTGCACTATTTTCAGATGAGAAGTTTCCTCCTCTCTTCTCTTTAAAACTTAAATTAATTTTGGCATTCTTTGCTTTGTATGGTTCTGTTCCTTAATGAAAAATACATCTTAAGTGTCACATCTTTCTAAAAATCATGTAGTTATTTCACTTGAAGTTTCTGAAAAGACAAAACCTTAACTGAAAGATCTTTTCATCCATCTTGCTGCTCTGTATTCTTTTCCTCCAATCTTTCTTTTTTAACTTTGCAGAAAGAATCTAGCTTTAAGTGATGAAAGGACAGAACTCCCCTCTGAGGACCATTCCCCAGGGCCTTCATACTTGAGTACCAGAGTATAATTCTCTGAATAGAGACCTGGAGACCTGGAGAGGGATGCCCCAAGTAAAGGTTTCCAAATGAGTTTTTAAGAGAAACACCGTACTAACTAAGCAAAACATGTGTGCTGCTTTGTTTGCATCCTACTGGCCACCAGTTCAATATTCATGAAATACAAAAGTATTAGAAAAAAATTTTTCTTTTTATATCTAAGCAGCTTTTTTAGGAAGATATCTATTGATTTTTTACATGATTAAATATCTAGTAAATCCATTTCCGGCAATATGTCAGACTCTCACTAAAAACACAAAAAGATATGAGATTAAATATATCAAAATAAAAAAAAAAAAGAAAAAATCTCCAGTTACTGGAAATTAAGAGAGAATTTAAAACTTTGGCATAAAATGTGAGCTGATATTGTAGTGGCTCATAAAGATTTCAAAGCTCCGTGTATGCTCTTGTAGGGAGATAAGTCACTAACACAAATGGGAATAAGACATGTGACCCAGAAACTACAGGACAGGGAGAAATTACAACTCTGTTAGCTTGCCATCTGTTTAAGGCCTTTCGTATGGCACTCTCCAAAATCTGTCATTCTGATAAACCACACTAACAGATTAAAAGATTAGGAGGGAAAAAAAAACATGTTATAATTTCAATACATGTAGAAAAATTGTCTGGTCAAACATAATACCATTCATGATAATAAAAATAAAGTTCTTAGTATAGTACAAATAGACTCCCTTAACCTAGCAAGAAGAATTTACCAAAAAATAAATTTTATTAATCATTGCTTTGGAGAGCCTAACCATTGCAATAAGAAAAGAAAATTTTAAAAAAGGAGGGGGGTGTTAAAAAGGAATAAATAAAATTTTTTTTATTCACAGATAATATAGTTATCTACACAGAAATTTCAAGAACATGTACCACATGTTAGAGCTAAGAAAATAGCAATGCCGTTGCATAAACAATAAACATGAAATAATCTATAACTTTTCTGTATAATGAAGTAGCAACAACCAATTTGAAAATATTATAATAAAGATGTCCTATTTGTAATATCATCAAACTATAAACATCTGATAATAAATGTAATAAAAATTGTGAACAATTTTTGGAGAAAATTAACATTATTGAAGGCCATAGAAAAAGATCTTGTTGAATTAGTTAGGGATTGTATTCAGTTGTTCATAAAAGAAAGCTTAATAGTAGATTAATTTTTTAAAAAGAACGAAAATGTTTTACTACTCTCATGTAAAATGAATCCTAGAGAGGTTGATTATGGCTGGCAGAGTGACTACATAATGCTTTCAGAGATCTTGGCTTTCCTGAGCTTTCCACTTTACCATCCTTAACACGTGATTTTTATCTTCATGATCATAAGATGGCTGCTCAACCTCCAGCATAACACAAGCATTACAAACAGAAGAAGGTGAAGGAAAAAGGGCAAAAAAAAAAAAAAAAAGTTAATGCCAGTACAATCTGCCTCTTTTTAAAAAGCTTTCCTGGAAGTCCTGCCCAGAGACTTGCACTTATATTTTATTGGCCAGCAGTATGTCACATGATGATCTCTACCTGTAAGGACCCATAAAATGTATTTTTTCCCCTGAGGTTATTGCTACCCTTAACAAAATTGGAGTTTTGTTACTTAGGAAAAAGATAGCATGGATTGTATAGGGAACCAACAGCCAATGCCCACTTTTAGTACTGGAAAGCTATTCCTAGTTTATATATGGGAAGACTCACTATCAAAATGATATAAATTCTACCATAATATATAAATCCAATGCAGTTTTAGTAAATTTCTAATTGGATTTTTTTTAATGGATAATGAAAAATTCACATGAGAGACAGCACAGTATAGTTACTAAGATCAGAAACTCTGGAGACAGACTGACTGGCTTCAAATATGGGCTCTGCCACTTATAAGCTATGTGACCTTGGGCAAATAAATAACTTCTCTGTGCTTTAGTATCTTCATCTGTAAGAGGCAGATGGTAATAGTATTACCTCATAGGGTTGTCGTAAGAAATAAATGAGCTACTATTTTTAAAGCACATTGAACATAACTTATCACATAGTAAGTGCAATGTATTTTTAAAATAAATATCAAAATATGGAAGAAAAAAGAGCCAATAAAATCTTAAATAATTTTGAAGAAGACTAAGGAATCCTACTATGGATCACAAATTATTACAAAATGGTAGTAATTAAGACAATGTATTAGTCCGTTTTTGTTGTTTATAACAAAATACACTGGACTGGGTGATTTATAAAGAAAATGAAATTTCTTGCTTATAGTTTCTGAGGTTGGGAAGTCCAAAGTCCATCTGGTGGTGGTGAGAGTGACCTAGGGGTCTCACATAGCAAGATGGTGGAAGCAGAGAGAGCAGAGCAGAGAGAAAGACAGACTCTCCCCTTCATTTAAAGCACTCAGAACCATGCCCCTGACCACCATTTTTAATCTATTCACAACTGTGTGATACTACAATTCAATCATTTCTTCAAGGCTCTACCTTTCAATAACCATAATAGGATTTCCCACCCTCTTAAGAGTCACAGTGGGGGCTAAGTTTCTAATACATAAAACTTGGGGGACACAATTCAAGTTCAGGGAGTTTGGGGGGGGACATAATTCAGTCCACTACAGACAATATATTATTGATGCAAAGAGAGGCAGATAAACCAAAGTAATAGAATTAGAGAGCACTGCAACTAATGGACGCATACCAGTGAACTTGGCATATGACACAGGTGGCAGTAAAATTCAGTGGGGAAAGATCAATATGTGGTGGAGGGACAACTGGTTTTCCCATATGAAAAAAAAATCATATCCCTATTTCACAGCACACTCAAAGATAAATATCAGATGTATTAAAGACTTAAATGTAAGAAAAAAAAAGTTGTATGGCCAGTTAGCTCAGGTGGTTAGAGCACACAGTGTTATAACACGAAGGTTAAGGGTTTGGATCCCCAAACTGGCCAGCTACCAAAAAAAAAAAAAAAAAACTTATTAAGAAAAAAAAGCAAATCATAAAGCTATCAGATGAATATGTAAGAGAATATCTCTGTGACCTTAGGGTATGGAAGGATTTCTTAAGCAGAATAAATGCAAACTGTCAAGGAAAAAATTGATTAGTTTGACTACATAGAAATACACCACCTTTGTACAATTAAATGAAAACACTGCAAGCAAATGAAAAGTTAAAACACAAACTTGGAAAAGAATTGTGTGAAATATATTACTGATAAAGATTAGTAACCACAATGTGTAAAGAACTTCTACAAATACATAAGAAAACGTCAAACAACCCAAAAGAAAATAGGGGAAAAGATACATTTAGGCACTAGATAAAAGAACAGTGGTGAGGGTCTGTATTTATAAAGAAATGCTAAGCCTAGAAAATTCAAGCAATGCAATATCGTTTCATATTCATCAGATTGGTAGAATTAGAAGGTTTGATACTTTCAACTGTTTGAGAAGATCTCTCATACACTCCTTGTATTAGTCCATTTCTGTAGCTTATAACAAAATACTTGGAACTAGGTAATTTATAAGAAAATGAAATTTATTGTTTACAGTTTTAGAGGCTGGGAAACCCACAGTCCAGGGAGTACATCTCATGAGGTGACTCTGGTGGTGGCTTTACAGCAGTGCAGGGGACTTACATGGCAGAAAACGGCAGACCAGGGAGAGATATCTCTTCATGCACTCTCCTTTTAAAGCCTTCAGAACCATACTCATGGCTGCCATTTTTAACCCATTCACTAGGCATGGTCCTACAATCTAATCACTTCTTCAAGACCCCACCTTTCAATTACCACAATAGGATTTCCCATCTTCAACAGTTACAGTGGGGATTAGGTTTCAGGGGGACATTCAACCCATGGCACTCCTGGTAGAAAGATAAATTGGTATATTGCCACTTTAAAGAGCAATATGCCAGTGTCTTGTAACACTGAATATGCACATACCATGTGGCTCAGCAATTCTACTTCTAGGTATAGAGAATATCACATGTAAAAATTTATCAAAGGCTGATTATGTGCCAAGAACTATTCTGAGTGCTTTACATGAATTGTCTTACTTGACCTTCACAACAACTGCGTGAGATAGTCACTGGTGTTGTCCTGTGTTACAGATAATAAACCCAGGTACAAAGAGATTAAATAATTTGCCCAGGTATACATAGCTAATAAGCCAAAGAGCTGGGATTGAAACACAAGCAGTTTGGCTCCAGAGTCTGCATTCTTAGCTGGCACTATTATATGTTTCGTACAAAAATGTTTGAGTCAACATTGTTGGTAATAACAAAATAATAATAATTACTTTTATTAAAATTACCTAAATATCCTTTGGTACAAAATGGCTAAATAAATTGTTAATAATTATATGCCAGTTAAAATAAATGAGTAGACCTACATGTCTCAACGCAGAATCTCAAAATACAAAATTAAGTGATAAAACAGAAGTGCAGAAAATTCATGCATTGTTTTTGTAACTTCTAAGACAAAATAATACTTCATATTAGCTGTAAAAACAAACATTTAACAAAATATAAATTTATGAACAGCAGTGGTATACTCTTATTTTAAAATACTAGTCACTTCTGGAGGAGTTTAGAAAGTGAGAATATGGAATCAGGGAGGAATATAAAGGGGGTTTCAACCAGATTTTTTTCATTTTATTTCTTTAAAAATAAGAGGCAAACTTGTGGAGCTCAAAAACAAAATGACAATCCAATTAAAAAATGGTTAAAGGACTTGACTGGACTTTTCAAAGAAGATATAGACACATCCAATAAGTCCATGAAAAGATGCTCAACATCACTAATCATCAGGGAAATAAAAATCAAAACAACAATAAGATGCCTCTTTATACCTACTGGAATGGCTAGAATCAAAAATAAATAAGTAAATAAAAACACCTATTGGCAAAGTGTAGGGAAAATGGAATCCTCATACTTTGCTGATGGGAATGTAAAATGATATGGCTGCTGTGGAAAACAGCTGGGTGATTTCTTAACAAAATAAGCATAGAATTACCATATGACCCAGAAATTCCACTTCTAATTGAAAAGTGGGGCTCAAACAGATACACGTATACCAATAGTCATTGCAGCACTGTTTGCAACAGCCAAAAGGTGGAAATAACCCATATGTCCATCAACAAATGAATGGATAAACAAAGCGTGGTATGTACTTACAATGGAATATTATTCAGCCATAGAAAGAAATTAAATTTTAATACATGGTACAACACGGATGAAATTTGAAGACTTGCTATGTGAAACAAGGCAGACACAAATGGACCAAAGTTGTCTGATTCCGTTTATAGAGGCAGAAGGTAGACTAGAGGTCACCAGTGGCTGGGAGGAGAGTAAATGAAACATTATTGCTTAGTGGGTATGGAATTTCTGTTTGGGATGATGACAAAGTTTTGGAAACAGTGATGATGATACAAAATTGTGAATGTTATCAATGTCACTGAATTGTACACTTTAAATGGTTAAAATGAGAAATGGTTAAATGTGAATTTTACCATGATATTTTTAAAATCTGAGGCAAATGTGGCTAAACATTAACATTTTATATTTAGATTTTAGGTACTTGGGTTTTTTATTATTTGTATTTTTTAAACTTAAAATATTTCATAATAAAAGATATCAGTGTTGGATTAATTGAGAAGAAAAAGAAATATACTATAGGAAAAAAATAGCTGGAAGACTTAAGATTTCTGAATATAGGGACTTCATTAATTCACTTACTAAAGAAACCATGGTGCATTGGACTAAATATTAAAATTAACGATATAACGCAACCCGAATCCGCTCAAATGGTTTGGAAGCTGAAGCAATGCATGCTTTTATGTGCGCAAAAGTTTTTAAATTCATTCGATTGTCAAGCAGACAAAGGGTCATACACCTTGACAATCTCAGCAGTTTGGGGAGAAAGCTGCATTTAAATTTTAAAAGGCAAGCAGAACAGACTTACCGCATTTGCACCGTTCCCATTAGAATTACAGACTACGAATCAGCAGGAAAGAGTGCTATCCCCGCTACTTCCAAGTCTATGTCTAATTGTATGAAAATTCCTCACATTTTATGTCCTATCCATGTAGTCTACGTTAAGGATAACTTTTTTCAACACAGGTTGTGTAAGAGGAACTTAACTAGTGGTTCATTTTCAACTGTTTGATGTCCATTTTAAAATAAGTGAAACTTGTGTTTTTATGGTAAGAAAAAAAAATGACTTGGAAATAATTTTTAAGTATGCCCTCTTAATAAGAAGAAATTCAGATAAGGTGATAGAACTGAATTCAGATTGTGCCTCTATAGCATTTATTAAGTAAGTGCTGTTGAACCAGTTGCTTACCTTGTCTAGATCTCCAGCCCATCATGATAAGAAGGAATGACTTGGCGCCAGATGATCTCTGAGGATCAACCATTCTATACTGATAAAGTTCTTTGTTCATTTTGTAAAGTAAGGTAAAAATGATTCCAGAATCTGAAAATGAAAGTCAGTTTAAAACAGTGTTTTCCATGGACAATACCAGTTATGTCAATAAGATTTATTTTTCACTATTTTGGGATCAATTTAAATAGCAGAATCAGGACAATTAAGAGCAAGGTCAAACTAATGGCAGGTTCATGATGAATAAATGCTCTTTAGAATGCAAAATATCATGAGCAGGGGTTCAGTCTCCAAAAGCACCAGTCTATTTACTTGCTTGTTCCATTACAATGCTATTTTATGTACATCTGGAAAGTGTGGGTATTGTGTTTTGTTTTTCTGTTTGATTTCGGGTTTTCATTCCTATACAGAGAAGTGTATATTTGCCCTTCAAAAGTAATAACCAGAAATAAGGCAAGAAGGTACATTATTCTAGAGCAGCCCTGTCTGAAAGAAAGATAACGTAAACCACATATGCAATTTTAAAGTTTTAGTAGCCCTATCAAATATTTAAAAAAATGGATAAAATTAATTTTAACAATATATTTTATTTAACACAACATATCCAAAACATTATCATTTCAACATATAATCGATATTAAAAATACATATTAGTGATATATTTTGTCTTTTTTTCATACCTGGTCTTTGAAATCCTATGTGCACTTTACACTCGGAGCACAGTTAAATTTGGATAAGCCACATTTCAAGTGCTTGTGGCTACCAAGCACTAGAAAAAGGATTTAGTGAAAACTATCCCCAGTATTGGCATGCCAGACAGGTTTCATTAGTGGGGCAATGTGCCGATTTGAATAAAGAGCCCGGGCTAGCTAGTGGAAGAAAGACTTTTATTCCAGCTCTTGCTCCCTAAGATTCAAACTTTAGGGAGATTGGTCAGGGTGGAAAAGGTGGCTGAGTTAGGACCTATTTGCAAGTAATGGTGATGTGGAGTAGTTTTGCAATATTAACTTTTGTCAGAGGTGATTTTATTGCAAACTTAAAATGAACTCAGTGCAATGAATTTGATTAGTTGATTATTTGATCACAGTCTCACAGTACCTGTAAGAGGATGTTGGCAGAGGATGCAGCATTATTTGTCACATTCTTCGTATTGCTGGAGCATCTCCCAGATTAGGTGTGCATGATTGGAATAACTATGGTGCAGGACATGCAATGCACAATTTGTGCATGGTCTTCCATAAACTCAGAGGTGGCTATTATGTCTCCCAGCTTAAAGAAAGAAATCCATGAAGCCCTGACAGATGTAGAGTCCTCTGCCCTTTATTTTATAATAAAGGCTTTCAGGCCATCACTCAATAACTTTTCCTTTCTTAATTTACACACCAACATATAACGATGATGATGATGTTATTCTCTGTCCGTACTTCATTTTTATTTTCAAAGTCATTTTCACATATATTGTTTTGATTTGCACAAGCTTTCTGCAAGTTAAAGAAATCAATCCATCCCTATTCCCACAAGGTCTTGGACCTTGAGAAAAATCAATTCAGGTCTCTTAGCCTCACTCTTCTTATCCTGTAATATGAATAATACCACTTTTCTTGTATAGTCATGGGTTTAAATAAGATAACATATTTAAAATGTACTCTCATCAATAGAGGTTTACCTTAAGAATTTAACAAACTATGGCAAGTTTAAGGCACATTGTAATCGTAATAGCTAAAGTAAACATTTTGGCATATCAAGTCACAGACTCACAGAGCTACAAGGATCTGAGATTCAGTTCATGCACTGGGGAGTCACAGTGTGCCAGGCACTGTGATAGATACTGATGATCACCACACTACAAGAGACTGAAGCTGAGGATGGGAAGTGGTTTGCTCAAGGTCACGTGGTTAATACATAATGACAGTGGAACTATAATACAGGTTTATCAAATAAGTACACTTATTTATCATAAAAATGTGTTGTTTAGCTTGTGAGTCCACAGAAACAGCACATCGGAGGCAGGCATACTGTCAGCAGTAGTGACATTTGACATCCTGGGCTCAAGGGAGGAAGCAAAAACACTACAGTCTTATAGTCCTTGACGAGAACTCATGTTTACAATGATGACCTCAAGTCTTGCAAAAAAAAGAGTGAAACATATTTTTAAAAAAACCCTCTAAGAAATATTTTCATCAAAACGCTTAAAATAACATGACACTGGAAAAGATATTAGGAAATAAGTTGTTTTCAAAGTGTTCTTTTTACACAGGGGCCTTAGAGGCCACTGACTATGATTTCCAAATAAAGTTTTGTTTGATGAAAGAGTTGCATGGCAACTTAGTCCTGGTTGTAGCTGCCTTGCAGGTCTCCCCTCTCCCTGTTTTCCAGGGACCACACTAGACCA
The DNA here is from genome assembly GCF_027409185.1 of Cynocephalus volans. Classification (NCBI taxonomy): domain Eukaryota; kingdom Metazoa; phylum Chordata; class Mammalia; order Dermoptera; family Cynocephalidae; genus Cynocephalus; species Cynocephalus volans. Next base: position 160,538,057 of record NC_084478.1, on the reverse strand, counting down.
CTAGACCAGCCCCTGGGACCAGTAGGCTGGGAACACAATTCCAGTTGGGCCAAGGAGATTTCTTATCCCAGGAATTTAAATCTTGCACAGGGATATAAAGAGACTGAGAGTGGTGAGACCCAAGTCAGGTGACAGCATATCTCCAGAGAGGAGGTTCATGAGTTCCTTTTGTTGTAATCTCTGGAGCGACTCTGGTTTCTATCTTTCCCAAGGTTTGATTATCTAGCTCTTTCTTTCATTTTGTGAGTTATCCCAGTATCCTTTCAATAAATCACCTTTGCTTAAGTTAGGCAGATTTGGTTCCTTTTGTTTGCAGCAAAGCTTAGGGAGCAGAAGTGATTTGCTCAAAATCACACAGTGAATGGTAAAAACTTGACAGAAAGATAGTCTCTTGATTGTCAATCTGGTCTGTATAGCTTGATGCCCGCCCCCACATGGAACTCCATGAATGAATGAGGCATCACTGTATCAGGCCGATAAAAAATTGAGCGTTAAAATTAAGCAAGGGCCTGTCAGTTCCCGAAATGGACATAACGGAAACATGTTCTTTGTATAATACAGACTGGCTCTAAAATCAAAGTGTCCAGAAATGAAAAGCCTGGATTATTCTTCTTGTTTGGGCACACTAAATCTGACACTATCTTTCTATATGAGGAAAGAATAACTGTGCTTCAGCTCTGTATCAGTCAGGATTGTCTAGGCTTTGCTGAGATCAACAAATTCTGAAATCTCGATGGCTTAACAGATAGAAGTATTCTCATTTACATATAGGTCATGCTGGTTTGTCCACTCTGCAGACCAGTTCCCTTCCAAGGGTGCCTCAGAGATCTAGATTGTTTCCACCTTGTAGCTCTGCCATCTCAACAGGGAGGCCTCTATGATCGCGATGAGGGTTAAAATGAACCGAGGGCTTTTCACTTTCTCATCTCAGAAGAGACAATGCACCTTACTTCTGCTCACAGCACTGGTTTACGTAGTATACTTAATGCCTGGACTGGATAATTTTCTTTCACCTTCATGTGACAGAATTATTTTCAGTAACCATCATGGTATGAAATGAATATTAATAATGGCCAGAAAAGAAAGGAGTCAATGAAAATTTTCCATGTTATTTTCATATCAAGCCTGTAAAATAAAAAAAAGTAAAATAAATATTGTAGTAAAATAGTTCAAAAGAAAAGAGTAATAGACTAATACTTTTTATTTATTTATTTATTTTATTTTGTCATTATACAATGTGAGCATCTTTTGTGGCCCTTTACCAATTTCTCCCTAAACCCTCTCCCCCTCTCCCTTTCACAATATTCTTCATATTTATAAGAATGTAGTTTTTGAAAAAATGGAGAAATTACACCTACATATTGGTATGACCCAGTAATAAATCATAAATAAAAATGGTATAATTGTTGATCTTAAGATTTTGGCAAATCTGTCAAGAGCAAAATCGATCTTCTCATATTCATGTTCACTTATACTTGATTGAAGAATACTTTTCTTCAGCATTAATTTAAAAATATTTCTTCTCATATGAAACAACAGATCTAGAATTAATTTGGAAACATCTTAAACATAAGGATAAGTTTGGTAGAGACATAAAATCCAGTTTCACAATAAAGTCTAGAAATTACAATTTTGTCCATTTCTCTGTTCCTTTAGGATTGATCTCAGTGGCCTTAAAGTTTCTCTGCAGTCAAAACTATTTTTTAAACACAAAATGCCAAGTGGTCACATAAAATAAAAGATTTGTGGTAACACGTTCTCAGTCTTTGTCTTCAAGTTCATTTTGTATCTACTGCTTAAATGAAGGAATATGCAGGCATTGGAGACAGGAACCATGCCCCAAGGAGCTCAAATGTTTCCAAACTCTGAAAAACTTACTCTTAAATAGAACTTGGGTAGCTAAGTCTGTGTGTTAGGGCTGCAGTTCTCCAAATTAACTACCATGTTAATATAATGTTTCTTAAAGGATAAGTAATGAAGAAGTGCAATTTTGAGACAGATATACACTATTGAAACTCAACAGTAACCACATCAATTATTTGGAATTTAGACCACACATGTGTGTGTATACATACATACCCTCATGCGTGCGCACACACATACAGTTATGTGCTGCATAATGATGTTTTGGTCACTGATGGACCTCATATACGATGGAGATTCTATAAGATTCCAATGGCTATGCCATATAGCATAGGTGTGTAGTAGGCTATACCATCTAGGTTTAAGTATACTCTGTGGTGTTCCCACAATGACAAAATTACCTAATGACACATTACTCAGAACATATTCCTGTCATTAAGCAATACATGACTCTGTGTGTGTGAGTGTGTGTGTGTGTGTGTATGTGTGTGTGTATCCTCCCTCCCTTGCCCACCCCGGGAGGAATAGTGTATCACTGACATTGTTTAGCATTGTCAGAATGAGGTGATCACAGGTTGGTTTCTAATTTCTCTATAGTCTTCCCACCCTTATAATATGCATTCCGGGGGACTGCTTTCACCACCACAGTCTTGGTGCAACATTGGCTCACAGTCCTTTGGTCAGAACTAGTCTCTTGACTTTTCTCAACCACAAGGGGTCTGGGAAGTATGGGGAACACACTTATTTTCAGTACTTCAGCTGGCCAGCTAGCTCTGTGTCCCAGGCTGAGCACCACCAAGTTTGTGTGTGTGTGTGTGTCTGTGTGTGTGTGTGTGTGTGTGTGTGTGTCTGTGTAGACCCAGAAACACCTCAGGCAGCTGTGAGTCAGATTCTACAGGGCTTGGCAGATACCAAGAGAATAGATACACATAATTTAATAGACAAGTTTTTCTAAATAAGGCTACAGGATATGGTTCAGAGAGGTTTCAGGAATAATATTGGTACAGAAGGATTAAGGTTCTGATTGCTTTCAGGGCCCCCTTCTAGTCTCAGAATTCAGTGCTACCTTCTGGGGTTTAGCCTTACCCCAGATAAGCTGAATCCTGTGATCTGGAACAGATAAAATTGGTAAAATATGCAGTAATATGGGTTTTTTGTGTGTATGTGTGTGACCGGCAAGGGGACCGGAACCCTTGGCTTGGTGTCGCCCGCATCGCGCTCAGCCAGTGAGCACACCGGCCATCCCTATATAGGATCTGAACCCGCGGCCTCGGCGCTCCCAGCGCCGCACTCTCCCGAGTGAGCCACGGCGGTCGGCCCCAGTAATATGGTTTTTTAAAATGTACTTGCTAAGAATCACCTGGGACAACTTGTTAACTACACAAATTACCGGACTTTTCCCTAGGAAATTCTACTTGAGTAGTTCTGCGTTGGGGCCCAGTAGTCTGTGTTTATAACAAGTATAATTGGTGATTATTACCTTCAGGAAATTTTGGAGAGCACTGTGGTAGTTATAAGAGTACAGTCTCTATAGTCAAACAACCCTGGGATTGACTCTGTTTAAAGGAAAGTTTGAGTTTTCCTGAGTCAGGAGAAGTAGTGATTTTCAACTGTCTGGTCCTGACAGCTTCTTGTCTAATCAAAGGCAAACCCATTCCTCCTCAGTCACTGCTCTGGCTCATCTGGTCAATGTGGGCTACTGGCCTCAGAGAGGATCACATGCAGTAGGTGACAGAGCAAATTGTCTTGGTTTCTTGTGGGCATAGGTAGGAGGATAGAGACCTATAAGGCAATGGTTTTCAATATGGCTTGGGAGAGATGGACTGTAGTTCAAAAGAGATTTCCAGGTGCTTTTAATATGCATTCCATGTTTGCTAAACCAGTGGATCTCAACATTGGTTGCACACACAATCACCCAGGTAGTTTTAAAAACCCACAGGTTCTAATTGAATTGCTCTTGGGTACGGCATGGGCACTGGGATTATTTTTAAGCTCCCAAGGTGATTATAATATTTGTCCAAAGTTTAAAACTGATCCTCTAGATAGAAATACAGATCTCTAGGAACCCCATCTGACAGGAAGTGGTTTGAGTTTATTCTGTAAGTGGGCAGGCATGTCATTCGTAGATTGAGGCAGCAGGAAATGTAGCCCAGGTTTCCCTTGGAACCAGGGTAGGTAGAAAGTTGTGGGTATTCAGGTTTGCATATAGAGTTCTGGTGCAAATTCTGAGAATTCTTGGGGTTATCGACTTTGAAGTATGTCTGGCACAGAGAAGACAATAAAAGCAAAATAAGTTAATGACACTGGAATCTGCCACCTGGAGGAACTGGAATACTTGATAATTAATGAAGAGGGCACTCTAGCACAGGAGGCCTATTGCATCATGGCCCCAAACTGGTGGGGGCTTGGTATAAGAACAAGGCAAGAGCCCAATTTGTGAAATCGGGTGGGGTTTTTTTTGTTTGTTTTTTGTTTTTTTCCCCCCACTTATGATGATCTGGATGCAAATAATATAATACCCAACTAAAAGGAGCTTAAACAATAAGGGTATATTAATTAATCTCATAACTGGAATTTTGGAGGTAGGCAGTTCCAGGTCAGTCCAGCTCAATGATCTCAGGACTCTAGACTGAATCTTCTATTCTGTGATTCTCTTTGCTTTTCCCTTATGATCACAAGAGGCCCACCACAGGTTTAAGCATCATGTCTTCATAAAGCCGTATACAACAGCAGGAAGAAAGAGATGAATCTAAACTGGTCTCTCTTCAGAAAAAAAAAAATAAGGAAAAAATACTTTTTTTCTTTCCTGGAACTTCCCCCACCCTGTGCCTTAGCAGACTTCTTTTGTCTCACTGGCCAGAACCTCTACATTAATCAGAGTCAAAAAGGTATGGGGCTAGCATGAATGGTTTTGATCATGGTTACTCCCTTGGGACCAGTACCTTGCCACCTCATATCTTCTGTTGGCAAGGAAGGGGGGGTGGATGTCAGGAGGATTTCCGCAACCTGGCTGATTTGAAATTGAGCTTAGAAGATCAGGATGTAACCTCATTTGTACTTTCCCAGCCTCGGAACAGTTTGATTGCAGGATCTGGATTACTTTGCTCAGGAATGATGACTGGGGTGGCCTTGGCAAGGAGCCAAGACAGTTATTGCAGAGTATTGGGTACTGAGTTTTGTATTACTTGGCAGAACTGCGAACTAGAGGTCGGATGCATGTGTATTATGAATAAAGAGTGATGAAAGACATGTCCTCATATACAAAGAGACTTCACAGAAAATGGTTCAGCCAGCTGGAAGGCTTTATTTTAATGGTTACCAGTTAAGGGCTTATTGGGCTGGAAAGTTGCCAAATTGTATTTTTGCACACACACACACACCAACACCTCCATGCACGCACACGCACACACACACACACACACACACACACACACACACACACACACACCCTTATGAGCACACAGAGCTTGAAGAGTGGAGTTGATTTGGTTCTTGTTTGCAGATGCTTATTGACATATGTAGGGATGTGCTGGGGTCAAACAGTTCCTAATTTGTACATATTAGCTCCTTCTGTTCTTCTCTGCATGAATTTCATATGGCTTTGACAACCCCATCTGGGTAAAGTCTACAGAAGGCTTTTCCCAGTCTGAGCAAAACTGATATCCAGCCTGAATCAGTCTGCTCTATATATTTGATGTAAAAAAGAATGGAAATCATGCACTATGGTTTTATACTTCTGAGCTTACTCCTAGTAGCAATATCAACACATTACATGTTTCATTAAAAGTATCTTCTAGTGAACTTTTGGGTTAATCTGATAGATGGCTACTGTCTGGTATTACTTCTTTGCTAAACTTACTGAGCGCAGTGCAATGAAATCCTCTCAAATGAAATGTGAGTGAACTCTGGTGACCTTGTAATCTTAAAGATGGTTGTAGTTTTGTTGAGGTCTATTATTTGACAGAGTAGATTTAAATACATAGGGACTTTGATTTGTTTTAGAGAATGAGAAATCGTTTATTCAATATTTCCCCAAATATATTTTGTGGAACCCTAGATCCACAAAATATAACATTAAAAATTGTTTCATAGTGTTAAATAAATGAAAAATGATGTTGTCAATACATATTTATTTATTTATTATTTATTTTTATTTTTTAAAATTTACTTTTTTTTTTTTTTACATTCTAAGATGTTGAGCAGTTGGGGAGATGGGAAGAGGGGAAGGGGGAGGTGGATAGTGTGGGAAGAAGAGGAAGTAGGGCATGGTTGAGGCCCATGCCACCGCCCTCATTCCATCAAGGGAGTCCAGGAGCCTTCTGACTGTGGCTTAGTCATGGCTTGGCTAGATGCGGATATTGGAGGGGTGTGGCTGAGGCCCTTGGCATCCTCCCAACATGGGAGCCCAGGATGCTTCCAGCAGCGGCATGGTGGTCATCACTAGGCTGGATGTGGATGGTGGGGGGGCTGAGGCACTCAGTCCCCCACCGCCCCAGCTCAGGGACCTGGGGCGGTTCTGGAAGTGGCTCAGTGGTTGTTGCCAGGCTTGATGCAGATGTTGTGGGGCATGACTGAAGCCCTCAGCCTCCCACTGCCCCAGCTTGGGAGCCCAGGGTGCTTCTGGTGGTGGCCCGGTGGTAGTCACTGGGCTGGATGCACATGTCGGCAGGGGTGTGACTGAGGCCTTCAGGCCCCCACTGCTCTGGCTTGGGAGCCTGGGGTCCTTTTGGCCGTGGTCCGATGGTCATTGCTGCGGTGGATGCTGATGTCGGGGAGGGGGCATGGCTGATGCCCTCAGCCCTCCCCACAACCCAGCTTGAGAGCCCAAGGGGCTTCTGCTCTTTCCAGGTTTTATAGGTGTTCTTTTGTGGTGTTAGACCTTTATTGGTTAATATCAGAACTTTGTCTCTGATCTGTGGGTGTTTTGTTTTTTATTTCAGTTTTGTGTTGAATTATTCGCTATTCCCACCACTTAAACTCTGCACTGGAACTAATTTGTTGCCCTTTGTTTGCTTCTAAAATGGGGGAACTTCCTGTGGGGACAATCACTTGAACCTGTGGTCAAGCTAAATTGCTGCTTTGCTGCTGATTTTCTGGGGAAGGCTTTTTGTGCAGCTTGGGTTTTAATTGTTGACCTCGTATGTACTTCTGGGTCTTGTGAGGTCTGGTACACTGGGGTTGTGTGGAAACTCTGGTCTGGGCCTGAGTCTTTTCAGAAAACTGCTCCCCCTGCAATTCTACATTACTGACCAGTCTCCACTGAGTGGTCCTGTGCTGATTGGAGGGTGGACCAGCTGTCCACGCTGTGCCCCAGTGTCCCCCTGGTGGGTCCGTCTCCCCACCCCCCACATTCCAAACTCTTCCCATGGGATGGGCCATACGCTGGTCCCTTGCAATGACTCACCGGACTCTGAGTGGCTCCTTTTTTCAATTGTCTGTGGCTCCTTGCTCCTATGTGGGTCCATGGGAACCCTGTTAGCGTTCTTGCTGGCCTGGGGGCCACCAAAGCCCTTTTCTCCCCTGACGTCTCTAAGCAGCTTCATCTGAAGTGTACAGCTTTGGCTATTGCCAGCTCTTGCTTCACGTGCTCACCAGGGCCAGCCTTGAAGTACCTGGGGCTTGAAACGGTCAGAGCAGTCTTTTCTTTCTCTCATTGTCACTTCTTCTGCCTTCATGAACTCTGTAGGTCTCTCCTCTTCCCCTGAGCTGTTGTGGCCCCAGCTTGGCTGTCATTGCTTTTTAATAGTTGCAAATTGGTTGATTGTGGGAGAGGGTGACACTGGGTGACGTCTATTCAGTCATCTTGATTGGAAGTCTGCATGATGTTTTTGGGGCTTCCTGGATCTGTGATTTGGTAATTTGGGGGAAATTTTTAGCCACGATTGCTTCAAATATTATTTGGTTTATTTCTCTTCTTCTCCTTTTTATATTCCCATTACCTGTATGGTACACCATTTGTGGTTGTTCTCGTATCCCACTTCTGGGTGAATATCCAAAATAAATGGGATCGAGATCTCAAAGAGGTATCTGCACTCCTGTGTTCATTGCCACATTATTCACAATAGACAAGAAATGGAAGCAATCGAAGTGTCCACTGGTGAATTAACAGATAAAGAAAATGTAGTATATACATGCCATAGAATACTGGCAAGCCTTAAGTAAGGAGGAAATTCTGTCATTTGCTACATGGGCAAACCTGGAAGACATGATGCTAAGGGAAATAAACCAGTCTCAGAAGGACAAGTACTGCATAATTCCAGTTATATGATGTATCTAAAATAGTCAAAGCCATGGAAGCACAGAGTAGAATGATTTTTACCAGGTACTGGCAAGAAGGGGAAATGTTGGGTTATTGTTCAGTGGGTATAGAATGTCAGTTATGAAAGATGAATAAATTCTAGAGATGTGCAGTACAACATTGTGCCTACAGTTATGAATACTGAATGGTGCACTTAAAAATTTTGTTAAGAGAAAACTTTTGCACTTGAGGAATCAGCGAAGAAAGCTCAGAAATACAGAGGACCTTTACTTACTTGAATATGGAAAGCAACTAGACTATGAGTTGGGAATTCTGTCTTTTTTCTTCATTAGGAAGCTGCCTACTGGTCAGGGCTGCCTCACATGCATACAAGGAAGCTGTACTATCTATGCAGCATTGACAGTTGGACATTGATGAGGTTGGAATAACTGCTCGTATCAGAGCTCTGCAGAGAGCACTGTACTGTAATGGCTGTTTACATTGTGTGACCCCAGTTTAGACTGTAAAGTCCATGTGGGAGGAGATTAGTTTTTCATCTTTTCATATAAATATCTATCCACAGTTCCTGGTATTTAGAAGTTGCTAAATGAATGTGTATTATGGAAAGAAAAAAATTCTTTTTGTTAAGAGGATTGATCATGTTAGGTGTTTATACCACACACACAAAAAACATTAAATATGTTATATATACTTCTAGATTTGTTTTGTTATTTTTTACTGGGTGTTTTTTGTATATGTATGTATAGGTTAGTCTATATGGGGCTGTATTTTTTCAGTATTAAGTTTCTCATGTCCAGCTCTCAGTAATACTTGCTTTAGAAGTTACTTTAAGGAGCTTTCCTTCTTTTTCTATATGTTGAAATGTTTTATATTGCATGGAAATTATTTTTTTTTTTACTTTTTTAAATAAAATATTTTATTATTTTTAAAAGCATAAAGCAGATTTTCTTAACCTTGGCACTACTGACATTTCCGGCTGGATAATTCTTTGTTGTGGGGGAGCTACCCTGTAAACTGTGGGATGCTTAGCAGCGTCACTGCCGTCTACCCACCTCATGTCAGCAGTACACTTTTTCACTAGAGTTTTGACAACCAAAAACGTCTAGGACATTGCCAAATGTCCCCTGGAGTGCAAAATCCAACTGACACACACTGGTTAAGGACCTCTGATAGAAAGGAATTCTACCATTACCTGCCTGGGCCTGAAGCATTTTTATGAAGATTTTCTTTAATAGCATTTCTATTCTTTTCATGATTATTCAGTCTTGATAAGTTTTTCAAGTTTTCTATTTTTGCACCAATTCTGGTAGTTTTTATGTACCCATAAAACTATTTCCTCAAGAATTTCTTCATTATTAATAGAATCTCCTGTGTATCTATTATTAACAATATTGCCTTTCCAATTTTCAGGGTTTTTTATTTTTTTCTGTATTTGAATTTTCTCTTTTGTTTTCTTGACATTTGCCAGGGGTTTGTCTATTTTATTGTTTTGGTGTTTTTTGTTTTGTTTAATTTCCCAAAGTCATTTTCTGATTTCTTACCATATATTAGGTACTGTGCCATATCAACCAAATAAGTTCCCTGCCATAACAAATGAGCCAACTGCAGGATTTGGATTTGCAAACCTATAATTACAGTATGATGGATTTTAGGATAACAAAATATATTGGGTACTGTCAAAAGACAATAAGGGCAACTAAATATTAACTGTAGGGTCAGGAAGGCTTACCAGAAGCTTGAGATGAGTCTTCAAGGATTTGAAGCAAAACAATCTCAGATGTGACTTGATAAATGTTCTAAAAATTCTAAGAAAGGACAGTTGAGTGTCAGAAGATCTTGGGGACAGGTTAGGTTCTGGACAAATTTATGAGTGGTGGAAGTAATATCACGTGGGGAGAATTTCAGAAGTAAATCTTTAAAATTAAAATGCAAAAAATTAAAGTTTCTTTTTATATTTGAAAGAAAAAAGAATGCTTTTGAAAATCTCTAGAATGAGTGACAGGAATGTGTGTGTGCTGTATGAAAATCAGGACACTGAAGTAGTTAGAGGGCAAAAACATCAAAGTCCACTTCCAATCATGCTTATTCATTATACGTCTGCACCACAAATCGTGCACTTTCCAATTCTCCTTTTCCCTTTATGACGTGTCCTTTTTTGAAGTCCTACATTCATTTACATAACTGGAGGGATTTTGCTAGTGCCTGAAGAAACCTGCTCTTAAAATGAAAAAAAAGTGTTCCACACCCCTTAGCATAAGTGCTATGGTCATTGTACATACATTTCCCAAATTACTTTTATGAGGAATGGCAGGTCTCCCTTTGGGCCCATCTGATTTCCGGTGTGATTCATAGTCCTTCTAGGCAGTGCAACAATGGGAGAAGGACTGAGTCAAGGCCATGACCATTGAGGAGGAAAAGGATGAAGTGATGGTATCGTGAAATGACTTTGAAGTGGGGTTTGGCTTCTGTTTACTTCTCTAGAAATTAGAATTGCCTGGCTTGTGGTCTTGAAATGTGAACATTGTTTTTCAAGCCACCTTTTGTACTGTTGTTTCTAAAATTGTAATGTGACTTATTAAATTCTTTCCTTGTGCTCATGTCCTCAAGCAGAATAGCTAAGTGGTTTTGCACCTTGCCAGAGGGCAAGTATACCGACCTTGCTGGGGAATCCCAGGTGGCCTTACAAAGATAGGCCAGAAACAATGGATCTAATCAATTCTAGCTTTTACTAGGGGAATCTGTGATGCAAAGCACAGAAGTCATCAAAGACCTGTGCCAAGAGCTAAAAGCACTCTGTGTACCACTTGGCTATTTTAAGAGTGTGGCCTATATGAACTTAGTCAGTGTGGGGTAAGGCAGTGTTCTCAGTGCCTAGCAGCTCCTTGAATTTACAGAAGCATGCTTGTTTTTATTTTTGAATATCCTTTCCCTCTTCCATCCCATTCTTCTGGTGGGCATGAGAGTGGGCCGTTATTCATTCTTCAAGACATCATTCCAGTCACTTATGCTGGGAGGATGTCTGTGATTCTTTTCACCGAGGAAGAGTTTGTCATCCCTTTTATATGTTCCCACTATATCAGGTACATTCTTGTCTCATTGAACTTATACGTATGATAGTATGTTGAAGTCCCTAGCATGGTTCTTATCAAGAGTTTTGAGACATGAACTGAATGCTGCTCTCTCTTCCCGTGTACTTCACTTCTACATAACAGTCACATGTTGTTCAGTCTTCAATGCTAATGGAAACCTTTCCTTTAGCTTGGGGGAAAGACCCCACCTGCGGCCCCCTAGAGCATTGAGTGCTTTCTCTCTAATAAAACTTATTTTACTCTTTCCTGTGATCTTTTGGAGGGCAGAGATTGTGTTGGATGGATCTCTGTATCTCCCACAGCCCAATGTTTATCTGGTTCATAATATGAGGAATCTTTAAAAAGTTTTTGGAAAAATAGAATTACAAAATAAAAAATATATATATACATATATATATATATAAACTTCATTTCTCAACACAATCTTCATCAGGTTCAACAAACTTTTGTAAGCAATTATACCAGTCATTTAGTCCGTCTCTAAGGAACTGTGGACCCTGGGAATTTGTCATGTCAATGCAGTCTGTTTTACATTACTAACTGAAGAAAATGGGCTCCCTTTAAAGAATTCTTTAAGATTAGGAAACAAAAAGAAGTCAGAAGGAACCAAATCAAGACTGTAAGGTGGATGCCTAATGATTTCCCATCGAAACTCTCACAAAATTGCCCTTGTTTGATGAGAGGATGAGCAGGAGCATTGTTGTGTGTAGGGAAGGACTCCTAGTGAGGCTTTCTTTGGCATTTTTCTGCTAATGCTTTGGCTAATTTTCTCCAAACACTCTCATAATAAGCAGATGTTATTGTTCTTTGGCCCTCCAGAAAGTCAACAAAGAAAATGCCTTGAGCATCCCCCCAAATTATTGCCATGTCTTTTGCTCTTGGCTGGTCTGCTTTTGCTGTGATTGAACCACCACTTCCACCTCTTGGTAGCCATTGCTTTGACTATGCTTTGTCTTCTGGATATTACTGGTAAAGCTTGGTTTCATCTCCTGTTACAATTCTTTGAAGATGTGCTTCAAGATCTTAATCCCCCTTGCTTAAAATTTCCTTTGAAGGCTCTGCTCTTTTCTGCAACCAATCTGGGTGCAAGAGTTTTGGCACCCATTCAACAGAAAGTTTGCTCAACTTTAATTTTTTCAGTCATAATTGTGTAAGTTGGACCAGTTGAGATGTCTATGGTGTTGGCTATTGTTTCTGCTGTTAACTGTCAGTCCTCTTCAATTAGGGCACAAACAAGATTCATTTTTTCTTTGCAAATTGATGTGGATGATCTGCCACTGCAGGCTTCATCTTCAACATCCTCTCATTTCTTTTTAAAATGAACTATCCATTTGTAAATGGCTGATTTGTTTGGGGCATTGTCCCCAGAAACTTTTCATAAAGCATAAATTATTTCACTATTCTTCCACCCACCCATTCACCATAAATTTGATGTTTGTTCTTTGACTTTAGCAGAACTCATGTTGCTCTGATTGGGACTCAGACTGATGTCTTATCCTTCTTATTGCTTCAAACTAGATACTGATCAGACATATTATAACAAACTAGTACAAGTTTATTTTGGTGATAATTTTTTAAAAAATCCATGCATATTTTTTTCATCATACACATTTTCCATGAACTTTCTGAAGACTTCTCATATTTACTCAAGAAATATTGGATGGATGGATGGATAAATGGGTGGGTGGATGACTATTAAAAGTAACATGATGTAACAATGAGTTAGAATCACAATATCTGCATGTAGTTCCCAGTTCTGTTCATTATTATCTGTTTGATTTGGGGCAAGTTACTTCTCTGTTTGAGGCTCAGTTTCCTCAATTATACTGTAGAAAGAAACATGTTTATTCTGGCTACCTCAAGGGTTTGATGTGAAGAAAAAAATCTAAATAAAATAATGGATGTGAGATTAAAAAAACTTTTAGTACAAAGTTATGAGTGATTAAAAAACAAAAACAAGTCAAAGAATGGCCTAACTTTGTTTTTTATGTTTAATATGATTTAAAGATTCTTTTGATGGCAAGACACAACACATTGACAGTTGAATAGATGAAAGGCAGAACTCTTTGTCACTTATTTCTCCAAATGAGAGAAAGCCGTCAAGCAGGGCCATGCGGGGGTTCACTTGGGGACAGGGTAACAGCAAGCTGAAGCTGCAGGGGGTAGCTTATGTATGGCAAATGGGGTGGGTTTAGCTAAGTTTTACAAGATCTCTATGGACTGGCTAATTTGAATAATTTCTTGAACTTCCTGGGCATAGAGGCTGCATTAGTTCATTTCTGTTGTTTATAACAGAAATACCTGAAACTGGACAATTTATAAGAAAATGAAATTTATTGCTTTTAATTTCGGAGGCTGAGGTAAAATTCAGGGAACACATCTGGTGAGGTGACTCTACAGCAATGCAGGGTGTCACATGGTGAGCATGGCAGAGCAGACAGAGCTAACTACTCACTCCTTCTCCTTTTAAAGCCCTCAGAACCACACCCATGACCACCATTAAACCATCATTGGATTAATCCATTCACTAGGGCATGGCCCTCACAATCTAATCACCACTTCAAGGCTCCACCTTTCAATAACTGTAATAAGATTTCCCACCCTCTTAACACTGCCACAGTGGCGACCAACCAAATTGAGTTTGAAGGGACATTCAGTCCACAGCAGGGGCTGTCCCTCCTTATCTCGTACACATCCCTGTGGCAATTAAGGTGGGTGCAAGATCCCAGAGTGTGAGATCCTGAAAAGGGTTCGTGTGTGGACTTTAGCTGTTCAAAGAGGGGAACTGACTGGCTTCCAGCTAGGGCCTCAAAACTGGGTCAAGACTATATTGAAGAAAATAAAACAACAAGAACAGAAATATATTAAAGTCTAAGAATCTCTAATGCACATATTTTCTCTATAACATCTACATGAGAAATATTTTTCCCACAGAAATTCCTAGTTTCTAGCTAAATCAGTGGATAATAGATATTGAGACCAGGGCTGGGGGTCTAATTCTCAGCTGTTTCACCCAAGATTCCTGGTAGAAGTGCTCTGCTTTCAAAATTTAATTCTGTCTTTTATTAGCTTTCTTATCATATAAATAGCTAAAATACAATGTTATTGGTAAGACTGAAGATAACACATTTAATGCCTATTGTAGAGATTATAACTATTTTTTAATCCCAAATGAATAAATGGAGCTAGGCAATAATATAAAATACCTGCTAAAAATTACAAAAGAGAGACAACCAGAAATAATATACCTCTTGATGGAAGTACACAAACCACCTATAAAACCATCTTGGAAATGAAAACTGTGCTATCTACCCCAAGTGATTCATTGTGCAATATATGCATGTATTGAAACAACACGCCACACCCTATGAAAATAAATACTAAAAAAATTGAAAATAAAAGAAATATAAAATATTCCTTATTACCATGAAATGCCACTTGGTGTTCAGATTCCCCAATTATCTTCTATTTTCTACGATGTATTTGTTGGAATCAAGATCCAAACAAGTTCCATATATTAAGATTGATTCATATTTCTCTTAAATCTCTTTTAATCTATAGTTCTCTTCATTATTTCTCTCCTTTGTTTAAATCTTGAAATTATTTGTTAGAAAACTGGATTGTTTTCTGTGGTAGGTTGTCTCTGGGTGTTTCTTAAATGCAATCCCAAGTGTCTTTATAAGTGAGAGGCAGAGGGATATTTTACACACACAGAAGAGAAGGCAATGTGACCAGGGAGGCAGAGATTGGACTGTTGCAGCCACATGCCAAGGAATGCCAGCAGCCACCAGAAGCTGGAAGAAGAAGCATGGCCCTGCTTAATTTCAGCCCACTGATACTGGTTTTGGACTGTGTCCTCCAGAACTGTGAGAGAATAAATTTTCGTTGTTTAAAGCCATCAAGCTTCTGGTAATTTGTTACAGCAGCCATAGGAAATCTAATAATTTTCTCTGTAGAGTTTCCTACAATATGGCTATTAATGATTTCATCCCTTTAATTTTTAAATATACGTTTGTCTGTCTTTTGTATTTTTTTCTGTGACATAATGGTACTTTTGGAATTTTTAATGAACAAATTTTTATCTTCTGAAAATACATGGTGGAATAGCTAGTTGCATGAAATGGTATGATGCTTCCATAACAAAGACAAAATTTAATATCCAAAAATACCTATCACAAGGCTTGGTAAGCAGGAGGAGCTAAAAAACAGTATCTGCTATTATGAAAGTTACTGAATAATGTTGCCAATTTTGGATTGAATAAGATTAATATTTGAGTGGCAAGAATTATATTTTACTAACCATTGGGTTTTGATATCTATTTGACATGAATATTTATTGTCTGTATATTATAATATTACAACTTTTCTGTGATCTAGGTATTTATCACAAGTAGTTAAGCAGTCAAATGATATTTGATCATTTATATACACACATACATACACACACACATATATATACACATACATACATTCATGTATACACATATGTAATATATATGTATAGTATATACATATATGCACATATATACACATATATACATGTATGTGTATACATATGTACACACACGTGTACATATATATAAATAGAGGGAGAGAGAAAGAATAGATATACACATGGTATTAGTCAAAGATCTCCAGAGAAACAGAACCAGCAGGATATATGTATATAGAAAGAGATTTACTATAAGGAATGGCTCATGTATCGAGAACTTCCAAGATCTGCAGTTGGCAAGCTGGAGACACAGGAAAGCTGATGCATAGTTCCAGTCCAAGTACAAAAGCATGAGAACCAGGAGAGCCAACAGTGTAGTTCTTGTGGGAAAGCTGAAGACTGAAGACCCAGGAGGAGTCAGAGTTTCAGTTTAAGTTTGAAGGCAAGAGAAAAGCTGATGATCCAGCTCAAAGTAGTCAGACAGCATGAGTTCCTTCTTGCTCATTTTATTTTGTTCTATTCAGGCTTTCAATTGATTGGGTGAGATGCACAACATTAAGTATGGCGGTCTACTGATTTAAATGTTAATCTCATCCCGAAACACCATAACAGAAACACTCAGAATATTTGACCAAATATATGGGCACCCTATGGCCCAGTCAAGTTGATACATAAATTAACCATCAAAAATGTATATTATATACTTATTATATGTGTGTGTGTGTGTGTGTGTGTGTGTGTGTGTGTGTGTGTATATATATATTATGTACCTGAATATACATATTTTATATACACAAATTACATATTCTATACATACAGAAATATATATATACACACACACATAATCACATGAAGGTACTTCAAAAGTTCGTGGAGAAACAAAATATGAATCTTTCCATGAACTTTTTGAAGTACTCTCATATACGCATGTGCACACACACATGCACACATATAATTTGTTCTTAATGTCTGTTGTAGGTTAAATTCCCCTGGGAACCAGACTCAGAAATGTTTATTTTTGTGCAGGAGGTTTACTTAGCTATCCCATGTTCAGCAGATGTGAGGGACTGAGTAAAGAAGAATTTGGAAGTGTGAAAAGGTGGACTCAAATGCAGATGAAACAAATCCACCCTCATAGGTAGTTGTAAAACTGGGATGAACCTTCTGAATTGTCCTTAATTGAGACAATAGAGCTGGACATTTTTGTTCCCACATTGACTAGTCCTTGCACATATTTTACCCCTAAGAAGGGGACATAAATGTGGACAAGGTGGCTCCCTTTAGTCAAGGGCTATTCCCAGAGAAGGTCTCAAACTGAGCCTTCAGCAAACAGCAGTCCTGGCAAGTAGGAAAATGAATGACTTGAATTCTGATTGGTCTCTTTTCCTGGGGGAACATACAAAAGGAAAGTTAGTGGTCTAATAACTTGCCCTTGCTGCTGTAATCAGTCTCAGAGGTAAAACTTGTATTCATCATCTCCCTCCTCCATACCCATTTTAGATTTCCTTAGACTAAGCTCCTCTTCTGGGCTAGGTGACTTTCCTAGCAATGTGATGCAGACTTTTATACTTAAGCCCCTTGGCTGCTCCACTTGTCCATTTGCCATCAAAATTGGGCAAAGAGGTAGCAAAAGACAGCTTACTGTGTCTCTTTTGAAAGAATACTTTCTCTGGGAATCAAAACTTCTATAACCATTGAATCTCAAGAATTTTCAGGGATTGGAAGCACAAATTTCCTAAGTGGGTCCCAGGAAGCAATTGTAAGGAGAGCCATTCCTATTATCACCCATTGGTTCCTAGACTCATGATTTCTACCTATTTGTGATAATAGTACTTGATTTAGGATGTCATATGCAAGCTATTGCCTCACCTGTGCCTTTAAAAAGTCGTTCCATTGCTCTATCAGGTGGGCCACTACTGAGTGTTGTGGTTTGTGATAGGTCCAGTGGATCCAATGGTCATTTGCCCAAAACTACACCTCTTTTGATATAAAGTGGGTCCTCTGACCCAAGATCATGTTTATGGAACACCATATTAGTGGCTCAAATATTCTATAATCCCTTGAATAATTGTGTTGGCCGAGGCACTGCAAGCAGGAAAATCATACCCAGAATATGTGTTGATCTTACTCAACATGCACCACCCTTGGCTGCTGGGTCTCCTTAATGTATGTTTCCATATTAAAGCATTAGTTTTCATCTCCTTTGCATGTTATATAGTAGACAGTAGCAGTAGCTAGATCAGACTTAATGAATGAAAGTTCATGCTATTAGATCCATGCATAGCTTTTATATTTGTCAACATGGCTACTCCATCCACATGCTTTTTTTGCTAGCACTGGATTGGCCAATGGTAGAAACTGGCTAAAGTCAATTGACCAGGTCATTCTGTCTATTTGGCTGTTTAGTGTCTCTCTCATGGTGGGTGCTTTTTGGTGAACATTAACATGTGATACAAACATTTTCACAGTGTGTGCACTATCATAGGTTCGTCCACATACCTCTTCCTCAGACCTCCTTTTCTGCCATCTTCCAATGTTTTTTCTTCCAAGGCCTAAAGCAACAGTCACCATGATTTTTTTAATAAAATTTTTTAGACCACTTCTCTTTTCATATGAAGTAGATAATCAGGTTCATTACCTTTAGCTCTGACTATTGAGAGGATTTTCTTTCTCTGTAATCCTAGAGGCTACCCCTGGTTGGGTTGTAATGCAGCCATAGTCCATTTGTGGATCCCACCCACATACTGAGCAGACCCTACTGTAAACCATATCTGGCCTTCTTTGTTCTCAATTATCTGGTCATAAGGAATCCTCTATGTGGCCACAGGGATGAACTGAGAGAAAAATGCCACTGCAAGAGTTGTGGATACCACAGGGATCTAGGCCATTTGTGCATGCATATTACCCACGTCAGTGGCCAAATACCATTTACCCGATGCTGTGATAATCTGATAGAGCAAATATATATACATTACATTCAGCATAGAAGACATAATTGAGGATATGACTTGGTTGAGTTTGAGATAGTCCTCTTTCATCTGCCAGGAGCTATTTATTTATTTACTTTTAGGGATCAGAAATAGATAGAAATATGATTGGGATCACTACCCCTGTTTCTCTGAGGTGTTTTAGTATGTTACTAATTTCAGCCATTCTTTTTGGGATGCAATATTTTTTTGGATTTACTATGTTGCAAGCAGTGGGAGAGGTGTGGTGCTGAGTGTTTCAGGGATTGCCATTTGGTCTTCCCTAGAGTGATAGATCCCTACCTCCAAGCCAAAGACCAAAGTGGGGTTTCTGCAAGATCCCAAGTATGTACATTCCAATTATATATTTAGGGAACTAGAAAATTACTGCTGGGTGGATCTCTGGACACGGTGATATGTATATGGGCCACAGCTTCACTTATAATTTGATCGCTAGCTGCTCCCACTCTAAAAGGGTGACTATTATGACATTTTAGGTCTCTGAGTATCGGTGTTAATTTGGACTCCATGTCTCAAAATGTCTGGTATTACCCTTTCCACAATGCAGTACCCAAGTGGATGTTACAGGTCTATATTGGGGAACACTCTTGAATTCATCACCTTATACTCCAGCCATGGTGTTGGCAGGGTCTTTACTTATGGGAACCTTGATTCTTTCAGTCAGTGCATTCTGGGTCTAAGAATTGGCTATGATCCAGAAACTGGGCAAGAGACCATGATTTTTAATTGGATTAGCTTCCCTCAGCCTCTTCATCATTTATTCTTGATTTATTTGGTTGTATAAATTAAGCAATTCCCTTGTTGACTGTCCATTTAATCTTCCTCCCAGAGACACCGTATTCTGTTAGTCATTTTTATAGCTTTGTGTGGATCATGCCCCTTTGGCTGCCTGATCTATTCTGCTCTTGACACTCTCTATGATAATTTTGCCTACCTGGACTCTACCATTTAATTGTTGCCACCTGGTCTCTATTTTTCTGGGATCCTATTATCTCCTGGACTGTCATGGAGCAGAAATCTTTAGCATCATCTCCTACTACCAACCCTGGCCTAGAGAGTACAGCTTATGCAGTGTAGATGCCCTAAGGTAAGCCTCAGTGTGTCATGTCCTTGTATAATCCCTTCTCCTTCAGTGTGGGCAGGAGCTGTCACTTGTTCTAACCAGTGGAATATGGCAGAGGTGATAGGATGTTATTCCCTTAATTAGGTCACATTATATAAGACTGTCAGGCTGGATCACAGACCCCTCTGCCCTATCCTGTGCAGACCATGAGCTAGGTAGGTGGAAAAAGATCCTGGGAGCCATAGGCAAGGTACACATGCTTTATTAGGATGTGAGCTCTGCTGGCCAGCAGATCAGAGCCATTGTCTTTTATCCTGAAGTACACAATAGTGGCAATGAGCCAAGGAGTACATGTGCACACTTGTGTGGTTATACTACTGTTACATAACATGTTTATAGTGGACATGCTGAGTCATGTCCAGCTTGATATGAGGTAAGGGAGCCTGACTATACTGTCCCCATTTTCCTCACACTGTCTTACTACAATGAAGTGCGAGTTTCTCCTGCTGGTCTTAAAGAAGCACTAAGTTTGAGGTAATTTTGTATGCAGCAATATAAAAGTGACACAGCCACCACTGAGTTATTCAAAATTGCTAGGTCCTTGGGCCGAGCCCGTGGCGCACTCGGTAGAGTGCTGTGCTGAGAGCACGGCGATGCTCCCGCCACGGGTTCGGATCCTATATAGGAATGACCGGTGCATTCACTGGCTGAGTGCCGGTCACGAAAAAACGACCAAAAAAAAAAAAAATTGCTAGGTCCTTTATGTTATTTTATTTTAATTTATCAATATACAATGCAGCTGATTTTCATGTACCTTTACTAATTCCTATTTCTCCCCTCTCTCTGCCCCCTCCACCATCAACATCATATCTATTCATTTGTCTTAAAAAGTTCAAGGAATTGTTGTGATTGTTGTGTCTTCTTCACCCCCTCCCACTTATTTGTTTGTATATTTATTCATTTTAGCTCCCACAAATAAGTGAGAATATGTGGTGTTTCTCTTTCTGTGCCTTGCTTATTTAACTTAATATAATTTTCTTTAAGTCCATCCATGTTACTGCAAATCATAGTATTTCATTCTTTTTTATAGCAGAGTAGTATTTCATTGTGTGGTATACCACATTTTCCTTATCCACTCATCTGATGATGGACATTTGGGCTGGTTCCAACTTTTGGCTATTGTAAATAGTGCTGCAATAAACATTGGAGCACAGGTATCCCTTTGACATGATGATTTCCATTCTTCTGGGTATATACCCAGCAGTGGAATAGCTGGGTCATATGGTAGATCTATCTGTAACGTTTTGAGGAACCTCCATACCTTTTTCCATAAACTGCACCATTGTGCAGTCCCACCAACAATGTATGAGGTTTCCTTTTTCTCCACAACTTCACCAGCATTTATCATTATCAGTCTTTTAGATATTAGCCATCATAACTGGAGTGAGACGGTATCTCAAAGTGGTTTTGATTTGCATTTCCCGAATGCTGAGTGATGTTGAGCATTTTTTCATGTCTATCGGCCATGCGTATATCTTCCTTTGAGAGATGCGAATTCAACTCCTTTGCCCAATTTTTAATTGAGTTACTTGTTTTTTTGCTGTAAAGTTGTCCTTGTATATTCTGAACATTAATCTTTTGTCAGATGTATATTTTGCAAATATTTTCTCCCACTCAGTTAGTTGTCTTTTCACTCTGTTGATTGTTTCTTTTGTTGTGCAGAAGCTTTTTAGTTTGATACAATCCCATTTGTTTATTTTTCCTTTGGTTGCCTGTGCATTGGGGGTCTTATTCATGAAGTCTATATCCAATCCTACTTCCTGGAGTGTTTCTTCGATATTTTCTTTAAGGAGTTCTATTGTTTCAGGATGTATATTTAACTATTTAGTCCATTTTGAGTTGATTTTGGTATGTGGTGAGAGGTACAGGTCTAGTCTCAATCTCCTACATACAAATATCCAATTTTCCCAGCACCATTTGCTGAAGAGGCAGTCTTTTCCCCAGTGTATAGTCTTGGTGCCTTTGTCAAAGATCAGATGGCTGTAGGTGTATGGGTTGATTTCTGGATTCTCTATTCTGTTCCATAGATCCATGTATATGTTTTCATGCAAGTACCTTGCTGTTTTGGTTATTATAGCTTTGTAATATAATTTAAAGTCAGGTAATGTTATGCCTCCAACTTTATTTTATTTTATTTTTTTGCTCAGGATTGCTTTGGCTATGCGTGGTCTTTTGTTATTCCATATGAATGTTGGGATTGTTTTTTCCATTTCTGAGAAAAAATTCATTGGAATTTTGATGGGGATTGCATTTAATATGCAGATCACTGGGTAGTATGGACATTTGCACAATGTTAATTCTTCCAATCCAAGAGCATGGGATATCTTTCCATCTTCTTGTGTCTTCTTTAATTTCTCTCAACAGTGGTTTGCAGTTCTTGTCATAGAGATTTTTCACATCCTTTGTTAACTTTATTTCAAAGTATTTTATTTTCTTTTACCAGTGTATTCCATATTGCTTTGGTAAATAGGTTATCCTCTGGAACTTTCTGGTCAATATTAGGAGCTGTTGAGTTTTCTGACCTTATATAGTAAATTCACTCTAGCCTACCTACTTCTCTGAGAATTTTGATTCTTTCCTCCACCATCTACCATGGCATTTATTTTTTTTTTTTTTTTACTTAGAATAGGCACTTTTTGCAAGTTTCTGGGAGCCATCATAGTAGCCTTATCTGCTGGGTCTATGCTAGATTGTTAAATCCTTAATCATGGGGTATCTCTCACATATTGATTAACTCGCTCCTTTTAGCTATATTCTTTTCCTTGCAATTCAGCATTTTCAGGGTTTAGCACCATGTGAGTATACACCCTCCTGGTAGGTCCTCCAGTTCAATCAGTGGATGCTCTTTCCCTCCCTTTGCCAGCCCAGTTATGTTGTAACTTCAGCTTAGTTATTTGTCTGTTGGCCAGAAGGGAGGAGGAGATTGATTGTGAGGGGATTCTGAATTGTCTTGCAGGGCAGAAGCCTGTGAATTGTCTTCAAATAAAGGGTGAGTGCTACTTTAACAGAGATCAATGGGTCACTTTAGCAGGCCCAGTAGGTTCAGGAGAATCTGAGGAATCTTGAATTTCAAGTATATCCACAAAGATGTCCCCATACCAAGATTCAGAGTCCCTTTCCTTTCTTATGATTGCTTCTGATGCTTCTCTACCCTTATAATTAAGTTGTGATCCAGATACTCAGCTTTTTCTGTCTTCCAGCTGCAGGAGATGAGAGTCTCTTTATATGCTGCCAAGGAAGCTCTCTCATTTTCCTATTTTGCCTTAAATTGGTGATTTGTTACTCTCAGCTTTTTATTGTTTTTCTCCAGTGCATCAATAATACCCTCAAAATCCATCCAATTCCATATTCCTTATAACTCGTACTCCCTTCAAACCCTACAAAGGCCTGAGATATTGTGCACATTCCTTTCCATTTCATATCCCATTTCATTTTACCAGCAGTGAATGATTTAACAATTGCACTACTACATCATGCCAGTGGCTATTAGTACTCCAATTACTGCCACAAATGAGGTCCTTCTATCTATCTGACCAGTTCGTGACCCAGCTCCAAAATCCTACATCTGAAACTACTTCTTGGGACTATTCCCAATATCAATTGTCTTAGGCCAGGTTTCCCAGGGAAACAAATGTTACATATGGCACGGAGAGTGATCTCAGGAGCAACACCTTTAAGGGAGTGAGGGAAGCAAGATGAGCAGAGGGAGAAATTTAAACCTTGATGTGGTTGCAGTCAGGCTTCAGGTTATCCCACAGGAATCTCTGGAGCTGGGATTGTTTTTCAGAATTGTCCTGAATTGATTCAGGCGGGTCAGGTCTTTGTCTAACCCCCACCCCCAACAAAGTGTGCAGGCTGTTGCCACGGAAGGGGTGTAACTTTGGGTCCGGTGGCTTCTTTAGGTCAAGGGCAAGAGAGGGACTCAGCTGTAAGCCATCAGAAGTTATCACTCAAGCAAATAGGAATGAGTGACTTGGCCCTGATGGGAATATCTGTATGGAGCACTACACCATATACTCCAAGTTCTAAAGAAGCTAGCAGTCTGTGATTATAGATTGTATTGTAGTTAAGGAGGTTTTCTCTTCAAACCCATTTTTTTTTCAATAGTACACTTTAAAACAGAACGAACCATTTAATGGTATTTTTTCAGTCAATAAATATTTATGGAATGCCTGTTACACCCGGCACTAAGATAGGCACTGTGGATACAGCCATAAACACTCTGCAATTGACAGAATAAAACCATCCCTTTCAGTCCTGCCAGATGGAGACTGGGAATTAAAATCATCCTTGACTTTGAATTTAGTCATTATAAACACTACTTTGAAAGCTTCAGCTGCATCTTTTGTAGTTAAAGGAAAGGACATAGAGAAGTGTATGGCTCAATGACCATGTTATTTCCCATTCCCATTTGGCTAAAAAAAAAAATTCTGAAAGGGAAGAACCTATTAAGGCAATGAAGAGGAGGAACTAACACTTCTCTGTATAATATAGTGAACTCGCATTAGTGTGAAAGAGGCAGTCTTGCAAATTATGAGACAGTTGATAGGTTGAGTCTGTACTGTCCTTGAGAATTAATAATTTTCTTTTTTGTTTGTTTTTATGGTTGGTTTTATTAAAGTAAAATGTACATACAATATATTTCATCAGTTTTAAGTGCACAAATTGATAGATTTGGCAAATGAATATAATAATGTAGCCACCACCATCAACACACGGAACATTTCTGTCACTCTTAAAATTTCCTTGTGCTCCTTTGCAGTCTATTTGCTCCCCACTGATCAGATTTCTGTCACTATGATTGTGCTTCCTGTATAGTTTCATATAAACACAATTATATAGTATGTAGTATTTTGTGTCTGAATATTTCACTTAATGTAAGCTTTTTGAGATTCACCAACAAAGACTTTTACTCAAATTTTCCTGTCAGCTTTATTTATAATAGCCCCAAACTGAAAATAACCCAAATGCCCATCAGCTGATGAAAGGATAAAGGAACTGTGTTACATTGCTATAATGGAATATTACTCAGCAATAAAACAGAACGAACTACAGATAAACACAATAGACGTATTCTATTTTATGTATATAATAGGATTTGTTTTTGTTTACTGATGAATTTACAAGATGTAGGGAAAATATAGTAAAATGGTCAGGGTCCCTCAGCTGTTCACAATCTTGCCTGCCAAGCATTTGATGTAAATATGCACGTGTGTCTAGGTGTTCCTTGGCTATTGTCTAATGTAATTGCGCATATGTGCCCAGGTGTCCTAGGTTATGGACTTACGTATAAAGGACGAGCAGCTCTGACCCACAGTGGCCCCTGCCCCCGGGGATGCCCCCCGGGGGCCACGGGGAGGCTGCCACCACTGCTGCTGCTGGATCTGCTTTAAGCTGTCACCCCTGCCACTGCAGAAACTGAGGACTGAGCTCTTGTCAGTCTGCCAATGGCACCCAGGATCTTTTCCCAATTACCTAGCATGGACCTGCGTGTGAGGGGTCTGGTGACCCAGCCAGTCATGTGAGGGATCTGGTGACCCAGTCTGTACAACAGGTTTGAAGGGTCTGTGGGCTCTAACCCCTAGCCCAGACAATACAAATGTAAAACAGCGTAACTAAAGTAATGAAACATTTTGGCTTTAGTTATGAATTGCCTAGCTATACTATTTTCGTAATCACTTAGCAATACAATTGGCTTTGTTGGCAGGATGCTGACAATTTCCCCAACCACACACAAGAGAAGAAAATTATTCAATGTCTTGATACACCTAAGTGTTAGAACAAGGGCTCAGATGCTGAGCAGCCAAGAAGTGACAAACAGCTACCACCCTTGTTTTCCCAGGAGAATGAGCCTTTTGTTATTTCTATCCATAGCCTTGTGACTTACCTTTCTTGTAAACAATATATATTGTTTTATGAGTTGACCTGGCAGGATTAGGGAAAAGTCAGTTTGACAAATGTAAAACAGTGATCATTGGCATGAGAACTAGTAAAACACTTTGGAAAATGGACTAGTTTATAACAAGCATTTTAAATATAGCCACACATATTGACTGAGTTTACTTATAGAACTCTATCATAAGAAAATAGAAATGCAACCCAAGATTTTTATGTAGTGATGTTCAATGCACTTTCATCCATTTATTTTTAAATAATATAATTTATTTATTAGAACACTTTTAGATATATAGAAAAATTGAGCAAAAGTACAGAGAATTCCCATATACTGCCTGTGCATCAGCCCCCAGTTTCCTCTATTATTAACATTTTGTGTTTATTTATTTATTTATTTATTTTTAAAGATGACTGGTAAGGGGTTCTTAACTCTTGAGTTGGTGTTGTCAACACCACTCTCTCCCAAGTGAGACATGGGCCTGCCCGACATCTTGTGTTTATATAGCACATTATTTACAACTGATGAACAAATATTGGTACATTATTAACTAAAACTAATAGTTTACATTAGGGTTCACTCTGTGTTGTATAGTTCTATAGGTTTTTACAAAATCATAATGCTATGTATCCACCATTACAATATCATACAGAATCGTTTCACTGCCCTAGTAATCCCCTGTGTTCCACCTATTCATTCCTTCTACCCCTTACCCCTCAACCCCTAGCAACCACTAATCTTTTCACTGTCTCTATAGTTTTGCCTTTTCCAAAATGCCATATAGTTGAAACCATAGAGTATGTAGCCTTTTCAGATTGGTAGTTCAGCTGGGTCTCCCTCTCTGGTTTTCAGGTGAGAACAGGGGCTGGATACTGCAGTGGCAAAAGATACCAGTGTCCTCTGCAGAGCAGACTGTGGGGGACCATGGTGGTTCCTGCTGCATGGTTGATGACAATATCCTCTTATTTTTTCCTTGTTCTTAGCCATTTCCTCTAGTCTCAGATATGCCAATTTCACCAGTGATCCTTTTGTCTGGATATTCTCCATTTTTTTTTTCTCCACTGTGTTGCTGAAGAATCGGAAACGAGCTCTTGAGCCCTTTCCTGGGGCATTTTGGCTTGCAATTAGCTGCCTGTATTTTTGTTGGGGTGTGAAGTCTGGTATATCCTACTTCACCATATTGGCATCATCACTCTCACTGTAGGAATTTCAAAAAATTCAGAAAAACAACCACCCACAATTGTACTACTAAAAAATAATTATTGTTAAATATTTGGTGTTATATCCTTTCATCCTTCATTCTAGACTTTACTATTGAAAATAATAACATAATTGAAGACAATCTTAATGCATGGTGATATGTCGCTTTGCCTCCCATGGATTTGTCACCCTACTTCCCCTGGGTGACAGAGCTGCAAAGGATTACTCAAAGCCCATCTCTTCTGAGCAGTGAGAAGCCCCGAAGTGGTTAACTTCCCCAGAGCCCTCAAGCAAGAGGCATCCCTTTCTTGGGAAATTAACCCCAAATTGGGGTTTTCTTTCTGCATTTATTCTTTAGCCCAGGAAGTTACAGCAAGAGACATAGGTGGGGTTAAAGTTTTAACAAGTTTTACAATAGAAGCTGGTAACATTCAGTAAAAACAAGTCAGATGACATTCCATTAAGGCAGTTAAGTGGTCCACCAACAAACAGTTTGTCCTTGGTAACCATTTTCTTTTCCACATACTTTCTATAACAATTTCCTTAGCATATTTAAACAGCATTCAAGTAGTTTTCTTAACATATCTAAAGAACAATCAGTACGTTAAATAGTCAATAGTCATTCAAGCTGGAATCAAACCAGCAACCTAAAACAGTCAAAGTAGACAATCCCCTCTCTAAACAGTGATTAGAAATGATTAGATGGCTTTTGCCAAACTTATCTGTGGACTCTTGTCCCCTACTCATTGAGCCTTTTGGTTCATTCATGCATTACCTAAAAATCCTATTCTAAGATCAAAGGAGAATCAAGATTTCTAACCCACTACAGTGATAGCATAATGATTGAGTACATTACAGTATATCTTACAGTGGCAATATTGGAAAAGAAATCTATGAAGACTTTCATAACAGAAAAATGCGTATATGATAAATGAAAAAGCAAACTATCAAAGAGCCTATAAAGTACAATAAAAACTATATTAAAATGTGTAGAAATAGCCAAATATATCAAGATATCACACAAACAACAATGACTAAATTTGGAAGTGGCATTAAGAACTATTGGTTTTTAGGGAAGGGGGTTGGAGAGGCAAGGAAAGGTTGGTAGACTGGTACAAAGTTATAAGGTTACAGTTAGTTAGGAAGAATCAGTTCTGGTGTTCTAGGGTGACAATAGCTAATAATGTTGCATTGTATATTTCAATAGAGCCAGAAAAGAGAATCTTGAATGGTATAACCACAAAGAAGTGATAAATGTTTAGGTGACAGAAATGCTAACTATTCTGATTAGACCATTATATAATACATGTATGTACTGAAACAACAAACTATAGCCCATAAACATGTACAATGAGTAAAGATTTTAAAATGATCTATTTATTTTTCTAATTTTTTCTTTCTATTCCAAATGCTACACACACATGGTTTATATTTTAGCTATGGTAGTTTCAAAAAGTGCTAGATAAAATGTTTTTCACTTAGCTAATATAGAAATAGCCAAGCTTTTAATCAGACGTATTTATCTATGGTATAATGAACAACTCGTCATCCATTATCTCACAAATAAGAACGGGAACCATATTATTGGATGGATCTGAATATCATCCTGCCTTGTTTCAAAATGAGAAAATTGGTTTTAATTTACAGTAAAAAATAAATTTTTAATCATAATCTGATCACTGTAATATTTTTATCTAAATGATTCTAATTATAACACCCATGAGGACTGGAGAAAGAAGAAATAATCAATAGCCTTTTGGTTGATATTGCAGAAGTCTTATAGATTTTTGACATTTGGCATTAATGATAAACTCTTCCTGTGGGAATGTTAACAAGGGTAGATAGCACAGCACAGTGCAGTGACAGCCAACCATTAATGTACATAAACATACCTGGAGAGCTAGTCAACAAGTAGGATTTTTGGTTCTTTCTTCAGAGATTCTGAATTGGTAAGCATTTAATGGGGAGTGCATATTTGCATTTCAAAGGTGATTCTGATGCAAGTGCTGTGGACCATAGGAGGCTATTTCAAAAGTTTCATGGAAAAATGGAATTGAAAGATAATATTAATCTTTCCATGAACTTTTTGAAGATCCCTCATATTTTGAGAAATATTTGATAGAAAAAGTATGGGTTTGGGGTGTTAGGGAGTACTTATAAAAATGTTTGATTGACTCACAAACTTACTAGCCATAGGGCTACAGACAGCTTAAGAGTATTAATGTCAATTTAGCATAATATCATTTTTATAATGGTTGCTGTGAAAATTAAGGTGATTGTAAAGCTACACAGCTATGCCAGTTGTAAGGGTACAGCAATAGCTATGTTAATTGTATGGCTAGGCAATTCATGACTAAAGCCAAAATGTTTCATTATTTCAGTTATACTCAGTTTCCAATTGTATTGTCAGAGCTCAAACCCTTCAAACCCATTGTACAAACTGGGTCACCAGACCCCTCACAACAGCAACCTAAAATGGTCTGAGGGGCCCTGACCATTTATATTTACTTTCCGTACTGTGATATTATGACGAGTGTTTTGCACATGATATATGCTCAATAAATGATATTGCTTAGTAGTGACATTAGTAGTTATTATACCCTACATATGTTGAAAGATTTTTATGTGTTGAGCCTTTTTTCTAGGCACTTTTACCTGTATAAATGCATTATATTTTTACAACTCTATGCAGTAAGTACTATTATTATCCTTACACATGAGGAAACTGAGGCATAGATATTTTAAATAACTCCCAAGGCCACCAAGCTAGTGAGTGTTAAAAACAGATTTTAAACCAAAGTAGTCTGGGTCCATTTCTGTGCTTTTTAAAACAAGTATATTACAAATATGCGTGTGTGTATATGTATAATTGGGTACAATTTGGTCCTCATTCCTGAGGATCACTGAGGACCTATTGAATTTACCTTTAAGAGTTTGGTGACCAATGTGCAGGGGAAGTGAAGGAAAATGGTCAGGGCCCCTCAGGTGTTCAGAATCGTGCTGAGCTGTTTGATGTAAATATGCACGTGTGCCCAGGTGTTCCTTGGTTATTGTCTAGTGTAATTGTGCATGTGCACTCAGGTGTCCTGGGTTATGGACCTAAGTATAAAGGATGAGTGGCTCTGATCCATAGAGCCCCCCCAACCCCCAGCATCCCCCCAGGGGAGCCGCAGGGAGGCTACTACTGCTGCTGGAGGCTGTTGCTGCCAGTGCCCCCGGGATGCTCCGAGAGGCCGCCACTGCTGCCGCCACCACTGCCGCCGCCACCGCAGCTGAGGACTGAGCTTGTATCGTCTGCCAATGGCTCCCAGGACCTTTCCCAATTACCTAGCTTGTGAGCCTGGCATGTGAGGGGTCTAGTGACCCTACCTGTACAATGGATTTGAAGGGTCTGAGCCCTAGCCCTGACAATACAAGTGGAAACTTAGAAAAAGTAAAATAATGAAATGTTTTGGCCATACAATTGTATACCTAGCCATACAATTAGCGTAGCTATTGCCTCAACTTGACAACTGGCGTAGTCGTGTAGCTTGACACAATGTCATCCAAATTCCTAAGATTTATTTTGCAAAATATCTAACATAGTGTCTGCCCAGGTCCACTCATTGAATTGAGTCCAAAGATACTTATTTCTTTTTCCTTTCCTTCTTATTTCCTTTTTCCTCTCTGTGCTAAAGGAATGTTGTAGCACTACAAAATATTTCTGTGCATTGTTTCTGTGCTCCCAGAAGTATATTGGTGTGCATCATTGGAGCACCTACCTTTTAAAATGTTTTGAATTTTAAGTCATATATTATGGAAAACATGCTTCAATTCACTCTCCAAATATAGAAATTGAAATCATTGATAAAATTTTTAATTTATTCAAGATCATACCTTTAGTTTTCACACAAAATTTAAATTTATAAATATTTGAGAGTGTTGTTCTTATTTACTTAACTCTTTCTATTTGAGTCTCCTAGATGTGTGTGTGCATGTGTTTACCTACATATATGAACCCTCAAAGTGAATTATGCTTAGTATTGACTGCTCCAAAAGGAACCACATAGACTGGAGAGTTTCATAAACCAGGGCTGATTTTGATGCCATGGAATTATTCACACCCTTATATTTCTCATTTGCCTTATTTCTGTTCAAGGCTTCAGTGAAGATGGCTGAAAGCAGGTCCTAAACTTCAGATGTGTGTAGTGGGGGAAGGGGAGATTGTAAGCAGCTGATAGGACATTGAGGTTGTATGCAGCTGGTATTACTTTGGTCCTATGGTGTACTGATAAATGGATAAAACCTGGCACACTGGGATGAAAAACCTTGATTGATAGCATTTGCTGATTTCTGTGGAGTTAATACCCTCACCATGGTTAAGTCAGAGCTACCAACCTGATATCACTGAATTCATAGATGAGAAGTGCACTGCAATTTAGTATTTCTGTAGCACAGATACAACTGATGTAAGTAACTTCGAGAACATAGATAGTACTAACATGGAGTAAAGATGTTAAGTTTTGAGTATTTATTACTTTGGGTTTTAACATAATGCATGTAATTGTAAGTTTATATAACTTTATTTTTAGTAATGACTGTGGGAACCAGCTTGAAAAATACCTAAAAATGTAACAATCAGCTGTTGTGAGTTGGACTGGATGGTTCGAGTACAACACTGCACTGGACTCTTCTAGAAGTTCGCAAATATTTGCTATATTTCACCCAGATGCCTATTCAAGGAACTAGTGAGAGTTAAGAGTGTGAATGATTCTTTATCCATTGTGGATAAGCGTCCTGACTACTGCTCACAATGGTAATAGTACTACTATTAGCAATAATTATTACTGAGGGATTAGTGTTTGTTAGCCACAACCCTAAGAAGCATTATTGATTTTTACATTTCCATTAAAACAATGAGGATTTTGAGGCTCACAGTAGACAATGATCTTGCCTTTGATCACATAACTTATGTGAAAGAGCTGGACTACAGGTTTACATGTGTCCAATATCAAAATCCACCCTCTTAAACAATAGCCTCTACTGCAGATATGTAAGCATGTTGAACCATATGAAATTGCTGACATCTGACCAGTTTTGTCTTGTAAAAAGGCAATGTCATTGCATTTAATTTAATATAGATATGAATGTGTAGTATACAGACACAGATACAAATACAGATATAAAATGAAGTGTTCTCTTTCATCTGCCTCCTCGAGCTGGCATACTTGCCTAACATTAACAGGTAGCAGAATGGAAGGGTACACATCTAGTGATCAGCAGCCTTGCATGGTGTAGCAAGATCACTGGGCATGGTGTCAGGAGATCCTGACCCCATCACTTATTAGCTACATTTCACAGGGACAGTTAAACTTGCTCTGCCTCACTCCCAGGATTTTTATGAGTATTAATGTGAAAGCTCTTTGGACATTAGTAATATAAAAAATTATTTTTTTATGAGATTAGAAGTATTTTGGGGGTAGGTAACAGTGTTCATTCTGTATGCCCATGAAGGAAAAAATAGCAACAGCATTCATCACCAAAGCTGTGCTCCCTCATTTTTCAATAGATGTATTTTATATTATTTGCACTGCTTAGCCTTCTATTAATAATGAGAATAAAAATGTGTTTAACTTGCATACCAACTATGTATAAGACTGGACCTGTTACCTATGTTAACCCATGTAATCCTCACAACAATCTTGTGAAGTATGTGTTGTTATTTAACGTTTAACATGATGTGAGTTTCAGAGAAGTTAATAAATGGTGGATTCAGGACTGGGAGTGTTGTTTACCTCTTTAGCTGGTGCTTTTGTCTTCCAGCACTGACCGAGGACCGAACTGTGTCTTAAAACTTCCTGTGTCTCTAAGTGACCAGAACAGTGAATGGTTTTGTAGTGAAGATCTTAATGACCATTAGAAATGAATACTTGAAACAATATTTGTTCTGAAACTTTGTAAAATGTTAATTCCATTTGGAGTTCTGCACTGAACTTGAATATTTTGATCTGGAACAGTGATTTTTAAAAAACCAGTTGGCTCTGAAATTACTCTCAACTATGCTAGCTGATTCAGAAGAGGAAGGGCACATTTCCTCCATTTCTGGGCTTGCAAGCAGATTCCCATGTACTGAAGAACTCTCAAAGGCCCTTTGGAAACCTTAAAGGTCAACAATAGTATCTACTTAAGATGAGTTCCTTTCCTTCAAGCATTCATAAAAGGGGAGCGCATTTAGTACCCCGAGATGTATTAATTGATTTTTTTAGTACAATTTATTGAGAAAATATTCCATTCAAAATATGAAAATGTGTTCAGAATTTGGTAACTGGGGTATGTGGAATATACAATTTAATAAAAAATAGCCTGAAGTGATTCTAATTTGTAGTCCTATGATGCTAGCAACACCCGCAGGAAGAAATTTTAATTATAAAATGGCAGTGTGGTAGAATGGAGAAAGCAATGACCTCTGTGTCTGAAGATCCAGGTTCATGTTGTAAATGGGTGTCTTTGTTGTGTTACTACACCTTTCTGAGCTCCAAATGTTTACATCTAGAAAGAAAGTATTATAATAGTAATCCATCAATGGTTGTTGTGAGGATTACTTGGGTTAATGTATATATGAAAGTACCTAGTACACAAATAGTTGCCATATAAATATCATCTGCCTCTAATATCATGGGATATTTTGTCATATTTGGTTTTTAATAATGTCCTCTGCAGTCAAAGAACATCTAGTACAATATGGATTTTAAACTTCCTCGGGCTGTTTCTTTAGTCTACTTCATTCAATAACACATTGTCATCTTGTGCTTTCTCTAAGAAATGTATGCTCCATGACAATACAAATGAAAAAATCTGAACTCTTTAATCAGCTTTTTTGTTAGTCCTATATGGATGTGTGCCTGCCAAATCTAAAATGTAAAGTCAATTCATAAAATTATTGTCCCATCAGCCATAACTTTTTAAGCTTTTTGATGTATGTCAGTTATATTCCTAAGTCCTGGGTTGGATGCTTCTTAAGTATTGGTTTGGTATCATTTAAAATGGATTTGGTTAGCCCTTTCCGGCGGTGAAGACCTCCTCACGAGAACATGCCTCTCGCAAAGGATCTCCTCCATCCCTCTCTAGAAGAGGAGAAGAGGAAACACAAGAAGAAGCGCCTGGTGCAGAGTCCCAATTCCTATTTCATGGATGTGAAATGCCCAGGATGCTATAAAATCACCACGGTCTTTAGCCATGCACAAACCGTAGTTTTGTGCGTTGGCTGCTCCACTGTCCTCTGCCAGCCTACAGGAGGAAAAGCAAGGCTTACAGAAGGATGTTCCTTCAGGAGGAAGCAGCACTAAAAGCACCCTGAATCAAGATGAGTGGAAAACCCTCCCAATAAACACATTTTGGATAAAAAAAAAAAAAAAAAAATGGATTTGGTTATAGTATAAGTTAATTTTGTTTCTCTAAATAGTTTTCCATATTCATTTATTTAACAAATATTTTTTGACTACCTATTATGTGCCAGGCCCTGTTCTAGGCACTGGGAGAGCAGAGAACAAGAAAGGTCAAGTTTCTACTCTCTATGAGTTGACATTCTAGTGAGGGTAGTCAGACAACAAACAAATAGATAATAAGGAAATAAATATATGTTAGATTGTGGGTACTATAGAGATGAGTAAACAGGAGGTGTCTGAATAAATACTGGCATGGGGAATAGGGAGTTATGATTTTTAAAAAGACAGTCAATTAAGACCTCACTGACAATGTGCTATTTGAGCAAATATTAGAGATAAGATAAAGAGAAATAATATTGATGCATAGATTACTCTGTTAGGTTCTCAGCTAAATTAATTATAGCCTAATGGAGTTCGGATGTGTTGTCCCCACCAAAACTCATGTGGAAATCTGATCCCCAATATGGCAGTGTTGGGAGCATTTTGAGTCGTGGGGGTGGATACCTCATGAATGGATTAATGCTCTCCCTGGGGACAGGGGGCCTGAGTGAGTTCTCGCTCTGTTACTTCCCACGAGAGCTGATTGTTTAAAGGACCCTGGCGTGCGAGCTCTCTCTCCTCTCCTCTCCTCTCCTCTCCTCTCTCTCCTCTCTCTCCTCTCTCTCTCCTCCTCTCCCCGCTTCCTCTCGCCATGTGATCTGCTTGTATCCGCCAGCTGCCTGCCACTTTCTACCATGAGTAGAAGCAGTGTGAGGCCCATGCCAGATGCAGCTGTCCCAGAATCGTAAGTCGAATAAACCTCTCATCTTTATAAATCACCCAGTCTCAGGTATTTCTGTTATAGCAACACAAAACAGACTAAAATATAGCCATACCCTTATTTAATCTTCACAACCACTTAATTAATTAGACATTTTTGTACCCATTTTGCAGTTGAGGAAACAGAAGATCAAAGAAATTACATAAGTTGTTCAAGGCCACACTAATAACCTATTATTCAGTAGCTAAACTAGGGATTGTCACATGGCTGTCTAATGCCAATATTTTTACTTCTTCCTGTTACACAACTCTGTCTCAGGTCTCCAAATATGTAACCGTTTATAAGTAGGTTATTTATTTTGAAGTCCTGTTATGGGCTGAATTGTGTTCTCCCCAATTTATAATTTGAAGACCTAAACCCCAGTAGCTCAGAATGAGACTGAATTTGGAGCCTTTAAAGAGGTGATTAAGTTAAAATGAGGCCACTAGAGTGGGCACTAATTCAACATGACTGGTATACTTATAAGAAAAAGAATTTTAGAGACACAAAGAGATATCAAGGGTGCATATGCACAGAGGAGAGACCATGTGAAGCCACAGTGAGAAGGCAGTCATCTGCAAGTCAAGGAGAGAGGCTTCAGGAGAAAACAACCCTGCTGACACTTTGATCTTGGACTTCTAGTCTCCTGAACTATGAGTAAATACTTTTCTGTCGTTTCAGTCACCTAGTCTGTAGTATTTTGTTATGCTGGTGCTAGCAAACTAATACGGGTGCTCTGCTTCAACTGTTTGCTTCAACTTAAGCCTTCCTTCTTAGACTTTCCCTTCTGTTCCTAACAGTTTTTCAACACCATGTAAAATGCTAATTTATATATAAAACTTTTCCCTACTTTTTCAAACTACAAGCAATTTCCTTCTCCTTCACAACCAACTAGCAATTGTCTTGAACCTTTCTTACTGCACTATTCATAGTATTCCTGGTATAATAATCATGTGAGTACTTATCTTAGCAAACTGCTTTAGCTCTTGGGCCTTGTAATGGCCACTGGAGGGGAATTCATGGCTTCTCATATGCAGGAGCAACTTATTTTCACCAGTCACTGAAATGGTCTTACCATGTCCTCCATATTTTTGTGGGTAGTGTCAGACCACAGTCCACCTTCTTTCTCAAATTTCAAGAGGCCTACCTGAGTTTTTTAAAATCGGTCTCACTGAAGCTTCTTTTTTTTAAATTTTGAAGTGAAAAAGGTAGTCCCCCCACCCAATGCTTTTATACTTCAGAGCACAGGAGCAATTCTCTCTTAACTAACAGAAATCATTCACATGTTTTCCCCTTATCTCTGTAAGCTTGAACTTTTCATATCCTTGTTTAAGCTTTAGAACTTTGTAATAGTAAGTAGGGGGTTGATCCGCTGAGATCCCCTCTTCAGGGCCAGTGCTGGGAATATAGTGTGCTGATGGCTCTCTGCTAGGTCCTCCAAAGAGCCTTGCATCCTCACCCAAATTTACAACCACCTTTCCACTGGGTGGTCTGTGGACACTGGTTGGCTGACATGAGAGTGCAAAGGCCTAACCATCTTTCTCCAATTTGGGACAACTCTGGAAAGCTGGACATCCAAGCCCCAGATATTTCTGGAGTATTCTCTAAGGTCCCGTTTTCAAAACAGTGGGGATCAGATTCTCCCTCTGCTTAATCCTGCCTTCCCTACTTCCTTATAAGCATATCTATCTAGAACATTCCCTGTAAACTATTTGCACATAACCCCTCATCTCACAGTCTGTTTCTGGACTACCTGGTTTTAATTTTTTTTCCACTAAAAATCTGTTTTTTTGTTGTTGTTTTTTTCTAGTTCTGGCACCTCACTTTGGAATTCCTTGTCTATTGTACTGTGGTACTCAGTTTAAACTTCCAGTTTAAAATACTCTTATAGGCAAAGTATGATCTGAACAAGTTTAACATGGATTGAAATAGTTCAGAACAGTTTGAGTGCAGAGTATCAAGGGCATATATTGAGAAATAAACCTGGAGAAGTAGGCACTGACCAGGTCTTCACATTCTTTGTGGATTTTTCCCTGTAGGCAACACAAAGCTTCTGAATATATTTTAAGTGAGAGAATAACAAAATCAGATGTACACTTTAGGGAGATGTCTCTCTTGGAAATAATGAGAAAAGATTGGAGGAGTCTGGGTAAGACTAGAATCAGAGAGACTAATTAGAAGACTAATTTAGACAAGACTTGATGAAGACATGAAATAGTGTTATTGCACCCTTTATTTATTTATAAATTATAAACATGCATTGCTATACTAATACTTATGTGAATTAAAATAAAAACATAGGAATTAAAATGCATGAGATGAAAAATAAATATAAGTAGAATTTCTGTTATTTTCTTCTAACACATCAATGGATGGTTTTCATTTAGCCCATCTTGGAATTCTCTTTGAACCAGAAGACTTTTATGAGGAAGAAATAAAGTGCTTTCCTCATTCTCCTATCTGTGCAAAGAGAGTTTTATTATCATATCCTCACATTATCATTTTACTTAACCTATAACATAATGGTTTTCATAAGTCCTTACAATAAATGTTATTCTTTATAATCACATTATATGCTGGCACAGCATTGAAAGGGCTTGTAATGGAGTATATTTTACTTTGGGAAGGTACACAAATATACTGCTGTGATGTTAGATGCATTTTCAAGTGGTCATGGGGACCTACAGGTTGCAATAAAACACAAGGACTATGTCTCATCACACTTGGTATTACCTCTGTGTTCATTTCTTTTGTGTTTTTATTCTTTTGTCTTAACATGTAAACTTTCATTTTTGAAAAATTGCCTTTGAATGGCATTTAAAAGTTTATGATAAATCCAGTGGTAGCTAATTATCATCTGAACTTCACAGTTTAAAGGAGGGTGAAAAATGACATGTCCTACTTTTGGACCAGCAGCAAATTGTGTCAGAGTTTGACCCATACCCGAAGTGCCCTGACACCTAATCCAGTGCTTTGTTGAAAACTTGTGTCAACTATTAAAAATTTCAGGTGAAGAAAATGCTATTATCTCATCTGCATGGAACTATAGATAATTCTTTAATTAATCTTTGATTAGTTTTTAAGCACCCACATGGCAGCAATAGGAAATATTACTTTCTATGACGGATATCAGTCTCTTTGAATCATGCAACATTTCAAACAGTCATTTCTTCACTGATTTTCTTCTTGCACTTTATTAGAAAAATAATACCTGAATTATTGTAAGTAATCATAGGTATGATGTGGTATTTGTCTGGACTGAGGATGCAGAATCATTTACTTCTTTCATTTATTTTTGCAGAAGAGATATGAGAGACAATGGTTAGACAGCAGATAGACATCCAGTTCATAGCAAAATTATTCTTTATAGTATTTTTTAGGCAGAAAGAAATGTACCCTTATTGAAAATGCCACCTGACAGATGAATTCTCTGGCAAGGTGAACACTATTTGTGAAAAATTTCTCCAAAGTGCTAAACTCTGTGATTCTTTTGATAGAAAAGTGGCAGGCAGGATGAAGAAGGGCTTGTGTTACTTAGTTTCTTTCCTATAGAAGGACATAAGGAGGTAAAAGCTTATATTGTATTTTGCCTTGCTTTATGAGGGCAGGTGGGAGGAGGCTTGCCTGAATTATTCCAGTCCATAATTCCAACCTGAGAGTGATCTTCCCAGGAGATGACTTTTACCACCTTATTAACTCAGATATGATGTTTTACCCCCAATAGCCTGTTAGATAAAAGACAAATTTATCCATGACTGAAAGACTCTTCCTATCACTCACGTTTATCTTTTTATCCTTTTCAAGTACCACGTTAATCTTGCTTAATGTGTATAGTATCTTCTGTTCCTCTCTCCCAGTCCCTTCACCCACTTCCAACTCAACCAAAACACACACACACTCCAAGATTGCTTGGTTCTTTTACTGTTGCTTACCCTGACTCAGCCTTAGCCTCACATTATCTTCCCAACCCAAATCTTATTTTGTTTTTCACCCTATTCAAAAGCTACAGGTGGTTCCATTTGAACCACAGTTTTATGTATGTATTTAGTTTTGTATGTACAATATATAAAGAAGTTTAAATACACAGAAAAGAGGAAAACCTAAGATGCTAATGTTAATACCTGTATACCTACCACTGAGAATTGACAATGTTAACATTTGATTCAGATCTTTTTTTTAATAAAAGAAGGTGGAGTTGATCTCTTTGTATCCCTGCACAGTCTGATTTCTCTTTTTTCTAACCTGAAACAACCACTAACAGGAATATGTTAAATCAATCTTATACCTAATTTTATTTACATGCCATTAGTTGCGGCTAGGATGAAAATTTTTAGCATTTGGTAGCTATTGTTAAATTGCCCTTCTTTACAATTCTAGTAGCAGTGTTTAACCACCTTCTCACAAATACTTGCTGGTTTTTGTTTCTGTTTTCCAAATCTGATAGGTGATTGATTTGTTCTGTTTAGTTTTGTTTTACTTCAGATTGCTAATAAGGTTGAATATATTATCTTTTTTTTCCTTTTTACACTTTTTTTTTTTTTTTGGCCATTCCAATTCCCTCTTCTGAAAGATGACCATTTTCTGTTGTGTCTCACGAATTTGATTTTCTTTATATTCCACATGTAAAATACTTTTTATTTTATATTTATTATTTATTTTATTTTAATTTATCAATATACAATGTAGTTGATTTTTGTGTCCCTTTACCAGTTCCTCCTTTTCCCCACTCCTCTTGCTGCCCCCCCGTCAACATCATATCTGTTCACTTGTCTTAACAAATTCAAGGAATTGTTGTGTTGTTATGTCTTTTGCCTCCCCCCATATATTTCTTTGTATATTTATTTATTTATTTTTACTAGTGCCAACAAATAAGTAAGAACATACAGTATTTCTATGTCTGTGCCTGGCTTATTTCACTTAGTATAATTTTCTCTAAACCATCCATGTTGCTGCAAATGGTGGTACTTCATTTTTTATTTTTTATGGCAGAGTAGTATTCCATTGTGTAGATATATGACATTGTCCTTACCTACTCATCTGATGATGGAAATTTAGGCTGGTTCCAACTCTTGGCTATTGTAAATAGTGCTGCAATAAACATGGGAGTACAGGTATCCCTGTGACATGATAATTTCCATTCCTTTGAGTATATAACCAGCATTGGAATAGC
The DNA here is from genome assembly GCF_027409185.1 of Cynocephalus volans. Taxonomy (NCBI): domain Eukaryota; kingdom Metazoa; phylum Chordata; class Mammalia; order Dermoptera; family Cynocephalidae; genus Cynocephalus; species Cynocephalus volans. Next base: position 160,497,818 of record NC_084478.1, on the reverse strand, counting down.
CAGGTCATATGGTAGAGTTATCTGTAATTGTTTGAGGAACCTCCATACCATTTTCCATAAAGCCTGCACCATTTTGCAGTCCCACCAACAGTGTAGGAGGGTTCTCTTTTCTCCACATCCTCACCAGCATTTATCATTCTCAGTCTTTTGGATATTAGCCATCCTAACTGGGGAGAGATGGTATCTCAAAGTGCTTTTGATTTGCATTTCCCCAATGCTGAGTGATATTGACGATATTTTCATGTGTCTGGTGGCCATTCATATATCTTCCTTTGAGAAATTCCTATTCAGCTCCTTTGCCCATTTTTTAAAATTTGGGCTACTTGGTTTTTTTTGGGTTTTTTTTTTTTTTTTTTTTTTTTTTGCTGTTAACTTGTCTGAGTTCCTTATAAATTCTGGATATTACTCCTTTGTCAGATGTATATTTTTCAAATATTTTCTCACACTCTGTTGGTTTCCTCTTGGATTGGAAGAATTAACATTGTGAAAATGTCCGTACTACCCAAAGTGATCTACAGATTCAATGCAATCCCCATAAAATTCCAATGACACTCTTCTCAGAAATGGAAAAAACAATTCTAACATACATATGGAATAATAAAAGACTAGATAGCCAAAGAAATCCTGAGCAAAATAAAATAAAATAAAAAATAAAGCCAGAGGCATAACACTACCTGACTTTAAACTATTCTCCAAAGCTACAGTAACCAAAACAGCATGGTACTGGCATAAAAATAGACACACAGACCAATGAAACAGAATAGAGAATCCAGAAATCAACCCATACACCTACAGCCATCTGATCTTTGACAGAAGCACCAAGACTATATACTGGGGTTGAGACTTCCTCTTCAGTAAGTGCTGCTGAAAAAACTGGACATTCATATATAGTAGAATGAAACTAGATCCATACCTCTCTCCATATACCAAAGCCAACTCAAAATGGATTAAAGAATTAAATGTATGTCCTGAAGCAATAAAACTCTTTAAAGAAAACATAGGGGAAACACTTCAAAAAGTAGGATTTGGTACAGCCTTTATGAATATGACCCCCAAATCACAGGCAACCAAAGGATAAATAAACAAATGAGATTATATCAAACTAAAAAGCTTCTGCACAACAAAAGAAACAATTGACAGAGCTAAATACTTTTTTAAATGAATGTCACAAATAGCTTCTCCAAGTCTGACTTGTATTTTAACTCTCTTTATGGTTTTCTTATACAAAAGCTAAAATTTTGATATAGTCAACTCCACAAAGTCACAAAGATATCACTTATATTTTATTCTAATAGTTATAAAATATATTTTAAATGTGCATACAGTTAAGTATCTTTATTTTGGCTATGGTGAGGTAAGGAAATTTTGTTTTTAACATAAGGCAAGCCAATTTTCCCACTCTGTTTTAATGCCAACCACTTCATGTATCAATATGTATAGGTCTTTTCTTGGGTTGTCTATTCTGTTTTGTTGATCAGCATCTATTTCAAACCTTCCTCATTGTGCCCAAACCTTTGTCCTTCCTCCTTATAAGGAATGCCTTACACTCTTAATTCCTTAGGAGAATAGAAGCCATAAGACAGAAATTTTCCAAATTGATCCCCAAACCCCCTCATCCCCACTCCTATCCTTATCTTGATTGGATATGCACCAGACTCCCCCTTTTGATCTGATGTTCTATTGCATTTTTTCCTGCCCTCCAAGGAGCCTGGCTCCATCATGTATCCTTCCTCTTTCCTGTGGCTTCAACATCTCCCCCCATACTAGTTCTTTCCCACAAGCTTTTAATTAAGCTGGTCCTTTCCATCTTTCAATGTATACTCCACAGGTACCTGGAGTGGACCAAATGTTTGTGTCCTCCCAAAATTCATATGTTGAAATCCTAACCCCCAAGGTAATGGTATTAGTGCCCTTATAAAACGGACCACAATGAGCTAGTTTGTTGTTCCCACCATTTAAGGTTATACCAAGAAATCACTGTCTATAAACCAAGAAGGTAGCCCCTTGCCACACATCAAATCTCTCACCACCTTGATCTGATATTTCCTAGACTGCAAAAGTGTGAGAAATAAATGTTTGTTGATTATAAGACACCCAGTCTATGGTACTTTGTTATAGCAGCCCAAACAAACTCAGACAGTATCCCTTCCCCCTCTAGCAACCACCCTATCTTGCTACTCTTTGCAAGCCAAACTTGAAAGAATTGTCTACACAAGCTGACTTAACTTTCTCAGCTCTCAATTACTCTTCAACCCATTGAGATCTGGCCTCTGTCTCCACCTTTCCCTGAAACATTGCTGGGCAGGGCGTCCTGCTCCCAGGGTTCTTCCAGGTAGGAGTCAATCCCCTACATCATTGGGGAGCCCCACCTCCGCAGCTTTGGGTGGAGGTCTTATGGCTTGTTGAAAGCAGGGTGATGGCCTCCTTTTGAAACCAAGGAAATAGAAGTGATGATCTCTGAATCACCTTCTGGGTCATTTTTTTCTTGCCTTTAAGAATACAGTATGTTTACAAACAAATAGCTCTATCATCCTGTCCTGTAAAATCAAAGATGTCCAACTTTTCTTCATCCCTTTTCATCTTTTTCTCCTTTGGTTCAGACTGGCAGTTTTCCTGCTGGGGTAACTGATTAAATTTGTGGTTCACACCCATACTAATCTCCTAATCAAGGGTTACTTAAGCACATCCTTAGTGTTCTCTTCTGAAAATGCTTTCTCATTGTTTTTTGGAAAATAGGCTGAGAATTTTCCAAAACTTTATATTCTGGTTCCTTTTTGCTTAATAATTCTGTCTTCAACTCATTTCTTTCTTTTTACATTTTACTATAAGTGGTCAGAAGGAACCAAGACATTCTTTCAAACACTTTACTTAGAAATCTCCTTAGCTAAAAATACAATTTTATTTATTGCAATTTCTACCTTCCACAGAACAGTAGAACACTAAGACAATTCAGCTGAGTATTTTTTGCCACTTTATAACAAGGATCGCCTTTTCTCCATTGTCCAATAACATGTTCCTCATTTCTGCCTGAGACCTCATCAGAATGGCCTTTACTGTCCATATTTCTACCGACATTCTATACATGATTATTTATATATTCTCTAAGAAGCTTTTCTACAGCTCTCCTCTTCTCTTTTCAAGCATTCACCAAAATCACCTTTAAAAATTCATCCATGACAATCAGCTACTACTAGAATGCACTTCAAAACTCTTCCAGCCTCGATCCATTACTCAGTTATGAGGCTATTTCCACATTTTTAGTTACTTGTTACACAGCAGAACCCTGCCTCTAGGTACCAATTTCTGTCCTAGTTCAGGCTGCTATAACAAATTATCATAGACTAAGTGACTTATAAACAATAGAAATTTATTCCTTACAGTTATGGAGGCTGGAAGTCCAAGGTCAGGGTACCAACATTATTGGGTTCTGGTGAGAAGCCTCTTCGGGTTGCATTCGGCTGAATTCTCCTTGTACCCTCACATGGTTAGAAGAAAAGAGATAGCTCTTTGGCCTCTTCCTGTAAATAAACTAATCCCATTTTTGAAGGTTCCACCTTCATGACTTAATTACCTGTTAAAGGCCCCACCTCCAAATACCATCACATTGGGGATTAGATTTCAACACATGAATTTTGGGGGAACACAAATATTCAGTCCATGACAGGCTGGAGAGTGTCTTCTTACCATTTAATAAGAAGAAATAGTTCTTCAATTTCTAGAGCTATACCATTTTTCCTACTTTCTCTAAATATTTTTGTCTATGCTTAATAATGCTTAAATTTCCTTGTTTTGAATTTGATAGAGTATTTGATGTGAAGAAGAAACATATGATAAAATTTGATAAAATTTATAAACAGAAACTTATGTTTGCCATGGTGAGATTATGCTGTCAGACTATGACACAAAGTGACAGTGATGTCATAAACCCCTAGAACAGCCTGAACTTTATAAAAGAGAGTAGTTACCTTAGTAGAAGAAACATTTGGACAGAACCAGGGACATGAGTCTTTGTATTTATGTTCTACTTTTGCCCATTTGGGCAAATAATTGTTTAAATACAAACAAAAGTGATGTAACTCCTACTAAAGGTATGTGCCTATCCTTAAATACTTATAAATTATGATCTATTATGCATTCAAGGGTTTAATTAGAAAAGCAAGCTGTGTGTAAGAAATCTTCTATTACTTTGGTGTTACCATTAGCACATCTTCAATAATTTCTTGGACAATAGCTTATATTTTTATTTTTGTGTGAAAAGTTCAAGCAAATACAATCATAAAAAGTACAGAATTGTAGAGGGTTAGAAATCTTGATTCTCATGTGATTTTTAGAATAGGGTTTTTAGGTAATGCATGTATAAGGCAACAGTCTCCAGCCAGGGGCAAAAGCCCACAGGTAGCATGGCAAAAGCCCATCTAATCAACTCTAATCACTACTTAGGTATGGGATTGTATACTTTAGTGATTTTAGAGCTAATGGGTGGTTGTCATGCCGATCCTGTTAAGAGATTTTAAAGAATTGCTGAAGAAAAAAATGTGAAAAAGTGTTTTCTAAGAGCAAGCTGTCTGTTGGTGGAAACTTTAGAGACAATTATACTTAGGTTTAATCATAAGAATGTAAGTTTTACTTAAATCATTTGAGGAGAAGTTATATTTTAGATAATGATCGCAGTATGACCAACTTACATTTTCATAAATAGTACTTTGGAATGTCACGTTGTTAATTTTACTGATGTTGCTAGTTTCCATTTTTTAAGCTATACTTATCCATAGGTAACTTTTGTCACACTGCCCATGTCTTTGCGTCCTTTTGAAATGATTAAATCAATTGATTTTTCTTGTGAGACTTCCTTGTCTTTACAATAAAAGACAGACGCTAACTTTGAATCGGGGCTCAACTCAGTTTTCTCCTAACACAGGAGTTGCTGAGGTGCAGTCCCTTCAGGCTTCTCATTGCATTCATGTTGCTTTGAGTCATCATATTTTTGTCTCTGTTACACAGTGAGAAGTGTAACACAGAATTATGGTCCTCCTTCACCCACCTTCCCCACCCAATCCACCAACCCCCCTCCCAACCAAACTAGATAATAACATGTGAGTGAATCTGGCATGGGACTTAATATATAGTCAGTTTTCAACAGGTTTTTTTCCTGTCACATCACCTTTCCCATCATATAAATTCATGCACACATTAACACTCAAGTGTATTCACACATGTACAATATACACACATGCACACACTCAAAAACCTAGGTAATGTGGTTAGCAAGCCATGACACAGGAGTAACCCAGGTACTGGTACACATTAGCCAGAGATGCCTCCTGTATTTGACTTCTAGACTGTGGCTGGGGATGTGATAGAGGAAAGAAAATGAAACTGGAACACTTATCAGGCTTAAAAAAATCATTGATGAAGGCATTTGATTTTGACCTATAGTGGCAAACCACTATCAAAATGGAAGAAAATAGTTACCTCTGTCACTAATGATACAATCTTTTTGCAGGAGATAAGAGCCTTGAATCAATGGAGACAGAAAGGGACAATTCTAGGAGAGATCCACTCACTAACATAATTGGTTTTATGATCACGGCCATTTTCTTTTCCTGTACTTTTTTTTGGCATTATTGTTACATGTGCAATGCTACCCACAAAGCAGAAACGTAAGTTTTACACCTTTAAGTCAAGAATGCAAGGTGTCACGTGGAGGGAGGTTCATTAAATGCTAACAAATGTTTTAAAAAATGCAAGGTGTATATGTGGAATAACCCTAACTTTTTAAAGTTGATCTCATAGAAGTAGAGAGTAGAATAGTGGTTACTAAAGACTGGTGGTGAGAAGGGGAAGGGAGGATGGGGAGAGGGTGGCCAGTGGGTACAAAGCATCAGATAGGAAGAATGAGGTCTAGTGTTCTATAGTAATATAAGGGAGACTCCAGTTAACAACAAAGCACTGGGTATCTTTGAACAGCTAGTCAAGATGACGTTGAATGTTCCTAACACAAAAAAGTGACAAATGTTTAAGGTGATGGATATACTAAGCACCCTGATATGGTCATTGCACACAGTATGAATGCACCCAAATATCATATTGTACTCCATAAATGTATACAGTTATGATGGGTCAATTAAGAAAAATAAAAAGTAGGAAAAAAAAGAGAGAAATAGAAAGTACAATAGTGGTTACCAGAATCAGAGAAAGGGAGGAGAGAGGTGGGATTAGGGAAAGGTGAGTAGACCGGTACAAAGTCACAAAGGTACAAGTAGATAGGAAGAAAAAATCCTGGTGCCCTAGGGTGACAGTAGCTAATAATATTGTATTGTCTATTTCAAGACAGCCAGAAAAGAGGGTCTTGAATGTTGTAACCCCAAAGAAATGATAAATGTTTAGGTGACAGATAGGCTAACTATTCTGATTGGATCATTATACAACATATGCATGTATTGAAACAATAAACTGTACCCCACAAACATGTAGAGTTAAAAATTATTTTTTTTAAAAAGAGTACAAGGGGTGTGTATGTATACATATAACGCAGGTTTCATTGTTGTTCACTTTAATTAATGTTAACTTTAGACTTCTAAGGAGCTACCAACCTCTCGTGGGTGAATACTTTCTCTTTAATTATATCAGTTCTTAAATATTTTCAAGTACATTAGCAACTTTAGCCAAAACTATCTTCTATTCAGGGGTCCGCTGAACCCCAGGCTATTAATTTCATTATAAATTCAGTCTAGGAAAAGAGGGCATGGTGTAATTATCTAATGTTTGTTACCTACTAAATGTTAGAAATAAAACATAAAGTGAGTTTGGAAATGTAAAAATAAAAAAAGAGAAAAAAGAGAAAAGAGAGCATGAACATTTGAATAAGCGTGAGAGAATGAAGAGGGGGAAAGAGGGAGAGTTGGGTCTCTGTTTTCCATAGAAAATGAAACATTTTGGATACTCTACCATTTTAAGATTCAGTAGGGGCTGGCCAGTTAGCTCACTCGGTTAGAGTGTGGGGCTGATGACACCAAGGTCAGGGGTTTGGATCCCCATACTGGCCAGCCAACAAAACTTTTTTAAAAAAAAATTTAATAGCATAAAAAATTACTCTGGTCAAGATGGCAGAATAGATGGTCCCCAGCGTCACTCTCTCCCACAAATCAACCAATCTACAACTATAAAAAAACAGCAACAGCCAAGCCGGGGCCACTAGAGCTCAGGGGAAGAGGAGGAGAGACCTACAGAGTGCACGAAGGTAGGAGAAGCCACGATGAGAGAGAGAAAAACCACTCCAACTGTTTTGAATCTCGGCCGCTTCCAGGCTAGAGTTGCTGAGCGCATGGAGCAGGAGCTGGCAAAAGTCACAGATGTCCCTTTCAGATGAAGTTGCTTGGAGGTGGCTGGGGAGAAGAGGGCCTTGGTGGCCCCCAGGCCAGCAATACCACTAATAGGGTTCCCATGGACCCACATAGGAATGAGGAGCCAGAACTGAAAAATAGGAGCTGCTCAGAGGCCAGTGAGTCATCGCAAGGGACCGGAGCATAACCCGTCCCATGGGAAGTGTTTGGTACACCAGCTATGGGGGAGACGGGCCCACTGGGGGAACACTAGGGCACAGCAAGGACAACTGATCTCCTCAGTCAGCATAGGATCACTCAGAGGAGACTGGTCTGGAATATAGAATTGCATGGGGTGCAGTTTGATGAAAAGACTGAGGCCTAGACCACTGTTTCTACATAACCCAGGTGCACTGGATTTCACTAGACCCAGAAATACCTATAAAGTCAATCATTAAAACCCGAACTGCACAAAAAGCCTTCCGTAGGGAACCAGCAGCAAAGTAGCAACTTAGCTCAACCACACAGCTCAAGTACTGGTCCCCAAAGGAAGTTTCCCCATTATAGGAGTAAGCAAAGGACAAAAAATTTGTTCAAGCACAGAGTTTAAGTGGTGGGAACAGCAAAAAATCCAACACAGAAGTGAAAGGGAAAGTAAAGTACCCACAAACAGAGACAAAGTTTGATATTAACTAGTATCTCATTTCACCAAAGAACACCTATAACTCCTAGAAGGACCGGAAGTCTCCTGGGCTACCAAGCCAGAAAGGAGGGAGGGCTGGGGGCCTCAGCCATGCCCCTGACACCTGCAACCAGTCCCGAGGATGGGGGCTGAGGGCCTAGGCTACATCCCCCCAACAAGTGCAACCTCCCCAGTGATGAAAACTGAGCCACCACAGGAAGCACCCCAGGCTCTCTTGAGCTGGGGTGGTGGGGGGCCAAGGGCCTTGGTCATGCCCCCTCAACACAAACAACCAGCCCAGCGATGACCACCAAGCTACCACAGTAAGTGTCCTGGACTCTCCTGAGCCAGGGCAGTGGGGAGTCGAGGGCCTCGGCCATGCCCTCCTGACACATGCAACCAGCCCTGCAATGACCACCAAGCCACAGCAAGAAGAGCCCCAGGTTCCTGAGCTGGGGTGGTGGGGGCGAGGGCTTTTGCCACACCCCCTTGCCATCTGCACCAAGTCCAGCAATGACCAAGCCACCACTTGAAGCCCCGAAGTCTCCCACGTGGGAATGTTGGGGGTGCCACAGTCCTTAATCCCACCCCTCCTCCTTCTTCCATCACATTTCCTTCCCCATTCCCCTCTCCCTCTTCCTCCCAACTGCTCTGCAAGAATATCATAGAATGTAAAAAAAATAATAATAATAAAAATTATATAGATACTGCAGGAAAAAAATGAAAAAAATATTTTTAAAAGATTTAATAGCATAAAAAACTATTCACTGTTGTTACTCTCATGATCTCAGTCCCTGTCTTTCGTATAGGAGGATCAGGCTGACCCTGATATACAGGTTTCCTAAAAATTTTCCAGTCAAAGGACTGGTGACTAAAATGTGGCACTAGTGCTCTATCTCTTTAGTTTTAGAGGAATATTATGAATATAAACATGCACAGATAAATAACTTGATGTTGTAAAAATAAAGGAAAACAATGACTTTGGTCTAAAGAGGCTCTTTTTCTTGTGACGTTATCAGTTTTTTTTTTTTTTTGATTATACATCTTTATGGGTACAGAGTTGACTATCAGTATTTGTGTACAATATATGATGATCAAATCAATATTATTAGCATGTTCATCATTACAAATCATAATTACTCTTTGTGTCCCTTACCCAAGGACTCCCTACCCCCCTCCTGCTCCCCCTTTCCCACTTCTAGTAACCATAGGTCTGTTCTCTCCTTCTGAAAGTTCAATGTTTTATTGTGATTTTTCTTTGTTATCAGTTTGTGACATTTTTTATCAAAAGTTTAATTTCTGGAATAAGTGAGATTCTCTCTCTTTATCTCTCAGCAGTAGATTTGCAACAACTTTGTGTCATTCCATATGTAGACTATATGGTTATCTAATATGGTTGAAACAGTAAAATACTCTCAAGAAAAAACATTCAACATGAGTTTATATCTGTAACCAGAGTCATGGCTTTTGCCACATTCCAATTCTTATTTTGCTCAGTTTTCCTACCAGAGCTAAAAAAGACCAAAGGTCTAAAGGGACACAGAACCCTGTGTTTTCTGATGATAGTAATAGAACTATTTTGTTTTAAATTGTTATACTACAAGTTTTCTATATTTGCAGGATGAAGAAAAAATATACAGCAGCGAAGTCATCCAGGCCATCCAAGACACCAGTCAGTGAATCCAAGACAGGTGGTCTGTGCAGTCCAGAGAAACAACCCATGCTGTCCACTATAGACAAGTTATCCGGACCCTTGAGTCCAGAAAAGTCATCCATACCATCTAGTGCAGAAAAGTCAATAAGGCCATCAAACTCAAAACAATTATTCAGGTCATCTCAGCTGGAAAAGCCATGTAGACCACATGGTCGAAAAAAGCCATGTAAATTAGCTTACGCCCATAAGCCAGTCAGTCAAATCAGTTCATCCTATCCAGTTAGGCCAGTCAGGCCACTTTGGCCAGCCAGTCAACAATATCTGGCCAGGCTGTCCAAGGCACTTTGCCCACCCTGCCCACAAAATCAAATCATGCCACCGAAGCCATCTAATCTAAAGAAATTGGCCCCCAAACAACATAATCTAAAAAGGTTAGTGAGTATAAGTAAGGCAGTCATGTTATCCAGCCTTGATGAATTAACCAAGAGTTGCCAATACTATGAGAAAAGATACCTTGTTTGCAAAACTTTTTCTGTGCCTTTGGTCCATGATATTTCTGAGGCAAAGAAGAGTTCGAAATCTGCCAGTTTCAAGTAAAGAGGTCTTTCTGTAGGTCCTCTCATAAGATAGATTCCAAGGACACTGCATACAGTAACAATGTGAGTGACAATGATATGGCATATACCAGGACTGATGACAGTGATAAGAAGATAACCATTATTTGCAACATAAGGAACACTGACGTCATCCTTGAAGGGACCCCAAATAATTAAGAGCTCAACAAAAATAAAATGCAACTGTGAAAAAGCAAATTATACGGACTATTTTATGCTTACCATACATTAAGATGCTAATAGAGGGAAAATTTACTGTGATCGCTATTGATTTTAGGTTTTTCTTGTTTGTTATTTTTGGCTGGCCAGTACTGGGATCCAAACCCATGACCTTGGTGTTATAAGGCTGAGATAGCGGGCCAGCCCCAAGATCACTATTGAGATTCTATCTTTCCTGGAGGCAATTTATTTAAAAAATAGCCATTAAATACATGATGTAACAAATTAGTATTGTAATTATCATTGAATTTTAGAAGCACAAGGCTCTTTTCTTGTATCTTACTTAGATCTGGTCACTCAGATTGGAACCATAAACATACACTCACACAAACCTGGAAAAGAATTGCAAAATCTGTATGCTCAACTCCTCTTTCCCTTGGATTAGCTCTCAGCTGAAGTCCCAACCAATTAAGTTTATTTTTTAATGTTTATGAGCAGTCTTCACAGTTTAAGACTGTCTCTTTTTCTGCATGCTCAGTGCTTGTTGGAAATAGCTCTGTGCTATGGACTGAATATTTGTGTTCCCCCAAAATCCATGCGTTGATACCTAACTCCCTACATGATGGCATTAGGAGGTAGGGTCTTTGGAAGGTAATTAGGTCATGAGAGTGGAGACCTCCTGAATGGGATTAGTCTCCTTATAAGGGGCTGAAGAGATCAGAGTTCGACCCTTCCACCACGTGAGGACACAGTGAAAAGACTTTGTCAATGAACCACAGAGCCGGCCTTCCTCAGACACTGAGTCTAATGATACCTTGATCTTGGATTTGGACTTCCCCATTTTATGTGAGAAATAAATTCCTGTTGTTTATAAGCCACGCTATTTATGGTATTTGTTATAGCAGTCCAAACGAACTACTACTCTGTGTGTTTGCTTCTGGCTGAGTTGGGGAAATTCCCGATAACCACTTCTAACGCCACTGCCTCTGGTGGCTGCTACCTAAAGTGAGGATCCAGCTGGCAGCACCACACCTGCAGCTCCATGATATTGGTCTAAGGGCTCTAATCTTCATAACTCTAAACAAGGCTCTGTTCTTTTTGTTACCCTTCAAAAGGATAAAAGAATCTGCCCTGGTGTGCACTCTCGTAAGGTTCCAGTTGGAGGTCTGCTCATCTAGCCATTTTCCCACATGGCTCCTCCCCACTCTGAATCAGCAGCGGGTGAGAGGCCTGGGGAGAACCTTGGAATTATATCCTCTAACTTCCCCATTGATGAAATGTTATCCTTGCCTTCTCCCAAGGGCATGGTTGAGAAAAGGAGGCAAAGTTCTGAGTTGCCAGCCTATAATCTAGTAGAGTGCAGTTTGTCCCATGCACTTTAATCGGGCATAAGTTAACTGCCAGTAGATAGCATATATTGAATGTGTACTATTTGTCAGGCACTGTACTAGTCTCCCCTCTCTTTTTTTAATGTACTGGGTTCTAAGGTCATGTTCAAGTTTGCTGATTCACTAAAAGGATTCACAAGACTCAATGACAGTTTATACTCATGGCTAAGGTTTATTACAGCAAAATGATACAGACCAACAGCAACAGAAAACAACATATGTATCAGGAGAAACCCAGAGAGGTCAAGCACAGGTTTTTGAGTACTTCCCTATGTGGGACCACACAAGATGTGCTTTCTCTCTAGCAGCAAACCATCCAGACATGTGCAGAATGTCTCTGTCCAGGGAAGAGTGTTCAAGCCTCCGAGTGTGAGGCTTTCATTGAGAGCCGGTCACATAAAAACATCATGCTACCTGACCAGCAGGAGCCCAACAACAAAACCAGGTGCACGTCATCTATGTTGATGTTTGTGCAAAGCCATCCTGACAAGCTGATACGGCGTGGTCCATTGCTCCACTTGTACAAAACATACTCATCAACTTTTAACATAAGAGCATTCCGAGGGCCATGTGCCCAGGGGCTGCCCAAAGGTCAATCACGGTTTCGGGTTCCCTTGAAGACATGCAAGGACTGAACAGCGAGACCTGCTGTGTTATCACTTTCCTCACACTTCACATATTGAAGTCAATAAAACTTGGGATTTATTCCCTAAGTTGTTTAACAACTACATCATTTGGGTACTGCAGACTCTGTTCCCTAATTTTTAAAGTGACAATAATATTACTTAAATGGTTTTACTTGCTAATTAAGTGATATACTGTATGTAACTACCTCTAGGATTGTGATGAAAATGAATGGGCTAATACATGTGGAAGCACTCAGAACAGAGCCTGGTACATAGTAGCAAACTGTATTTCACACACTGCCTATAGATTATTTAAAAAATAATGTGAGTGATAAATTATGCTAGGATCTAGGGATATGATGGAGTATTCTGGTCAATTAAAATTGGAGGCTATCTGGGGGGAGAGAGTGTCACATTATATAGCCCTGTATTGTTTGAATTACAAATGTTATTTAAAAATGTGAATTGATTTATATTTTACCAGTTATATATGCATACAGTCTTCAAAAATAAAATACAAAAAGGATGCTAATAAGAATCTTTATTTTTTTGTCCCACCCTTTTCTATACCTTAATTCAGCTCTTAATAGGCAATCACTTCAATTATTGTAGCTGTTTCAACTGGTATTAATTGCCATATTTGTAAATAACAAAAATCTATTGAATTAATCAGTTTCAGACATTTTCTGTTGACTATTGAAAATACATTATGGTAGTTAAAAATTTAGCTTCTTATATTACAGTCCTCCCCCTATTTTCCAAGGTAGTTTCCCCATGTGGTTATATTGCAGAGTTTTTTGTTGTCAAATCAGTATTTGACATTTGTATCAATGGCTATGTATATATTTTTTACTGCTGAGCCATATTTTGAACTATGACTGCATTTACTTTGTCTTCATGCATTTCATTTGTACTGGACTTAATATTCTTCACCTCCTTTTTCTCTTTCTCCTATATATTATTGGTTTTTAAGTGCCACTTGCTACATTTTTCTCCAAATGCTCCAACATTAAGTGTAATACAATTACTAGTAATTTTCCCATATGTTCCAAAACATCATGTAACTGGTCCAATTTTTTTTTTTTTTAACTTAGAGATCATACTCTAAGAGGCATCAATTTCCTTTTTTTCTGACAGAGACTGGTTGTTCTCTAGGCCTCCTTCCTAGCTGTTATTCTGCGACTTCCCCTCGCCATTCCCCAGGGTTGTGCCTACTATACCTTGGTCCCATGTCTTCCTCTCTCAATTTACTCCTTTGTTTTCTAAAGTACATTCGCCAGTAACTTTTTTAGTTAGAGAACACAGTATGTAAATTATTGAGTCCTACCACGTCTAAAAATATTTATTCTGTCTTTCCCTTGATTGATAGTTGGGTTGGTATAAAATACAAGGTTGAAAATATTTAGTATCTGGAAATCTTCTTGCTGGCTGTTCAGTGTCTCTAGAGAAGAATTCTTCAATTTCCTGACTGAGTATGTCTATGCCTGATTGCCTGTATTATGGGAGCTAGGTAGAGGATGACACCAAGAGTTGAATTATTTAACTTTTGCTTAATTCCCCTTTAAGTCTGTCTCTCATCCAAGTTTTCTGTTGCATTTGGCATCCCCAAGTAGATAGACTGTCAGATTCAATTCCTCTCAGGAGGTGGGGGTCTTCTAACTGACATGTTAAGAGAGAAACTAATTTCTTATATTATCCATGCAGCTTGTCTCCACTTTCTATTTTACCTAATAACTTTATTCCTAAGCATTGAGGCCCACAGGGGTCTTTCATGGTGAATTGGTTCTTTCTTATCAGTATTCCTCTCTTTTGGTGCTCAGGTTCTAGCTGCTTCTTCTTTTGTAAGTAAACTATCATGCACCTGTTTTGGAAAAATAAAATCAAATCTCTCATCTGTTGTCTTCTCTCCTGCTCTTTCAATCTTGTGGGTTTATACTTTATTGTCTGTGATAGGCATACTAATATCCCCCAAAAGATATCCATATGCTAACTCCTGGTACCTATGTGTATGTCACCTTCCATGTTAAAAAGGGCTTTACAGACATGACTCAATTAAGGATCTTGAGATTGGGAGATTATTCTGGAGTCTCTAGGTAATCCCAAGGGTTTCTATAAAGGAAGGCAGGAAGATCATAGTTATTAGAAGGAGATGTGAGGATGGAAGTAAGAGGTTGGAATGAAGCAAGAAAGGGGCTGTGAGACAAGGAATGTGGGCCTCCTCTAGAAGCTGAAAAAGACAAGGAAAAAGGGGTAACATGGAAGTACTGACACCCTGGCTTTAGATTTCTGACCTCTACAACTAAGAGAATAATTTTGTTTTGCTTTAAGCCGCTAAGTCTGTGGTAATTTTTCATAATGACAATGAGAAACTAATACATATTTTGGTACCAAATGTGTGAAGCTGCTATAAAAATATCTAAAAGTGTGGAAGTGGCTTTGGAACTGGGTAACTGGCAAAGGCTAGAAGAATTTTGAGGGGTGTGATAGGAAAAGCCTAAATTGCCTTGAACAGACTTAGTAGAAATATGGGCATTAAAATTTTTGTTGTTTAGGGCTCAGAATGAAGTGTGGAGCATAGTAGAGAAAGCTATATTGCCTTAGACAATACCTAAATTTTCATAAACAGACTGTCGATAGAAATATGAATGTTAAAGGCACTACTGATGAGGGCTCAGAAGGAAATGGTGAACATGCTACTGTAAACTGGAGATTCTTGCTATATCATTGCAAGAAGCTTTGCTGAATTGTGCCTTATGTTATTTGGAAAATAGAACTTCTTTTTTTTTTTTTTTTATTTTTTTTTATTTTAGAACTTCTAAGCAATGAACTTGATTATTCAGCTGAGGAGATTTCCAAGCAAAGTATTAAAGGTGTGGCCCAGTTTCTTCTTGCTGTTTAAAGTAAAATATAAGAGAGGCTGAGGAAATAACTGTTATGTGAAAGGAACCAGGACTTGACAAACTGAATTTCTCAGCCTATCCAGATTGCAAAAGATAATAAAATTAGGAGATTCACGGTCAGAAAATCTACTCTTGAGAGTACCATGGGTGTGGCTGGACGATCTTTGGCTAGTGCCTGGAAAGAAATAGAAGAGCAAAATACTTAGTCACTCAAAAGGCTCTTTTAAGAGATTAATCATGTAATTCATAGACCTCCTCAATTATCTCAGCAGGAGCCAAAAATAGACATGGGATTATCTACAAAAGACCTGTAATGGTCTAATGGTGTGAATCCCCTTGAAATATATGGGAGATTTACAATGTTTTTGTGAATGTTATATCAAAACAAACACCATCATCTTGTACTGAAAGGAACAGAGAAGATGTTTGTACTGGAAAAAGATGTCCAAATCCTAATCCCTGGAACCTGTGAATATGTTACCTTACATGGTAAAACTGACTTTGCAGATGTGATTATGTGAAGAATCTTCAGGTGTGAGATTATTCAGGTGTGTACAATATAATCACAAAGGTTTTTATAAAAGAGAGGCAGGAGTATC
Source organism: Cynocephalus volans (assembly GCF_027409185.1). NCBI lineage: Eukaryota > Metazoa > Chordata > Mammalia > Dermoptera > Cynocephalidae > Cynocephalus > Cynocephalus volans. The sequence goes on along the minus strand of NC_084478.1, from coordinate 160,481,874 downwards.
AGACTTATTGGTAGTAGATGTGAGGACAGAAGAAAGGGGTTGAAATGATGTGGGGAAAAGGCATGAGCCAAAGAATGCAGACAATGGCTAGAAGCTAAAAATGTCAAGGAAAAGGTGTACTAGTCTGTTTCTGTTGCTTATAGCAGAATATCTGAACCCAAGTAATTTATAAAGAAATAAAATTGATTTCTTAAAGTTTTGGAGACTGGGAAGTCCATGGTTCAGGGGGAGCATCTAGTGAGGGCCTTTCTCTGGGTGGGAACTCTCTACAGGGTCCCGTGGTGATGCTAGCTATTACATGGCAAGGGAATGGCCTGAGCAAGAGAGAGGTAACCTATTCACTAGCTATCCATATAAAGCCATGAGAACCATGCCCATGACAACCCATTAAACCACCAACCCATTATTCCATTCACGAGGGCACAGTCCTCGTGATCCAATCACCTCTCAAAGGCCCCACCTTTCAAATATCATAATCGGATTTCTCACACCCTTAATGCTATTCCAATGGGGATCAAGTTTTCCGTACATGAACTTTTGGGGGACACATTTGACCCATAGCAAAAGGATTCTTATCTGAATCCTCCAGAAGTAACATAGACCTAGTGACACACTGAGTTTAGACTGTTGACCTCCAGAACAGTAAGATAATAAGCTTGTGTTGTATTAAGTCACTAAGTGTTTGGTAATCTGTTATAGCAGCAACAGGAAGGTAATACAGATTTTAATAAATTTTAACGGGATTTTTGAGGGATTAGAGACAAGAAGCATATGTGTTTAATCCTTCATGTTTTAACTAGAATTCAGTACTGTTATTACCATTATTAGAAAATTATTAAAAATTATTTCCTCTTCAATAAAACTCTACCTGTCCTTTCAAATCTAGCTAGCATCTCACCACTTCTCTTCTGTGAAAGCCTTTTTTACTTCTCCAGCAGTTGGTAGATTATCTTTTTGAACCTGTGTAGTATTTGCTGTTTTCACTACTGAATTGTATACTTAACCATATATAGTATTAGCTTAGTCTCTAAAGACAACATATATTAATTCCTCAATGCCTTGTTAACATATTTTAAATATATTGAGTGTCTCCTAGTGCAAGGCACTATGCTGAGTGTTCACAGGCAAGATTCAAAGATGAATCTAAAAGACAAATTCTGCCCTGTAAAGCCATATAATGTTCACTATTCTAATTTCCTGTTGCTTATAAGTCTCTGTCACCAAGTTGTCCGCTCCCTGAAGCCAGAGCATTTTATATTCCTCTAATATGCTTAATAGGACATAAGAAGCTTTATAAAACTTCCTTCATGAAAGACAGAGGAAGAAAGAAAGGAAAACAAAAAGTAAACTAACCTCTTCTAGGACAGGATGCAGTTCTTTCTGTTTCTCACAGTCAGAATGCCATCAAAGTAATATCTTACTAAAATAGTCTATTAAAACAGTATATTTCTCTTCATGGAGAATTCTAAGCAATCACAAATTTAGCTTTAAATCCATTGTGTAGATTAAGTTAAATTGAGTTTCCTTGGTTCTTGATCTGTGTGTTATAATTAAAATTAAAACATCTGCAGTCAATTTATATTGGTGGTAATTTATAATTTTTGGTTTGGCCTTTTATAAAGGTGATGTGTTTAAAGTCAAATTGCCTAAAATATATTTTATGCTTCCTCCCTTAACCTTTAAGAAATTCAGTTAGGCAATTAATGTCTATAATTAATGAAGTTAGTGATTTTAGCTCTTGTGCAGCAGAATCTTTAAGAAGATGCCTCATACCTATCCAATAAGGAAAAATACATGCTGTAATTTTCAGTACATGCTTTTGGTTCCCATGGAAACAGTTCAGTAAAAGAAGTTTGAAATGTTACATATTATTTAATATCTTATATTCATAAAAATATTGCCAGACAATATGTCATATCTATTCAAGCATAAAATATCATGGGACTTAAGCAGAAAAATATATTAAATTGAAAGTCATTGTGGCCTATCACTGTTGACACTGCTGGCCTGGAAGAAACTTCAGTGAGAATCTCAAGGACTATCTTCAAAAATAATCAATACCTTCAGTAGAGTGTACTGATTTTATTAGTGAAAGTTCTTATAATCACATTTTACTCTTCTATTAAAAGTGTCTGTAGAAAAAGGCTTCAGAACTTGAATTTAGCTTAGACTTTTGGGGGATATAAATTTAAAATTGGCTTACATTTATTCACTTAGATTTACCTGGGGACCGGTAAAACTGGATCAATCTCACATAAAAGAGGTTATTTGCTTTGCATTATAATGTAAAGTTTCAAAATGTGAACCATTCCAATAGATACATTTTTTTTTCCACTTTCAACCAATTTCATATACTAAGCCCAAGCATCTATATAGATGTTTTAGATCACATCCAAGTGAGGAATTTTGTTGTAACTCTACAAATCTTATAGATTGGAATAATACTGCTGAAGAAAACATTAGGGGTAATCATATTCAAACATTTCTTTTGTGTATTTTTTTTTTAATTACAGATCTTTGAAGCAATTTGCTGAACACCATGAGGTCTACATATCATACTATCTTCTTAAGCATGTTTACATTGGATCTCACATGTAATTTCCAGTAATGACTGCTACACCTCAGCCTGACCATTCCCTAATACATGAATTCTTTGGAATCTTTCCTGGACTGCTTAGCCTCAGAACATGAAAGGCTAAGGTAGATACCACAGCCACCCTTGTTTCAGGAGTGCCTTCAACTCTGTGATTGCTTTTTTGTATGTCAGTCTTGCTAAACTGTAAATTCCCTGAAGCCAGGGGCCATGTCTTATTGATTTCTAATTCATTCCTGCGTAGCCTATTTGAGATAGAGCTCAATAAATTAATATTAATCAATCCAATCTGAAACATGCTTACTGGAAGATTATTCCAAATAACCTAGAAATAATTCTCTGCAGATATTTGAGTGTGTGGCACATACTAAATTTCCAAATAGTCAACTAACTTCTGCCATACACACAAAACATTCTTAAGTGAATTTTCTGTGAGAACCATTCATGACTGGTTTTTAAATACCTCAGAGGTTAAGAGATACTGGTAGAGTATTACAAAAACATTCATGTTTCTACATTGTCTAAGAAAAGGTAATTTAAAAACATATCCTTAAGCAAACATTGCCAAGTCTTTTCCAGTACAAAACACTGTGATTAACAAGGGAAGCAGTTACACTGACAAGATCTGATGGCACCCAGGACCTTTGTTGCTCTTTGACTCACTGCCTGACCTTGTCACTAAACTTCTTTTTGTGACTGTCAATGCCGCTGTAAATCTGCCAAAAGCAGTCTCCCCAAGAAAAGCCTTCCACAATGGAGCTGTTCTGAGAGGTAAAAGTAAAAATATCATAAAAGTAAAAGTAATTGTAAAGAAAAATGCCATAAGCAATACTGTCAATCTCTGTAGCAAAAATTGCCTAAATGCATGTTAACATTGTTGATACTAGAATTTTAAAAACATTTTTGGCTCCACTGTCTCTCTATCACATCCCCTGTGGGTGGAATTAATCCTAGGTAGCACCAAACACCACAGAGACCACAATTGTAGCAACCTAAATTAATTTACAAAAGCCACCATACCATGGCAAGGAGCTCTATCTTCTACCAGTGCCAGGGTGTCCTAACATATGGCAATGGCCAAGAGTGGAAGGGGTATAATAAGATAGATGCATGAGTATTTAATTTATTGATGTTGACTAAGATAAATATAGTTAAGTGATACAATAGTCTGAAGTATCAAAAATACGGTATTACCTGCAGATTTGGAACAATTCTTTTATGTACAATTTAAATCTATCTCTATCTATTGAACAAGACCCCTAACAAATTCTTTCCCGGTCATTCCCTGAAGGTGGGGCTGACTGGACCACATTTTACTCTGATTACTGATACGCTTTCTGATTTCTATTTACTTTTGTATTAGTCTGTTTTGTGTTGCTATAACAGAATACCTGAGACTGGGTGATTTATAAAGAAAATGAAATTCATTGCTTACAGTTTCTCAGGCTGGGTAGTCCAAAGTCCATCTGGTGGTGGTGACAGTGACCCAGGGGACGCACATTGCAAGACAGTGGAAGCAGAGAGAGCAAGAGAGCAAGACACACTCTCCTCTTTTTGTAAAAGCACTCAGAACCAAGCCATTGACCACCATTGTTAATCCATTCACTACTGCACGGTCCTACAATCCAATCACCTCAAGTCTCCACCTTTCAACCACCATAATAGGATTTCCCACTCTTTTAACAGTCACGGTGGGGGCTAAGTTTCTAATACACAAAACTTGGGGGACACAATTCAAGCCTCAGGGAGTTTTGGGCGGACATAATTCAATACACTACAACTTTATTTCAGTAGGCTCTTAAAAACTATATTATAACTATGAAAGGGGCAGGAAATATCCAGGGCAACTAGGAGTGGGGTCTGTGCAGTTCTGTTGCAGTTACAACTTTTGCTTAATTTGGTCAAACTCCACTATGTTCTTCGCTCACCTCATTCCTGTGGTTGTAGAAGTGCAAATACTCTACTATTTCCTCTTCCTTTTTCTGTCTGCTGTTCTATGTCTTACCTGTACATGTTCTCCTAATTTCACTGATCTAGCACATTCTATTCCTACTGACTAAAGCAATGTATTTCCCTTCTCCTATACCAGAGATTTCTTCTCTAACAATCCAACAACCATTAAATCAATTCTATTGTCCGATGAGACTCACTAAATTAGGCACTATATGGGGAGTATTAAATACTTTTTTTGACTTCACCAATCTCTTCACAAAACAACATCCAATGTTTTATATATCTCTGCAGGCCATATAGTTGAAAACTACCTTATTCTGGAGAAATCTAAGTGCATTTGTCTCATGTCATTCTATAGATACTTTTTTTTGATAACTTTACAAGTGTTTTGTAATAAAATGAATCATCTCAACTCTCACTGTTTAAATTTTTATTTCAGTTAGCTTGATAAAATATCTTTTACCTGTACATCTTCATGGTATTTCACTCTGTTTGCTCTTAATTTGGAGGTAAGATTATTCCCATTTAGAGGTTGATTTTTTTAGGCCCTTATTATTTAGAAACCATAGCGGCCCTAGCTATTTATGTTATCCATGTTGAAAAGAAACTGCTGTATGCTTAGAATGAGGAAGATTTTTATTTCTTTTGGAGAAATGTCATATTTGTTAACATTTAAAGATGTCCTTTTTAGGGCTGGCCCGTGGCTCACTTGGGAGAGTGTGGTGCTGATAACACCAAGGCCACAGTTTCAGATCTCTATATAGGGATGGCCGGTTCCCTTACTTGGGAGAGCATGGTGCTGTCAACACCAAGTCAAGGGTTAAGATCCTCTTACCGCTCATCTTTTAAAATAAATAAATAAATGAAATAAAGATGTCCTTTTTGATGTAGACTAAAATTGAGAAATAAGCAGAAAAAATACTAAATGGAGGAAAATGTGCTATTAGATTATTCCAGGAATATTTTAACTCCAAAAATACATGAATCACAAAAATACAGAGCAAAAGTATGATTACCTTAAGTATATTTTGGCACCACATGCATTTGTTTGAAAGGATAAGTCCTTTTATGTCCCATGGTAGATATAGTTGCCAAAATGGACTCTAACTACTAGTAAACACCTAACAAAAAGAAATATAAGTACAGAAATGTATTTGCTATTCAGTTCCAAGTTTGTATGCCTTATAAATCTTTTGAACAAAAAGTATCTGCAGATATAATTCAAAGTAGTTATTGTTTGTGAAAGGTATTTGAATTAAAATAGAATATTTTAACCACGAAAATGTAATATTCTGATATAATTAGATTTTCTCATATTACTAGAGGCAGTGAACATATTTTGTTTATTTTAGCATTTCCTAAACCACTTAGCACAGCTCAATATATGTTGATTCAATGAAGTAATTCTCTTCCTTTTTCCTGTTAATTTTCTTTTTTGCCTTTGAAATTCAAAGGTCACCCTAAATGAGAAAAAATATAATGGCTTGGCAAATCCATTAGAATTCATCCCCTTCGACTGAATTAATTAATGTATTCATTGATCAAATATACACTGAGTGGAAACTATGTGTTATTATATGCCAGACCCTACTCAAGAGCTGGCATAGAGATAAATGAACACGGGACTTTTTCTCAAAATACATACAAGCTAGTGGGGAAGGCACATAAACATATCATTAAAATATAGCCCCTGAAAATAACTCATGCATAATCAAGATGACCTATTTTTAGAAATTGTGGGTATAAAATCAATCAAATCTCTCTTCTTCTGAATATCTACTTTCCCATGTTAGCAGAAATTCTGTAGTTTCTCCTTTAATTTCTGACCAGTTCCCTTACCTGCATTTTAATACTCAGTGTTCCAGAAGGAGTTACTGAGTCCAAAGAGATCATTTTTGCTTCCAAATATCCAGGAAAAGAGAGAACTGAGAAAAGGCATTATGAGTCTACTATTTTAACCTTTGTTGTTACCACAAGGACCTAGATTTCTACATGTTTGGTTTCCAAGATCTTAGTTCTTTTGATTCATACTTACATGTTCAGTTCTTACCCCACAAATATTGGCCCAGAGATTCTTCCTATGCCATGTGCTGTCCCATATTTCTTGTGTGAGCCCTGGTCATTATCCTAGATGACTTTTTTTTTTTTTTTTAATTTTTGGCAGCTGGCCATCACAGGGATCTGAACCTTTGACCTTGGTGTTATAACATCTCATTCTAACCAACCACAGGTAATTTCTAATCTCATGATGAGATCTAATTTAGAAGCCTCAGCATCCTTTCTTTTTAATGAATCTCAGTAAATACCAGTCCAATCCACCACACAGTTCATATAATGAAAGAGTAAGAGTTATATCGTATACTAGTCCTTTTCTGTTTCTTATAATAAAATACCTGGAACTGGATAATTTGTAAAAACATGAAATTTATTGCTTACAGTTTCAGAGGCTGAGAAGTTCAAAGTCCGGGGAACATATCTGGTAAAGGCCTTTTTGGTGGTGGCAGTGATGCAGGGATTTCACATGGCAGGATGGTGGAGCAGAGAGAGAGAGCTCTTCTTGTACTCTCCTTTTAAATCCATCAGAACCATGTCCATGACCTGCCATTAAACCATCAGTTTATTAATCCATTTACTAGGGCATGGCACTCTCAATCTAATCACCCATTCAAAGCCCCACGTTTCAATGACCGTAATAGAATTACCAACTTCAACAGTTACAGTGGGAACTAAGCCTCCAACACATTAAACTTTGGGGGGACACAGTTCAATCACTAATGTATCTCTTTTCTGTAGGTATCAACTTATTTCCTATGCAAATTAGCCAACCTCTATATTAGATTATTTTTGTTTTCCAAAGGATATTAAGACATTGAGAGTGGCCATTTTTTTTTCAAATCAAAAGTAGTACACCTTTCCCTTAAGGTGTCACGTACCTATAATCCTTCTATTTCTACAACAGTGTTAAGGCGCTCAAGGTACCCCATCTCAATAAAATCTGCTTTCAGATGACTTCTCTCTACCTCTAGATACAGAATAGAGCCTCACTGATATTTATTACTTTTTTATTTTAATTCCTGCACATGATAAAACTTACTATGTAATGTGTACAAAAGCTACTCTGGAAATATTGGGGAGAAACCCCTTTAATTTAACTGAGAACTAGAGCAATATAGTAGTTCATCCACAAATATATATTGTATGTCTACTGCTTTCTAAGTGCTGGGGATACAGCACTCAATAGAAGGTCCCAGTTCTTGTGTAACAGATATTCTAATGGTTGGACACAAATGCAGGATTATAAACAAATACATATATAGTATGGCAGATGGTAATGAGTGTTTTGAAAAATAAAAACTAGGCTAAGAGAACAGACAGACACTGAGGGTGGAAGGGTATTTTAATAGGGTATTCAGGGAAGACTTCTCTGCAAGGTGACCTTTGAGCCAAAACCTGAATTGGGAGCAAAATATGAATTTATCTGTGCTAAGAACATTCTACATAGAAGAAATAGTAAGATAGGAGCATTTTATTTTTTTAAATTAGGACAATCAGCCAGGTATAGATAGGGTGTAGTTGGGGGTGTACTTAAACATTAAAAAGAAAAAGTTTAGGTTTAGAAGATTACATAGTGTATAGTCTTCTATTGCAGCTATAACAAATTACCACAAATTTAGTGGCTTAAAACAATGCAAATTTATTATTTCACAGTTCTGGAGGTCATAAATCTGAAAATGGGCCTTACAGAGCTAAAATCAAGGTGTCTGCAGGGCTGCATTCCTTTATGGAAGCTTTAGGAAAGAACATGTTTCCGTACCTTTTCCAGCTTCCAGAGTCTGCTTGGATTTGTTGGCTCATGGTCATCTTCTTCCATCTTCAAACCTAGCAATGTTGCAGCTATCTTTCCATTCTTCTGTAATCGAATCTCCTTCTGACTTCTTCTGCTTTCCTCTTCCACTTTTAAGGACCCTTCTGATTTCATTGACATACCTGGGATAATCCAAGATAATCTCCTTATTTTAAGGTGAACTGATTAGTAAACTTAATTCCATCTGCAAATTTAATTGCCCTTTTTTATGAACCCTAACATATTCACAGGTTCTGGGAATTAGGACGTGAACATCTTTGAGGAAGTATTTTTCATACACACAAACACACACTCACACACATACACACACATCAGAGTTGGGATGATCTTTCTGAGCATGAGAAAACCCAAGTTATCATTTAAGAATAGATCAAAAATGCTGGTGAGGATGTGGAGAAAGGGGAACTCTTCTACACTGTTGGTGGGGCTGTAAAATAGTACAGCCATTATGGAAAATAGTATGAAGGTTTCTGAAACAACTACAGATAGAACTCCATATGATCCAGCAATCCCACTGCTGGATATATACCCAAAGGAATGGAAATCATCATGTTGAAGGGATACCTGCACTCCCATGTTTATTGCAACTCTTTTTACAATAGCCAGTAGTTGGAAACAACCAAAGTGTCTATCATTGGATGACTGGATAAGGAAGATGTGGTATATATTTACACAGTGGAATACTACTCTGCTATGAAAAAGAATGAAATACTGCCATTTACAGCAACATGGATATACTTAGAGAAAACTATGTTAAGTGAAATAAGCCAGACACAGAAACAGAAATACCTCATGTCCTCACTCATAATTTGGTGCTAAGAAAGAAGGAAAGAAGAAAAAAGAAAGAAAGGAAGGAAGGAAGGAAGGAAGAGAAAGAAAGAAAGAAAGAAAGAAAGAAAGAAAGAAAGAAAGAAAGAAAGAAAGAAAGAAAGAAAGAAAGAAAGAAAGAAAAGACCACAATAATACATTGAACTTTCAGAAGGAGAGAACAAATCTATGATTATTAGAGGTGGGCGGGGGGAGGGAGAGAGGGGTTGGGGAGAGATTGGCTAAGGGGCATAAAGATTAATTACAATTTGTAATAATGAATATGCTAATAATATTGATTTGATCATCACATATGATATACAAATAATGACAGTCAATACTGTATCCCCTAAATATGTATAATCAATTATGCTTCAACAACAACAACAAAAAAGATTGAAATATCCTGTGAATAAAAATGTAAAACCTAGGGCCAGCCCGTGGCTCACTTGGGAGAGTGTGGTGCTGATAATACAAAGGCCACGGGTTTGGATCCCTATATAAGGATGGCTGGTTAGCTCACTTGGGAAAGCGTGGTGCTGACAACTCCAAGACAAGGGTTAAGATCCCCTTAATGGTCATCTCTAAAAAAAATAAAAATAAAAACAGTGTAGAACCTTATGACAAGAGTACTGTATACAAAGTCAGAACTTAAAAAAGTATCTCATATGAAAGACAGAGGACAATCTTTTGACTAATGTGTATTAAAGACCAATAACCTATTGAAAAATGATCAAAGGACATGAACAGGCAGTTCTCAGAAAAGATACACAAATAGACAATAAACATAAAGAGTTGCTCAATGCCACTCATATTTAGGGCTGCCAGATCTATCAAATACAAATATAGAATGCTCAGTTAAATTTGAATTTCAAATGAACAATGGATATTTCTTCAGTGTAAGTATAGTCCAAACATTACAAGGATGTAATGGAAGAAGTATAATTAATACAGCAATGTGATTCCATTTAATAGCATCTGACAAAAATTAAAAATGATTGTATCCTGTATGCTTAACCTCATCCAAGCTCTGGAGCAAATCAGACCTAGACAAGAAGTATATCAGTTAACACAATCCCCCTGGGGTTGTGTCTCAGAATTAGTTTTGCTGCCCCAAACTGGGGTTACAATGTACCTCAGGTGAGCGCCTAGGCACTATTTTATACTCCAAAACACAGTCTTTCTTCTTTGCTCTGTCAAAACAACTAGGCTTTGTTTTGGTATTCTGCTGATATTCTGATTCTTTTGGGGCCTGGAGCCATGTTCTTAACCCCAGCCTCAGTGATTGAGTTCTAGAAGCTTTTATCTACTCTTGTCAGCTCTTTCATGTTTAGGGCTAAACACTACGTCCCCAGCACTGTCTTTTGTGTCTTGCTCCACTTGAGACAGTATGACCTACAATCAGGTCAGTTGACTCTGAGTATTTACCCTCCCTGAATTTCTTAATGTATCCATGGACCTCCCATCAAATCAGACTTAAAAGCTGAACTTCTTATTGCCTTACTACCAAGCATTGTTAGCAAGAGCACATGGGCTTGATTTAAAGTAAGCTGCTCAGCCCTGCAGTCACTCAGACCTTTTGGATGCTATCCTTAGCTGAGGAAGGAGAAGGACTGTCATAGGCCTGTCACATAAGACAGGAAACATCCAGAACAACTAAGAGACCAGAGGCAAAAGCATGATCATAAGCCCACAAGTCACTAGGAAAACCACTATTGCTGGTAGTAGTAAAGCCAGAGCCCTCGCCAGGTTGGGAAACTGCATCTGCTTTATATAGGACAACCCCATGGAGAGTAAGCTGCAGGAGCCTGAATACATCCCACAATGAAAGAAGGCAAGGAAAACAGGAATTCTGTGTTCTCCATGTTCTTGCTGTAAAAGACAATCAATTTGTATGTCATTTTCTGATCACACATAATAGCTTGGTTGTTATGTACTCAGAAGAAGGGTTAGCAGAACCTCTCTGACTATGCAAAACAACTGCAGAGATAAATGCTTGGGATGTGCAGGATGTTTTCAGGACATTATCATCCAAAGCAACTGAGACCAAAGAGACTAGTCATTTAAAGAATAAGCGTAGGCCCAGGCAAAAGCCAAAGCAAGTTATCACAAAATGGAAAAGTTGGTGTTATGAAGAGGGCAAAGTAGTAAAAGCCTTTATTTAGAGAGCTATAAAAATCAGTATTAAAAGATGAATACCTCTGCAATATTATTCTGTTTGTTACTTCAGATTAATTCATTACCCTTTCCTGCTCTGCTTGGTATTCTGGGTGCTCACTTCTGAGAACCATGTGATCTAGGCTCCTTTAAAAGCTTGTTTCCAGTTGAGCCCAGCCAGTGGGACACACTGGCAGGAGAACTGAGTGTAGGAGAAAAGTGAGGCCTCACTCCAAGGCCATCTAGGTGTTATATCTTTGAGAATGGCTGGGTCTCTCAGAGAATTCCTTCAACAACCACATTTGGAAAATCACCACATGGTTTAGGCCAAGACATATGGATCTCTGAGGAACAACACCACAGGTTGGTAGGCCATTGCGATTGACTCTTCAGATTCTGCTTGCCTGAAAGTCACACAACTTTCTCTCCTTGGTAAAGAGGGAAAGCACTACGCATTTCAAAAACAATTTTAAAAAATAGCTGGGGGCCCATTTTTAGGAGCAAAGATTATCTGTGAGCCACATGGTGGCCTATGGGTGGAGGATGAAGATGGCACCCGTGGGAAGTAGGGGAGGCGTAACCCAAGATAGATCCAAAAGGTTTTTATTGGTCCTCCAGTATTTCTGCACTCGTGAACCCTGCGTGATAGCTATGCTCAACATGTTAGTACAAAATGAATGCCCACGTGATCCTTTAATTGATTGGTTAGTTCATGGGAAGCCCCTACTTGCTTGCTTATATAAATTGCAGTGTAATGGCAATAAAGTGGAACTGCCCTGACACAACCCCTGCCACATCTGAGTGTCTCTTTCACGGGGCTGGGTTGGCGGGCAGCAGGCTCACTTTTCCCCGAGATCCCTCAGTCCCAACACCGGGGGTAATCCTGTCGGCTCCTTCTCCTTCTGGGCCTGCGGGAGGACCCCAGGCACGCCCCTGCAATTCCTCATTTTCTAAAATCTCATTTGATAACTTTTCAATTCTAAGACTTTAGGCATCTAGTTTCTAGCATGTTCCAAAAAAGATTTCCACAGTTTTATGCAGTTCTCAAATTTTTATGCAGGGCATAATATTTTAATATTTGCTGTATCTTTTTGTTTTTTTTCTCCAAAACTTTTTCTTCCACTTATCAGCAGTTCTTTCTTCAGGATGGGGCATCCCTGATCTATTTAGGTCCCTCTTCCCTTTAAAGAACAAACAGAATGAGGACCTCCTTGGTCTGACCAAGACAGGCACATGAGTTGAAGAAGGGAAAGCCTGTGCCCCCACCTCACCCCACCAGTGCAGCAACCTGGTCTTTCTTGTGGAATAGGTCAGTTTTACCAGAGATAGGGGTGGAGAAGGCTGGAGTGGATTAAGGAAGGCTAGTGATTGTTAATAACTTATATCCAATCCAGATATAAAATGAATTAACTTGTACATAAAATGTGGATGAAAAGAATGATAAAAGAAACCATTAAGAAAAGGGGATGTAAGTATACAAGAATTGCCAAAATTACTGTAAATATTACATTCAGTTCTGTACCTTTTAAGAGTTAAAAATAGAAAAAAAGCAATGGAGCTCTCACCACCTGATTATTGAAAAGCAGAACAGTTTTTCATGAAGTAGGAAGCCTGCATTCTGCAAATCTACCTCTGCTTCTTACCTGCTAGATGATCTAGAGCTAGTCACTGGACAATCTGAGCTTAATATTTGCATCAGGAGAGTGGATCACATTAGAAATCCTATTTCTATAAACTGCAAAGGGTTGTTGTGAGGGATAAATGAGCAAATGTAGAAAAAGTACCTTGTGAATTGTAAAGTCCTATACAAATGAGAATCATGAATGTAACAACTGAACTGTAGGCAGGAGACACCATGGTCTTCCTGACCTTCATTTCTAAGGCAACATGTTACTTCATGAAAAGTCTTAAAAAAGATATTAAGCCAGTATTTTAAATGCAATTGTGAAGAAGATGCAGAAATGTTTCCAACTGGTTGAGCAACGTATAAGAATACTGCTTAATTAAATAGCAGATGTTTGATGCACATTTGAAAATTGTGCAAATAAATAAATTGATATATTAATTACTGTATGAATGTATATATATATACGCATATGTGTATTTGTAAGTGTATGTGTGTATATATGTACATGCATGTGTATGTGTATATATAAAAACATATATATGGATAAATATATATATATAAATATACGCATATATACATGAATAAATGTGAGTGACAGCATATAGGTTTACCTGGATATTCCTCAATCAGCTGGATGGCCTGAAATTATTTTCATTCTTTAGGCTAAGAAGTGCTGTGCTATATTCTTAATGTTTGTTTGTGGTTGTGATTTATCCTTTTCAGGACAATGTATATTTGGAGTAGAGGAAATGTGGTGGTTTTATTTAAAATACAAATCAATAAACTTCCAGTGCTGAAATTAGCCTTAGTTCTGTTTATGCTGCTATCACGATGTTACAATTCTAGTAAAATAAAGTTCTATAGAGCTTTCTAGAATTGGCATCTTTTCTTTGTAACAGCCAGATTATCAGCATTGTTGTTTTAAGTTAATGATTGTTGACTCTCCAGTGTGTCTGTGATATTGCCCTAGGTATTTGGGAAGAGGACACAGAGATTAATTAGGAAAGTCACATTCATGTCCTTGCAAGCTACATTTTTTTGGTCAACATCAATATAGACTCATGAAGAATAAAAGAAAGGAGATTGAACAAGATATGGGCACACTGATTTCATTTCTCTTAGTGTCTAAAAGACTCACTAAGAGAAATGAGGTTTTTTAAAAAGAATTAACTATTTCAAAACAATGCGGAGTTCTCATGGGAATTAGCTGATGAAATTATACCCTGAGATGCCTAACTTAGATTGTTCTTTTACCATTTCTTTAACAAATATTTATTGAGTGCCCACTACAGTGCAAAGCATTGTTTTCAGCACTGGAAATAAAATAGTGGGAAAAAAGAGAAGGTCTCTGGTTACATAGAAAATTGCATTCTACACATAGAAACTGAAAATAAATAAGCAAATAAATGAAAAAAAAAATTTGAGCTAGTTGTGTTACAAAGAAGATATAACTAAACATGAGCTAGTAATAGTGAGCAAGTGATAGCTTAAATGTGAACAAAAGCATGAAACCTGGAGACTCACCAAAATAACCTGGAAATGCATCCTTACAAATAAGCACACTTATTCCAATCAACATGCTAACGTTCCAGCTTGTTGGTAAATAAATTGAAAATTTAAATCACGGATTATTTTGTATCTACTAGCTGAGTAAAAGGAAAGTGATCTTAGTGTTGGCAAGAATTTAAAGAAATTGGTATAATTTTACTGGTGGCAGTATAAATCAATATAACTCTTTTGGAAAGTAAATTGGTAATATAAATTAAGCCATAAAATATTCATGCCCTTTGACCCAGTGATTCTATTACTAGTAATAGATTCTATTACTAGTAATAGAATCTATTACTAGTAATGTAATCTAAAGGTATAATCCAAAATAAAAAAAGAAAATGCTCTATGTCCAACCGTGTGTATTGCTGCATTATTGATAACAGTAAAAGCATTCATGCAATTGAAATGTGCAACCAGAGGAAAATGGGTAAGTAAATTATAATGCATCTACATTAAATATTATGCAGTTATTAAATATGACAATTAATAACATTTTCGCACAATGATCATAATTTAAAAGGCTTTAAATATGAACTTATTCAGTGACATTTTGATGGCATTTAATAGTATCTGAATTCAGCACATGAAAATTATCTTGTCCTCCCCACCCCTCATTTTAATCATCCCTAGGCAACATTTATTCTACCTTTGTTTCTGATAAAGACTAAAGGCACCTAAGCTAGAAACCTGGGAATTATTTTCAACTTTCTTTCCCCCTCACCCCCGTATTCAATTAGTCATCTACACTTTCTGAAATGCACATTTTTTTCCTTTGTGTCTACTTTGAAGGAGGCCTTCATTGTCTCTCAATCCTTTTCCCAAATATAACTTTGATTATGCCATTCCCTGGTTCTAAGTTCTTCAGTGACATCTCATTCCCTGTAAATCTCTACATAATTTGACCCAAATATAGGGGTGTGCAGAAGCTGTCTCATATCAGGTTGCCAGAGCCTAATTCTGTGTTCAGTGACATATGCTCATAGGTTTAAATTGGCCATGGTGAGAATATTTATACCACAGAAATTGGTAAAACTTATAAATAAGGGCTTTCTGGGGAGCTGGGTGTTAATTTACCAGCACACCACTGGCCCAAACCAGTTTCCTAGATTTATCTCTCAGTATTCTCCTTAAAGTGAAACTTTCCTTTATTCATTCCATTCTGTTTTCCATTACTGAACTCTCCCAACTGTTGGCCTTGCTCATTCTGTTCATTTTGTCAGAAATGCCCTCTCCTATCCCTGGTCTTTAGCTGTCTATGAAAAGCCTACTTATCCTTCAGACCCAACTCAAATCCTCATCTTATGAATGTTACAAGATATCCCTCTCCAAACACCAACCTAAAATTTATCTTTTCCTTAATGCTCACAGAGAACTTGTCCCTCTAATACAACAGGTAGAACTGTTGGTCTTGTGCACATTGCTGATTCCTTTACAAGTGTGTGAATATCTGGACAGCTGAGACAGTTTTTTGTTCATCTTGCTTTCCTCCACAGCACCCAACAGAATACTTTGTATGTGGAAAATGATCGATAACAATACTAACAATTAGATTAAAATGGGCTGAAAAAAGTGTGACTCATAATCTTATTATGGTGCAAATACTTGAAAATCTCCTAAATGACAAAGGGAGACAATCATATATAAGGGAAACAAGTATTTCCTTATAAGAACTATGTGCTGATTATTTTCTTATTGTGGACTCAAATAGTGTATTTCTCCAACCTACATGATGCAATATATTAAATATTTTCAGTGAAATTGCTAAAGAATTCTTTACATCATAAAATATTTTTCATAAGCAATTTGGTATTTATCCAGGCTCATTAATTAATTTGTGCTTACTTTCACTTTAGTTATTGCTGACAATATGTGATATTTAAACAATTTAAACTTACCATTATTCATTTCTCTACTAATTATATCTGTCATTTGGTCGATCAGCATGCCTCTCTTTTATTGAAGTGACAGCTTCAGAAGAGTGGAAAAATTGATTTATAAATGAGTTACCAATAAATTGACCTTTGGACTCAACTATTTACCCACTTGGGAGTATGGACTCTGCAACTTTTAATGGTAAATCATTTTAATTACATTTTTTCTAATTGCAAAATCAATAGGTTCTCATTAACTAAAAAGCACAAGATGCAGATAAGTAAAAGAAAGCAACAAAAATGACCACCATTTTTCCTATCTAGAGACAAATACAATTGTTGTATATTCTTTCCCTTTATGTGAATATATTTGCTCATTCATCCAATCACTCATTTAATCATACATCAATATATGTGCCAAGAACATTTCTAGGTCTTAGATATAGACAAGTGAACAAAACAGACAAAGCACCTGCATTAATGGAACTTAAACTCTAGAGATTAATACAATAAATATAAAGGGTCTTCAAAAAGTTCATGGAAGGTTTCATATTATCTTTCAATTCTATTTTTCCACGAACTTTTTGAAGTACCCTCACAAATGACGCATATATGAGCATACTCGAAAAGTTTCTGAGAAAACAGAATTAAAAGTCAATGTAGTGGATGGAATTATGCCCCCCCAAACTCATTGAAGCTTGAATTGTGTCCCCCAAGTATTATGCATTAGAAACTTAGCCCCTATTGTGTCTTTTAAGAGTGTGGGAAATCCTATTATGGTAATTGAAAGGCGTGGCCTTGAAGAGGTGATTGGATTTTAGGACCACGCCACAGTGAATGGATTAAAAATGGAGATCAAAGGTGTGTTTCTGAGGGCTTTAAAAAGAGAGTGAGTGGGGAGGTTGCTCGCTGCTCTCTCTGCTTCCACCATTTCACAGTGCGATACCCTGCGTCACTGAAGTCACCAACAAGATCCTCACCAGATGTGTTCCCTGGACTTTGGATGTTCCAGCCTCAAAAACTGTAAACACTAAATTTCATTTTGTTACAAAGTATCCAGTTCCATGAATTTTGTTATAAACAACAGAAATGGACTAAAACAAAATGATTCCATAAACTTTTTAAAGACCCTTCATATTTTAAAATATTTCATAGCTTATAAGAGATATAAACACTAATGCAAGAAAAGGAATAGAAAGCAGAGTGAAGGGGCTTTATACTAGATAAAGTGGTCAAGAAAGGCTTGTCTGAGAAGGTGACATCAAACAGATATCTGAATAAAGAGAGAGAGAATGTCATGTGGATATCTAAGGGAAGGGCATTGCAGACAGAGAGAACATCATAGAAACTCAAAAAGGTAGAAAAGAATGTGTTATGTTTAAGGAGCAGCAACACGGTCAAATGTGTTTTGAGCACTGTGAGTGAAGGGGTGAGAAGTATGAGATA
The DNA here is from genome assembly GCF_027409185.1 of Cynocephalus volans. Classification (NCBI taxonomy): domain Eukaryota; kingdom Metazoa; phylum Chordata; class Mammalia; order Dermoptera; family Cynocephalidae; genus Cynocephalus; species Cynocephalus volans. The sequence goes on along the minus strand of NC_084478.1, from coordinate 160,464,004 downwards.
AAGTCTGGAAAAAGCTTGGCCCCAGAATTTGTAATGACCTTGTATTAGTCAGGGTTCTCCAGAGAAACAGAACCAATATGGGATGGATGGATGGATAGATAAATAGATGATATATAGATAGATAGATAGAAATAAGGAGATTTATTATAAGGAATTGGCTTATCTGCTTATGAAACGAGAGAAGTCCCATTCTCTGCCATCTGCAATCTAGAGACCCAGGAAAGTTGGTAGTGTAATTGAGTCCAAGTCTGAAGGCCTGAGAAACAGGAGAGCCCATGATGCAAATCCCAGTATGACGAGGGCTGGAGAAGATAAGACGAGACGTTGTAGTGGGTTAAACATCCCCCCCGAACACATGGAAGCTTAATCCCCACTGTAACTGTGGAAGGTGGGAAATCCTATTATGATAATTGAAAGGCGGGGGCTTGGAGAGGTGATTGGATTGTGAGGACTGTACCCTCATGAATGGATTGATCCATTCTTGGAATAATGGGAGTGGTTCTGGTGGCTTTAAATGGAGAGTGAATGAAGAAGTTACTCTCTCTGCTCCACCATTCTGCCATGTGAGACCATTGCTTCACTGTCACCAACAAGGCCTTTACCAGATGTATTCCCTGGACTTTGGATTTCCAGCCTCTGAACTGTATGGAATTAATTTCGTTTTTTTATGGATTACCCAGTTCCAAATATTTTGTTACAAGCAGTGGAAAAGGACTAATATAGATGTGCTAGCCCAAGCAGTGAGGCAGGAAATAAGGGGCAAATTATTCTTTCCGTCACCTTTTGTTCTATTCAGGCCCTCAGTAGATTGTATGATGTCTAATCACATTGGGGAGGGCAATCTATTTTACAAAATCCACTGATTCAAATGCTTATCTCATTCAGAATCATCCTCATGGGCACATCCAGAAATAATGCTTAATCTGCTCACCATGTGGCCTGCTCAATTTGGTGTACAAAATTAAACATTACAAGTCCACTCCTTGTCAACTTGGCACCCATACACTTCTCCTTAAACCATATTTAATCTCCAAATAAACAAAATAACAAGGTCATAATTCTGCCTAACATGAAACAACTAACCTGTATACAGCCAAAAGCCTACTAACCCTTTCCCAGAAGAGGGGGTAAAGGTCTTGAGTAATGTTTACTCTTATCCTGTTATCCCATAACTTAAATACATTGATGGAAAATTAACAATACTTAAATGCTATAATATAAAATCAATAGTTCTTATGATACATGATAAGGGAATAAAAGAGGAAAGAAAAAAGATACACATACACAAAAATTCATAGCAAAATCAGGAGAAAATACCCATGGCAATTACAATCCTGGTTTCTGTAACTGGTCACATGGTGGTAGGTGGCACTTATAACTATCTACTTCCACTACCCATTCTGTATTCGTTTTGCCTTCAGCAAGCACCTCAGCTGGTTGTGGTGTTTTACCTGGTGGGGTGACTCAAACCTTTATTCCTAAGGTGTCTGGGCCATTTGTAGTTATGCCTGAATTGGATTGTTGTAGTTTTCCATTGACCTTGATTATAGGGCACGGTAATACTAAGAGATGCCCTAAGGGATCATAAAATGTATTGATTTTATATCATGTGTATTCTAGACATAATTTACCTTGCCTCAATTGTGGTGTTACCAAACCCAAGGTGAGCTGACTACCTCTCAAACAAACAAAAGACTCAAAAGTCAAATGTTGTTGATAAGGGAAGCCAGCTTTATTCAGGACCAGTAACCTGAAGGAGGTGGTAGACGAAAGGGGGTTGAGTGAATAAAATGCAGGAGGTGAAAAACAGGAGAGAAGGGAATGTGAGCTATGGGGACTCTGTGCAAGGGGCCAGCTGTAAAATCTCATCAAGGCTCTGTCTGATTTCTGTTCTTCTCCTTGACATTATCTTAGGGTCCTGAAGAATTTTGATTTACTTCAGGGTGGAATCAGCATAGCTTTATTAATGTCTTCCTTGGTTTCTCAGGGCCTAGATAATACATGTCTTCTGGCAAGTTTGCAGCTCCAGGCTGACTGGAAAACAATTTTACATTTATGTAAATTATGTTATCTTGTCCCATAACCAAGTTCAAAATGTCAAATGACCATGGGAAAAGAGGGAACTCAGAGAAATGCATGCTACTAAAAAAACTGTGCCTTTTTTTTTTTCCCCTAAAGCCCATGCAGTTTTAGGTCCCAACATGGCTTCAGTCCTGCTCACTTCAATAGTGTCCCCACTGTCAATAATTCCTTCTATTTCTATGGAATGGGCAGATGACTCATCTTATTGCTTTGAGCTGAGTCAGAGCAAAGAAGGGCTCAATTTGGAATGGAACTTTTTGACATAATGGAGGATATAGATTTTGGTACCCGGCTGGAGTGGCAGACGGACCAAAGGCATTTGGTTATCTATTGTTATAACCGTTGATTGACAACAAGTAGTAGTGCACCTAATACAAAGCTTAAATTTAAGGAAGAGAACAAAGATTTTGATGATTATAATAACAACAACTTGGAATGGAGATCAAAATAAGTTTTTTAATCCCAAAGGTAGCCAACTAAATAAATGATGTGGAGGGGGTCAGTGGGCTGCACCTCTTGTAATCATTTTACATGGGCAAATATTTTATTTACTCGGGTCTCAATTTTTCCCGAGGTAGTAATGTAAGTGTAACAGGTGGTGTTTGCTAAGGCACAAATGCTGCTTTCCTTCACCAACTAAAAGTGGGAAATCAGTGGTTAACACGGTTGCTGGAAGATCAGGGATTCTTCCCTAGAACAAGTGAGTCCTGACAGCTGCTGGAAAAGTCCCCAAAATCCCAGCCTTGGGGTCGACCTACCACAGGTGGCTGGCACCCACAGGCAGACCCAGCCTTGCTCCCACGGAGTGAACGGGTAAGCCCTGGTGTGCTGCTGTGGCCACTTGTTCTGTCCATTGGAAGTAGGTGGGATGGGCTGCCCAGAACACTCAGCTTCTGACTCGGCTAGCTAAAATCTGTTATTGAATCCAAGTCTGGCTCCATGCCTCAAACAAAAACAAATGACCCAAAAGCCAAATTTTGGTGAAAATAGAAGCCAACTTTTATTCAGGAATGCCAGTGACCTGAGGAGAGATCTTAGGCTAACCCATCTCTCTGGTAAATCTGAGTATTTCAGATGATTTTAGTCTGGCCATCACCTTCAGGTTTCCATGCAGTAAAGCAAATAATTTTAATTAGGAGGGTAATTTATTTACAGGGTACTGGACCAGGTGGGTGGTGACCCAGGAGTGTACACAAAGTTTCTCCTTGCCACCTCTTGGTTGAGCCCAAGTTTGACAATGATTATTATTTTTGGTGGTCTCGTGATGTGGGTAGTTGAACCAGCTGTTACCATAGCAGCACTTAATCATTAAGTCTCTTCTTTATAGTCAGCAAGCTGTTTCTACTTATCATTCTAACTACCTTGTTCATAGTTACTGTGTAACGTCTGTGGGCAGGGTTCACACAAAGGACATAGCAAGTGGTGAAGGCTTTCAGAATGGAGTAAGCTATGCTCACAGTCTCACACTTTAGCATGGTGGAGAATATAAGACCAGTAAATTCCATGAGCATAGGCCCATTGCTGCATTCCTTTTGAATTGAATTGTGAATAGAATTCTTAATCAGAAGCAATACTGTGTGGAATGCAGTGACGGTGGATAAGGCACTTTGTAGTTTTGGCAGAAGCATTACATGCAAGGAAAGCAAACCCATATCCAGAATAAATGTCTATTACAGTACAGACAAAACACTGCCCCTTCTATGATGGAAGAGATCCAATGTAATTAACTTGCCACCAGGTAGCTGGCTAATCACCCCCAGGGCATGGTGTCACATTGAGGACTCAGTATTGGTCTCTGCTGCTGGCAGATTGGGCACTCAGCAGTGGTCATAGTCAGGTTGGCCTTAGTGAGTAGAAGTCCATGTTACTAAGCCCATGCATAACCCTGCCACCATGGTCACTTTGTTCATGAGCCCATTGGGTGATGATGGGTGGCTGGGGAAAGAGGCTTACTGGTATCCACAGCATTGGTTATACTGTCCACTTGATTATTAAAATTCCCTTCTGCTGAGGTCACCCTTTGGTGAGCATTCACATGTGACACAATCATCTTCATGTCTTTTGCCCATTCATAAAGGTCTATCCAGATGTCTCTTCCCAAAATTTCTGTCATTAATTTTCTAATCGTGTTCCATCCAAGTCCCTGACCATCCAGCCAAATCACTGGCTACATCCCATAAATCAGTACATAAGCAAACATTTGGCCATTTCTCCTTCCAAGCAAAGTGTACAACCAGGTGCACTGCCCAAAGTTCTGTCCACTGAGAAGATTTTCCTTAACCACTGCCCTTCAGGAATGTTCCAGAAAGGGGCTGTAGTGCCATAGCTGTCCACTTTTGGGTGGTGCCTGCATAGAGCATGGAACCATCTGTAAATCAGGTCCAAGTCTTTTCTTTCTTTGCCAACTGATTACAGGATATTCCCCATGAGGCCACAGGTGCAGGCTGGGAGAGAGAAGGCAGTGTAGCAGGACTGGGGTCACCTTTTCATGTAACTTAGTTGTGGCCTTTACAGTAAGGGCTTTGATAACGGAGTGCTGCTGTGCACCTGCAACTTTTGGCTTGGCGGGTCATACAACATCAAGTTTATGATGGCAGCTTAGGTCTCATGGTAAATTGGTGGCCCATGGTAGAACTTTGAGTTTCTACTAAGGCCAAGTAGCAGGCCCAGAGCTGTTTCCCAAAAGAAGAGTGGTTACTTGATGAGGATGGCAAGGCCTTGCTCCAAAATCCTAAAGGCTTGCACTGTGATTCACCCATAGGGGCCTGTCAAAGGCTCCAAACAGCACACCTCTCTTTCACTGATACTTCAAGAACCATTAGACCTGGTGGATCATATAACCCAAGTGGTAGAATAGCTTGCACAGCAGCCTGGACCTGTTGCAGAACCTTCTCTTGTTTTGGGTCACACACAAAATTAGTGGCTTTTTGGGTCACTCAATAAATGGGCCAGAGTAACATACTTCAAATGAAGAATAAGAAGCCCAATAGACATTATGCCTCTATCTTGGTTGTAGGGGGCCCAGATACAACAATTTATCCTTTACCTTAGAAGGGATATCTCAACACTCCCCACACCACTAGAGCTCGAGAAATTTCACTGAAGTAGAATGCCCCTGATTTTGAATAAGATCTATTTCCCACCCTCTGACTCACAAATGCCTTCCCAATAAGTCTAACGGTAGTTGCTACTTTTTGCTCACTAGGTCCAATCAGCATATGTAATACCATCATATGTAATAGACCAGTGTGACAGTTTGTGGGAAGGAAAGGCAATTAAGATCCTTGTGAACCAAATTACAACAGTGAGTTAGTTGATACACCTTTGAGGTACGACAGTGAGGGTACATTGCTGGCCTTGCCAGCTGAAAGCAAACTGCTTCTGGTGGGTCTAACGGATAGACATGGAGAAAAAGTATTTGCCAGACCAATAGCTGCATGCAAGGTACAGTAGCTGCAATCAGTGCCACCACTTGGTTAAGATTATAATCCACTGTCATTCTTCAACATCCATCTGTCTTCTGCACAGGCGATATTAAGAGAGTTAAATCAGTATGTGGTAGAAATCACCGTCTTTCATCTTTCAAGTCCTTGATGGTGGCACTAATCTCTGCAGTCTTTCCAGGAATGTAGTATTGATTTTGGTTTACTATTTTTGAAGAAGCAGGTCTAGTAGCTTTCACTTGGCCCTGTCCACCATAACAGTTCTCACTCCACAGGTCAGGGAACAAGTGTGTGAATTCTGCCAGCTGCTAACTATGTCTATTGCAGCTATGCATCTGGAACTGTGGAAATAACCACAGCATGGGTTCAGGAACCCACTGGACCCACTGGGAGGTATATCTGAGCTAAAAATCTATTGATCACCAGACCTCCATAAGCCACTACTCTGACTGGTGGGCCACAGTGACGTTTTGGGTCTCCTGAAATTAGAGTCAGTTCAGAGCCAGTGTCCAGTAGTTCCTAAAATATCTGATTATTTTCTTTTCCTCTATGCACATTTAACCTGGTAAAAGGCCATAAGTCCTTTTGGGGAAGGCTGGGAGAAAAATTAACAATATAAATTTTCACAGTGCACAGAGGTTCTTTCTCAAGGGTCCCAGCCTCTCCTATATTCAAGGGATTGTGGGTCTATAAAGTGCCTCAATTTGAAAATTGATTAAGGGGCCATAGGTATGATTTTATGATTCAGGTTAGACTTTTGTTCACTTGATCTAGAACTTTTCTGCTCATACAGATCAAGTAAGAATTTAATAGGCTCCTTATCTCTTTCACTTCTTGTAACTCTATGATTGATTACCTGACACCATTGGTCTGTGTGAGCCAATCATTCTGATTGCTTCTTTGACTCTGCTTTCCATTAGGGTAACCATACCCACCTTGCTACTGGTGGTTGAGAGTCACCAATTAGCCCCTGCCATCCTGCGATCCAATTACTCCCATTGCATTTAGGTTTTCCAATTAAGTGACTACAGTTCTCACTTTGAGATCTTGTCTACAGAGAAGAGTGATCATGGAGCTCTTCAAAGCTAGCAGGGTTCCTCTTACAAATTTACTTTTCACGTTATTGGTGAAAGGTATGTCTTCTGGACCCTCCTAGAGTAGGTGTATATATATATTAAATGTCAAAACAACTCTCACATTCCAATCTCCCTAAGGTTTTAAAATCTCTTCATGTACAATAAACCAAGGCATGTCAGACATTTTTAACTCAGTCATCATGGGTCACCATTTGGTCCATATTTCAGCCCACCACCCAAACAAACTGTTTGAAACATTCCTAATTCCCTGAGCTACAGCATTAAATGTAGATTCTCTGCTAGGTGACCCCATATCAATAAATTTAGTCTGATCCAACTTTATGTTTCTTCTCCCATTATCCCACACCCTTAAAATCCATTCCCACACAGGTTCCCTAGATTTCTGCCTGTATAAATTAGGAAACAAAAGTAGTTCTTTTGGGATGTAATATACCTCCTCATAGGTCACACTTTGTACCTCACCTTTAGAACCTGTTGAGACCTGAGTCTACTTACAGTTCTAAAGGCAAGAGGGGTGGTGGGGGTTGGTTCCAAGAAAGACCAGCATTGTCTTGCAAGGCAGCTACCTCAGGGGAGGCCATTATAGTTTCTTCAAGCAATGCAGTGTTAATCCCCTCAGAAGGAAGTGAAAAGGTTGCTACCACTATAGGTGGGAATGCCGCTGTCACTGGTGGGGGTGAGTGGGGAGACCTCCACTGATGAAGAACACTTGGAATTTAGGGCTCAATGTACCCAGCTTCATTAGTGCCTTCCCATATGTTCCTATCCCAACTTAAAGGATCAAATTCTTTCTCAATCAATTCTCTCACATTAACAGTAGACACCTGAGAGGCTGATAGTTTGACCTGGTTGTTAATTCAGCCAGTTGCAGGCTGAGGTGCTGAGTTTGATTTTCAGCAATTTTAGCCCTGTGGCTGCAGAAGATAAGGATTTCCTACAGGGTATATGTAGAATCCCATAGGTCATTATGTAGCTCTTAAAATGGGAATTTAAATCCTTTAGTTCATCCTTTTGTTTCACTACTTTTCCAGGGACATTAAGATCAACCAACCAATGACATTATATTGGTTAGTTTTCCAAAAATGTTTGAATGTATGATCTACACAGTCACCAAGATCCTTGCTTCTCATAAGTGGTTGATTAGAAGCATTCGATACAGTGCTGTCTTTATTACTAGAGTCATGAGCTCTTCAAATTTAAAAGAGACAATTCCAGAAACCCCAAAACCTATTCAGAAAGCTCATTCTTAAAATTATGTTCCTCTAGAACAACTTTCAGAACCAAAATCTGTGTTAGTGAGGGCTCTTCAGAGAAAAAGAGCCAACAGGATTTCTCTCTCTCTCTCTCTCTCTCTCTCTCTCTCTCTGTATATATATGGATAGATAAATAAAGATAGATAGAGGTATATATAGAGAGAGATATATAGACTATATATTTAATATCTATTTATCTATCTGGAGACTGCAGGGCTATCTACTTTTTATTAAGGAGGGCAATCTTCTTTACTGGGTCCAATGATTCAAATGGCAATGTCACTCAGAAACACCTTCACAGACATACCCAGACACAATGTTTAATCTGGGCACCCTATAGCCCACTCACATAAATTAACCATCACAGCCCTGTAGGCCACTTAAAAACTTGGTATTTTATTTTAAGCATCAGTGGGAAGACATTGTAGGGTTTTAAATGGTCATGGGATTAATCTGATGTATATTTTTAAAGAGATGGGTTTGTTTGTTGTGTATTCTGCTGGGGGGAGGGGGAGGAGGAGATTAAAAACAGGGTGATAAGCTATCTCTGAACGTCTTTTTAGAGTAAACTTAACAGAATGTGATAGCTGACTTGGTGTGATGTGTAAGAAGTGAAAGAGAAGCTAAAGATAAATCATAGGATTTTGGCTAGAGCAACTGGTAAAATGGAGATGCTATGGAGGGAGGAGCATGTTAGGGTGAGAATATCCTGAGTTTGAATTCTAGACCTGTTAGGTTTAAAATGGTTATTAGACATCTAAATGAGGATGTTAACTAGGTAGTTGGATATAGAGAACCAGATTTAAGTGGAATGGTACTAGCAGGAAATAAAAATTTGAGAATTGTCCAGTAAAGTGTCAGGATACAAAATCCACCCCCAAATCGACAGCATCCCTATAGAACAACAACAAAAAAAAATTTAAAGACAAAATCAATAAAGTAATCTCATTTAAAATAGCTACCAAAAAAAAAAAGAAAGAAAGAAAGAAAAAGAAATACCTAGGAGTGAATTTAACCAAGTAAACTAAATATTTCTACAATGAAAACTATAAAACTTTGGCAAAATAAATTGAAGACACAAATAAATGGAAAGATATCCCCTGTTTATGGGTTGGAGGAATTAACACCATGAAAATGTCCATATCACCCAAAGCAATCTATAGATTAAATGCAATCCTTAGCAAAATACCAATGACATTCTTGACAGAAACAGAAAAAAGTCTTATAATTCGTATGGAACCATGATGGAGTTTGGATGTGTTGTCCCCTCCAAAACTCAGGTGGAAATTTGATCCCCAATGTGGCAGTGCTGGAAGCTGTTTGAGTCATGGGGGTGGATCCCTCATGAATGGATTAGTACTCCTCCTTGGTGGGGGTGGGGGGGTAACGAGTGAGTTCTCACTCTATTAGTTCCTGTGAAAGTTGGTTGTTTAATAGACCCTGGCATCTCCTCTCTCTTGCTCTCTTGCTTCCTCTCACCATGTGATCTGTTTGTACCCACCAGCTGCCTGCCGCTTGTGCCATGAGCAGAAGCAGCCTGAGGCCCATGCCAGATGCAGCTGTCCCAGAATTATAAGCCAAATAAATCTCTGTTCTTTATAAATTACCCAGTCTCAGGTATTTCTGTCATAGCAACACAAAATGGACTAATACAAACCGCAAATGACACTGTATAGGCAAAGCAATCTTAAACAAAAAGAACAAAGTTGGAGGCATTACACTACCTGACTTCAAAATATACTATAAAGCTACAGTGATCAAAACAGCAAAATACTGGCATAAAAAGAGACAAAATGACCCATGGAATAGAATAGCGAGCCCATAAATAAACCCATGCATTTACATCCAACTGATTTTCAACAAAGGTGCCAAAAATATACAGTGAGGAATGGACTGCCTCTGCAATAAATGGTGCTGGGAAAACTGAATATCCATATGTAGAAGATTGAAATTAGACCCCTATCTATCACCATGTACAAATATCAACTCAAAATGGGCTAAATACCCAGACTTAAAACCTGAAACTCTGAAACTACTAGAAGAAAATATAGGGGAATGCTACAGAAAAAGAAAATAGGCAGCACTTTTTGAAAACAAGCCTATGAAGACACAGGAAACTAAAGCAAAAAGTAGACATATGGAACTACCTCAAACTAGAAACCTTCAGCACAGCAAAAAGCACAATCAACAAAGTGAAAAGACAACCTACAGAATGGGAGAAAGTGTTTGCAAACTGTACATAAGCCAAAGGACTAATATCCAGAATACACAAGGAACTCAGGCAACACAACAGCAAAAAAAAAAAAAAAAAAACAACCTAATTGAAAAATGGGTAAAGGACCTGAATAGACATTCCTCAAAGGAAGACATACAAATGGCCAAGAAGCATATGAAAAAATGCTCAAAATCACTAATCATCAGGGAAATGCAAATTAAAACCACAATGACATGTCATCACACCCCAGTTAGAATGTCTATTATCAACACGACAGAAAATAAGAAATGCTGATGAGGATGTGGAGAAAAGGGATCCCTCCTACATTGTTGATGGGAAAGTAAATCAGTACAGCTATTGTGGAAAACAGTATGGAGGTTCCTCCAAGAACTGAAAATTGAACTACCTTATGACCCAGCAATCCCACTACTGGGATTATACCCAAAGAAAATTAAATCAATATATCAAAGAGACACCTGCACTCTGAATTCTTATGTTCTTTGCAACATTATTCACAATACCCAAGAGATGGAATCAACCTAAATGCTCATCAATGGATGAATGGATAAAAAACTGTGGTATATATACATAACGGAATGCTATTCAGCTATTAAAAAAAAAAAATGAAAAAGAAATCCTGTCACTTACAGCAAATGGATGGAACTGGAGACCATTATGTTAAGTGAGGTAATGCAGGCACAGAAATACAAATACCGAATGATCTCACTCATATATGGAATCTAAAAAAAAATGTGGTTCTCATAGAAGTAGAGAGTAGAAAAATGGTTACCCGAGGCTGGGAGGGGAGAGGGCTGCAGTGGAGGGGAAATGGTGGATTAACAGGTACAAAGCTATGCTATCAATTCTAAGTGAATCAATGTACTGTATATGCATGTACTGAAACAACACACTGTACTCCACAAATATGTACAAATAAATACTAAATTTTTTAAAATTATAAATTAACAAAATTTGAGAATTGCCAGTGTAAGGTAGGGATTTATAATCATTGGACTCAGTGAACACACACCTAGGGAGGGGAAGTAAATAAAGATGAGAAATCCTGGGATGAGCCATAGAACACTCCAATATTTAGACATTTAAAAAAAATGAAGAGAAAGAAAAAGAAAAGAGAGACTGAGGGAGTGGCAATGAGGTAGGAGGAAGCCAGGAGAGTAGATTTGATGTCCTGGAAGCCAATGAAGAAAATATTTTAGCAAGAAACTGATCAACTCTATCAAAAGATTGCTGATAGATCAAATATTTAGATCAGAATAGGGCTTGGCAATTGTGAAAGTCATTGGTGAAATTGTCAAGAACATTTTAGTTTAATTACTTTAGATTTTTGGCATGGGATATTTAAATTTGATATGATTATATGTGACAGGTAGATATATTAGAGATGAGCATTTTTTTGTCAGTTATTTTAGTAGGCTAGGCAAGTCTATAATGCATGCTCTAGAAATGTATAAAAACGGAAAAATGACCTTATGCATGCAACAAATATTTATTGGCATCTAGTTTGTGCCATATACTCTTCTGAGTTCTGGAAGTGGGGCAGATGCAAATAAAACAAAAGTGTTAACTGCAATAAGCTGGTATTCTGATGGGGAAGAACAGACAATCAGCAAAATAAATAAGTCAGATATATGATATGTCAAATGGTGTCTTAGTTTGTTCAGGTTGCTATAACAGAAATACTTTAAAGTGATTGGCTTATAAACAACAGAAATTTATTTTTCATCATTCTAGAGGCTGGGGAATCCAAGATTAAGGTGCCAGCATGATTGAGTTCTGGTGAGAGCCTTCTGGCTTGGTTGCAGATTACTTCTTGGTGTGTCTTCACATGACGGAAGAGGAAAGGGAGCTCTCTGGGATGTCTTTTATAAGGGCACTAATCCAATTCACGAGAACTCCACCCTTATGATCTAATCACCTTTCCAAAGCCCCATCTCATAAGATGATCACCTTAGGGGTCAGGATTTCAATGTATGATTTGGGGTAGAATTAGGAGACTTACACAAACACTCAGACCATAGCAGATTGCAACAAGTACTATGCAGAAAAATGAAATGAAACAGGGGCATAGTTGTGGAAGAAGAGTTGTGATTTTAAATAGGATGGTCAAAGAACGCTTCTCTGATAAGGTGAAATTTGAGCAGAGGCATGAAAGTGGTGAGGTATATGGGGGAAGAATTTTCTAGCTGGAGGAAACAACAAATGCTAAAGTTCTGAGGAGAAAACAATGCCACAGATGTTCTAAGAAAGTTAAGAAGACCAACATGACTGTAGCATAGTGAAAAAAGGTTAGAATACTAGTAGATGAGGTCAGAGAGGAAAAGAAGAGGCAGAAGCAGGAAGCAGGGCAGATCACATCGGGCCTTTTAGGAAACTGTAGGATGTTGGCGGTTTAAGTCAAATAACAATCTGCAAATGCGGCTTTTCTGGGGACCTGTGAAAAGGGACAAATGCTAACAGTGCTCAGAGGTTGGGTCTTTTTGTTGAACTCCACATCTGGTTTGCCCCCTTCAGTGTCCACAAGGCTGCTGATTTTGAAAGCTTTCACAATTCCTAGGCTGCTGGTTTATACAACCACTGTGGAGCTGTGAAGACAGAATTGGAGTGACCAAGTTAAAATTCCACAAACCCTTCTTTTTCTTTTTTTTTGTTTTACCAAGGTTAAGCAGTTTTTCCTGGATAAAGCCTCAGATTTGCTGCAAGTTTTGGTTGATTTCCAGACTTGTGAAAAAGTTGATTTTGACAATTTGGCCAGTAGTTTTATTGCTTCTGTGGATGAGCAGATATATGGAGGTTCTTACATTTCTAATTAGGAAGTCCCAAGCAGAGACTAGCACTTTTAATTCTAGTCAGCAGGGTATGAGAGTTTCAGTTGCTGGACATCCTCAGCAACCGTTGGTATTGTCAGTGTTTTAATTCTAGCATTTCTAGCAGATGTAAAGTGTTACCTCATAGTGGTTTTAACTTGCATTTCCCTAATAACTAATGATGTTGAGCACCATTTCATGCTTTTATTTGATATCCTTACATTTTTTGGGGGGGAAGTGTCTATTCAAAAAAGTTGCCATTTAAAAAATGAGAATGTTTGATATTTTATTATTTAGTTCTAAATTTTTAAAATATATTCTGGATAAGACTTCTCCAATATATGTTTTGCAAATATTTTCTCCCAGCCTGTAGCTTGTATTTTCTTTTTCTTAGTAACGTCTTATAAATAGCAAAAGGTTTTAAAATTCTGATTTATAATTTTTTTTTTTTTTTTTGCCCAATTCAAAAACATTCTTTTCACTCTGCATTCTTCTAGAAGTTTTATAATTTTAGTTCTTACATTTAGGTGAATGATCCAATTCTAGGCAAGCTTTCTGTATGGTGTTAGGTAAGTGTTTAAATGTACTTTTTTTTCTTTTTTAGAAATTGATATGAAATTGTTTCAGCAAAATTTGTTGAAAAAATATAATTTCCTCATTTCCTTGGCAATTTGTCAAAATATCAATTGACAGTATATGTGTGGTTCAATATCTGTTTATATAGATAATATTCAATACTTCTCAGTAATATTTGGGATTTTTCAGTATATAGATTTTGCAAATATTTTGATAAATTTATCCTTAAGTAGAGAAGTAGAGAGCATTTTCAGAAGAAAAATGCAATGGTGCTGAGAATGTTAGTACAAAAGAAAGGGATTATCAGGAGAAGGGGGAAAAGGCACTGAAGGCACTGCAGAAGACTCTGGGGCCATGGGGCCAACCATTCCATTTCAGGCCCAAAGGTCTAGGGAGACAGAATGGTCTGGGGGAACAGGCCTAAGGTGCCCTTCATGGGCTTGTTGCCCAGGTCCACCTTGGGAAGATACTTCTAGCACCAGTACCCCGGCTGCGTTGGTTGTTCCAACCTTGGCTAAATTTGCTCTAGGTGCGGCTGGACCTGCAGCATTGGAAAATACAAACTAGAATCCTTTTTGGCGTCCATGTGATGTCAGGTCTGCAGGCTCACAGAATGCCGGAGCTGTGGAGGCTTTGGAGCCTCCACCCTGATTTCAAAGGGTGTATGGAAAAGCCTGGGGGCCCAGGAAGAGTTACGTCTCAGGGGCAGAGTCACCGCAGACAGCCTTCAGTAGAACAATGTAAAGAGGAACGTGGGATCAGAGTTGCAGCAGAGAAATCCCACCAGTGTCATGCCTAGTAGAGCCATGAAAGCATGACCGCCATGGAGACCCCAGACCTGTGGAGCTATCAGAGTGGAACACCAGCCTGGGAGGGCTGAAGTGTGCCCTGTGACCCGAAAAGCCAAAGGAGTGGAGCTGCCCAAGGACTTGGGTACCCAACTACTGCACCAGAGGGCAGATGACACCGAACATGGAGTTAAGGTACCTGGATGGCAGCTTTGAGATTTAATCCCTGCCCTGCTGGGTTTTAGACTTGTTTGGGACGTGTTACCCCTTTCTTTTGGCCTATTTCTCTTTTTTTGAACAGGAATATGTACCCTATGCTTGTCCCACCATTCTATCTTGGAAGTAGATAACTTGTTTTTAAATCGCAGATGGAAACATTGAACTTTGCGCTTTTGAGTTGAAACAAAATGAATGAAATGAGTGTATTTGGGGATGAAATGAATGTATTTGTATTTGAAAAGGACATGAGTTTTCGGGGGCCAGGGGCAGAATACAGTGGACTGAATTATGTCCCTCCAAAACTCACTGAAGCTTGAATTGTGTCCTCCAAGTTTTATATATTAGAAACTTGTCCCCCACTGTGACTGTTAAGAGGGTGGGAAATCCTATTATGGTAATTGAAAGGTGGAGCCTTGAAGAGGTGATTGGATGGTAGGACCATGCCCTAGTGAATGGATTAATAATGGTGGTCAGGGACGTGGTTCTGAGGGCTTTAAAAAGAGAGTGAATGAGGAGGTTACGCTCTCTGCTCTGCCATTTCACAATGTGATACTATGCGTCACTTAAGTCACCACCAAGACCCTCACCAGATGTGTACCCTGGACTTTGGACTTCTGAGCCTCTGAAACTGTAAGCAATAAAATTCATTTTCTTTATAAATCACCCAGTTTCAAGTGTTTTTTATTTATAAGCAACAGAAATGGACTAATACTGGCATTTAGGTTGTTTTCATGTTTGGGCTATTGTAAATAGTGCTGCAATAAATATAGGAGTGCCAATGTCTCTTAGAGATCTTGTTTTCAATTTTTTTTGGATAAATACATAGAAGTGGTATCTGTGGATCATATGGTAGTTCAATTTTTAATTTTTTGACCACAATGTACATGGGATGCAATTTCTCCATATCCTCACCAACATTTGTAGTCTTTTTTATTTTTAAATAATTGCCATCATCACAGGTAAGTAATATCTCACTGTGGTTTGGATTTGCATTTTCCTGATGATTAGTGAAGTTGAACATTTTCTTTTAAATATATGACTGTCAGCCATTTGTATGTGTCTCATTAGGTTAAATGTCTATTCGATTTGTTAGTTCATTTTAAAAATCAGGTAATTAGGTTTGTTACTATTAAGTTGTATGAGTTCCTTATATATTTTTGAGATCGACTCTGATCGGATATATGGTTTCAAAATATTTTCTCCCATTCTGTAGGTTGCCTGTTCACTTTATTGATTGATTTCTTGCTGTGGAGAGGCTTTTCACTGATGTAGTCCCACTTGTTTATTTTTGTTTTTCTCACCGGTGTTTTTGGTATCATTCATGAAATCATTGCCAAGACCAAAGTCATGAAGTGTTCCCCCTTTGTTTTTGTCAAGGATTTTTACAGTTTCAGGTCTTGCATTTAAATCTTTATTCCATTTAGAGTTAATTTTTGTGTATGGTATAATAAACGGTCTCATTTTATTCTTTTGCCAGAGAATATCTAGTTGTCCCAGTACCATTTGTTGAAGAGACTCACCTTACCTCATTTTATATTCTTGACATTCTTATTGAAGATCAGTTGACAGAATATGCATGGATTTACCTCTGGGCTCTCTCTTTCGTTCCATTGGTTTATATGTTTGTCTTTATGCTAATACCATACTGTTTTGATTACTATATATTTGTAATATATTTTGAAATCAGGAAGTATGATGCCTCCAGCTTTGTTTTTTTCTAAAAATTGATTTGGCTATTTGTAGTCGTTTGTGATTTCATGTGAATTTCAGAATTGTTTTTCTATTTCTGTAAAAAAAAGGCATTGGGATTTAATAGGGACTGTGGTGGATTTGTACATCGCTTTGGGTAGTGTGGATGGTTTAATGATACGAGTCATATTAAATTTTCCAGTATATAAACATGGGTTTTCTTTCCATTTGTTTATATCTTGTTTAATTTCTTTCATCAGTGTTCTCTAGCTTTTAGTAAGTCTTTTGGCTCCTTGGTTAAGTTTAATCCTAGATATATTATTTTATGTTTTGGTGGTATTGTAAATGGGACTATTTTTTAAATTTTCTTTTCAGATAGCTTGTACTTAGTATATAGAAATGAAACTGAACTTTATATGTTGATTGAGTATCCTGCAACTTTACTAAATTTATTAGTTCTAACAGTTTTTTTTTTTTTTTTTTTTTTAATGGAGTCTTTAGAGTTTTCTTTATATATAAGTTTATGTCATCTGGAAACAGGAACAATTTTCTTTTTTTTAATTTGGATGCCTTTTACTTCTTTTTCTTGACTAATTTCTCTGGCTTTGACTTTTGGTACTCTGTACAATAGAAATGATGAGAATGGACTTCTTTGCCCTATTTCTGATATTAGAGGAAAATCTTTCAGTATTTTACCATTGAGTATAATGTTAGCCCTAGGCCTTTATTATATAGTCTTTATTATGATGAGGTAATTTTCATCTTTTCCTAGTTTGTTGAGAATATTTGTCATATATATAATTTTCTTTTCTCATATTGAAATTGCCTATATTTTGTTATCTCATAAATTGATTTGGTAAGTGTTTCCTATTCCTCTTTTTTATTCTTTGAATATTTGGGATAATTCACCAGTAAAGTCATTTGGGCTTGGAGTAGTTTTTGTTATTGGAAGTGTATTAACCATATCTTTAATTTCTTTAGGAGATGCATTATTACTCAGGCTATCTAATTTTTTATTTAGTTAGTTTTGGTAGTTTATGTCTTTCAAGGAATTTTCCATTTCATCTAAGTTACAGAATTTATTATTATAAAATCGTTCAGAATTTTTTCTTATTATCTTTCTAATGTCTGTAGGTTTTGTAGTGAGCTCCTTTTTTGTTTCTTATATCTGTGATTTATATCTTCTCCCTTTGTTTTGATCAGTTGGCTACCATTTCATCAACATTCTTGATCTTTTCAAAGAAACAGACTTTGATTTTCTCTATGGTATTAGTATTTTCTCTTTGATAATTATTATGTCTTTGCTTATACTTTTTTTTGCTTACTTTGCTGTTATATTTTTCTAATTTCTTAAGGTATAAGTTCAGATTTTGAGACCTCTCTTATTTATAAAATAAGCATTGTATGCTATAAATTTCTCTCTGAGCATTGCTTTTTTCCTTCAATTTTCATATGTTGGATTTTTATATTTATTTCAAAATTATTTTCAAAATTTTTTTGATTTTCTGTTGGCCCATTGTTTATTTTGTTTTTTTTATTTGTTTGTTTGTTTGTTTTTTTATTATGAATACTCGTGAGATACAAAGCTAATTGTCACACCTCGTGCCCATTTTGTCACCAATAATATTTTTAAAAGACTTGTACTGAAGATTTAAGATTTATTTTATTTTATTTATTTATTTATTGATTACGAATTTTCATGAGATACAAAGCTGATTGTCCCCCCTCCTGCCCACGATGTGAGGGCCAGATTCCTACTGGCAGCATACCTATTACCAGAAATTACTTTTGTGCCCCGTGTCCCCCACCTATTTATTCCTCAACCTCCCTCCTCCTCCCCCTTTCCCCCCCACTCCACTTTGTAGCCCTAGGAGTGTTCCCTCCCTCTGTAAGACCAACACATTACTGTGGTCTTTCTTTCCTTCCTTCTTTCTCTCGTAGCTCCCATAGAGTGAGAACATGTGGTATTTATCCCTCTGTGCTTTGCTTATTTCATTCAACATAAGTTTCTCCAGGTTCATCCATGTTGTTGCAAATGGGAGTATTTCATTCTTTTTTATGGCAGAGTAGTATTCTGTGGTGTATATATACCACAGTTTCCTTATCCAATCATCTATTGATGGACATTTAGGTTGGTTCCATATCTTGGCTATAGTTTATTTTGAAATGTATTTTTTTATTTCCAAATATTGAGGTTTTAAAGCTATGATCTTGTTATTAATATCAACTTTAATTCCATGTTGATCAGTGAACAAATAGTATACTTCAAACCCTTTAAATTTATTAAGAATAATTTTTCTGGCCAGTATATGGTCTATCTTGTTAAATATTCCATGTACACTGCAAAAGATTGCACATTCTGCTGCTGCTGGGTGAGCATTCAATAAATATCAATAAGGTGGTGTCATTTAGATATTCTATAACCTTAATGACTTTCTCTTTACTTGTTCTATCCGGTACTTAGAATGGAGTGTTTAAATTGCCAACTATCTTTATAGATTTGTATATTTATCCTTTCACTTCTATCAGTTTTTGCTTCATGTATGAACCCCTAAATTAATGACATTCCTTGTCCTTGATAGTATTCCTTGTTCCCATATTTATTTTCTCTGATATTAATGTAACTTCTACAGATTTACTTTAATATTTGTATGATATATAGTTTTCATGCTTTCACTTTCATTCTTTGTCTTTATATTTAATGTGGGTCTCTTGAATATAGCTTATATTTGGTTCTTGCTTTATTATTAATATGACATATTCTGACTTTTAATTGCAGAGCTTACATATTTAAATTTTGTGTAATTATTGTTACATTTCAGTTTAAACCTACTATGTTGTTATTTTCTTTGTCCCATTTGCTGTTGGTTTCAGCTTTTTTCTTTCTTTCCTTTCTCTTAGATAATTTTTTTATAATTCCATTTTCCCTCCACTATTGTCTCGTTAGCTCTTCCTCTTTGTTTTATTTATTCATTTATTTGTGGTTACTTTAGAGTTAAAAAATATTTTTCATCTATTACTATTTACTTTTAAATAATAGTATATTAGTTCAAGTATAGTGAAAGAGTCTGAAAATAGAATATTTACATTTTTCACCTTTTTGGTTTTTTGTGCTATTTTATCATAATTTAATTATAATTCCCACAATACATTATTACCATTTTGTTTTAATTGATCAATTATCTTTTGATATGGCTTTATAAAATTAATTTTTAAAGTATTTTATTTTACCACACATTTAGGATTTTTAGGGCTCTTTTTTTCTTTGTGTAGATACAAATTTTCATCTAGCATCTTTTTTTTGTCCTGAAGAACTTCCTTTAAAATTTTTTTCTTTTCTTTTCGTTTTTTCTTTCTTTCTTTTTTTTTTTTTTGGAAGCTCTCCAGTACAGGGATCCAAACTGGTAACCCTGGTGTTGTAAGGCTCCTCTCTAGCCAACTGAGCTAACTGGCCAGCCCCTTAAAATTTCTCCTAATACAGATATGCTAGTGATAAATTCTGTAACTGAAAATGAGATGCTGAAAAAATAAACACACTGAAGATGTCTTTACTTTGCTTTCAATTTTGAAATATTTTAGATTAACCACTTTGTTGAATAAAGATTCCAGTTTGGAAGTATTTTTTTTTTTTTTCAGCCCTTTAAAGATGTTGGTTGCTCTGCTTTCTCTTGTATCCTAATTTCTGATAAGAAGTCTATTTTCATTATTATCTGTGTTCCTGTGTATGTAATAAGTCATTTAACTTTGCTTGTTTTAAAATTTTCTCTTTATCAATGTTTTTTAGCAATTTGATTATGATGTACCTTGGTGTGGCTCTCCTTAGGTTTACTTTCCTTGGAGTTTGTTAAATTCTGTAGATATGAGATTTTATAGTTTTCCTCAGATTAGAAAAACTTCAGCCATTATTATAGTGTGATATTGTCCCATAGCTCATTGATGCCCTGTTCATTTTCATTCTATTTTTTCTCTGTGCTTCAATTTGGATAATTTTTATTGCTACGTTGTCAAGCTTGTTGATATTTCCTTCTGCATAGTCTAACTTGCTGATAATCACATCCAGGGTATTTTTCATTTCAGGTATCATGATTTTTATTTCTGCAGGTTTTATTTGATATTTATTTCCTTTTATTTTTCTCCTCACCATGCTCATATTTTTGTCTACCTTCTTGAACACAAAACGCTTATATATATCTATGGATAGATAGATAGATAGATAGATAAGATAGATAGATAGATAGATAGATAGATAGATAGATAGATAGATAGATAGATAGATAGATAGATAGATAGATATACATACACACATATACCTCCTATGTAATATATAATATATGTACATACACATACATACACACATACCCCTGTATAATATATAATAGTTACTTTACCACCCCTGGATGTGAAATTTATTATTTTTCTTATTTCTGCATTTGTTTTTTTCTTTTTCTTTTTTTTTTTTTTACTTTGAGTGATGGGTCAGATTTCCCTGCTTCTTTGCATGCCAGGGAAATTTTACCCTTTGAAGTACTAAAATTTGTTGCATTTTAAACAGTGTTGCATATTGTTATAGCTTGCAGTTTAGTTACTTGGAATCAATTAGATCTTTTCAAGTCTTGATTTTGCCTTTGTTAGATATGGTTTGCAGAAACATTTAGTCTAGAGTTAATCTAGCCTCACTACTAATGTGAAACCATTCTGTAACCCTATGACCCATCTATTATGAAATCTTTCTTCTCTGAGTTGTGGGTGCATGACCTACTCATAGATCTGTGTGGACTTTAATAATTCCTCTGCCTACTCTTTTTCTGGTTGTTCTTTTCAAGACTTCAGGTAATTTCCTATCATGCATGCATAGATCAGTACTTAGGCCAAGACCTGAGAGTTCCCCTCTACATAGCTCCAGAGCTCTTTGTGTAGCTTCCTATTCTCTAGAAATATGTCTTGCAAGTTTTCACCTCTTTCAAGTGTTCTTTCCAGGTTCCTTTTTATATCTTCTTAGCTCAGCAAGATTGCAGGTTTTGAATGGGTTTTCCTTCCCTGAGATGTGAACTAGAAATTGCTTCCAGGAAATAAACTGATGAAATAATAGTGCTTACCTTGTTTGTTGTCCTTCTATCAGGGATTATATTCCTATATCGTCTGTTATCCAGTGCCTGAAAACCTTTGTTTCATATTTTTTCTAGTTTCCTATTGCTTAAGGCAGGAGTGCCAATCTGATTCTTGTTATTCTATCTTGACTGACAGTTGATGTTTTGAAAAGATCATTCTGGCTACTGTGTTGAAAATAGACTGAAGGATGGAAAGGGTTTAGCAGGGAAACCAATTAGAAGGCTATTACGTAAAATTCCAGGCTAGATATGAAGGTGTGGATCTGAGTAGCAGCATTGGTGGTTGAGAGAACTGGTTAAATTTTGGAGATACCTTGAAAATAGAGGCAACAGGAATTCCTTACAGAGTGAATGTGAGTTGCAAGAGACAGAGAGGAATCAAAAATAACTAATATAGTTCTTTAACATTTATTTTCCAATTTATGTTATAGTTATTGGTATCCCTGCATTCGATAGCTCATTTTAATTGTGCTTATTTTTATTTTCTTAGGAAATTGTTCATTTGATTGAGATTTTAAAATATACTAGCACAGAGTTACACAGATTGTTTACTTCCTCAAATCTCTAACTCTGTAATTATACCCAGTTATTAATTTCTAAAAATTGGTAATTTTTTTCTTTCCCTTACCAGTTAGAATTTTTAGGCTGTGGCTATTTTAAGTCAAATCTGTTTCACAGTTTTAAAAAGTTATTAAATACAATAGAATCAGGAGTTTGCAACATGATGCGGGAAACTCAATCATAGTTATATAATCAGTAAAATTATGTCCTATAAATGTATACATTAAGTCTAGAAACATTTTTGAGTTGACTCTATATACAGAATTTTGAAAGTGAAAGGCAACAAAAATGAAAATTTTACATGTGTATAGTGCTTTGTAGTTTATGAAATGAACATTCACATCATTTTCTTTACTATAACTGCACCATGAAAAAACATTTTCCTTGGTGTTTTACAATTGGTGTCTTGCAAACTGAAGCTCAGAATGATAAAGTTCTTTGTCTAATATCATATATAGCAAAGCCTATATATTTTTCCTTCTATAACATTATATATTCTGTGTAAGGAAGTGCATATATGCTGTTTGTGAGAGAGTGTGTGTTTATCTAGATGTCTGTAGTTATTTATAGTTTTCTTGGGTTGCCAATAAAATATAAATTGTATTTATGGTTTATAGAACTACAGTAACGGTGAAAACCAAAGACCTCTGATGCTGCATAAAGTAATTTTCATATTAAACTGTGCTGAAGTTTCTACTTAGTTTTTATTTTATTCCAAAAATACTTACCTATTATAAAAAGTATTTTTGGATGTCAAATTCCTAATGAGGTATAATAAAGTTATTTGATGTGGGTCAGAGTAATTTTAAATGATTACTTAAACCATTGTATAACTCTGCTTCATATGTGTCTGTATCGCTGTGGACCTTAATGGGAATATTTGTGAGTGACATGAAAACAGCATAAATTATTGTGAAGCATATTGTAGTCAAAGATGATTCTGATGACAGAGAATGGTGTAAGAAAAGAAAAGGTGATAAGAAAAGACCTGTTTGATTTTTACCAGGTCCCTGTATATGTTTCTTCTAACAGAACAATGGCAAATAGTGATCTTGTTACCTGACTGGGTCTGATACCTCCACAGGCATGGTAATGAGTCAAAATTGAAAAGGCTTTTTTCTAAAAAGCACCTTTTAAAATTACAGCACTCTTGTATCCTAAGGCACAGTTTGTTTTCCATGCTCTGTATTTGGGTCATTGCAATTAAGAATTTTCACATATGACTAACTCGATAGCAATTTTAATTTATGAAAAAAAAATGCTATACACTAGACTGATACTATTCCTTATTTAGCCATCTCATAGAGAATTTTTATGTTACCCTAAGATATCAAACAACAAACAATTATGACATTTGGGAACAGGCACATAACATGCTTGAATCTGAGTCAGAGAATACAGTTTGCTGAGAACAAAGTACGCTGCAAAAATTCTCATTTCTTCTTTTTGCCAACCTGAGGCTAATTCCAAAAGTAAAAGTCAAGAACATGTACATCTGGCTTCTTTTTAATTACGTGAAGACAGCAAAGTCATCTAAAATTGTATTTCATACAGAGACAGTAAACAGGAACCACTCACTTGTACATTAAGTGGCTGGCGGCCAGTATATTGTGTGAACCTACAAGGGGAGATTTACTTGCATGGTGATGAGCATCTTGCCCCATTAACTAATTTAACTAAGATGACTACTTTGAATTAGATAAATAGCAGGGAATAGCCTGCCTCACTAGCACCATGTCCCAGTGAGAGTGATGATGCTCAGTGACAGTGATAGTTTTCAGAAACATTTGGTGAGACTAATTTCTATTATAAACAGATTCTTGGAAACACACATACATTCACATACACACATGCACACTATTTTTTTTTTCTATTCACATTTGTTTAGTCCTGACTGTGCTTTTTGCCAATAATTCTACCAGCTGGCCTGTGGGAGATGTTTGCAAAAATGTTTGCATTTTCCTTCTGTCCTCTCCAAGCCTTTGTTTCACCACAATAATGAAAGGAACAAATGTTCACATTTTCCAAAGGTTGATCATTTGCAAGGGAAACACAAAAGTGTAACTAAAATGAATGTTCACTTGCTGGGATGTAGCAAGTACAAACAGATGTTTAGCTTTTGTGGATTGACTTTTTTGTTTCTGAGCTTGATTGCTTTTAGAGATGGATTGATTCCTAACATCAGCATTCTACATCACGAAAGGCATGATTTACCAGCCATATTTTGGCTTTTTCAAAAGGTAGTGAACTTCATGATGTTTGAAATTTTAAGAGAAAAATTATGTGTCCTCCCAAGTGGCTGCACTAAGAGCAGCCCTAAACAGGAGACCTGGATCCTACTCCTTTTCCACTAACTCCTGTGTGACGTGTGGAATCATATTCTCTCTCTAGGTCTTAATTTCCTGTGTGTATGAGGAGAGATACTAAGATTATGTAAATCTAAATCTTTCTATTGTACCTTAATACTCATGGGGAAAATATTGACACTCTAAAGTTCATTAAAAGTGATTTCTTAGTAGATGAATTCATCTTTCATCTCTTTATCAATCTGGACAACTTAAGTTGTATGCCTTGCAGAGAGTTAAAAAAAAAAGAGTCCCAATTAAAGAGATAATACTGGCAGGAAAAGGTGGAAGCTGGATGCTATAAGCAGATGCTAAAGCCAAACTACTTGGATAAAAATATCTCTTTTCCTTACCAGCTGTGTGACCTTGGGAAAGTCATTTAAATTCTTCAGAAACTCAAGAAGCCTTCATTTCTTTATTTGTAAAATGGATATAATGATAGTACCTACCACATAGAGTTATTGTGAAGATTAAATGAGTTAAAACGCAGTGTAAAGTATAAGTCCTTTGAAGATATGGCTATAATTTCTTCATAATGTTACTTAATATGCCAAGAAATTAAAAAGCATACAAAAATTTAAGAGGTAAAGATAGACTCCAAGAAGTTGCAGTAACAAAGAAGTGCAATCATGTCAGGAGCACTATAATCCAATAACATCTTTGCACCATGACCTAGCACTACTGCATTACTTTCTCACAGTATACACAGTATACACTGCAGCAAACATTTCTTTTGTGCCTACTATGTGTCAAGTCCTGACTCACAATGATGACATGCGCTGTCTCTAAGAGGAGAAATTCAAAATATCAATATTCTACCATGAAATCAAACAGTTTGCTATGACCACAACAGTAGTTTAACATGCAACCCAGCTGTGTTTACCGAATTTTAAATTATAAACTAGTCTTCATTTGACATCAAAAACTGCAATTATATTGACTAAACCTCAGTTAATAAGGGAATTGGGAGAGCTGAATAACTGAATTTTGTAATTGATGTATACATTATATTTAAAATGTTTATAATTGATAAATATTCAAAGTACTAAAATTTTTTGTACTTTCTTTTTATATATTTTTTTCCTAGTACATTTTTTATTGGTTATGAATATTCATGAGTTACAAAGTTGATTGTCACCACTCATACCCAAGATGTGATGGCTAGGTCCATACTGGCAGCATGCCTATTACTACAAATTGCTATTACACCCCTTGTCTCCCACCCAATTATCCCCGCCGTCCTTCTCCATCCCCTTTTCCCCCACTCCACTTTGTATCCCTAAGTATGCCCTCTCCTTCTGCAACTTCAACACACCACTGTAGTCTTTCTTTCCTTCCTACTTTCTCTCTTAGCTCCTATTTCTGAGTGAGAACATGTGGTATTTTTCCTTCTGTGCTTTGCTTATTTCACTCAACATAAGTTTCTCCAAGCTCGTCCATGTGTAAGCTGGAGAATTTAATTATTTTTTATGGCAGAGTAGTATTCCATGGTGTATATATACCACATTTTCCTTATCCATTCATCAATCAACGGACATTCATCCATACAATGTTCCATATCTTGGCGATTGTAAACAAAACTGTGATGAACATGGGAGTGCAGGTATCCCTTCAACATGATGATTTCCATTCCATTGGGTATATACCCGGAAATGGGATTGCTGGGTCATATGGAAGATCAATCTGTAGTTGTTTGAGAAACCTCCATACTGTCTTCCATAGTGGTTGTACTAATTTACAGTCCCATCAACAGGATAGGTGCATTCCCTTCTCTCCACATCCACAACAGCATTTGTTATTCACTGTCTTTTTGATTATAGCCAGTCTAACTGGGGTAAAGTGATATCTCCATGTGATTTTAATTTGTATTTCCGAGATGATTAGTGATGTTAAGCATTTTTTCATGTTCCTATTGGCTATTTGTATATCTTCCTTTGAGAAATTTCTATTCAGCTCCTTTGCACATTTTTTAATTGGGTTATTTGGTTTTTTACTGTGCAATTGTTTGAGTTCCTTGTATATTTTGGATATTAATCCCTTGTCAGATGCATAGTTAGCAAAATTTTTCTCCCACTCTGTAGGTTGTCATTTCACTCTGTTGATTGTTTCTTTTGCTGTGCAGAAGGTTTTTAGTTGGATATAGTCCCATTTGTTTATTTTTTCTTTAGTTGTCTGTGCATGCAGACTCATTTTCATAAAGTGTGTGCCCAGACCTAGTTACTGAAATGTTTCACCTATATTCTCCCTTAGTAATTTTGCAGTTTCAGTTCTTATTCTTAAGTCTTTAATCCATCTTGAGTTTATTTTAGTATATGGTGAGAAATGCATGTCCAGTTCCATTCTTCTGCATATGGATATCCATTTTTCCCAGCACCACTTATTGAAGAGGCAGTCTTTTCCTGAATGTAGTTTTGTTGCATTTGTCAAATATCAGATGGCTGTAAGCATGAGGGGTGAGTTCTGGGTTCTCTATTCTGCTATACTAGTCTGAGTGTCTATTTTTATGTCAGTGCCATGCTGTTTTCGTTACTATAGCTTTGTAGTATAATTTGACATCAGGTAGTGTTATGCCACTGGCTGTATTTTTTTTGCTCAGGATTGCTTTGGCTATTCGGGGCCTTTTGTTGTTCCACATGAATGTTGAGATTGTTTTTTCCATTTCTGTGAAGAATATCATTGGTATTTTGATGTGGATTGCATTGAATCTGTAGATCACTTTGGGTAGTGTAGACATTTTCACAATGTTAATTCTTCCAATCCAAGAGCATGGAATGTCTTTCCATCTTTTTGTGTCTTCTTTAATTTCTTTCAGTAGTGGTTTCTATTTCCCATTGTACAGATGTTTCACCTCCTTGGTTAAATTGATTCCTAATTATTTTATGTATTTCATGACAATTATAAATGGGCTTACTTTCTTGATTTCTCTTTTGGTTAGTTCATTATCAGAGAATATAAATGCAACTGATTTGGGGGCATTTATTGTGTATCCTGCAACATTACTGAAATTATTAACCAGTTCTAGGAGTTTTTTGATAGAAACTTAATTTTTTCTATATATAGTATCATGTCATCTGCAAGTAGGGACAGTTTGACTTCTTCTTTTCCAATCAGGGGGCCCTATATTTCTTTCTCCTTCCTGATTGCTCTAGCTAGTACCTCCAGTACTATGTTAAATAGAAGTGAGGAGAGTAGGTATCCTTGTCTTGTTCCTGCTTTTAAGGGCAAAGCCTTCAGTTTTCCCCCATTCAGAATGATATTCTCAGTTTCCTTTATTTTTTTTTTTATTTTTTTTTTTAATTTTTTTTTAATTTTTTAATTTTTTATTTTTTTTAATTTTATTTTGTCGATATACATTGTAGCTGATTATTGCTCCCCATCACCAAAACCTCCCTCCCTTCTCCCTCCCCCCCTCCCCCCCAACAATGTCCTTTCTGTTTGCTTGTTGTATCAACTTCAAATAATTGTGGTTGTTATATCTTCTTCCCCCCCCCCCGGTTTGTGTGTGTGTGTGTGTGTGTGTGTGTGTGTGTGTGTCTGTGTGTGTGTGTGTGTGTGTGAATTTATATATTAATTTTTAGCTCCCTCCAATGAGTGAGAACATGTGGTATTTCTCTTTCTGTGCCTGACTTGTTTCACTTAATATAATTCTCTCAAGGTCCATCCATGTTGTTGCAAATGGCAGTATTTCATTCATTTTTATAGCTGAGTAGTATTCCATTGTGTAGATGTACCACATTTTCCGTATCCACTCATCTGATGATGGGCATTTGGGCTGGTTCCAACTCTTGGCTATTGTAAAGAGTGCTGCGATGAACATTGGGGAACAGGTAGACCTTCGACTTGATGATTTCCATTCCTCTGGGTATATTCCCAACAGTGGGATGGCTGGGTCGTATGGTAGATCTATTTGCAATTGTTTAAGGAACCTCCATACCATTTTCCATAGAGGCTGCACCATTTTGCAGTCCCACCAACAATGTATGAGAGTTCCTTTTTCTCCGCAGCCTCGCCAGCATTTATCGTTCAGAGTCTTTTGGATTTTAGCCATCCTAACTGGGGTTAGATGGTATCTCAATGTGGTTTTGATTTGCATTTCCCGGATGCTGAGTGATGTTGAGCATTTTTTCATATGTCTGTTGGCCATTTGGATATCTTCCTTAGAGAAATGCCTACTTAGCTCTTTTGCCCATTTTTTAATTGGGTTGCTTGTTTTCTTCTTGTAAAGTTGTTTGAGTTCCTTATATATTCTGGATATTAATCCTTTGTCAGATGTATATTTTGCAAATATTTTCTCCTACTCTGTTGGTTGTCTTTTAACTCTTTTAATTGTTTCTTTTGCTGTGCAGAAGCTTTTTAGTTTGATATAATCCCATTTGTTTATTTTTCCTTTGGTTGCCCGTGCTTTTGGGGTCGTATTCATGAAGTCTGTGCCCAGTCCTATTTCCTGAAGTTTTTCTCCTATGTTTTCTTTAAGAAGTTTTATTGTCTCAGGGTGTATATTTATTTTATTTATTTATTTATTTATTTATTTTTTGATGTGTCTCTTTTTTTTTTTTTTTAATTTTATTTTGTCGATATACATTGTAGCTGATTATTGCTCCCCATCACCAAAACCTCCCTCCCTTCTCCCTCCCCCCCTCCCCCCCAACAATGTCCTTTCTGTTTGCTTGTTGTATCAACTTCAAATAATTGTCAGTTTCCTTGATGTAGGTGACTTTTATTGTGTTGATATAATTTTCTTCTTTACCTAATTTGTTGAGAGTCTTTATCATGAAGGGATATTGAATTTTGTCAAATGCTTTTTCAGCATCTATTGAGATAATCAAATGGTTTTTGTCCTTGAGTTTGGTGATGTGATGTATCACATTTATTGACTTTCATATGTTGAACCATCCTTACATCCCTGGGATGAGTCCCACTTGATTGTGGTGAATAATTTTTTTAATGTGGTGCTGTATTCTGATTGCTAATATTCTGTTGAGGATTTTTGCTCTATGTTTATCAAGGATATTGGCCTGTAATTTTCCTTTTTTGTTGTGTCTTTATCTGGTATTGGTATCAGAGTTATGTTGGCCTCTTAGAATGAGTTTGGAAGAGTGGCTTCTGTTTCAATCTTTTGGAATAGTTTGAGCAGAATTGATATTAATTCCTCTTTAAACGTTTGATAGAATTCAGCTGAAAAGCTATCCGGGTCCTGGGCTTTTCCTTGTTGGAAGATTATTGATTACCACTTCAGTCTCATTGCTTTTTATTGTTCTGTTCAAGATTTCCATCTCTTCTGGGTTCAATCTGGATGGTTTGTATGTGTCCAGAAACTTATCCATGTCTTCCAGGTTTTCATATTTATTGTCATACAGTTATGTATAAGAGTCTCTAATGATTCTTCATATTTCTATGGTATTGGTGGTTATGTCTCCCTTTTCATTTCTGATTTTTGTTATGTGGGTCTTCTCTCTTCTGTTTTTGTTAACCTAGCTAATGGTTTGTTTATTTTATTTTTCTTCTCAAAAAACCAACTTTTTGTTTTGTTGGTATTTTCTATTGTTTTTTTGGTCTCTATTTCTTTAGTTCTGTTCTGATCTTATTATTTCTTTCCTTCTACTACCTTTAGGAATGGATTGTTGTTGTTTTTCTAGACCCAGAAATCACCTCACATGCTTACAGACAGGTGATCTTCAGCAAAGGCACCAAGAATATATATTGGGAAAAAGACTGCCTCTTCAATAAACGGTGCTGGGAAAACTGAATATCCCAAATCAACACAAAATGGGTTAAAGAATTAAATATATGTCATGAAACTATAAAACTCCTAAAAGAAAACATATAGGAAATACTTGAGGAAGTAAGACTGGATAAAGACTTTATGAATGTGACCCACAAAGCACAGGCAACAAAATGAAACATAAACACATGGGATTATATCAAACTAGAAAGCTTCTACACAGCAAAAGAAACAGTTAACAGAGCAAAAAGACAACCTACAGAGTGGGAGAAAATATTTGCAAACTATGCATCTGACAAATGAATCATAGCCAGAATATACAAGGATCTTGAACAACTTAGTAAAAACACAAATAACCCAATTACAAAATAGGCAAAACGGTGCTCTAACAGCCCTCCTCTGCACTCCGACTTGACACACCAGGCACTAATTCAAGAATTTTTTAACTTCTTGCTTCTTTCTAGAAAGAGAAACAGCTAGTAACTTTTGTGAATTAGACTGTAATTACTTTATAACTAACATGTCCTGCCTATTATCTGTCAGCTGCAAGGTACTCTGGTGAGTCACAACTTCAGAGCTTTACTCCTTAACAGATTCCATTGGCATAGCTCTGGGGTGAGCACCTAGTTTTTAAAAAATGTACTCAGCCAGAAAGGCCCAAGTCTATGCAGCTGTGGCAGTTACAGTTCTGTGTTTTCATGTTAGTTAGTTACATTATAGTTACTGTGTAATTAGTGCCACTTAATGTACATTACCAGAAACAAATACATCTATCCCAGACTAGATGTAGTGTTTTCTATATAATTGAATTTCCTAATAATATTCGTCATCCCTGCAGAAAGTGTATTGTTTTTTTAAAAAACAAAGTGTATTTGTAAATAAAGTCGGGGGGAAAAGTCATTTTTTAAATTCCTGTTTTGTCACTTTCTCTGATAAAACATGGCCATATCATGTCTTTTTGGCCCCCCCATATCCCAGTACTCGTCTCCAGAGCTAGGCTGAATAAACAGGAATTTGGTTTCATGCCTGAGGCAATTAGACACTTCCAAAGGTGGCATAACCTGTCTCCCTGGAATGCAGGGTTTGGCTCTGATTCACAATGCTTTATTCTTCCCTGGTTCCCTCCCAGAAGAGCCACCAGTGCTCATGGGTGGCACTCAGTTTCTTTTTTCCTCCATCTGACTAAATTTTTTTTTCTGTACCAGTTAATTTTTCCAACAACTAATAGAATAAGGGCAGTCTTCTACAAAATAAATAAATAAATAAATAAAAGAGCAAAAGAGATAAATTGGCCAAATAGGCATTTCTCAAAGGAAGGTATACAAATGGCCAATAGACACATGAAAAAATGCTCAGCGTCACTCAGCATCATGGAAATGCAAATCAAAACCACACTGAGATATCATGTCACCCTAGTTAGACTGGCTATTATCAAAAAGACAGTGAATAACAAATGCTGGTGAGGAAGTGGAGAAAGGGGAACCATCCTACACTGCTGGTGAGACTATAAAATGGTGTAGCCATTTTGGAAAATGGTATGAAGATTCCTCATACAACCACAGATAGAACTGCCATATGACCCAGCAATTCCACTGCCGGATATATACCCAAAGGAATGGAAATCATCATGTCGAAGGGATACCTGCACTCCCATGTTTATCACGGCTCTATTTACAACAGCCAAGAGTTAGAGCCAACCTAAATGTCCAACAGCAGATGACTGGATAAGGAAAATGCAGTATATACAGAAAATGGAATACTACTCTGCCATAAAAAAACAATAAAATACTGCCATTTGCAGCAACATGGATGAATTTAGAGAAAATTATGTTAAGTGAAGTAAGCCAGGCACAGAAAGAGAAGTACTTCACGTCATCACTCATAAGTGGGAGCTAAAACAAAACAAAATAAAACAAACAAAAAACGAATAAAAAAAGAAAGATACAGCAATAACAATAATACATTGAACTTTCAAAAAGAGGAACAGAACTGAGTTTACTGAATGTGGGAAATGGGGAGGGTGAGGGGGGAATTGGTAAACAGCCACAAAAAGCAATTACATACATTGTTGGTGGGACTGCAAAATGGTGCAGCCTCTATGGAAAATGGTATGGAGGTTCCTCAAACAATTGCAGATAGATCTACCATATGATCCAGCTATCTCACTGCTGGGAATATACCCAGAGGATTGGAAATCATCAAGTCGAAGGTATACCTATTCCCCAATGTTCATCACAGCACTCTTTACAATAGCTAAGAGTTGGAACCAGCCCAAATGTCCATCATCAGATGAGTGGATACAGAAAATGTGGTATATCTACACAATGGAATACTACTCAGCTGTAAAAAAGAATGAAATACTGCCATTTGCAACAACATGGATGGACCTAGAGAGAATTATATTAAGTGAAACAAGTCAGGCACAGGAAGAGAAATATCACATGTTCTCACTTATTTGTGGGATCTAAAAATAAATAAATACACACACACACACACACACACACAAAACTGGGGTGGGGGGAAGAAGACATAACAATTACAATTCCTTGAAGTTGATATGACAAGAAAACAGAAAGGACATTGTTGGGTGGGAGGGGGAAGAAGGAGGAGTGAGGGAGGTTTCGGTAATAGGCCACAATATTCAACCACATTGTATATTGACAAAATAAAATAAAACTAAAACAAACAAACAAACAAACAAACAAACAAACAAACAAATAAATAAATATAATAAAAAACCCAAAAGATTTTATTAAATAAATAAATAAATAAATAAAAAGTAATTACATCATATAATGTTATATACTAACTATCCTGATTTGAGCATCACACATTGTACACAGGTATCAATATTCACTGTATACCCCACAGATATGTACAATCAACTGTGTTTCAATTTAAAAAGAAATAATAAAATTAAAAATTTAAAAAATAACAAATAAAATTTAATAAAAAGTATCAAGAAAAAAATAAAAATATGAAACAGTCCTCCACAAACTTTCAGTCTCTAGGTCAAGGTTTAGTGTCACCTAGATTAGCTATGGAGTTAGGACCCCAGCAGATGAACCATCCAGTAAAATGAGGCAACCAGAGCCCCTCATTCCTCAACCAAAACTAGAGACATCCTGAAGTTGTGGACAATGATGAGGAGCACAGGCCAACCCTGGGAATTCAGGGACATATACATATGGGCCCTTTCTAACAAACTACCTAAGATATTTCATATGCACATGATTATTCAACCAGATGGGTTTCTAAGGATGAAACACACCACTAAGATGGTATCTGCTCTTGTTCCTCTCCAGTATTCCAGACTCTTGAACAAGAATGATCTTTTAAAAATAAAAATCTGATTGTACTTGCCCACCATTCTGCCTTCGTCTGATCAGGCAGTTCTGTCAGTGTTTAAGGCAATTTTCCCTTGGGCAAACTTCTACAGAGAAGCAGCATTTCCTATTTAGAATCATACTTTGAATGAGGTGGAACACTCACCTGTCCTTCCTCTCCAGTCTCCTAATGTCAGGTCATAAATGGCCAAAGGATGTAGACTTCAGAAGCCTGACAATTCTGATTTGACAAATCAGAGTCCTCTGTGTGCATAAGAGAAAGGAAAATGGACATGTCACCACAGGCCACTATATCTGACTTTTCTAACCCTATTACCTCGGGTTTAGAGGCTCAGCAGCTGACCCAAGTCAGTGTGCCTAACTGGCATTTGCCTCTGTGGCAACTACAGATACCAAGAGGCTTGACAAGACAGGAGAGGGCCTGAACCCTTGGGAATGGAGACTTCAGTCCCTGAAAGCTAGTTCTCCAGCAGAGTCAAGTTGGTAAAGCCTCTGAGGGCATCTTTCTCCAGTCAGAGGAGGAGGGAAAAAGCTTGGTCAGCAGGATAGGACTGGATTATCTGTGAAGGTTGTTGGGTGGAGAATGTGGCATTTAGGTGAGTGTCAAAACTGAAAAGCTAGGACATCAGCAGATAGAAGGATCATCCTGAGGGAACGAGAGGAGGGAACTTCAGTCCTTTGGAGTGTTTAGGGGGTCTTGGATGAACACAAGTTCACTACAAGAGAATGCTCAACGGAGAGGCAGGTGATCTGAGCACTTTGGCACAGTAAGGGGAAAGACAGGGAGAACCATGGCCTGGTCTGTGGGAGACTGTTTTGATGAGTCTTCAATGCACCTGTGATGACCACGGCTCATTGGTCCTTGGGTTGGTCCACAAGAGAGCTTATGCTAAAGCAGTGGATGTCAACCAGGGACAATCTTGCCCCCACCCCTAAAGGACATTTTGTGATGTTTGGACACAATTTTATTTGCCATAGCTTGAGAGATGCTGGTGGAAACTAGTGGGTAGAGGCTGGGAATGTTTCTTAATACCATACAATGAACAAGATAGCCTCCCACAACAAAGAATTATCTGACCCAAAATGTCAATAGGGCAGAGTTTGATAAATCCTATGGTAAATATCTCCTTTGGCTAAGTTTAAATACTGAAGGGATTCTTCTATGGAGGGGTAGAGGTTAGCATGGCATGTTTTAGGCCTTGTTCCTAACAAGCTATGTCTTTCTACTCAGGCCTTGGATGTTAAGGAGGGTAATGGACCCTTCTGTTATAAATGAGGAGAGCTTGATAAGGGGGTGCTATCTCTGTCCTCTAGATTCAGAGGAGCGTGAGTTTTAGGTGAGGAGAAAGAACACCAAAGGATTATGGAAACCATGATGTGAAAAGATTTCTATCTTCTTCCGTGAGATTCAACAACTTATTTTTTCTGTGGGAATTATACTTAGGTATGACTCCCCAAGGTCAGATGAATTCCACATTAGGATTCTTATTTCATACATTTAAGCCCAGATAATGATTTATCCAGTCTATGTTAGTTTGCTATTTCTGCTTAACAAAGTACATGCATCAGAAATCCAGGAAGAACATAGCTGGGTCCTCTACTCAGGGTCTCACAAGACTGAAACCAAGGTGTTGACCAGAGTATATTCTCTTCTAAGCCTTGGGGCCCTCTTCTAACCTAAAGTGGTTGTTTACAGAATTTAGTTCCTTGTGGTTGTAGGACTGAGTTTCTCCCTTTCCTGCTGGCTGCAATCCTGGGGTTGCTCTCAGCTCTTAGAGGCCCCACAGTCCTCCAACACATGGCCTTCTCACAGGTCCACTTAGAACATGGCTGTTTGCATCTTTGAAGCTAGCAGGAGAATCTCTCACTTCATTCTGCTAAAATGGAATCTTCTGTAAAGTCACAGAAGGGACTATGCCTTCACTTTTTTCATATTTTATGGGTTAGGAGGCAGTCGTGGGTTCTTCCTACCATCAAGGGAGTAGATTATACAAGGGCATGTGACTCACTGGGTGTCATCTTAAAAAGTTTGGCGTACCACACAACCAACCACTCTCCTACAATCTTTTCTCCTCCAGATGGGCATTCGATTTTAGCTTGTAATTCTGCTAGCTTGGTAAGAGTATTCTAATCTGGCTGGCAAATAAATACAGATTACTTTCTTATTTATTTATTTATTTGTCTTTCTCTTGATTTTTATTTAGTTTCTGTTTTGTTTTGTTTTGTTTTAAGTTTTCTCTCTCATTTTTTTTCCAGATTACTTTTGGAGGTTGTAAAAGACCTTGCACCTTGCAGGACTAACTGGAAATAGTAGGCTTCTCGCCTTCCTTTTGTAGGGCTAGCCTGTATTACAACTGCCCTCCTGACACTGTCACATTGTTTTCTTCTCTCAGAAAATATTAAAAGAAAAAACAGATAAAATATAGATCTACCTGAAGCTTGTGCTGAATTGATGGCAACAGTGCATGTTCTCAGGGAAGGATAAAAGCCTGACAGCCCTTGGGGACCAGCTTCTCTTTTTTCAGGTATGTAGAGAAGTGCTGCATGAGCAACTGTTAGCAAATCTTGTTTGCTGCTTTTGGTTTTCAGTTAGTTTGTAAGAGAAGCAAGAATGAAGATTCATCCTGGCATTTTAATCATTTATCTGCAACTGATTTTTAAATTATTTTATAGATTTGCTGCCTTATTTAGTTAACCCTTTTTCTGTTTGGCACTGAAAAGTCTGTGTGGTCCTTGCCTTGTCTTCTTATGCTCAAGCTCTGACATTACAAACAGTATTTGAAATGAATCATAATTCTGGGTGTCTCTTAGTAGACAGCAGAGTCACCTGGAGTGTCAGTACTGCAGTTTCTTTCACCGTACAGCACCAATGCACTCTAAGTCTGCTTTTCCCATAATCGGTAACAGTCTGTATAGTTTGTTGTGTACTGTACCTAAAGATTAGCTATCAGTCTTCTCAGGGGAGAGTTCCCTTCTGTTTTGGCATAAACTGATGTAGCAAATATAAATCTCAGTTCAAACATTCAAGCGTGCAAGAAAAATCACTTTCTTTGTTCTCCTTAAATCTACTTAATGCTGACATTGGGGCCGTTTGTTACTGGGTTGGTA
Organism: Cynocephalus volans; assembly: GCF_027409185.1. NCBI lineage: Eukaryota > Metazoa > Chordata > Mammalia > Dermoptera > Cynocephalidae > Cynocephalus > Cynocephalus volans. The sequence continues at coordinate 160,427,626 of NC_084478.1, read as the reverse complement.
TGAAATTCCACCTCAGTCATTATTGTGATGCCTTATCCTGCTCAGAGTAATAGGAAAATCAGGACAGCTTTAGTTGGCCAAGAAAACAATAATTATAACAATCACTAGCACCTCCACCACCACCACAGCTCCCATGCTTATAGCAAGTACTTTGTGCTGGGCACTGTTATACATGATTAACATATGTTAATATGAGGGAATGGATAGTTGATTATTGTGGACACTAGGTCATGTTTCAGGCCCCTCTTCTTACGAACTCTCAGACCTTACTTTTACTGACTGGGGATAGGGCGGTATTGCCTGCTTCTCAAAAGACTTCTCTCTGCTGCCTCTCTGTCTTAATCTGTTTGTACTTCTATAAAAAAAGTACCATAAACTGGGTAGTTTTTAAACAATATAAATTTATTTCTCACAGTTCTGGAGGCTGGATCAAGGCCCTGGCAGATTCAGTGTCTGATGAGGACCTGCTTTCTCCATAGATGGTGCCTTCTCGCTGTGTCCTCACATGGTGGAAGAGGCAAAGCAGCTCTCTCGAACCTCTTTTGTAAGGGCACTAATCCCTTCATGAGGACCCCACCCTTGTTACCTAGTCACCTCTCAAATGCTCCATCTCCTCATACCATCACGTTGGGGATTAGGTTTCAACATATGGATTTGGGGGGTACACAAACATTCAGACTATAATACTCTTTTTTCAGAACACAAACTCTAACAAAAGACCACCTTATTTATTTCTCTCATCCTCCTCAAAATCTGTATGTTGAAACCTAATTCCCAATGTGACGATACTAGGAGTTGGGGCCTTTGGGAGATGATACTCCCAGAGACGAGGACTTACACAGCCTTTGTGTGGTCTATAATTGTAAGCTGATCTGATGATATAATTGTGATATGAGGTTTAGGAAGATGAATCTAGTAAGACAAACTTTAACATTTGTTTGTGTATATTTAATATTTTTTCTCTGTATATTCTCTCCTCTATTTCATTCACCTCTCCCCTCACATTTGAGCAAGTGTTCATTATAGTTTTTTTTAGTCTTAGGTTCTCAGAGATCATGTAGCCCAACATTTTAAGTTTAAAGTTGAAAAACTAAAATTTGAACAGTTGACCTGCTAAAGAGCACGTAGCAAGTGTACTAAAAAGCAGGAGCACGAGAAGATGTAAGAAAAAGGTGGGGAAGGGCGGGCAAGGCGGTAAACGAACATTTATGGATCAAATACAAATTGAAAAATGTCACGTGTGATATCTGATTTAAGTCCCCCAGAAATCCTGAAATTCAATTTTAATTGTGTCTATTACAGAGAGTTTAAAAGAAGAACGAAAAAACCTGACACTCAGAGTTTGACTTCTCTGAATTTACATTGCTACACTAAAATAGTCTAGATTCTAGCTCAGGTCTTTTGGGCTCTATTATGGGCTGAATTGTGTTCCCTAAAATTCATATGTTGAAGCCCTAACCCCAAGTACCTGACAATGTGACTTGATTTGAAGATAGGGTCTTAAAAAGATAAATAAGATTAAATGAGGTCAGTAGGGTCGGCCTTAATCCAATATGACTGGTGTTCTTAAAAGAAGAGGGGATTAGGACATAGACAGAATGAGGACCATGTGAAGACACAAGAAGATGGCTGTCTACAAGACAGAGAAAGAAGACTATGAAGAAAGCAATCCCTCTGATACCTTGATCTGGACCACTAGCCTCCAGACCTATGATAAGATAAATTTCTGTTGTTTAAGCCACCCAGTTTGTGGTACTTTGTTATATCAGCCCCAGCAACCAGGTTCCAAAGTTTGTGCTAATCTTAACTCTATCCCAACCCCTTCTTTTTAAAACAAAACCCTTATAATTTATTTTAATGATAGTAGCAAAGAATCAAAGAAGATTTATCAATATTAAAAAAAATATTTTGTAATAATTTTAGATTTACAGAAAAGCTGCAAAAATAATAGAGTTTCTGTCTACTGTCTATTCCCAATGTTACTATTTTCCATTTTCATGGTACATTTGTCAAAACTAAGAAAGCAGCATTACTTTTAATAAACTTTTAGGCTTTGTTTGCATTTCACCAGTTTCTTCCCTTAAGGTGTTTTTCTGTTCTAGGATCCAATCTGGGATAGCACATTGCATTTAATCTTCATATCTCCTTAGGTTTCTCTTGGCTGTAATAGTTCTCAATCTTTCCTTGTTTTTTCTGACCTTCACAGTTTTTTAAAAAGGCTGGCCAAGTATTTGTCGGAAGTTTCTCTATTGGAATTTGTCTAATGTTTTTCTCATGATCAGACAGGAGTTATGTGTTTAAGAAGAAGATCTCAGAGATAAAGTATCTTTCTCATTACCTCATATCAGGGGCTACATGACATAAACAAGACTCATCACTGGTGATATGAACCTTGATATTTTCGTTAAGGTAGTCTTTGCCAGGATTCTCCACTATAATGTGACCATTTTCCCCTTTCTGTACTCTAGTCTTTAGAAGGGAGTCACTAAGTCCAGCCCACATTCGATGGGGATTAGCCTCTACATCCTGGAGGGAACAGAATCTACATATATCATTTGAGCCAATCCTCCTTTTAGTATCTTTCTGCTGTCATATTTTTTCCAAGAGCCTATTTCCCTCTTGCTTCTTGTCTTTAGTGGTCTACCTCCATGGAACCTACTTCAGATAATTTTCTCACCATAAATCATTTATCTCAGCATCATCTCTATGTCATGTAAAAGGTAAATAAAATGACACTTATCATTCCTTAGCTGTACTGGTGATTTACTATGCAAGCTTGATCAGATCGTATTTGAATTTTAGGAGATTTTTGTTTAGGATACCATTTAATAACCAAAATGAGCAACTCTAATAGTTGGCATTTCAGTCACAGTGACAGGAAAACAGACTGGATCCATGTAATAAGACTTTTTTTTTTTTCTCTGACATTTAGGAATATTTGAAAATTTGAGAATTGTCATATTTTCTCTAGTAAAGTGTTGTTGCATGTAGTTTGGTTTCTGAAAGAAAAATAGTCATTTGTATCTGTCATGACACATTTATGATTTTGCCCTCTTTTTCTAGAAGGATAGGCTTGTTTTTTTTTTTTTTCTCTTTTGTGAACCTTACTGTAAGCTTAGACAAATGTAAAAGCCTTCAACAGGGTTGTGGTATATAAGCTATGTTATTGTAACAATTTAGCTCTGAGTATCTCCTGATTGAAAGTTTAATCTATAGATATGGTGACAAAAGCTCATTGTAAGTTCTGCTCTGCAAATTTTAAAAGATACCTTAAGGTATTGCTGATTGACAAATGAGATGTTATTCCTTTGAAAGAAAAAGCTGTATCAGTCTGCTATTACTGTCAGAACCACGATGGACTATTTTAATTACATATATAAAGAGATACCTGATAAAAAGGAATAGCTAAGAGAAGATGGGATCGAAACATTTACAAGTATATACAAAGTTATCTGAATGTTTCAGGCATGTTTTTAAAGATGAGTCTCTTCTTTCTGTGATTTTTTGGAACAAAAGAAGGTTGCAAGGTTGTGAATTAACTTTCCGATCTGTCAGTACTGTGTTACAGAAAGATTTGGAAGGCTCAAAGCAATATTTCATTCTCTGCTGAAAATCCACATAAAGGGCACGTTCCCATGCTTCTGTTTCTTATGTGGTCAGTCCAGCAGTAGAATGTGGCATACTGTTTTTACGGTACATTTTAGGTTGTTTTTTGATGAAAAACAAGTCAGAATTTGAGAGTTAGAACTACAAAAGTACCCAGGTGTTTCTATAGAAGAATTCATGAACTGATAGGAAGTAAATGACGTTCTTTTACAACCATGGCAGAACCATTCTATTGTTTGTTTTTTTTAAAATCAGCATAAAGTGGGCAGCATTTTCTACCTTTCAACACTTATAGCCACCATCTGTGCTCTGCTATTTTGTGACATATGTGTTTGTTTCATTGATTTATTCATCCATTCATTCAATAATTATTTTTTTGAGCATCTATGATATTCTAGGTACTATGCTGGGTCCTGGGAATTCAGCAGTGAATATGATAGATACTGGCTTGGCCTTAATGAAATTGTGCCCTTGTAGGAAAGCCTTGCATTAATTAGTCAAAAGAATGAGTATAAAATGACAACAAAGGCAAGTGGCATGACGGCTTGTTACGTGGGTCTAGAAGAACATATAACAGGACGATTTGACCTAGGGTCTTTCTTAGAGGTCCCAGAAAAAATTCCCTCTTGGTTCTAGGGCCCCAAAGCAAATGCCATTTTATAAGAAAACAATTTCTTCATCTCCAGAACTTTCCCTGAATTAGTTGAAGATTTTACCCCTTATATATAAAACTGGTTTGTGTACCTTGATTATAATACAAAAGTTTGAATTCAGGTGCTAATTCCATGTTTGTAATAAAAATGTATGCTTGCCTGTAAAAAATCATTTTATTGAACTATACATGCAGAAAAGTGCACATATAATCATATATCTCAATGACCTATCAAAAAGTAAACATCAATTTAACTAGTATCCAAATCAAGAAATAGATTATCAGTCCCCCAGAAGCCCGTGTCATGCCACCACCAACTGTATGTTTTCCGAAGAAATTGGTGGGTACTTGTGTCTAGAAAACTGAGTTCACAAATGTTTGATTATCCTCAGTGTAATCAGTGCAAGTCCCTGCTTGCTTGGTCATGCTTGATGTGTGTTAGGATGACATTGAATTGGTTCTGCATGAAGCAGGCATGATGGATGTCTCTCTGGGGTAGCCTGAGACACCAAGTTTATGTGGTTGATGTGGCAGCCTTCAGACCATCCAATACTCATTCCTCCTCTGACCAGACAAGGGAAGACCCGGTTTCCTTAAGAAACCAGAAGTTGTAAGAATGACTTCATCTGTGTTTTTGGTTATCAGTGTACACCAAACTCTACCTGGAGTGTGGAATATTTCTAACCCTTAATCCCTCTGTTTGTCTAGGGATCCTCTTCTCTCTTCTCCGTAGGGCCTGGTAAAGTTGGAGGCAACATATAAGTGTGCACAATATTTATTCACTCCCCATTATTCTGTTCTCTGTCTGAAGACCCTCTAATTAGAAGGAAAACAATGTGCTTCTAGCTCCACCAATGCAACTGGAAAATTAGTCCTGAAACAATCTAATATATCTAGTCAGACAAGTCAGGGGCGAATTCTTAGGGTATGATTCTTGAGCTGAGATCTGAAGGATGAGTCAGAGTTAAGAAGGTAAAAAGGGAAAGAAGAGCATTTCCTAAAAATGAAATAGTCAATGCAAAAGCTTATGGGAGAAGGGAGCAGAGTACATGAACAGAGATTAGGAAGAAGAATGCTGTGAGATGAAACTGTTAAGTGAGGTAGAGGCTAGACTGTGTGGGGCCTTGTAGGCCATACTGTGATTTTTCTCCTTTATTCTAAACACAATGGAAGTCTCCTCTATAATGAAGGAAAGAACATTATTTAAAATGATCAAATTTGTATTTTGGGAAAAATCAATCTAGCTACCATGTGGAAAACAGAATGTTGGGACATGAATGTAGAAGCACTAATAATAACCAACATATTAACTCATTTAACACCCCCCACCCCAGGGATCTTGTGAATAAATTCTATTTTTATCTATATTCCGTAGTTAAAGGAAAGGGGACAGTAAGTGAAGGTCACATAGGTAATAAGTAGCAAAGCCAGGGTTTGAACCTATGCAGACTTGCTTCAGAACCGATTCATCCAAACATTAAACATATCTATTTGGGGGAATGTTTAGTAAAAGATGATGGTTACCTGGGTTTTAAAGGTGGTGGCAGAGACAGAAAGAAGTGGAGCATATTGAAAGTCTGTTACAAGATAAAAATGAGATAATACAGTGACAGGTTGGGTGAGATGGAGTTAGAGGTACCTATAAAATGAATCCTCAGGTTTGGGATATGCAAACAGATAAGAACCAGCTTGGGGAGAGAGAATTAGTTTGTTCTGGAATGTCTTGAGTTTGAGATAACTATGAAACATTTGCCAGGATAGTGATGTCACATGAGCAGTAGCCTATTCGAGCCTAGCATTCAGAGACTGGATATAGTGACGTGTGAATCATCAGCACATATATGATTACTTAGGTCTGAGACTTCAGAAACTTCAATATTGACTGTTAGGCAGAAATGGATGAACCTGTGAAAGAGATAGAGTAGCCAGAGAGAGAAGAAGAAGAGAGGTAAGATCAGGAGAACTGGAGTGTCTCATAAATTCTAGAAGTCAGAGTGTTACAAATATTAATGAGAAATTACAAATATGACTGTAAAGTGTCTTGATCTTAGAGGATCATTGTTAAGTGAGGGGATGGGTATGCAAGCCTGACAGCAGAAGTTTAGTAGTAAACAGAAATTGAGGAAACAGAGTCAGGGAGGAAACAAGCAGCTTTTAAAATGTGTCTAGGAGAGGGAGAAAAGACATTGGGAGATACTGAAGAATGATGAAAGTTTGTTTTATAGTTGTTGTTTTAATGAGAGATACTTGGGCAGGCTTAGTAGACTCACAAGAGGGAGAATTTGAATAAATACTGCCTTCTTTTACTGTTTTTCCTTCCACCCAAGTCCCATTTACTTCCCTAATGGACCAAAGGCATTGAGAAAATCCAAAGGGGTTGTACTTAACAAATCGTTAGAACAACTACCTACTTAGGAGAAAGGATAATTTGTTCCTCCTTGAAAACTTTAGCTAATAGCAAACAATACTGTTAACATCACCAATGACATCCCTGTAACTTTTTTTTTTTTTTTTGCTTTTCCCTTCTTTTAGTTCTCACAAATGTACTGCTAGTTGTAGGCACTGTTGTGTACATTTCACAGATGAAACAAAATTCTGAATGGCTAAGAAACTTACCAAATATCACACAGTTGACAAGTCCTGGAGTCAAAATTTAAAAACTGTAATCATGATTTTAAATCCTGTGTAGGTCACCAACATGTTTCATTCATTCTATCTATATCCAAGGTTTTGTATTTGCTTTGGAGGTAGCATCTCAGCCTTTTATTGAGTGTCAATAATGAGTTTAAACTCCTCAGTGTAGCAATAAATTCCCCTCATAATGTAGCCACCACTTAACACTCCCAGGAATAAGTTAACCTATGAAAGCTTCAAAAAGGGAACAGTTGTCAACTGAGAAAAAAACAATCATTTATATTAATATACATGTTAAAGCATAATGTATATTAATGTAGTATATATGGAAGACACTAAATTATTTTTGGCATATAAATCATTCTCCAATAAAAATAGATACAGTTAAAAAGCCAGTTGACATATTAAAATGGAATACTAAAAAAAAATTACTGAAAAACAGTCAGGTAGTCCAAAAGAAGGCAGAAAAGGGGAAACAGAGGAACAAAACCGGAGAGAACAAACATAAAGCCAGTAATAAAATGGTAGACATAACCCAAAATGTATAAAATATCACATTATATTGAAGTGGATTTAACACTTCCATTAAAAACAAAGAAGAGTTTAGATATAAACCCATACATTTATGACCAATTGATTTTTGATTTTTTTTTTAACATTTACCGGTTTATTTTAATGAATATAACTCAGGAACAACCAAATAGAAGAGATGCATAGAGTAGGGTATGGGGTAAGGGTTTGTGTGTGAAGCTTCCACGCCCTCTTTAGGTGTACCACCCTTCCAGCACCTCAATGTGTTTAATCCAGAAGCTCACTGAACCTCAATTTTCAAGAGATTTTATTTTATTTTATTTTTTATTTATTTATTTTTTAAATTTTATTTTGTCGATATACATTGTGGCTGATTATTGCTCCCCATCACCAAAACCTCCCTCCCTTCTCCCTCCCCCCCCCAACAATGTCCTTTCTGTTTGCTTGTCGTATCAACTTCAAATAATTGTGGTTGTTATATCTTCTCCCCCCCCCCCCCCCCGGTTTGTGTGTGTGAGTGTGTGTGAATTTATATATTAATTTTTAGCTCCCACCAATAAGTGAGAACATGTGGTATTTCTCTTTCTGTGCCTGACTTGTTTCACTTAATATAATTCTCTCAAGGTCCATCCATGTTGTTGCAAATGGCAGTATTTCATTCGTTTTTATAGCTGAGTAGTATTCCATTGTGTAGATGTACCACATTTTCAATATCCACTCATCCGATGATGGGCATTTGGGCTGGTTCCAACTCTTGGCTATTGTAAAGAAGGCTGCGATGAACATTGGGAAACAGGTATACCTTCGACTTGATGATTTCCATTCCTCTGGGTATATTCCCAAAAGTGGGATAGCTGGGTCGTATGGTAGATCTATCTGCAATTGTTTGAGGAACCTCCATACCATTTTCCATAGAGGCTGCACCATTTTGCAGTCCCACCAACAATGTATGAGAGTTCCTTTTTCTCCGCAGCCTCGCCAGCATTTATCGTTCATAGTCTTTTGGATTTTAGCCATCCTAACTGGGGTTAGATGGTATCTCAATATGGTTTTGATTTGCATTTCCCGGATGCTGAGTGATGTTGAGCATTTTTTCATATGTCTGTTGGCCATTTGTATATCTTCCTTAGAGAAATGCCTACTTAGCTCTTTTGCCCATTTTTTAATTGGGTTGCTTGTTTTCTTCTTGTACAGTTGTTTGAGTTCCTTATATATTCTGGATATTAATCCTTTGTCAGATATATATTTTGCAAATATTTTCTCCCACTCTGTTGGTTGTCTTTTAACTCTTTTAATTGTTTCTTTTGCTGTGCAGAAGCTTTTTAGTTTGATATAATCCCATTTGTTTATTTTTCCTTTGGTTGCCCGTGCTTTTGGGGTCGTATTCATGAAGTCTGTGCCCAGTCCTATTTCCTGAAGTGTTTCTCCTATGTTTTCTTTAAGAAGTTTTATTGTTTCAGGGTGTATATTTAAATCCTTAATCCATTTTGAGTTGATTTTAGTATACGGCGAGAGGTATGGATCTAGTTTCATTCTCCTGCATATGGATATCCAGTTGTCCCAGCACCATTTGCTGAAGAGGCAGTCCCTTCGCCACTGATTTTATAGAGCTCAATCTCCAACGCTCCTCATTCCTCTTCCCAGAGGTCAGTGGGTGGGGCTCAAAGTTTCAACCTTTTAATCACTTGGATTTTCTGGTGACCAGCCCCATCCTGAAGCTATCTAGAGGGCCCACCCTAAGTCACCTCGTTAGCATAAACCCAGGTGTAATTGAAAGGGGCTTCTTATAAGTAAAAAAAAAGACACTTCTGTCACTCAAGAAATTCCAATTGTTTTAGGAGCTCTGTGTCAGGAACCTGGAACAAAGATCAAACATATTTCTTATACCGTACGTCATCCCTTGGATTTTGACCATGGATCCCTTATAACAAAGGATCATAAAAGTTACAAGATACTGGCACATCACTAGAGTCACATTCAGTCATTAATAAGTAGTAAAATCCATCATCATAATGTATAAAAATATCTTCCAGAGAGCGAGATCACTCAGGGCTGCAGACTTCCATTTGATCTTGTCAGGTTTTAAAAGCAGTAGTGGTCTCAGCAATATATCGTTTTACCCTTTCAGGCATCTGGTATAATTAAGTTAAGAGAAAGTATCTTTTGCTCTAAACTTCTTTCAGGGTGTTAATGTAACATTGGATTTCTCTCATTACAACTCTACCCTCAGCTACTATTCTTCCTTTTCTTCATTTATACTCAAACTTTTCCACCTTTGGAAGGAACATTAGTTTAAGCCAATGTGCTGATGGAGATTGCACATAGGAGCACTAGGCTAGAAAGTACAGTAGTCCCTCCTTATCTTCGGGGTTTACTTTCCAAGACCCCCAGTGCATGCCTGAAACCATGAATAGTACGAAGCACTATATATGCTATACTTTCCTGTGCATACATACCATTGATAAATTTTAATTTATGAATTAGGAACAGTTAGAGATGAACAATAATAGTTTTTATTGTCCCCCCGTTATCTGTGTATTTGCTTTCCATGGTTTTAGTTACCCTGAGTGAACTGCAGTCTGAAAATATTAAATGGAAAATTCCAAAAACAAACACTTGATAATTGTGCACTGTTCTAAGTAGCATGATGAAATCTCGCACCATCTTACTCTGGCCTACCCAAAATGTAAATCATCATTTTGTCCAGTATATACATACTGTATCCACTATCCTGGTGAGGATGCGGAGAAAATAGAACTCTTCTATACTGCTGGTGGGAGGATAAATCGGGACAGCCATTGTGGAAAACAGTACGGAGGTTCCTCAGAGAACTAAAAATTAAACTACCTTATGATCCAACAATCCCACTACTGGGTATATACGCAAAGGAAATGAAACAAATGTATCAAAGGGACACCAGCACTCCCACATTCATTGCAACATTATTCACAACAGCCAAGAGATGGAATCAACCTAAATGGCAATCAATGGATAAATGGATAAAAAACTGCGGGGTATGTGTGGTGTGTGTGTGTATACATATACATATACACACACACAATAGAATACTACTCAACTATAAAAAAATGATATCATTTGCAGCAACATGGATCCCCGCTGCATTTTCACAGTCTCTTGTTGATTAATTCAGTGTTTATATTAGCATTTGTAAGATCCATAAGAAAAAGGTTTTTTTTTTGTTTTTTGTTTTTTGTATTTATTTTTAAATATAGAAAGAGATTAAACCATTAATATAAATATTTTCTCTCAAATATGTAATATTCTTTTGTAAAAGAAAAAGTTTTTTAACATTTACAAAGCAACCTAAGGATAAGTAAACCTGATTTTAGGATCATTACATTACAGTAATCAAAATAATTTCCCAGATAGCTGTGAGGAGGAGTTGAGAGAGAATAATCAATGAAGCTTCCCAGACTTGGTTTTGCAGCACTAAAGTTATGTGCGGTGCCCATGCAAAAGGGGCTTCCTTAACAATAGCATTTACCATAACCTGGGTAGCAGGCATATTCAGTGGGTGACTATCCCAATTATTATAAATTCCATCCCACATGGCTTGCATACAAGCATATAAGCTAATTTACCTGGGGTGTTCCACATGGCATTTATAGAGAGAGTTGGATAGTTCCACTTTGTAGGATAAAAAGATCTTAACTGTCGTTTTATCCAGTTCACCCGGGTGACTGTTCCCTCAGGAGTAACCTGCTATGTGTCTGCATCACAGATAACCATCTGTGATTGTTCCATAGGGAGCTGTGGGTCCTGTATCAAATCAAACATGCTCTTCCACTCTGAATTCAACACAAAATATACTGCCCCTTAATTAGTCATTCTCCTCAAGGAGTTAATGGTACTGATTTACAAAATGAAACAACATCTTCACACAATATGCCCTGGTTTATATGTAGTGGGGGTTTTTTTGTTCTTTTTGTTGTTGTTATTGTTGGTGTTTTTGTTTGTTTTTGTTTTTTGTCTCTCCTACATAGACTGCCTTCTCTGTAACCAAATTTCTTAAAGGTAACCTTTGTTGTCCCAGCCCCAATTTTTCCTCTGGGGGAAGTTTTGAGGCTACTAGCCAAAGTACAGACTGACCAAAATCTGAGCTTAGTCCAACATCAAAGTCTGAACCAGTGCTGTCATTTATTACAGATAACAATAATCAAGAAAGTATATATTTCACTTTTTTCTTATTAGTTTGTATTTTCTTATGCATCCAGTGAACCAACTCCCTGGGAGTTGGATTCATTTATAAATTCCATTGGTAAATTTTACCTTTAGTAATGCATCACAGCACAGCTGTTTCTCCATCCCATGGGTTATCACCTGGGCACCCAGGAATCAAAGGATTCTTATTCCTTGCCCTTTCATCCTTTTCCTTCCCAAATTACATTTTTCCATGAGCTAGGGCTATTCTAGCAAATTCCACTTCTGACACTAATTATGGGTGTTTTCATTGACATCAACCAATTTATCAATTCTCTGACACTAACCAGGTGTCCAACAATTCAATTGAATTCTGATACTATCTACACACAAGTTAAAGGACCCAGTTCCATAAGACTGCTTCAACTTGAGATACCAGTCCCAAGTCCCACGACACCAGTACATCTGATCAGCCAACTATAAATTGGGGGGTGAGAGGTTGAATGACCCCTTCCTTAGGTTTGATAATTTTCTAGAACAGCCCACAAAACTCAGGATTTATTTACTAGTTTATTAAAAAAGACTCAACTCAGAAACAGCCAATGACAAAGACACATGAAAAAATGTATGGGGGGTGGGGTGCATGGCGCTTCCACACTGTCTCTGAGCTCACCACCTTCCCAGCACCTCAACATGTTCACCAAGTTGGAAGTTCTGTAATGATTTTTGACAAGAGAGCCAAGTTCATCCAATGAAGAAAACAATAGTCTTCAACAAATAGTGTTGGGATTTTCACATGCAAAATCACAGAAACAAGCAAAAACAAAGAACCCCTACTTAACACCACTAACAAAAATTAACTCGAATATTGAGCTAAATATAATATCTAAAAACCATTAAAAACTTTTAAAAATGCAGAAATAAATCTTCATGACCTTAGACTCAGCAATGGATACTTAGATGTGACACAAAAAGTATGAACAACAAAAGAAAAAAGTACATACTTAAAATTGTAATTCATCCATTTTTTTTTTAATTGTGCATCAACAGACATTATCAAGAAATTAAAAAGATAATCTGTGGAATTGGAGAAAATGCTTTAAAATCGTACATTTGATAAGGGTTTGATATACAGAAAATATAAAGAACTCCTACAACTCTACAACAAAAGTACCACAAACCCAATTAAAAAATGGGCTACAGGGCCGACCGCATGGCGTACTCGGGAGAGTGCGGCTCTGGGAGTGGAGCGACGCTCCTGCGGTGCAGGTTCGGATCCTACATAGGGATGGCCGGTGCACTCACTGGCTGAGCGCGGTGCAAGGGCGACACCAAGCCAAGGGTTGCGATCCCCTTACCAGTCACAAAAAGGACAAAAAAAAAAAGGGCTACAAACATGAATAGACATTTCTCCAAAGAAGATATACAGATTGTCAATAAGCACATAAAACGATACTCAACATCATTTGCCACTAGGGACATGTAAATCAAAACCACCATGAGATAAACACTTTGTAGCTACTATCAACAACAACAACAACAACAATAATAATAAAATGTAAAATAACAAGTATTGGAAAGGATGTGAAGAAACTGGAACCCTTGTACATTTCTGGTTGGAATATAAAATGGGAAACAGTTTGGCATTTCCCCGAAAAGCTAAACATAGAATCGCTATACAACCTAGCAATGTCACTGTTAGGTATATACCAAAAGGAATTGAAAGCAGGTACTCAAACAGATATTTGTGTAGCAACGTTCATTACAGCATTAGTCACAATAGCCAAAAGGTAGAATCAACCGGTTTCTATCAACAGATAAACAGATAAACAAAATGTAGTATATACCTACAATGGAATATTATTTGGCTATAAAAATGAATAAAGTTTTGATATATGCTACAACAAGGTTGAAGCTTAAAAACATTCATGTTTTCAATACAAATTCATTGTTTCAATAAGCTATATGAAATAATGCAAACACAAAAGGACAAATATTGTATGATTTTTCTTACATGCAGTACCTATAATAAGTAAATTCATATAGACAGAAATTAGATTACAGTTTACCAGGGGTAAGTGTAGAAGAAAATGGAGAGTTATTGCTCAATAGTTACAGCATTCCTGTTTAATGTGATACCAAAGTTTTAAAAATAGGTACTGTGATGGTTACACAACACTGTGAATGTAATATTACTACCAAATTGTACACTTAAAAATGGTTAAAATGGCAAATTTATGTTATATATATCTAACCGCATAAAATAATAATGTAATATACCAAAAGCCATTGAATTGTACATTTCAAATGGATGAATTGTATGTGAATTATTTCTGAATAAAATGGTTTTTAAAATATAGACATTTTCAGAATAGATTAAAGAACAACATTCAATGACAGTCATGCATTGCTCAATGAGGGGGATACATTCTGAGAAAAACGACTTTGTTGTTATGTGAACATCATAGAGTGCCCATACACAAACATATATGGTATAGCCTACTACACACATAGGTTATACTTTTAGACAACTGGCAGCACAGTAGGTTTGTTTATACCAGTATCACCACAAACAAATAATGCATTGTGCTACAACATTACCCTGGCTACAACATTGCTAGGAATAGGAATTTTTCAGATCCATTGTGACCTGTTAAATGTCATTATGCATCTATTGTTAAATGTCATTATGCGGTGCATGACTGTACATGTGCTGCTAATAAAAAAAAGATACTTTATAAAATGACTATATTGACAATAAGTATATGGAAAAAGGCATGTGATGCAAGCATTTAGCATAAACTGTTGGAGTGGCTTATAAATATAAAGTAAAATAAAGTTCAAGACAAAAAGCATTACCAGAGAAAATTAGGGACATTTTATAATAATAAAGAGGAGAATTCATCAAGAAGATATAACAATGAAAAATAAGTGTGCATTTAATAACAGAGCCTCAAAATATATGTAGCAGAAATCAACAGTATTAAAAAGAGAATTGCAAAATTTCACTGATATAATAAGGGATTTTTATACCTTTCTCTCAGCAATAAATGGAACAACTAGACAAAAGATCAGTAAATACAGCAAGCCCTTGAACCACATGAGTTTGAACTGCATGGATCCACTTACACACAGATTTTTCCCAGTAAATATATTGGAAAGTTTTTGGTTAGGTTTATCATACATTCGGCTAATAATTGCCTACTTATAGTCTACTGTTATGTAGGCTACTTAACTGTTTGGTTAGGTAACAAATTATCAGGAAATTAATAGCAAAGTAGTAACAACTACTTAAATAACCAAGTGGTACCTCATAGCAGGGCTCAGGCTGTGCAGTGCAGAATGGCCTCGACCAGAGAGAAAATGTACAATGTGCTTAAGTAGTAGTTAAGTAGTTAAGCAGTTAAGTTTTGGGGGAGTCAAAAGTTGTATGCAGATTTTTGACTGTTTCTCTAACAACTGCATTTTTCAAAGGTCAGCTGTACATAGGACATTTGAGCAATATATCAACCCCTTTGATCTAATCCCCTACAACAGCAGAATACACATTACTTTCAAGTGCACATGGCATATTCATCAAAACAGATAATATACAGAGCCATAAAACAAATATCAACAAATTTAAAAGGATAGAAATCATATCCAGTATATTTTTTTGTCAAAACTGAGTCAAAAGATGTCAATCATATTTAGATACATTGAAATTAAACAACACACTTCTAAATAATTCATGGGTCATGTAGAAAATCTGAACAGACCAATAACAATAAAAGAGATTGAAGCTGTTATCAGAAGGCTCCCAACAAAGAAAAGCCCAGGACCAGATGGATTCACAGCAGAATTTTACCAAACATTCAAAGAGGAATTGACACCAATTTTCTATAAGCTATTCCAAAAGATTGAAACAGAGGCAATTCTCCCAACTAATTCTATGAAGCAAACATCACCCTGATACCAAAACCAGGTAAAGATACAACTAAACAAACAAACAAACAAACAAAAAACCACTACAGGACAATATCCTTGATGAATATAGATGCAAAAGTCCTCAGTAAAATACTGTCTAACAGAATACAGCAACACATATGCAAAATTATACACCATGACAAATGGAATTCAACCCAGGGATGCAAGGTTGGTTCAACATATGCAAATCAATAAATGTGATACATGATATCAATAAAATAAAACACAAGGACCATATGATCATCTGTATAGATCCTGAAAAAGCATTTGATAACATTCAACACTCATTCGTGATAAAGACTCTCTATAAGTTAGGTATAGATGGAAAGTATCTCAACATAATTAAAGCCATATATGATAAACCCAAAGCAAGCATCATCTTGAATGGAACTAGAAAGGATGCCCACTCTCATCACTCCTATTCAACAAAGTTTTGGAAGTACTAGCCAGAGAAATCAGAGAAGAGAAGGAAATGAAGGGCATCCAGATTGGAAAAGATGAAAACAAACTGTCCCTCTTTGCAGATGACATGATCCTATATATTGAACAGCCTAAAGCCTCTACAAAAAAAATCTTGGAGTTGATAAATGATTTCAGCAAAGTAGCAGGATACAAAATCAACACACAAAAATCAGTAGCATTTCTATTCTCCAATAGTGAACATGCAGAAAGAGAAATCAAGAAAGCTTGCACATTTACAATAGCCACCAAAAAAATTAAATACTTAGGAACAGAGTTAACCAAGGATGTGAAAAATCTCTATAATGAGAATTACAAACCACTGCTGAGAGAAATTAAAGAGGACACAAGAAGATGGAAAGATATCCCATGCTCTTGGATTGGAAGAATCAACATTGCAAAAATGTCCATACTACCCAAAGTGATACGCAAATTCAATGCAATCCCCATCAAAATTCCAATGACATTTTTCTCAGAAATGGAAAAAACTATCCAGACATTTATATGCCATAACAAAAGACCAAGCATAGCCAAAGCAATGCTGAGCAAAAAAAATAAAGCTGGAGGCATAACACTACCAGACTTTAAACTATACTTCAAAGCTATAATAACCCAAACAGCATGGTACTGGCATAAAAACAGACACACCGATCAATGGAATAGAATAGAGAATCCAGAAATCAACCCACATACCTACAGCCATCTGATCTTTGACAAAGGCACCAAGCCTATACACTGGGGAAGAGACTGCCTCTTCAGCAAATGGTGCTGGGATAACTGGATATCAATAGGCAGGAGAATGAAACTAGACCCATACCTCTCACCATATATTTAAATCAACTCAAAATGGATTAAAGAATTAAATATATACCCTGAAACAATAAAACTTCTTAAAAAAAATAGGAGAAAAACTTCAGGAAGTAGGACTGGGCACAGACTTCATGAATATGAGCCCCAAAGCACGGGCAACCAAAGGAAAAATAAACAAATGAGATTTTATCAAACTAAAAAGCTTCTGCACAGCAAAAGAAACAACAGAGTTAAAAGACAACCAACAGAGTGGGGGAAAATACTTGCAAAATATACATCTGACAAAGGATTAATATCCAGAATATACAAGGAACTGAAACAACTTTACAACAAAAAACAGATAACCCAATTAAAAAATGGGCAAAAGAGCTAAATAGGCATTTCTCAAAGGAAGATATATGAATGGCCGACAGACACACGAAAAAATGCTCAACATCACTCAGCATTCGGGAAATGCAAATCAGAACCACACTGAGATACCATCTCACCCCAGTTAGGATGGCTAATATCCAAAAGACTGTGAATGATAAGTATTGGCGAGGTTGGGGAGAAAAAGGAACTCTCATACATTGTTGGTGGGACTGCAAAATGATGCAGCCTCTATGGAAAATGGTATGGAGGTTCCTCAAACAATTGCAGATAGATCTACCATATGACCCAGCTATCCCATTGCTAGGAATATACCCAGAGGAATGGAAATCATCAAGTCAAAAGTATACTTGTTCTCCAATGTTCATTGCAGCACTCTTTACAATAGCTAAGAGTTGGAACCAACCCAAATGTCCATCATCGGATGAGTGGATACGGAAAATGTGGTATATCTACACAATGTAATACTACTCAGCTATAAAAAAGAATGAAATACTGCCATTTGCAAAGACATGGATGGACCTAGAGAGAATTATATTAAGTGAAACGAGTCAGGCACAGAAAGAGAAATATCACATGTTCTCACTTATTTGTGCGAGCTAAAAATGAATAAATAAATGCACAAACAACCAGGGGGTTGGGGGGGAGAAGACACAACAATTCCAAATCCTTGAAGTTGATATGACAAGCAAACAGAAAGGACATTGTTGGGAGAGAGGGGGGTAATGGAGGAGGGAGGGAGGTTTCAGTAAGGGGCCACAATAATCAACCACATTGTATATTGACAACATAAAATTAAATTAAAAATAATTTAAAAAATAATAAATTCTTGTCATTTGCAGCAACATGGATGGAACTGGAAACCATCATGTTAGGTAAAGCAAGCCAGGCTCAGAAAGACAAATACTACACAATCTTACTTATACGTGGAATTTAAAAAAAAAAAGGGGGGGGTGCTCTTATAGAAGTAGAGTGGAATGTGTAGAATAATGATTACCAGAGGCTCAGAGAAGAAGGAAAGTGCGGGGGCGGAGGGAAGCGAACAAGAGATGGTGGATTAAGTATTACAAAACTATCCTATCTACCCTAAGTGAATCAGTGTTTAAAGCATATATACATGTATTGAAACAACACTCTGTACCCCACAAATATGCACAAGTAAACATTAAAATTTAAAAAAATAGTGCACAAAAGAAGTAGTTCTTTCAATACTTAAATATAGCAGTTTAAATATCTAACTAAATAGGGAAAGGAAGAGGGAGAAAATGTGTATATGGGAAGATCAAATGGTTTCTTTAGAAAAGATAAATAGGATTTAGAGGAACAAAGTGGAGATAAAAGAATATGTAATATTTTTTTTATGTGTGTGCCATTGGTCTTCCTTGTGGCAAGAAAAACTCCCCCAGAGAGATTTCTCGCAGTTTCACTGTGTGTCTTTTTCCTGGCAGTGAAGTCACCCAGAAGAGGGAATTTATGGCAGATACTCTGCCTTTAGTCAGGTAGGAGAAGCTCTGAGAAAACTTTCTGCATCTGTTGTACCTAAGAAAGTTGATCAAGCTAAAATAATCCAGTGCAGAACAAGTGAATTACAAGTTTATCTTAACAAGGTTTAAATGTATGATTGTTTTGTACATCATATTATATTATTCTGAATTATTTTTTCTATAATGGTGTGATATAGCAGGGTTCTTTTGCCGGGTGCAATTGTGAAATTAGATTGGGTTCTTTGCTCTTGGTGATCAGTCCTTGAGCCTAGCATTTTTCCAGGAGAAGTACTTATCAATATTTATTTACAGACAGTCCCTAAATTATGATGGCTTGACTTACAATTTTTCAGCTTTGCAATGGTGCTAAAGCAATACACATTCACTAGAAACCATATTTTGAGTACCCACACAACCATTCTGTTTTTTACTTTCAGTACAGTATTCAACAAATTACATGAAATATTCAACACTTTATTATTAAATAGGCTTTGTGTTAGATGATTTTGTCTAACTGTAGGCTAATGTGAGTGTTCTGAGCATGTTTAAGGTAAGCTAGGCTAAGCTATGATGTTCACTAGGTTAAGTGTAGTAATTGCATTTTTGACTTAGAAATATTTTCAACCTATGCTGGTTTTATTGGGATATGACCCCACTTTAAGTCAAGGGACATCTATATTTGAATGTTATAACCCACATACTTCCTAAAGAACTTGTGGAACCTTATAATCAGAACACTTTAAACAGCTAAATATTTTTTTAGAAAATGAACAGAGTAAAAAGGAAAGGTCAGAACAATATGGAGGTAAGAGAGACAAAGTTGCCCTTATTTTTACACTCAATCATTCAATTTATCTCTAGGTTTCCTGGAAGCCAAGGCAAAGGGAGAAATGAACTTAAAAATATAAACAAATTTTCATAGACAGATTTTCTACCCAAGCGGAATTAAAAGCCTCAATTGTAATAATGGAAGTTAAAATGGTTTACACAATATAAAGTACCATATAAAGTGAGGGATTGTTTTGACTGAGTCAGGAAATTCTTAACTCATCTTTCTTCTTTGGGAAACTACTAAATAAGCCTTTCTTTGGCCATGAATTACCTTTTATGAACCTAGTACAACAGAGAAAATCTTTCTAAAGTCTCTTGGGCTTGTTTTTATAGCTACTTACCATTCTGCCTCTGCAGAAGTGTTCTCTAAATCAGTAGCTGTATTATGTCCAAGTATATCAGACACTAATTTGCACATTAAATAAAAAGTTCTTAAGGAAGACATTAGTGATTTACATAGCCATTTAAATGAATCTAATTTATGGGTGAATTTTGTCAAGTTTAAAAATTAGTGATTATCCTCAAGTTGTTGTTCTTGAGACTTAAAATACACCATATAGCTAATATCACGGTGCTTGTGATTTCATTTACGGTTGGTATGCTTACATATGTTGGCATCACTTGAAACTATCGATTCTGAAATTCAATGAGTAGAAGAGGCAACCCAGTTTGATCTCGACTTGATTATTAGTCATTTTCTTCTTTCAACATGAGGCTCTCAAGAGGCATTCTAAAGTTTTAAAAGCAGCGTATTAAATGATGATTGAAGCAGTAAAGAGCTTTTCTTTAAACTATGTACAAACTTATTAGAAAAAATTGGCCTGAATAGCATAGTTTGTGGAGACAAACTGGTTGTATAAAATACCTTCCTTCCCATTAATCAGCTGTGCATGATCTTGACCAAGGGCCTTAATAATTATGACTCAGTTTCCTTTTATGTAAAATAGAGACAATAACAGTACCTACCTTTACACCTTGTTTTAAGGATAAGATCAGGCAATACCTACAATAGGCTTAGAATTGTGTCTGTTTATATTCAATAAATGTTAGTGTCAATAGTAACAGTAGTATCATATAAGTCAGAATGCCATAGGTTGTGCTGCAGGAACCTTCTCTTTCTCAGGCCAGGTGGCTAGGAAATGCTATTTTATTTGCTTTGTGTCTGAACAGTTTCTCTAAAGGAATCTCACTAAAGAAACTGGTACCTGAAGTTGGTTTTCAGAATACTACTGCACAAAGAAAAGGTGACAGGATTCAAAAAGTTTTCTTAGAGACAACCAGATTTAATAAAAATCATTCAGTTCACAGGTCAGGCATAAGCTTTAAAATGGGACATAAAGACATAGGTCAAGAGGTAGGGAGAGGTAGAGTGAAACAGGAGCAAAATTTGGAATTATGGGACAGTCTCACTATTACTTAAAAAGTGTGCCAATCTCATTTATCATCCTTGGTAGACCAATATAGGACCCAAGCCTGAATGGGTTAGGTTGGCTTAAAAGTGTAGAGGCAGGTGTATTTCTTCTGATAGATGTCTTCTGATAGATGTTTAATGGAAAAAACAGAATGGTAATCCAGACTAATAGAAAAGTTAGGGCAAAGGGTGTGTATTGAAGAATAAAAAAAATTTAGTATGCTTTTACCCCAAAGAAGCAGTTAATAACCAGAGACTGAAAATGCCAGAATAAGAGAAATAACTGAAAGAGTAAGTTCCTAGAAGAGGCAAGAATAAACATGTTCCGGGTTACAGATGGAGAGATTAGTTTTAGGATGGAAGAGGAACTGTGCTTGCTCTGAAATAAGAAGAATAAAAAAGATGAGCAAACATATAGGAAGTCTGTATACAAAAGTGAAAAGATGGAAGAGCTTGCTCTGGGTAGCTTCCATTTAAGTAAAGTAAGCAGCAATGTCAGCTACTTCTACTGGCCTGGGAAGAGAGGAGAGAGGTTTGAACAGCAGCTGTGGGGTATGTGATAGGAAGTCAACACAAGATAAGGAAAAGGATGAAGGATTTCTGAGCATCAGGAAAGACCTGGTTAAAATTAAACAGCATGACTCTAGTGCGAGTGCAGTCAAGTTTCCAATAGAAATAATGTTTTTCTCCAACTCAGTATTGTGCCATCGTTTGCACTTATTTGCAGTTTTTCATCAGGCTCATACCAAAATAAAAGTTGAGTAAATCACTGTAGAATTTCAAAGTCCGAAGGAGAGAATTAAAAAATAATAATAATAAATTGAGGGTAAAAAAAACCAAAAAAACAAAAAAAAACAGTTAGAGTCCATGGGAAGAAAAACTTCAAGAATAAAAGTTAAAAGAAGAATTAAAGATCATAATAACATTTTTTGGCTTTTGCTGAGTATGTTATATTACAGTTCTTTGGAAATTTAATTAGAATACTTAAAAAGAAAAATTGCAAAATAAATTAACTTCTCAGATAGTTTACATGCTGACATTTAACTTTTAAAAATTTTTTTAAAAAGTTGAAAACTCGAGATAGGCTATCATGTTAACCTTTCAGTTAATGTAAGCATTAGTAAGCAGAATACTTGAACCAGCCTTAGCAACAAATAGAGAGTGATACACAAGTAAATATCTATGAACAGAATTTGAACAACAGAATTATTTAAATTTAAATAGGTACTTTGGAAATACATCAAATTAGTTTCAGTGAACTCTTTTAGCATTATATGTAAATGCAATAATCTTTCCTAAAGGTTTCATTGATTCTGTACTCACCTCTAGTGTAATGGGTGCAGATAATAGAAAGTTATTGTAAGACTAGACCCTGGCATCGTTAATTCAGTCTTATTGGGGAGACAAAACCAATGTGTAACAAAGATATCATGACCAACTTATATTTGACGTATGTTAATAATAATAAGAGCAGTAAATATTCAAAGAATGCCTTAAATATTCATGTAATTAAGAGTTAGCAAACCACTTTTATATAATTATCTCATTTCTTATTCACAACAATGCTTAGAGGTTATAATCTAGTTATTATTGCTGAATAATAAATGATCTCACATCTTAGTGGCATAAAACAATCTTTTTATTATACACAAGGATTTTGTGGTTTAGAAATTTGGACAGGACTTGGCTGGACATTTTCCACACCTCATGGTATCTTTTATGCAGTTCCTATCACATGTTGTCTGGGACTTCAGTCTTATGAAGGCTCTATTGGGCTGGATATCCAAGGTAGCTCAAACATTATGTCTGGTGTTTTGATGTTGACGCAGGCAGGGCAGGACTTCTGGTGCAGGCCATCTGACTCCGTGAGTGACCTGAGAGGCACGGGTTTATAAGCCCGGAGCCGACAAGCCAGTGAAGGCAGGAGTGGGGAGCTTCCAGTCCAGGTTAGTTTCTGCTGTCCCAGTGCAGCAGACCCTTCAGGATCCAAGCCAGACATCAGGGTGAAACGAGTGAACAGTGATACCCCTGGCCACAAGGACAAAATCCCAAAGAAAAGAAACCGGAAATATGAAAAATCAAGAAAGTACATTGCAACCAAAGGAAATTGATAACTAACAAGTGCTAGATCCTATAAAACAGGAAGTTTTTGAAATGACAGACAAGGAATTTAGAGTAACTATTCTAAGGAAACTAAATGAGATACAAGAAAACTCAGTGAAACAACACAATGAAATGAGAAAAATAAAAAACCCCATACAGGATCTGAGAAGAAATGTACGAAGAAACCAATGCCTTGAAAAAGAATGTAGCTGAGCTTGTGGACCTGAAGGATTCATTCAACGAAATAAAAAAATACAACAGAGAGCTTAACCAGCAGACTTGAACAAGCAGAAGAGAGAATTTCTGACCTCAAAGACAGGCTGTTTGAATTATCACAAGCAGACCAAAAAAAGAAAAAAAGAATTTAAAAAAATGAAGAAAATTTAAGAGAGACAACTGACAACCTTAAGTGCTCAAATATCTGAATTATGGGTATTCCAGAAGTAGAGGAAAAAGAAAATGGCATTGAAATCATACTCAATCAGATAACAGCAGAAAACTTCCCAGGTATAGGGAAAGTCACAGATCCCCAGATTCAGGAAACCCAAAAATCACCAAACACATTAAACCCAAAAAGGTCCTCTCCAAGACATGTGATAATCAAACTGACAAAAATCAAAGACAAAGAGAGAATCTTACAAGCTGCAAGAGAGAAGTGGCAAGTCACTTATAAGGAAGCCCCAATCAGAATAACATCAGACTTTTCATCAGAAACTCTAAAAGCCGGAAAAGAATGGGATGATATATTCAAAGCACTAAAGGACAAAAATTGCCAGCCAAGAATACTTTACCCAGCAAGGCTATCCTTCCAAAATAAAAGACAAATAGTATATTTCTCAGACAAAAAAAAAAAAAAAAAAAAAAAAAAAAAAAAAAAAAAACTACGGGAGTTCACTACTACACGACCAGCCCTAAAAGACATTCAGGAAGTATTGGGTTTGATACCAGAAAAACAACCATCACTACCATGAATACACAAGAAAGAACGATACCTACCAGCAAAACAAAAATGCTAACAAAAGAGAGAAAAAATAGTTTATCTAGCACCCCAAGAAACCAACAAAGAAACCATTCTACTTAATGACATGTGGGTCCAAAAGAAACTTAACAGGAAATCCAAAAATTTCTTGAAACTAATGAAAATAATTACACATCATACCAAAACCTGTGGGATACTTCAAAAGCAGTTTTAAGAGGGAAATTTATTGCATTAAACGCTTACTTCAGAAGAATGGAAAGATGGCAAATAAATAACCTAACACTTAACCTTAAAGATCTAGAAAAACAAGAACAATCCAAACCTAAAGTTAGTAGAGAGAAAGAAATAATTAAGATCAGAGCAGAACTAAATGAAATAGAAACACGAAAAACAATAGAAAAGATCAGTGAAGCAAAAAGTTGGTTCTTGGAAAAGATTAATAAAATCAACACACCTTTAGCAAGACTAAGAAAAGGAGAGAGAAGACCTAAATAACAAAAATTAGAAACAAAAAGGTGAAATTACAACTGACAACTCAGAATACAAGGAATCATTAGAGACTACTATAAACATCTATATGGCAACAAATCTGAAAATCTGGCAGAAATGGATAAATTTCTGGATGCATACAAAGTACCAAAACTGAGCCAAGAGGATATGGAAAATCTGAACAGACCAATAACAATAAAAGAGATTGAAACTGTTATCATAAGGTTCCCAACAAAGAAAAGCCCAGGACTGGATGGGTTCACTGCAGAGTTCTACCAAATCTTCAAAGAGGAACTGATACCAATTCTCTACAAACTGTTCCAAAATATTGAAACAGAGGCCATTCTCCCAAAATCATTCTATGAGGCAAATATCACCCTAATACCAAAAACAGACAAAGATGTATCAAAAATAGAAAACTGCAGGCCAATATCCTTGATGAATATAGATGCGAAAATCCTCAATAAAATACTAGCTAACAGAATAGAGCAACACATACAGAAAATTATACACCATGATCAAGTGGAATCATCCCTGGGATGCAAGGTTGGTTCAATATATGCAAATCAAGAAATGTGATACACTACATTAATAAAAGCAAAGACAAAAACCACATGATCATATCTATTATCACTGAAAAAGCATTTGACAAAATTCAACATCCTTTCATGATAAAGACTCTCTATAAGTTAGGCATAGATGGGAAGTATCTCAACATAATTAAAGCCATATATGATAAGCCCACTGCCAAAATCATCCTGAATGGATGGTTAAAACAGTAACTAGAAGGATGCTCACTCTTACCACTCCCATTCAACTTATTGTTGGAAGTACTAGCCAGAGCAATCAGAGAAGAGAAAGAAATGAAGGGCATCCAGATTGGAAAGAATGAAGTCAAGCTGTCCCTTTTGGCAGATGTTATGATTCTATGTATTGAACAGCCTAAAGCTTCTATAAAAAAAACTCCTAGAGTTGATAAATGATTTCAGCAAAGTTGCAGAGTACAAAATCAACACACAAAAATCACTAGCATTTCGATATTCCAACAGTGAACATTCAGAAAAAGAAATCAAGAAAGCTAGCTCATTTACAATAGCCACCAAAAAAATAAAATATTTAGAAATAAAGCTGTCCAAGGATGTGAAAAATCTGTACAAAGAGAACTACAAACCACTGTTGAGAGAAATTAAAGAGGATACAAGAAGATGGAAAGATATCCCATGATCTTGGATTGGAAGAATTAACATTGTGAAAATGTCCATATTACCCAAAGTGATCTACAAATTCAATGCAATCCCCATCAAAATTCCAATGACACTTTTCTCTGAGATGGAAAAAGCTATCCAGACATTTATATGAAACAACAAAAGACCATGCATAGCCAAAAAAAAAATCCTGAGTAAAAAAACAAAGCTGGTGGCATAACACTACCTGACTTTAAACTATATTGCAAAGCTATAATAACCAAAACAGTATGGTGCTGGCATAAAAACAGACACATGGATCAATGAAACAGAATAGAGAACCCAGAAATTAAGCCATTTGCCTACAGCCATATGATCTTTGACAAAGGCAGCAAGTCTACACACTGGGGAAGAGACTGCCTTTTCAACAAATGGTGCTGGGAAAACTGGATAATCATATGTAGCAGAATGAAACTAGACCTGTATCATTCACCATACACCAAAATCAACTCAAAATGGATTAAAGAATTAAAAATACACCATGAAACAATAAAACTCCTTAAAGAAAACAGGGGAATCACTCTAGGAAATAGGAGTGGGTACAGAATTCATGAATAGGAGCCAAAAAGCACAGACAACTGAAGCTAAAATAAATAAATGGGATTATATCGAACTAAAAAGCTTCTGCACAGCAAAAGAAACAATCAACAGAGTGAAAAAACAATGAACAGAGTGGGAGAAAATATTCGCTAAACATATATCTGGAAAAGGATTAATATCCACAATATACAAGAAACTAAAACAACTTTATGACAAAAAAACAAATAACCCAGTTAAAAAATGGGCAAAGAAGCTGAACAGACATTTCTCAAATGAAGATATACGAATGGCCAACAGACATATGAAAAAATGCTCAACATCACTCAGCATCCGGGAAATGCAAATCAAAACCACACTGAGACACCATCTCACTCCAGTTAGGATCGTTAATATCCAAAAGACTAGGAATGATAAATGCTGGTGAGGTTGTGGAGAAAAAGGAACTCTCTTACACTGTTGGTGGGACTGCAAAATGGTGCAGCCTTTATGGAAAATGATATGGAGATTCCTCAAACAATTACAGATAGATCTACCATACGACCCAGCTATCCCACTGCTGGGAATATACCCAGAAGAATGGAAATCATTATGCTGAAGGGATACCTGTACTCCAGTGTTTATTGCAGCTCCACATACAATAGCCAAGAGGTGGAACCAGCTGAAATGTCCATCTTCTGATGAGTGGATAAGGAAACTGTGGTATATCTTCACAATAGAATACTACTCTGCTATAAAAAAGAACGAATTACTATCAGTCACAACAACATGGATGGACTTAGAGAAAATTATATTAAGTGAAACAAGTCAGGCACAGAAAGAAAAATACCATGTTCTCACTTATTTGTGGGAGCTAAAAATTAATAAATAAATAAACACACAAACAAATAAAGGGTGGGGGTGGGGGGAAGAAGACAGAATAAGCACAAAAATTCCTAGAGCTATTTAAGCCAAGTGCACAGATATGATGTGGGGGGCGGAGGGGAGAGGAACAGGTAAAGGGGCACGAAAATCAAGTGCAATGTATTTTGGGAAGTAAAAGTAAATTAAATTTTTTAAAAATGGTTATTGTTTGAGAAGATTGATTATATTGTTCATAAAAAAGCAGTGGGAGGGAGAGTCAGAGAGAGAGAAGGGCCATAATTTAAAGGACAATTAAAAATATTACGAACAACTTTATCTAATAAATTCAACAACAGAAAGGCACAAACTGATAAGGATTATTCATGAAGAAATAGATAACCTGAATACAGAAAGTGTGTTCATAGTTTTTTTTTAAAAAAAATCTTACGAAGAAAATGCTGGCCACAGATTGTTTCACTGAGGAATTCTACAAAATATTTAATAAAGAAATAATACCAATTGTATAAAAACATTGCCAGAAAGCTAAAGGGAAAGGCACAGTCCCCAGTGTTCTTTGAATATATTCCCCATTGCTTTTTGATGCCAACATTAACCTGTTATAAAACCAGAAAAATAGATTTTAAAATGAAAGAAAACTACAGACAAATATCACTTATAGAAACATAGACAAAAAATATTTTTAAAAATTTTAACAAATAGAATTCAATAATCTATAGAAAAAGATAACACATCATGATCAAATAGGGTTTCTCCTAGGTATACAAGTTTTGCTTAATATTTAAAAATTGGCAAATCACCATATTTATAGACTAAAGAAGAAAAACTATATGATCATATAAAAATATGAATGAAAACCATATTAGAAATCAACGTGCTTGTAGGAACTTCCTCAAACTGGTAAATGCCATCTATGAAAAACCTACAGTTAATATCATATTTAAGGATGAAAATCTCAACACTTAATTTTATGTGTCAACTTGGCTAGGCTATTGTGCACAGTTGTTTGGTTAAACACTAGTCCAGATATTGCTGTGAATGTATTTTTTAAAATGCAATTAACATTTAAATCAGTAGACTTTGAGAAAAGTAGATTACCTTCCACAGTGTGGGTGGGTCTCATTCAATCAGTTGAAAGCCTTAAGAGAAAAAAGACAGGTGTTCCAGGGAAAAGAGAATTTTGTCTCCAGTCTGCCTTGGGACTCAAACACAAAATCAAGTCCTGTCAGAATTTTTATCCTTATGACTTGTCCTGCAAACATTGGTCTTAGCCCCCACAATTGCATGAGGCAATTTTAAAAATATTAATCAATCAATTTCTCTCTCTCTATCTCAAGAAATTCCACCAGGTTCTCATGGTGAATAGCTGAGAATGTTTTGCTTCTAGTTCTGGCAAACAGAAAGAGCAATCATTGTGAAATAGTCTCAGCACATTCTCCAAGAAAAAGGCCTATACTACAGATGAAAATTCTTTGCCATGGCAGCCCCCCCTCAGCCTTCCTGTATCACTTAATGGAGAGGAAAGCTAAACACTTGTGAAGGTCACAGCCCTCAAAACACAGGCCCACTAAAAGACTGAGATTTATTTTATATATTTTTTATTGGTTATGAATATTCATGGGGTACAAAGCTGACTGTCACCACTCGTGTCCAACATGTGATGGCCAGATTCATACTGGCAGCATGCCCATTACCACAAATTGTGATTATATCCCATGTCCCCCACCCAATTATCCTTGACCTCCCTCCCCATCCCCCTTTTCCTCATTCCACTTTGTGTCCCTAGGTATGTTCTCTCCCTCTGCAAGTCCAACACACCACTGTGGTCTTTCTTTCCTTCCTTCTTTTTCTCTTAGCTCCCACTTATGAGTGAGGACATCGGGTATTTATACCTCTGTACTTTGCTTATTTCACTCAACATGTTTCTCCAGGTTCATCCATGTTGTTGCAAATGGGAGAATCTAATTACTTTTTATGGCAGAGTAGTATTCCTTGGTGTATATATACCACATTTTCCTTATCCAATAGTCCATCAATGGACATTTAGGTTTGTTCCATATCTTGCAGAGCTGTGGTGAACATGGGAGCGCAAGTATCCCTTCCACATGATGATTTCCGTTCCTTTGGGTCTATACCCAGAAGTGGCTGGATTGTATGGAAGATTTATCTGTAGCTATTTGAGAAACCTCCATACTGTTTTTCCATAGTGGTTGTACTAATTTACAGTCCCACCAACAGTGTGGGAGAGTTCCCTTCTCTCCACACCCTTGCCAACATTTGTTTTTCTCCATCTCCTTAATAATAGCCAGTCTAACTGGGGTGAGATGATATCCTAATGTGGTTTTCCCTGATGACTGAGCATTTTTTCATGTACCTGTTGGCCATTTGTATGTCTTCCTTTGAGAAATGTCTATTCCACTCCGTTGCCCATTTTTTAATTGGGTTATTTGTTTTTTCACTGTGTAGTTGCTTGAGTTCCTTGTATATTCTGGATATTAATCCCTTGTCAGATGCAGAGTGAGTAAAAATTTTCTCCCACTCTGAAGGCTGTCATTTCACTCTGTTGATTGTTTCCTTTGCTGTGCAGAAGCTGAGATATAATTATAAGATTTTAGAATGCATTCCTTCCCTCATACCTTACCACTACACATTCAGAACTCCAATATAATAATGGTGGGTTATAGCTGAAAGAGCTGCAAGACCCAGATTCTCTATGAGGAGAAGGTCTTAGGGACGCCAAAAATAATGAGGAAGACAAAAACAAGGACATTAGAGGAACTTAAAGCCTCTGGTACCTACCTCTACGAGAAACTTTAACTTTTAGTCAGATTAACATACAGTATCATACTAATGGCCTATATACCTCAGTTCCTATTGTATCACAGCCAGCTTTCAACAAAAAATTACTAGGCATACCAAAAGGTAAGAAGAAACACAATCTGAAGAGACAAAAAAGAAATCAGTACTAGACTCAGATGTGATTCAGCTAGTAAAATTATAGTTATTTTAAATTATCTGTCTGATAATCTCTGATTAAGTTTTTAAGAACTATAATGAAATATTGGACATAATGCAAAAACAAATGGGTAATATAATAAAAAATATAGAAATTCTATGAAAGAGCAAAAGAAAATTTTAAAAATAAAAAACAGACTAAAACTAATAAGGAATGTTTTTTATGGTTCATCAGGAGACTCAACACAGCCAGGAATGTAACAGTGAGCTTGAAGATGCATCAGTAGTAACATTCAGTACTGAAACTGAGGCAAAAGCTTACAAAGAATGAAAGAAAAGACAGAATAGAAAATCCAGTAACATTGGGACATTTTCTAAAGTTGTAACCTACTCATAACTTGAATCTCAGAAGGAAAAGAGAAAACAAAGCAGAATTAATACGGGCCATAAACTTTCCAAAATTAATAAAGCATACCAAGCTACAAATCCAGGAAGCTAGAGGAAAACTCAGCAGGATAAATAGTGAAAACATTTACACTGAGGGACATGATATTCACATTTTAGAAAACCAAACACAAAGAGAAATTCTCAAAAGAAGCTAGATAGAGGGACAAGAAAAAAAAAAAAAAAACTTACCTAAGTATGGAAATATATATGAATTATCACAAACTTCTTATCAAAACCCATAAAGGCAAGTAGAAGGTGGATTGAAATATTTAAAATGTTGAAAGAAAAATACACACCAATCTAGAATTTTATATCCAAAGCAATTAAATTTCAAAAGTGAAGAAAAATAGATTTTCTCAAACAAAAATTGAGGGAATTCATTGCCAGCAGATCTGCCCTGCGCGAAATATTATGTTCTTCAGAGAGAAGTCAAGTGTTATATGTCAGAAACTTTGATCTACATTTTTAAAAAGCATCAGAGAAAGCATATATAATGATAAAATAAAATATTTTATTATTCTTAATTGATCAAAAAATAACTGTTTAACATAATAATAGTACCAATTTATTGGGTAATTATAGCATATGGATAAATGAATAACATCAGTTTCATGATACACCTGCCCTACATGAGTCAGTGTAATGTTATTTGAAAATGGAATTAGATTATTTTTAAATGTATGTTTTAAACTCTAGGACAACTAATAAATTTTTTAAGTACAATTAAAATGCTAAGGGAAGGGATAAAATACAATCATACAAAGTACTCAGTTAACAACAGAGAAGACAAAGAAAGAAATCTCTATGAATGAAAAAAAGTTACAATCATGATTAATATTAATCTAAATATATCAGTAATCACTTTCAATATGATAGTCCTAAAACACCAATTAAAAGACAAGGATTGTCAGAATGGATAAAAACTAGACCCTACTACCCATCCATTAAAAAAAAGAAAAAAAAAAGAATGAAATTCTGCGATTCACAGCAGCATGGGTGAGATTGGAGAAAATTATGTTAAGTGAAATAAGCCAGGCATAGAAAGAGAAATACTGCATGTCCTCACTCATGAGTGGGTGCTAAGAAAGAAGGAAAGAAGAAAGAAAGAAATAAAGAAAAGACCACAATAATGCATTGAACTATCAGAAGAAGAGAACAGAACTGAGAAGACCACAATAATGCATAGAACTATCAGAAGAAGAGAACAGAACTGTGGTTACTAGAGGTGGGAAAGGGTGAGGGGCAGGGGGAATAGTGAGAAACTGGTTAATGGACACAGAACTGTTATTTATGAAAAATAAGTTCTACTGGTGTACAGTTGAGCTAGGCACGTATAACATTAACTTACTGCATATTATCAAATGGCTAGAAGAGAGGAGATTGAAAGTCCTCATCACGATGAAATGATTACTTTTTGTAATGATGAATATGCTAACTATCCATATTTGATCATCATGCATTGTACACAGGTATTGATATTTAACACTATACTCTACAAATATGTATACTCAATTACATTTCAATAAAAAAAATCTAGGCCGAACCACATGCTGTATACAAGAAATCCATTTTAAATATAAAGACACAGATAGGTAAAAAATAATGGAATGAAGAAAGCTATACCATGCTAGCCCTAATTAAAGAAAACTTTAATGTCTATATAAATTTCAGAGAAATCATTTTTTAAAGCAAATAAAATTATGAAGGTTA
Source organism: Cynocephalus volans (assembly GCF_027409185.1). Taxonomy (NCBI): domain Eukaryota; kingdom Metazoa; phylum Chordata; class Mammalia; order Dermoptera; family Cynocephalidae; genus Cynocephalus; species Cynocephalus volans. Next base: position 160,395,387 of record NC_084478.1, on the reverse strand, counting down.
AAGATGGGCATTACTTAATGATAAAGGTGTCAATTTTCCAAGAAGATATAACAGTTGTTAACATTTATGAACCTAACAAAAATACATTTGTATGTGAGATAAAAACTGATAAAATTTAAAGGAGAAATAAGCAAATTTCTATGCCAACTACCATTGTATTTGAAGACTTCAACATTCTCTATCAATAATTGATAGATCAAGCAGGCAGAAAATCAGAGGATATAGATAGGTGACTTGCAAAGCACTGGCAATTAACTTGATCTAATTGACATTTATAAAGTACTGCATCTAAAAACAGTAGAATATATATTTTTCTCATCACATGGAACAGCCACCAAGGTAAAACATATTTTAGGCCACAATCTTAGCTCAGGCTACTATAACAAAATACCATAAATGTGTGGCTTAAACAACAAAAACTGATTTCTCATAGTTCTGAAGGATGGGAAGTCTAAATTCAAGGTGGCTCCTGATTAGGTTGCTGGTAAGAGCCTTCCTCCTGGTTTAGGGGTGGACTTCTTTTTGCTTATCATCACATCATGGAGAGAGAGATCTCATGTTTCTTTCTCTTTTTATAAGGACATTAATTCCATCATGAGTTACCGTGCATTAGTTACCGCAGGAGTGGGTTCATGATAAGAAGGATGAGTTTGACCCCCTTTTTCTTTCTCTCATGCTCTCATTCTGCCATGGGATGACCCAAGCAGAAGGCCCTCACCAGATGCCAGCAACCTGATATTGAACTTCCCACCTTCCAGAAATGTGAGAAATAAATTTATTTTTAAAATAAATTACCCTGTCTGTAGTATTCTTTTAGAGCAACAGAAAATGGACTAAGACACCATCATATTGGGGATTAGAACTTTTGAATTTTGAAGGGACACAAATATTCAGCCTACAACAGCAATAAAACACACCTTTACCAATTTAAAAGCATAGAAATCATGCAAAGTATGTACACAGAACACAATGAAATTAAAATAGAAATCAATAGCAAAAAGGTATCTGAAATTTCACAAAATACTTAGAGGTTAAACAACACAATTTAAAATAATACATGGGTCAAAGAAGAAATCTCAGGAGAAATTAAAAAATGTATTTTGAACTAAATAAAAAACCAAATTGCAACTTATCAAAACTTGGGAGATGCAGCAAGAACAGTGGTTAGAGGGAAAACTTATAGCACCAAAATGCATGTGTTAAAAAGAAAGAGAGATCCAAAATCAGTAACCTAAGCTTTCTCTTAAGAATCTAGAGAAGAGCAATTTAAGTTGGAAACAAGAAGAAGAAAAGAAGTGATAATAATTAGAGCAGAAGTCAGTGAAATTGAAAACAGGAACAATAAAAAAATCAATACAATTAAAAAAAATTAAAGATTAATAAAATTGATGAACTAGCTAGGCTCACCAAGAAAAAGGAATGAATATACAATTGTCAATATCAGAAATGAAATAAGGGTTGACCATCATTACTGATCTCATAGATATTAACATGATAATAACGGAATACTATGAGCAACTCTATGAACATTTGATAACTTCGATAAAATGTACCAATTCTTTGAAAGACACAAACTCCCAAAACTCACACCCAGAGAAATAGATAACATGGCTAACCCTATATCTATTAAATAAATTGAATCAATAATATCCTTTCCAAAGAGAAAACACCAGGCCTACATATATTCACTAGTAAATTCTAACAAACTTTTAAAGAAGGATTAATCTTATTTCTTCACAATCTCTTCCACAAAACAGAAGCAGAGGGAGCACATCCTAACTGATTCTATAAGACCATTGGTTTTATATCGGCGTTATACCAATGTACTACCCAAACCAGAAAAAGATTTTATAAGGAACAAAAACTACAGACCAATATTATTCATAAATATAGACCCAAAATTTTTCAAAAAAGTATTAACAAATCAAATCCAACAATTTATAAGAGAATTATATATTTCAGCCAGTGAGATTTATTACAATTATGCAGGCCTGTTTCAGCATTTGAAAATCATTTGACATAATCTATCATATCAACAAGCTAATGATGTAAAATTATATAGTCATACAAATTGAAGCAGAAAAATAATCTGACAAAGTCCAATACACATTCATGTTAAAAATTGTTACCAAATTTTCTCAACTTGATAAATAAAATTGAAAAAAAAACAAAAAACCAAAAAATTCTTACAGCAAAATGCCACAGTTAATGGTGAAAGAATGGAGATTTTCTCCCTAAGATCAGGATCAAGGCAAAGATGGTCTCTTTGCCACACCTATTCATAATAATGATGTAATTGTCTATGTATGTTCCAAACAATCACCAAAAAACTTCTGGAATTTATAAGTACAGCAGTCACAGGATACTAGGTTAATATACAAAAGTCAATTTTTTCCTATCAGCAATGAACAATTGGATTTTTTTGTTTGTTTATTAAAGTATTATTGGCATACAATAAAATGAACATATTTAAAGGTTGTCATTTGGAGAGTTTTGACATAAATACAAATGTGAAAACATTATCACAATAAAAATAGGGAAATAGCCATCACCCCAAAAATTTCATCATGCTCCTTTGTAATCTCTCCCTCCCATTCTTTCTTACCCATCTCTATCTCCAGGCAGCCACCACAGATTAGTATTCATTTTCTAGAATTTGATAAAGATGAAATATTACAATATATATTTCTGTTTGTCTATCTTCTTCCACTCTGCATAATCCATGTTGTTAATACCAATAGCTCATTCATTTTTATTGCTGAGTAGTATTCCATTTTATGGATGTACCACACTTGTTTATCCATTCACCTGTTGATGGACATTTATGTTGTCTTCAGTTTTTGGCAGCCCCATATACAGCTGACATGAATATTCATATTCTAGTCTTTGTATGATATGTGTGCGTGTGCGTGTGTGTGTGTGCACGCATGTGTGTCAGGGAAGGGAGGTTCATATAAACAAACTTAATGAAAAATGAGAAACACTAACCAAAAGGTTTGAATTCAAAATTAGTCTAAACTGTGGGGTAAGAAACATCTTGGCTAAATTGAGCAAGTCAATTAGCTTCTCTGTCAACCTCCACATTTATGATGAATGTCCCCAACTGTAGTTTGTAAAGAAAAATGAGATAAGAAGCAGAAAGGTTTTGGAACTTTCACAAATAATCTTTTAATTCCCCTGATTTTAAAAAGATCAATGTTCTATGAAAGCAAGACAAAATTCAATAATATTCAAGTTGCCATTTTTGAGCTACTGCTTTTTATTTGCTAAAATTTATATTTATCACAACACTTAATTTCCTATATGCTTTTGCTTTCTACCAGCAACATAAAATTAAAATAAATACAGATAGCTATTTTAAAGAACAAGAAAAAAGTCTCACTCTGTATTCTTAATTTTCTCAGAGTAAGATCCAAAGACCTTACCTACAAGGCCCTACTCGATCTGCATCCCCTGCTCCCCATCTCTCCTCTCCCCCTTGGTTTACTGGGCTCTGGGCTCAGAGCTCCAGAATGCTGAGGATGCTTCCTCTCAGGGACTCAGATCCCTGTTTGGGATGCTCCTTCCCCAGTAGCCTTATGGTACACTCCCTCACTTCCTCCAGGTGTTTCTTCACTCCCTCACTTCCTTAGGGATACGTGGAGGCTGACCCTAGGGTGCCAGGCTGGTGAGCTAATCCGATGGTGGATGTTGGGGCAGGTCCACCTCACTCAAGTCCAGATCAGTGTCGGGGCCTCCCTGGCCTTGAAGATCTCGCTGGGTAGCTTGGCCAGGTCAGTGATCTAGGTCAGCCTATCCTGCAGGAAGATGGTCTTCTCCTTTCCCCAGAGCCACTGTGCCAGGTTCACAGCTGCAACCACTGAGTGCATCACCTGGGCTGAGGCACTGGTGCTGAGGGAGATGCGAGCAGGTATCACTGTGATGAGCACTCCATGCCAGAGCCAGGCTCACCACCTGTTGGTGCAGCTCTGCCCAAGGTGGTGTGAACTGCCAATACTCCACCCCAATCCTGGAGACCCCAGCCAGCCTCTAACAATTGGAATTTGAAATTAAAAATACCATTTATAATAGCATCCCAAAATAAAATATTTAGGTATAAATATAACAACATATATATGAGATCTACATGCAGAAAATTAGAAAACACTGAGGAAAAAATTAAAGAAGATTTAAATAAATGAGATATTCTGTGTTCATGGTTTGGAAAACTCACTATAGTTAAGACACCAATTCTTTCAAGTTTGATCTATGGTTTCAATACAGTTCCAATAAAAGATCGCAACAAGTTCTTTAAAAATTTTGACAACCTGGTATGAAAGTATATATGAAAAGCCAACAGACCTAGAATAGCCATCACAATACTGAAGAGGAAGAAGAGAGAACAACATTAGAGGACCCATACTGCACAATTTCTAGACTATAAAAAAGCATAATATCAGTAAAAGAATAGACACATAGATCAATGGAACAGATTAGAGGGCCTAGGAATATATCCACACAAATACAGTCAACTAATACTTGACAAAGCTGCAAAGGCAAATGAATGGAGAAAGACTAATCTTTTCAGCAAATGGTGCTAGAAAAATTAGATCTTCATGTGCACAAAATAAAATCAAATAAATATGAACACAGACTTTATACACCTTAAACAACAATGAACTCAAAATGGATCATAGACTTAAATATGAAATGGAAAACCAAAAAATGTTTTGAAGATGACATAAGAAACAAATCTAGGTATCCCTTGATTTTTTGATGAGATTTTAGATGCAACACAAAAAGCACAATCCATGAAAAAAAAATCGATAAATGGGACTTGATTAAAATTTAAAATGTCTGCCCTGTAAAAGACACCATTAAGAGAATGAGAAGATAACTCACAGTCTGGGGAAAAAAAATATTTGTGAAGCATTTACCTGATAGAGGACTTGTATTCAAAATATGCAAAGAACTGTTAAAACTCAAGAATAAGAAAACAACAAAATTAAAAAATAGGCAAAAGATTTGACAGGTACCTCATCATAGAAGATGTACAGATGGCAATAAGTATATGAAAAGATGTTCATCATTTTTCATTAGGAAATTTCAAATTAAAATAGAAATGAAATATCATTACACATATTTTAGAATGGCATAAATCACTCCTCTACCCTCCAAATAACATTACCCATGCTGACAAGGATGTGGAGCAACACGAACTCTCATTTATTGCTCGTGGAAATGTAAAATGGGACAGCCACTTTGAAAGATAGGAAGTTTCTTAAAAAACTAAGTATTGTTTTACCTTAAAATTCAACAATCATAGTCCTTGTTATTTACCCAACTGATATGAAAACTCATCTTTACACAAAATCCTTCAGGCTGATGTTTATAGCAGCTTTAGTCATAATAGTCAAGAAGTGGAAGCAATCAAGATGTCCTTTAACAGATAAATGGGTAAACAAACTGGTACATCCATACAATAAAATAGTATTCAATAATTAAAAGGAATGAGTAATCTCTATGAAAAGGCATCAATAAATTTTCAGTATATATTGCTAAGTGAAAAAAATGGTTCGATTTCAATTATATGACATTCTGGTAAAGAAAACTAAGAGACAGTAAACGGATTGAGGGATTCAGATAGGGCAGAGAGGGTTGAATAGGTAAAGGATACAGCAGTTTTCTTGTGGGTTTTTTTTGTCTTTTTAAAGCAGTGTAGTATTGTCAGATATTACAATGGTCAATACAGAACATTAAGCATTAGTTAAAATCTTTGGAAGTTTACAGAACAAACAGTAAACTTCAACATATACAAAGTTTCAAATCATTTAGGAGGTTGGAGGATATCAGAATAAAATGCATAATGTGACAAAATCATCTAATATGTATTACAAACATATCAATCAACCTCACTGAAGGGGGTTGTTGGGGGAATAAACTAATGATGTAGGTAACTTTGGAAATGAATGAATTCTGTATGACCAAAAGCGGAAGGAACTATGCAGTCACTGTTGATCCCCATCCCAGTACACATTACAATTCTGAAACCACTTTACATGTATACTGGAATTAAACAATTAGTTAAATAGATGATCGATGGTGGAAGCTGGGTTTCTTATAGTTGGAATAAGAGGTTAAAGATAAGCAAGAAAAGGAGGCTGGATGATCCATATGGTAAGGGATTAGAGTTGTGGATATTGGTTTGAACTCATGCTTAGCTTAATATAAATGCCTTGTTATATTAATGATTAAAGATGGTTACCTATAGAAATACTTATAGATATGTGTATATAGATGAGTTCGTATAAACACATATGTCTCCTTTTTCTGTCAGCTGAAGGGCCTAGAAGCAATGACATCCTCCTAGCAATGGATCAACCGGTACCCACATCTTGGTTTCTAATATATTCTCCAAAAAAGAAAAAAAGAGGAGCCAGTCTTCTTTGAAGAAGTGGCTGATTCTAGAACTGGGGCAGGAGATATACATGGTAAACATGGGTCATCTTATAGTGGCAGAAACAAAGAACATCTTATAAAAACAAGTACATACAATGAATGATGGGGATATATCGAAGAGACACAAAAGCCAAGTAAAACAGCCAAAGATGGAAAATTTGAGAAACAAATATATATCTTATTCTATGACTTGTTTATAATTTATGCATATAATTCAATACTTATTCACTTATTATGTAACATCATCATTAATAACCTTGATCACCTGGCTCAGGTAGTGTTTTTGAGCTTACTTGATTACTCCTTTTTTTTCCTTTACATAATGTAATCTTTGGAACAAATCTCATTTAAGAGAAATTTTACAAAGTACCTAACCAGTATTCCTTAAAATTGTCAAGATCATCAAAAAGATGGAAAGTCTGAGAAACTGTCACAACCAAGAGAAGCCATAAATAGATATGACCAGTAAATGTAATGCGGAATCCTGGATGGAAATCTAGGACAGAAAAAGACATTAGGAAAAAACTGAGGAAATCTGAGAAAAATATAAACATCAGTTTATAATCATGTATCAGTAATGGTTTATTACTTGAGACAAATATGCAATTTAATACAGGATGTCATAATGTTAGAGTGAACAAGACTGAAACATCCCCTCAAGATTGAGGAAGGAACATGAGAAGGGGGGAATTGTAACAGCAGGATGCCCCTGTATTTGATCATATTTGATCCTTTTCCCCTAGGGCCAGAGCAGGCCTCCGCCTTAAAGAGAGTTTGCAAAGCAAAGTTGCTGGCTGAATCCCCAGAAATAGGAGTATGCTGTCTAGCAGGATATAAGATAAGCATATAGGCTAGCTTAGCATGCATTTCTCTGAGTTCCTTCTTTCCCTGTGGTTACTTGATATGTTGAACCTTGGTTATGGACAAGATGACATTATTTACAGAAATGTAGAGCTGTTTTCAGACCCTGAGAAACCAAGGAAGACATTAATGAAGCTATGCTGATTCCAAAGCAAATCAAAATCCTGCAGGACCCTAAGATAACATCAAGGACAAGAACAGAAACCAGATGGAGCCCCCACAACTCACGTTCCTATCCCTCCTGCTTTTCACTCCCCACTTCTTACCTCATAAAAAACCCTTGGTTAACTTGAGAATATGAGATGAATTGGCCTTCCATTTCCTCAGGCCTGAATAAAGCTGCCTTCCCTTTCCATAGATGTTTGACTTTCCAGTCTTTTGTTTCTGTTTGGCAGTGGTCAGCTGACTTGGGTTTGTTAACAATACAATAACAGGGAAAATGTGGAGTAGGATGTGTGAGATCTCTTTTTACTATCTTTACAATAATTCTATAAAGCAAAAATTGTTCTAAAATGGGAAAAGGAGAGATGTTGATCAAAGGGTACAAAGTTTCAGTTAGACTAGAGGAATACGTTTTAGTGATTGATTGCACTGCATGTTGAGCCCAGTTAGTAATAATGTATTGTATATTTCAAAATTGCTAAAAGAATGGATTTGTAATATTCTTACCACAAAAAAAATGATAAGTTGGTGAGGCAAAAGATATGTTAATTATAGTGATTTAACCTTTCTACTATGTATGCATAGATCAAAACATTACTTTGTACACCATAAATATCCATAATTATTATTTATTAATTAAAAACAAATTTTAAAAATGTTACAGAAAAATAAAATAAAATTATTTTATTTTAAAAACAAACATGATTTGGCAAGACTGTAAAATGGTACAGCTGCAATAGAAAACAGTATGAAGTGTTCTAAAAATATTAAAAATAGAACTACCCTATGACCTAGTAATCTCACTTCTGGATATATATCTGCTATGTATTCAATTCTGTCACTCAAATTCCATGTATTAGAAATTTAACCCTCACTGGGACAGTGTTAAAAGTGTGGGAAATCCTACTATGGTAATTGAAAGGTGGGGTCTTGAAGAGGTGATTAGATTGTAAGGACCACACCCTAGTGAATGAATTAATCCATTGATGATTTAATGGTGGTCATGGGTGTGGTTCTGACTTTAAAAGGGGATTGAGTGAGGAGATTAGTCTCTCTCTGCTGCTGCCATTCTTGTGACATTATACGCTGCATTGCTGTAGAGTCACCAACAGGAAAAGGCCCTCACCAGATGTGCTCACTGGACTTTGGACTTCCCAGTCTCCAAAATTACAAGCAATAAATATTATTTCTTCATAAATTTCTCAGTTTGAGGTATTCTGTTGTAAGCAAAAGAAATGGACTGATTCATATCCAAAAAAATTGAAAACAGGATCTCAAAGAGATATTTGCACAGCCATGTCTATTGCAGCAGTATTCGCAGTGGCCAAGAGATGAAAGCAATGCAAATGTTCATTGACGGATAAATGGATGAAGAAAATGTGATATATCCGTACAATGAAATACTATTCAACCATAAAATATGGAGGAAATCCTGCCACATTCAACAACATGGATGAACTGGAGGACATTATGCTAAGTGAAATAAGCCAGTCCCAGAAGGACAAATGCTGCATTATTCCACTTACAAAAGGTATTGTATTAGTCTGTTTTATGTTGCTATAACAGAATACCTGAACTGGGTAATTTATAAAGAACAGAGGTTTATTTGGTTTACTATTCTGGGACAGCTGCATTTGGCATGGGCCTCAGGCTGCTTCTGCTCATGGTAGAAAGCAGCAGACAGCTAGTGGGTACAGGCAGATCACACGGTGAGAGGAAGCAAGAGAGAGAGAGAGGTGCCAGCTTCCTTTAAACAACCAGCTTTTGCAGAAACTAATAGAGAACTCACTCACTATCCCTCCTCCCCAGGGAGAGCATTAATTCATTCGTGAGATATCTGTCCCCATGACAAAAGCAGCTCCCAACACTGCCACATTGGGGATCGGATTTCCACATGAGTTTTGGGGGGACAATAACATCCAAACTCTATCAGGTATCTATAAACAGTCACAATTATAGAAACAGAATACAATAGGGGTTGCCAGGGGCTGAAGGGAAGGTAGGAAAAGAGGGGAGTTGTCATTCCATGTTCAAAAGATTTCAGATATATTTGATGGGTAAGTTCTAGAAATCTGCTACGCAGCAATGAGCTTATAGTTAACAGTACCGTAATGTATACTTAAAAATGAAGAGGATAAATTTATGCTATATGCTTTTTACTAAAATATAAAAGCAAACATGGTTTAATTCACTTTAATTTTTTTAATTGACACTTATTGATTGTACATATTTATGGGGTACAGGGTTATATTTCAGTTCATGTATACAGTGTGTGATAATCAAATCAAGGTAATTAGTATGTTCATCACTGCAAAAATCTATCTATGAGTGAGAACAGGCAGTATTTATCCTTCTGTGCCTAACTTATTTCACTTAACATAATGTCTTTCAGGCTTATTCAGGTTGCTGCAAATGACAGTATTTCATTCTTTTTCATGGTTGAATAGTATTCCATTTAGTGTACATACCACATTTTCTTTATCCATTCATCTTTAATGGACACCTTGACTGATTCCATATGTTGGCTATTGTGAATAGTGTTGCAATAAATATGGGGGGATGCAAATATCTTTTTGTTATGCTAATTTTCTTTCCTTTTGGTAAATACCCAACAGTGGGATTGCTGGATCATATGGTAGTTCTATTTGTGGTTTTATGAGGAACCTCTATACTGTTTTCCATAATGGCTTTACTAATTTACATTCCCACCAACATTGCATAAGAGTTCCCTTTTCTCCACATCCTCACCAACATTTGTTATTTTCTATCTTTTCAGTTAATAGCCATTCTAACTGGAGTGAGATGATATCTCATTGTGCTTTTGGTTTGCATTTCTCTGATGATTAATGATATTGAGCATTTTTTCATATATGTGTAGGCCATTTGTATGTCTTGAGAAATGTGTATTTAGGTTACTTGCCCACTTTTTAAAATTGAGCTTATTTATTTATTTTTTTGCTGCTGAGTTGTTTGAATTTCTTGTATATTTTGGATATTAATCCTTTGTTGGACGAATAGTTTGCAAATATTTTCTCCCATTCTGCTGTTTGCCTCTTTGCTCTATGATTGTTTCTTTTGCTGTGCAGGAGCTTCTTAGTTCAATGTAATCCTATATTTCTATTTTTGCTTTTGTTGCCTTAACATCTTCTCTGTAAAATATTTGCCCAGAAAAATGTCTTAGAGTGTTTCCCCTATGTTTCCTTCTAGTAATTTTATAGTTCCAGGTGTTTAATTTATTATGAGTTGATTTTGGTATGTGGTGAGAGACAGAGGTCTAGTTTCATTCTTCTACATGTGGATCTGCAGTTTTGCCAGCACCATTTATTGAAGAGGCTGTTTGTACCCCATTGTAAGTTCTTGGCACCTTTGTCAAAAATCAGTATGCTATAGATATGTGAATATATTTTTGGGTTTTCTATTCTGTTCCATTGGTCCATGTGTCTGTTTTTATGCCTGCACCATGATGTTTTTTAAAGTTTTAAAAATTATTTTATTTTATTTTTAGAAGCTTTTTAATGTTTACTAATTTTCTTTTTCTTTTTTATTGGAACATAGTTGATTGTACATATCTGTGAGGTATAGAGTTGAATACCATTACTTATGTGCAATATGTGGTGCTCAAATCAGGATACTTAGCATACTGAATATTATAAAATGTAACCCATTTTTTGTGGCCCTTCATCAACCCCGCCTTTCCCCTTTCCCACCTTTGGTAACCTCAGTTCTGTTCTTTCTTTAAAAGTTCAACATATTGTTGTGATTGTTGTATCTTTCTTTTTAAAATTTATCTTTTTTAACTCCCACTTACGAGTAAGGACAAGTGGTATTTCTTTTTCTGTGTCTGCTTTTTTCACTTAACATAATTTTCTTTATGTTCATCCATGTTGTTGTGAATGGCAGAATTTCATTCTTTTTTATGGCAGAGTAGTATTCCATTGTATAAATATACCACATTTTCCTTATCCAGTCATCTGATGATAGACATTTAACTTGGTTCCAACTCTTGGCTATTGTAAATAGATCTGCAATAAACTCCATGATGTTTTGATTATTATAGCTTTGTAGTATATTTTGAAGTCAGGTAGTATAATGCCTCCAGCTTTGTTCATTTTGCTCAGAATTGCTCGGGCTATTCAGGGTCTTTTGTGGTTCCATATGAATTTTAAGATTGTTTTTTCTATTTCTGTGAAGAATGTCATTTGCATTTTGATAGGGATTACATTGAGTTTATAGATTGATTTGGGTAGTTTGGCCATTTTGACAATATTATTATTTTTTCCATCCATGAACATGGAATTTCTTTTCATTATTCACATTAATTTAAAAATAAATACATTTGCTACCATTTTTTATGGGGAAATGGAATGGTGTAGTGTTTTCAAAGTAAGTAAGGAATAGGCAATCTGAATTCAGCCATTTAATATTTGACTATTTTATATGAGGTATATACCAGATTAGGTTCTAGTGCTAAATGCTGAAGGCTCAGTACCTACCATGAAAGAATGTACATCCAATGGGGAATACATGTAAGGAAACAATTATAGTACAATGTGGTAAGTGCTGTGATTAAGGGATACAGGATGCATTGGGAGTGAATAGGAAGAGATCTTGATCCAGACTCAGGGACAAACAGGAAACACTTTCCAGAAGAGGCGATATAATTGACTTGAGTCTTAAATGATGAGTGTAACTTATTCAAGTGGAATATGAGAAAATAGGATGCAAGCCAGTAGGGATATCATGTGTGAGGTCACAGAAGTGTGATATGTCATATAGATCAGATGACAACTGAAACACGTGTCAGGGAGAGTGTAGAGAATAAGTATAGAGACATTCAGAGAAAGGGCTGATCACAGGAAACTGAAAAAGACTGGATTTTTAAAATAGGAATGACATCTGAGCAAAATAGCTGGAAATTAAGATGACCTAGTTTGAGAAGCATTGAAGTTAAGATATCTGCATGCATAACACATCTAAGAAATCATAGTCATCTCAGTAACCATGTAAGTAAACTTAATGTCCTACCAAGAGTAGAGTCGTAATAAAGATGTTTAATTTTATCTCTGTGCCTTGTGGCTGGAGCTCAAAATTTTCATCGACTATGAATGGGATAAAGAAATGAACACAAACGCACAAGGGAATCTTTTCATAAGAGAAATGGAAATGTGTCAGATAGCAAAAAGCCAGTGGTGATTTGTGCTAACCAGTGAGTTCTTTGGAAAGAAAAAGCAGAAAAAATATGATAAAGTGAAATTGAAGTAGAAAAATGTTACAACCATGAAAGATGAAGACAGAATAATTACAATAGAAATTAAGGTACAGAGTAATTTTAAAATACTTTCAGGCAAGGTCAGAGGAGGAGACAACAAAGTCTCTAAAAGCTGAAAAAAATACTAATAAAGTGAAAAGATGGTCACCAAGGATGGATACATTAATCTGTTGTTCAAAAATATGTAATTCACAGAGGAAGAAACTGCCAAATATTATAAAAAGGTAAATTTGCTAAGCTGAGAAGAAATAGAGAGGAAAATCAATATTATACCAGAATATATAAAGAAGAGTAAAATAGTCACACTTAAAAAAATGTTTTCTAAAGAGCCACGATATGGAAATAACCTAATTGCCCATCAAAGGATGAATGCAACAAGGAAATGTGGTATATATACCCAATGGAGTACTATTCAGCCTTTAAAAAGTAGGAAACCTGTCACTTGTGACAATATGGATGAATCTGGAGGACATAATGCTAAGTGAAATCAGTCAGCCACAGAGGCAAATACCATATGGAATCTAAAAAGTTGAACTCATAGACGTAGAGAGCAGAATGTTGATTACCAGAGGCTGGGGGTGGAGAGAGAGGGAATGGGAAGCTATTGATCAAAGGGCACAACTTTCAGACAGACAAGAGGAATAGGTTTTAATATCTATTGCACAGCATGGTTACTATAGTCAATAATAATGTATTATATATTTCAAAATAAGTAAGAGAGTAAATATCAAATGTCTCACCATAAAAATGATAGATGTGCAAGGGGATGACTATGTTAATTAGCTTGATTTAATTAATGCTACATTGTATACATATATAAAATGTCATTTTGTATGCTACAAATGTATAAAATCATGGTTTATTGATCAAAAAAAATATTGCTAGCAAATTTAAAAACCTATTTTGTGATATGTTGTAAAGCAGAATTACTTTCTTCATTAAGATGTTTAGTTGAAATAGGGTTATAATAACCTGATATACTCTATTGGAATAACTATTTTAAGCTTATTCAATATAGTCTGTCATGGGGGGCAGATGTATGTCAATGTGTTTGAGTCGCGAAAACATCTCAACCAATTATTTTGAACATTATTGATCAAGATCTTCAGTTTGAAGGTAAAAGAAACCTCTCTTTTAGCAAAAAAGATTTCATTTGTTCAGTGTTGGATAGAAGTGCAAAAATGATTGCTGACGTTTACTTTAATCCATGTTATTTGTAGAATACCACAAATAAAAGATTTAATCACATTGTAAAAAGTGTTTGGTTTTGTTTACTCTTCTGTGAAAATTAGTTTTTACCTTAAATTGAAGATTAAACTCAGAGTTAATCTTACCTGTAAATCATTATACAATACATTTTGATGCTGTACTAATGTTTTACAGGCATGAGATTAAAGTATCATGGATTTCTTACTGCTAAATAGTACTATGTAGAAAAATACAATTACTGAGCTTAGATTAATATTGAAATATAGTAAAATAGTTTTATGCTTTTAGCTATCAACAATTTTATTTCTCAAAGTCTCAAAAGAAAATCAATAAAATGTTCATTTGAGGAGACAAATTTACCTATTTTTAATATGTGTCATCGTTCTCCTTTTTAAGTGAATGACATAAAAGGAAAATAATTTTGCCATATAACTGTGTATTTTTTGATAGATGATTTCCATGAAATATTGTGAACATCACTTTGTGGAAGTAAAAGAACAGAGCTGTACATTGCTGAATAGGTCCAGTCCCGTGTGGATTGATCAGATTGGTATAGTCTATGATGCAGAAACAGATAAACTGTCAACTCTCAGTGGCTAAACACTACAGTTTATTTCTTGCTCACATCATGGTCTGACTCAGGCTGGCAGCCTTCCTCCATTGCTACACAGGTTGTTCTATGAGGTCGCATTGACATGGAAAGACAAATCTGTTTTTTAACTGCCGTGGCGTAAAAATGACTCATTCACTTTTGTTCAGAATCTGATGGACTAAAATTATTTCTATGAGCCAAAGTTAATTGCAAAGAGGTTGGAAATTGTAGTGAAGCTTACGGAATATCTGATGTGCATTAACTCTCTCCAAATTCTAAAGCATTGTGTTCACTCTGTGGAGACTAGAGAGACCCCCCTCCCCCAGAAATTCTGTTTGGATGTCAAGTCTGATGATGCCACACATCCACCAACAGGATGTGAAGATATTTATTACTCACATAATGTGCTTTCTGGAGAGAGCAGGACAGACTCCCAAGCAGCTCTGAAAAGCTTGTGTATCTTGAAAGAGAGTGAGAGCAAGTGGCTCTGACTTTTGTAGTGACGAGTGAAAGCCAGCATGCTTTTTTATCAGTTTACCCAGATATGGGACAGAAGCAGGAGGTGGGGCCAGAAAACTGTCAGCAAACAACAGAAATGGAGTGAGGCTCATTATTACATATGGGGATGGATTATTTCCTTATTTTTTCTGGTTACTAACTTTAGCTCTAATAGCATTTTTGAGCACCTTTTATGTGCTGTGCCGGACACTCTATGCATATGATTATCCTTTGAACAAATCCTCTACATTCAAGAAATTAATATTTCACTTTTCAGTTTCTGCCTTCTCTTTTTCTTCTCAGGAAGAGCCATTGATGATCTCTACATACAAAATAATTTTCTGAACCAATCCTGACCAGAGCATAACTTATATCAGAAACTTCAGTCCACTGTTTGGAGGAATCACAGTTAGTCATCCTGGTTTGTCAGGAAGAACACTTGGTACCTGTATGTTCACTGATCGCAAAATGTCTTAATTTTCTGTCATCTGTCCTACTTCCTAAATATTTTGTGGTTTTGGTTATATCTCTCCGTGTCTAGTGTTTTTATCCCATTGTCTTTTGCCTGGACTACAGCAACAACCTCATGTCTCATCTTCCTGAATTTATTCTGACTCCTTATCCAACCCATCCTCTACAAAGCTAACCTTTCTACCTCAACTCATTCCACTGTCCCTTCCATATCTTCTCTCAAGCTATGCTGGCATTTCTCTAGTTCTAGGCTCGGTGCTCTCTCCCCACTTGGAGTCCTTATACATGCAAGTCTCTCTTACTAGAATGATATTTATCCTCCCCCCCCCCTTCACTTGACAAACTCTTATCTTTTCAGTCTCAACTGAAACATTATTTCATTAGGGAAGTTTTCCCTGATCTCCTTATTATCGTAGTCAGTTCCCCTTGTTATAAACTCTTAATTACTCCCTCTACTTTTCCTTCATAGTACTTGCAGTGTATTGTGGTGATCTCTTCACTTGTCTGTCTTCTCTTCCATATGTAAACTACATGATTCAGGGAGTCTATTGCTTTAGCTATTTTGTTTATCTTGTATCCTCAGCAGCTAGACAGCATCACAGGGTGTGCAATAACAGCCTGTCAGTTCTCTTCTGGGATCAAATTCCTGCTGGGAACATTGGCATGCCTTATATTTGAATTACTAACACACATCTTGAAATCTTGGACAAAGTTATGTACACCATAGAAGTTTGATCAGCTAAACTTCAATCTGCAGTCTACTAAATTGTTGCCAGGACTCTTCTTCAGAAGCCTCAAATATCGTGTTTAAGCACTTGGCCTTTGTCCCAGACAATCATTAAAGGGTTAATATATTTTAATAAACTAGTGCTGTGGGCAAGCACGTGCGTTTGAAAAAAACCCTCTGGTAGTAGTATGGGGTAGGGAGTGACCAGACCAGTTAGAACAAAGACGAGAGGCTGAATTTGGGTAGTAATATGAAAATGTGGGAAGAAAGGGTATCATTGGATTTTAGAAGCAGAACTGGTGACAAATTAGTTCAGGGGATCAACTTCAAAGTTCTTAACTTGAGTAATGAGGATGATGATATTCCCAAACTTTAAAGGAAAAATGATGTCACTAGACAAACTGTCATTATGCTTCTTCTTTGGCTATCTTTCCAGGTATGTATAAACACTGATCTGTTTTCTTTTATAATTGGTGTGGTTGATGGTTTCTTTCCAGCACTCTAATGACGCTGGAGACTATTTTGTTGCAACACGAAACCCCATGATCTAAAATATAGCTCAGAAATGTACCAAAGCATTAAAAAAAAGCAAGTCATATTTCAGAGTAGGACAAAATAGACAAAGCGCGTTTTTAAAAATGTTTTCCTTCTTTAATCCACTATTAATTTTTGTGTATCACTCGAATGAGAACAATGTAGTTGTTATTAGATTTAAGAGGCCTAATGCTCCTTTCATGGTAATTGTTGACGAGATAATAATATTTTATTTTATTTTTAAAAATATTTTGTTTTATTTTATTTTGTCAATATACAATGTGGTTGATTATTCTGGCCAATTACCGAAACCTCCCTCCCACCTCCCTTAGTAAGATTATAAACAAATACTTAATCTTTTATGAGAAACATTACAAATTATTTTAAAGGAAAACAATTCGGTTGAATTAAATGTATATTTATTCAGAATCATGATTCACATCACAGACTAAAGATTTTGTCTAGTTCATCAGCTTTTGATAAAAATAATAGAATTAAAAGAAACACTCACTGTGGACTTCCAGATGAATAGGGCAGACTGACCACATTAAAATTTGGTAAAAGAGTTTAAAAAGTACCAGTAACCAAGAGCAAGGATTCCAAAAGCGGGAACACTGGAAGGCAGGCAATTTCAACATATGGAAAACAGCTGGAAGAGAAGTAAGTTATAGAGGAGACATAAAAGCGGAAGAGCTGGTTTACTCCATGGAGGGTAGGAGAGACAAGATTTACTGGCACCAATTTAGACAGAGAGAGAGGAAGAGTTGCAGGACAAAGGACAGGGAAATAGACTGAAAATCTTCATGCCCAGCATTTGACTTCCATTCTCAACTCCATATACAGAAGGATGGAAGGAAAGGTCTAAGTAAATATGTTTAGTAATAAAGTAGTGCAGATATACTGAAAGATACTATGTGTGGTGATAAGCAAAACAGGCTGTGGAAATACATGGCCTGGTTTTGAAAACTGGCTTCAATTTTGACTAGCTATGTGACCTTGGGAAGACACTCTGTCTAAGCCTCTGTTTTTATATCTCTAAGAAGGAGGTAATATAAGTATCTTCTTCATGGTTTTGTGAAGAATAAATGAATCGATATGTGTGAAACATTTAGATTGGCGTTTGGCATACAGGAGATGATATATGATGAGCTATTTTTTTTCTATTATATGCTTCTATAAAACAAGAAGATGTTATTTTTTTAAAAAAAAATGAAGAAAAGATCTTAAAAATTGAAAACGTGATAACTGAACTATTTTAAAAAATCAAATCAGTAGCAGGACTGAAGAAAATGAAAAGGCTATCTCCCAGAAATTATGACAAATAAACGTAGACTTGGGAAATAGGAAAGATAACATGAAAATAAATTCAGTCAGTTCAACACCCAAGTAAAAGGAGGAATTCCCCCAAAATACAGTGTACAAAATGGAAAGAAGGAAATTACAAAAATATATATCAGACAAAATTTGCTCAGGCTTAAGTCTCCAGATCTAAAGGGTTCATTGGACACCCAGCAAATGTAAGAAAAAAGACCCATATTAAGCCTCATGGGAAATTTTCAACACACAGTGAAAAATTAAGAAGGTGACACAAAGAGAAGGTCACACTGCAAAGGAGAAGCATCAAATGTCATCAGACTTCTCCCAAGCAGCACTATGCACTGGCAGACAAGGATGCTAATGCCTTCAAAGTTTTGAGGGAAAATGAAATTCAACTCAGATTTTTGTACCCATCCAATCTAATATTCAAGTATAAGGGACGAAAAACCAGTTTCAGATATTAGAGGATTCATACATTGACCCTTCCTTTGTCCTTTCTTTGGAAGAAACTAGAGGATGCGCTCTAGTATGCCAAGAGTCAAGCAAAAAAAGGCACGGAGTTAAAGCAACAGTGGGCACAGAGTAGAATGTGGGTGAAGAGAAACCCAGAATGGACACTGTGCAGTGAAAATGGAAAGAAGAAAATTGAAAGAAAAAAAAAAAATCAGACAAAAAACTGCTCAGGCTTAAGTCTCCAGATCTAAAGAGCTCATTGGACACCCAGCAAATGTAAGAAAAAAGACCCATATTAAGCCTCATGGGAAAATTTCGCATGGGTTCTTCCAGAGAACAACCAGGCCAGACTGGAGCAAAATGCTGGCAGATTCCAGGGATCTGGCCCAATGCAGACGGCAGACTCATGGACGCTACAATAGAAAAGCTCAGAAATTTTCAGTCACATCAAAGTGGTGGTCCTATTCTGGAGAAGGTGGCATCACTAAAAAGGATCTACACTGTTCAGTAACCTTAGCAATGCTAAGCTTGGAGGTAAAATATAGGTGCCCAGGACATTTCACAGCTAGGGGTTCTCCTATTATACATCATTACAGAAAGGATCCAAACTTTACAAAGGCATAAATACAGTGGTTTGGGAATTAAATTGCTTTTGTGTCTTCTGTTTTGGCTTTAGATAATAAAACACATGTGATTGTTAGGAAAAAAATAAAGGAAGAGAGACAAAGTGTATTTGGTGGAACAAGAAACCTAGGTTCAAGCACATTACTTGAAGTCACAAAATGGTTTAAAATAGAGGAACTTAAAAACTGTTGTGATTATGTTGGGAAAGATGGGAAAGGGAGTTAGAGGATATGAATGTATTAAAAATTCATTTATCATAACAGGAAGTTGATTGATGATGTCTAACACTGATACATAAATAAATAGAAATTTAAGTCTTATATTTAGAAATATGGAGGTAGCCACCAAAAAAATAAATTAAAAAAAAAGTTTAAAATCAATTGCCTCTAGTTTAGAACTGTAGGTGGTAAAATTTGGGGACTCTTGTTCTTTAGTCACTGAGAACTTTTCTGTACTATTTGATTTTTATTCCCTGGAACGAGTTACATTGGTGAAAATAAACATATTTATTATGCCTTCTGATTATAATTGTATATGCATATTCATTGTTTAAAATTGATGAATACAGAAAAATACAAATAAAAACATTAGCACATATATGCATATTATGGGTTGAATTGTGTCCCCCCTAATATTCATATGTTGAAATCCTAACACCTAGTAACTTAGAATGTGACTTTATCTGGAGATAAGGTTTACAAAGGTAATCAAGTTAAAGTGAGTTCATTAGGCTGGGCCCTACTCCAACATTTGTGTCTTTGTAAAAAGGAGAAATTTGAACACAGAGTCAGAGACCTGCATAGAGGGAAGATGATGTAAAGAAAGACACACAGGGAGAAGATGGCCATCTACAAGCCAAGGAAAAAGGCCTGGATACAGACCCATTCTTCACAGCCTTTGGAAGCAACCAGCTCTGCCAACACCTTGATTTTGGATTTCTAGCCTCCAGAACTGTAAGACAATAAATTGCTGTTTGAGCCATTCAGTGATACTTTGTTATAGCAGCCCTAGAAAAGTAGTACAATGTATTTTTCTTCATCTATTCATTCAACAAATAATTGTTGAGCATGTACAGTGTGTCAGGTACTGTTCTATGCATTGGCAACGCAGAATGAACAAAACAGACAAATGTCTCTTCCTTGACTTGTGAAGTTTATATTCCTACGGGATGGAGACAGATGATAGACAAGTAATATTTATATTTTTAAATGGTCATAAGTAATGTGGTAAAAGCTAAAGGAGCGAGGAGAATTGGGAAAATGGAAGCATGTATGGGAACAGTGGCAGTTTTAAATAGAGCTCTTAGAGAGGGACTTGCTGAGAAGTGACATTTAACAAAGATTTGTAGGAAAATCTGAACTAATGAGGCAGATACTCCATCACAAGTTGATACAGAAGCCATATTAGGTAACCACACAAGTTTACATTTAGGTCACATTAGTAATAATGGAGACTAGGGTTCATTAAATACTATGGATGGTCTCATTCTAGAGAAATCAGAGAGATGAAATAGTATACAATCTAGAAAAAAAATATTGCCAAGTTTGCCTGGCTTTTAAAATTGGTACCTCACTCAAATTATATTCTAACAACTATCTTATTAAAGGTGGGTGGTGTACTATGCATGAAATGGATTAGGAAGAGTACAGATGATGTAAGATCACAGAAGAAAGAGTCACTAGTTGCCAATTTGCGGATAAATCATGGAGATACTTAATGTGTAATTTTGGCAAGTCATTTCACTGCTCTGGGAATTGGCCTCCTCATTACTAATTATTTCACTCTTTTCAAAGTCCTACTAACCTTTTATAAGAAGGGCTAAGGTGGTAACACTATTAACAATTTTAGCTTTTTCTTCTACAAAACAAGAAGACTAAATATTTTAGTTTATATTACTTTAACGTTTACTTATACATATTTGTGGGGTACTGTGTGGTGTTTCAATACATGCATAAATTGTATGTTGATCACTTAGGGTAGATTGCATAGCTTTGCATCCATTAATCCACCACTTCCCCTCCCCCCCCACATTCCCTCTCTTCCTGGCCTCTAGTAACGGTTACTCTACTCTCTAGTTCTATGAGAACTGCTTCTTTTCAAGATTCCACATACCAGTGAGATTATGCAGTCTTTGTCTTTCTGTGCCTCACTTACTTCACTTAACACAATGGCCTCCAGTTCCATCCATGTTACCACAAATTACAGTATTTCTCCTTTTTTTTTATATAGCTGAATAGTATTCTGTTATGATATATACCACAGTTTTTTATCCATTCATCTGTTGATGGGCATTTAGTTTGATGCCATCTCCTGGCTATTGTAAATCATGTTGCAGTGAACATGGGAGTACAGGTGTCTCTTTGATATATCGATTCATTTATTTTGGATATATACCCAGTAGAGTGATTGCTGGGTCACAGTGTAGATCTATTTTTAGTTTTCTGAGAAAACTCCATACTCTTTTCCACAATTGGTGTACTAATTTACACTCTCACTGACAATATAGGGGAGTTCCCTTTTCTCTGCATTCTCTCCAGCATTTGTTATTTTCTGTCTTGTTGATAATAGCCATTGTAACTGGACTAAGATGATATTGCATTGTGCTTTTAATTTGCATTTCCCTGATTATTAGTAATGTTGGGCATTTTCTCACATGCCTGCTGGCCATTTGTATGTCTTCATTTAGGAAATGTCTGTTCCGTTCCTTTGCCCATTTTATAATTGGGGTGTTTTTTTGTTTTGAGTCAGAGATTCTTCTTTTTGCTCTCTATTGTATTTTTTATTTCACTTATTGAATTATTTAGTTGTAGGATTTATGTTTGATTCTTTTCTGTGATATTTATCTCTTTGTTAAATTTCTTCTTCATATCATGAATCATTTTCCTGATTTCATTGAATTGTCTATCCGTATTTTCTTGCATCTTATTGAGTTTCCTCAAGATTATTGTTTTGTCAAGATTATTATTCCTTTATAGCAGTTCATTAATTTCCTTTTCCTTGTGGTATGTCACTGGTGTTTTATTGTGTTCCTTTAGTGGTATCATATTTCCTTGCTTTTTCATGATTTCATGTTCCATGTGTCCCTGCATTGATGTCTGTGCATCTGGTGTAACAATTGCCTCTTCCAAACTTTACAAGCTTTCATAGACAGAGTCTATCACTTGCAGTCGGGTCTTAGTGTGCCCACTGAAAAGGGTGTGGTGCTTTTGTTTTGTGTAGATGCAGTGCTTTAGTCACCGGACATGTTCTTCAGCTGTGTCAGCACTAACTGGGTGCCTCAGTGACCCATACTGAAGAAATTTGTAGCAGCAGCAGCAGTGTGGGTTGTTAAGGTCTTTGGTGGCAAGGGTTTTTGGTGTCCTTCTATTCTATTTTTTTTTTCCCACAATGGGGCACCTTGTCAAGTGGTATCTTCTTGGTGTTAGGTCTGACCCAAACTACAAGCAGCTGCATTGTGCTGGGTTCCAGGTGCAGGTGCTCAGAGCATCTGTGGAGCCAGAATCCTGAGCTCAGTGTATTACAAACTTCTTGTGCACCTAGGTCTTGGGGTCCAGGTTCACTTTCTGTGGTAGGGTTGGATGTCAATTGCTCACAGTGCCAGGGTCTGTGTCTCTGAAGCCCTCCAGGCAGTTCAGACTCTGTGTGCCAGGTTTTAGCTATGACTCTGAACCTGGGGGTCTGTGCACAGCTCTGTCCCAACTCTTGGGTACAAGGTGTGCTCTGGAGTTTTGGGCCTGGGAAGCAGATTACAGCTGCATTTTGGGAACCAGAGCAAGTAGGGCTCAGTTGTCACTTGGTTCCCAGAGGGCGAGGCACCTTACAGTGGTGCCTCTAGTCTCTGGAGTGATGGTACTTAGCAATATCTCAGTCTCTATGAGGTCAGGTACAGCAGCAACAAGAACACAGAATGGCAGGATGCAGCTATTGTTTCAGCTTTAGGGAGCAGGAATCAGCACAGTGCTCTCTTCACTCTCCAGGCGAAGGAATTTCTTAGCAGCTCAGTCTTGAGGGGAATAGGCCAGCTCTAGGGAATCAGAGTACTAGAGTTGTTCGGCCCCTAGGGTAGGATGACTCAGCTCAGACACTGCTCTGTTTCCTGTCTTTAAAGACTTGGTAGACTTCAGCAGTAAAGCAATCCAGTCCTGGGCTTTTCTTTGTTGGGAGACTGCTGATTACTGCTTCAATCCCATCGCTTGTTATTGGGCTGTTCAGGTTTTCTATTTCTTCTTGGTTCAGTCTTGGTATTTGCATGTGTCCAGAAATGTATCCATTTCCTCCAGGTTTTCAAATTTGTTGGCATGTAGTTGTTCATAGTAGTCTCCAATGATTCTTTGTATTTCTGTTTTATCAGTTGTAATGTCTCCTTTCTCATTTCTGATTTTTGTTATTTAAGTCTTCTCTCTTCTTTTCTTAGTCTAACTAATGGTTTGTCTATTTTGTTTATCTTCTCAAGAAACAACTTTCTATTTCTGTGAAGAATGTCATGGGTATTTTGATGGGGATTGTATTAAATCTGTAGATCGATTTGGGTAGTATGTACATTTCCACAATGTTAACTCTTCCAATCCAGGTGCATGGTATGTCTTTCCATCTCTTGATGTCCTCTTTAATTTATTTCAGCAGTGATTTATACTTTTTCTTGTAGGGATCTTTCAATTCCTTGGTTAAATTTATTCCTAGGTATTTTATTTTTTTGGTGACTATTCTAAATGGGCTTGCTTTCTTGATTTCTTTTTCTGCTAGTTCACTGTTGGAATATAGAAATGCTACTGATTTTTGCATGTTGATTTTGTATCCTGCAACTTTACTGAAATCATTTATCAACTCCAAGAGTTTTTTGGTAGAGTCTTTAGGTTTTTCTATATGTAGGATCATGCCATCTGGAAACAAAGACAATTTGACTTCATCTTTTCCAGTTTGGATGCTTTTCATTTCTTTCTCTCACCTGATTGCTCAGGTTAATACTTCCAGTACTATGTTAAATAGGAGTGGTAAGAGTGGAAATAAGTCAGGTACAGAAAGAGAAACACTTCATGTCCTCACTCATAGTGGGAGGTAAAAAAATTAAACAAATAAATAAAAAATAGATAAAACAATCACAATAATACATTTAACTTTCAAAAGAAGAGAGCAACTGTGCTTACAGAAGTAGTAACGGAGGAGGGGGTAGCAAGAAACTTGTAAAGGGTCAAAAGAATAATTATTTTTTATAATGATGAATATACTAATTATACTGATTTGAACATTACATATTTGCAAATAGGTAATGATATTCAACTCTCTTCCCCACAAATACGTATAATCAATTATGTTTCAATTAAAAAAACTGTTTTGCTGATTTTTTATATCATTTTTTTAGTCTCTATTTCACTTAGTTCTTCTCTAATCTTTATTATTTCCACCTGCTAATTTGGGGATTGGATTTTTCTTGTTTTTCTAGTTTTCTGAGGTGTGATATTAGGTTTTTTTTTTTTTTTAAGTATTTCTCTTCTTTTGATGTAGGCATTTATTGCAATAAACTTCCCTCTTAGTACTGATTTTGCAGTATCCCATTGGTTTTGATATAATGTGCTTTTATTTTCATTTGTTTCAAGAAATTTTTTGATTACCTGTTTAATTTCTTTTTGAATCCATAGGTCATTCAGGAGCATGTTGTTTAATTTCCATGTATTTACATAGTTTCCAGTTTCACTTGTATTGATTTCTAGTTTTATACTGTTGTGGTATGAAAAGCACTTGAAATGACTTCAGGTTTTTAAATTTGTTGAGACTTGATTGGTGACCTAACGTGTTCTATCCTGGAGAATGTTCCATGAGCTGATGAGAAGAAGGTATATTCTGTAGATGTTGGATGAAATGTTCTGTAGATGTTTGTCAAGCCCAATTACTCTAAAGTATATTTTTTAAATCCTGTGTTTCTCTGCTGAATTCTTGCCTAGATGATCTTTCCAATGTTGAGTTAGGAGTTTTGAAGTCCCAACTATTATTGTTTTGGGATCTGTCACTTTAGGTCTAATAATATTTGCTTTATATATCCGGGTGCTCCGATGTAGTGTGCATATATTTGTATGATTATTATATCTTCTTGCTGGATAGATCCCCTTTTCATTATATAATCACCTTTTTTGTCTCTTTTTATAGTTTTTGGTACAAAGTATATTTTATCTGACATAAGAATAGCTACTCCTGCTCATTTTTGGTTCCTATTTGCATGGTTTTTCTTCCATATCTTCACTATTATTCTGTGTGAATCTTTAGAGATGAAGTGAGTTTCATGTAGGCAGTATATAGCTGAGTCTAGTTTTTCAATCCATTCATCCAGTCTGTGTCTTTTTCTTTTCAAAAATTTATTTGATTTTTATTATGAATATTTATGGGGTACAGAGTTAACTCTCAGTATTTGTGTACTATATGTGATGATCAAATCAATATTATTAGCATGTTCATCATTACAAATCATAATTATTCTTTGTGTCCCTTATGCAATTACTCCCTAACCCACTCTGCCTTTCCCATTCCCACCTCTAGTAACTATAGGTCTGTTCTCTCCTTCTGAAAGCTCAGTGTTTTATTGTGGTTTTTCTTTGTTGCTTTCTTTGCTCCCACTTTTGAGTGAGGGCATGCAGTATTTCTCTTTATGTGCCTGGCTTAACCCCTTCCCTTCCCCCTTTCCCACCTCTAGTAACTACAGGTCTGTTCTCTCCTGAAAGTTCAATGTTTTAGTGGTCTTTCTTTCTTTCTTAGCTCCCACTTATGAGTGAGGAAATGTGGTTATTTCTCTTCCTGTGCCTTGCTTATTTCACTTAATGATTTTCTCCAAGATCATCCATATCACTGAGAATGGCAGAATTTCATTCTTTTTTTATGGCTGAGTAGTATTCCATTGTGTATGTATACCTCATTTTCTTTATCTAGTCATATATCAATGGACATTCAGGTTTTTCCTAAACATTGAACATGGGAATGCAGGTATCTCTTTGACATGATGATTTCCATTTCTTTGGGCATATACCTGATAGTGACATTACTGGCTCATATGGTTGTTCTATCTATAAGTTGTTTGAGCAACCTCCATACTGTTTTCTATACTGACTGCACTAATTTACAGTCCCACCAACAGTATAGAACAGTTACCTTTTTCCACATCCTCGCCAGTATTTGTTATCCTCAGTCTTTTTGATAATAGCCAGTCTAGCTGAGATGAGATGATATCTCAGCATGGTTTTGATTTGCATTTCCCTGATGATTTGTGATGTTGAGAATTTCTTCATGTACCCGTGGGCAATTTGTATGTCTTCCTTTGAGAAATGTCTGTTTAGCTCCTTTGACCATTTTAAAATTGGATTATTATTATTATTCTTTTTTACTGTGAAGTTGTTTGAGTTTCTTGTGTAGTCTGATATTTCTTGTGTAGTCTGATACACCCTTTTCAGATGTATAGTTTGCAAGTGTTTTCTCTCATTCTGTAGGTTGTCTTCTAATTCTATTGATTGATTCTTTTGCTGTGCAGAAGATTTTATTTTGATATAGTCCCATTTGTTTATTTTTTCTTTTGTTTTTGTGCTTTTGGAGTCTTATTCATAAAGTCTTTTCCCAGTCCTACACACTGAAGTGTTTCCCATATGTTTTCTTCTAGAAGTTTTATCATTTCAGGTTTAATACTTAAGTCTCTAATCCATTTTAAGTTGATTTTGGTATATGGTGGGAGGTATGGGTCTAGTTTCATTCTTCTACACATGGATGTACAGTTTTCCCAGCACCATTTATTGAAGTGGCTGTCCTTTCCCCAATGTATGTTCTTGGTGCCTTTGTCAAAGAGGCTGTAAGGACTTAGGTTGATTTCTGGGTTCTCTGTTCTGTTACATTGGTCCATGAATCTGTTTTTATGTCAGGACCACACTCTTTTGGTTACTATAGTTGTGTAGTATAGTTTGAAGTAATAATCAGTTGCATTCTCATACACCAGCAACAAACAAGCAGAAAATGAAATCAAGAAAGCAAACCCATTTACAATAGCTACCAAAAGAAAAATACCTAGGAATAAATTTAACTAATGAGGTGAAAGATATCTACAATGAGAACAACAAAACTGCTGAAAGAAGTTAAAGAGGACATGAAAGGATGGAAAGACATTCCATGTTCATGGATTAGAACAATTAACAGTGTGAAAATGTCCAAACTACCCAAAGCAATCCTCAAATTTAGTGCTATCTCCGTCAAAATAACAATGCCATTTTTCACAGAAATAGAAAAAATAATCCTAACTACCCAAAGCAATCCTCAAATTTAGTGCTATCTCCATCAAAATAACAATGCCATTTTTCACAGAAATAGAAAAAATAATCCTAAAATTCATATGGAAGAACAAAAGACCCTGAATAGTCAAAGCAATCCCAAGTAAAATAAATAAATAAATAAATAAATAAATAAATAAATAAATAAATAAATAAATAAAACCATGGCATTACAGTATATGTCTTTTGAGTGGAGAATTCAATCCATTTACATTTAGGATTGTTATCGAAAGGTATTATCTTATTCTTGGTCTTTTATTGATTTTTCTATAGTTGCTTTATATATCTTTTGTTCCTTTCTTTCTCTTTTGCTGTTTGTCTTTGGCATTTGTTATTTTTTGTAGTGTCAAGATATAATTTCTTTCCCATTCTCATTTTTATATCTGCTCTACCAGTGTGTTTTGCTCTTTCTCATGCTTTCATGGTAGTCATTACTGTTTTTTGCATTCCAGATGTAGGACTCCCTTGAGGATTTCTAATATAGATGGTCATACAGCGGTGAACTCTTGCAGTTTTTGTTGTCTGGGAAATACAATATTTCCCCTTCATTTCTGAAGGATAGCTTTGCTGGGTATAGTGTTGTTGGCTGAAAGTTTTTTTTTTTTTTTTCTTTTAGAGCTTTGTATATGTAATACCATTCTCTACTGACCCATAAGGTTTCTGCTGACAAATTGCTGCTAGTGTAATGAAGACTTCCTTATAGGTGACTCGATGTTTTTGTCTTGCTATTTTTAGGGTTCTCCTTTTGTCTTTGACTTTTGGCAGTTTGACTACACTGTGTCTCATAGAGTACCTTTTTGGATTGAATCTATTTGGGGCTCTTTGAGTCTCTTGGGTCTTAAGGCCATATCTCTCCCAACACCTGGACTTTTTTGCTATTCATTGAATAGGTTTTCATTGCCTTTTTCTTTCTCCTTCACTCTGGAACACCCATAATTCAGATGTTTGTATGCTTAAGGTTGTTTGATAGCTCTCCTAGATTTTCCTCATTTTTTAAAATTGTTTTTTCTTGTTTTTATCTACTTGGGTTATTACAAAAAGCCTGTCTCAAGATCAGAAATTCTTTCTATGGCTTGCTCTAGCCTGTTGCTTAAGCTCTCAGTTGTATTTTTTTTTTTTTTTGAATGAATTCTTCAGTTCTAAGAGTTCTGTTATATTGTTTTCAAAGTACTTATATCTTTGAAATATTCCTCCATCAGATCCTGGATTGTTTTTCTCATTTCGTTGTGTCATCTATCTGAATTTTATTGTATCTCATTGAATTTCTATAAGATTGTTGCTTGGAATGCCTTTTCAGTCATTAGAAAGTTTTTCTGCTATTTGGGATGTGGTTCTAGAGAATGATTGTATTCCTTGGAGAGTGTCATTTTCTTCTTCTTTTTCCTATTATTTATTATTATTATTATTATTTGTATTTGTATTTCCAGTATCCCTGCATTATCTAGGCATCTGGTGGAGAAGTTCCTTCTTTTAATACTCTGGAATGGCTTTTGAGGAGAGAGACTCCCTCCCATAGATGTCTTTCATATTGACTGTTGTGTGGGGTGCTCAATTTCGGTTCTGGGAAGACACAGTAGTGTAGTCTGTCTGTGGTCACTTCAACTGTATTCAACATCAGAGTTACCTATGAGTGCCTCCATGACCTATGCAGTAGAGCACTCAGTAGTTCCTTGCTGAAAAGAATGACACTGGGTTGGGTCATTGAGGTCATTGGCAAGATCTCGAGCTCTTGGGAGAAGTACCTGGGTTCCCTCTCAATCCTTGGATGAGGTGGGTGGCCCTGAGTGGATATGCTGACACCCAACCTAGTGTCTTGTAACCCTGATAGGTGCACTGTAGTGTTCTGAAGCTCCTCAGATTGAATGGATGACCCTGGATGGGGTCTGGTATTTGGACCTTAGGCTTTGAGGGAGACAGTGAGGTACTCAGCAGCCACTCAGCTAGAGTGTCACTGGGGCTCTGGGTAGAGTCCCGTACTCCCAGTGGAGGTGCTGGGGTACTCTGTACCTTTGCCATTCAAGTGGGTGACACTGAGTAAGTTCACTGGATTTGTGTGTAGGGCCCTATACTCTCAGAAGGGATACTGGGTTGCTCTGTAGCCCTACTGTTGAAGTAGGGCACTCTGGGAGAGGTGTTATCGGGTGGGACCCTTTATCCCCAAGAGGGATGCTGGGACACTCTGTAGCTGTTCAGTTGGAGTGGCCACTCTAGGCGAGGCTGCTATAGTTGTGGGCAGGCCCTTGTGTCCCTCATAGCATTACTGGGACACTCTGGATCACCTCAGCTAGGGTGGCTTGCCCTACACTAGGTTTCTGGGACTGTGGGTGGGTTGCTGTGCCACTCTGAGAGATGCTGGATCCCTCTGAAGCCCCATCGCTGTGGCAGGCAGGCATGGGAGGGCTCACTGGTGCTACAGGTGTGTTTCTGTACCTGAGAGAGATGTATGAGACTTCCACCACCTCCTCATGGTAAGAATTGCAAGGGTGTTTTGCCAAAGAACGCAGGGTCACCAGCAGTTGCTTGAGGCCCCAATTAGGTGGCTTTTGAGCTCTGTAAAGTGTGTGTCAACCCCCTGTTTCCTGAGAGTAGCACCCTTGCTGCACTGGACTGACTGTTCCCAGGGTGCAGGAAACTGCATGGTGTAAGCAATCTGGTGCAATGAGGTGGCCTCAGGAGTGTGGAGCCACTGCTAGAGCCAAACCACTGTGCCCTCAGGTGTGGGTACATATCCCAAACTGTGATCACTACAGCAGCCTTGGAGCCGGAGGTACCGGGAGCTCCAGGCATATCCCTCCCCAGGTCAATGCAGTCACGAAGGCTCCGAGTAGCTCCCACCACTGGGTATGTGGTCACAGGGGCAGTACATAGTTCCCGGGGTGTTGGGCCACTAACCCTTGGGGCTGTGCTCACTCACTTCTTTCCTACAGGCAGAAACTCTTCCTGGGTCCTTGCTGCTCCCAGTTGGGGGATGGGGTGAGTGTGGCTGGAAATTTTCTTTCGTTTTCTATGTGGCTATCCTGAGTTTCTGCACTCATCAGCATCTCTGCTGCTCCGTTCATGTGTTCCAGCTCTCTCCCTTTGCCTTTTTCATCCAGGTGTAGTTGCATATTCAATGTATTCTCTGTCTCACTGGGAGAGATGAATAATGTATCCTTCTAGTTGGCCATCTTGCTCTGCCCCCGAATACATTTGTATATGCCTCATCCATGTACAGTGTAAATAGTTCAGAGAATAGGTTTTAAAGCCACAGACTTGAGTTAAAAAAACAGCTTTGTCACTTACTAGCTCTATGACCTTGGGTAAGTTTCATAAACTGTATCTGGCTAAGTTTCTCATCTTTAAAACAAGAACGATAAAAGAGTAAGTACTTTCTAAAGTGGGAAGGTAATATGTGTGTGTGTGCGCAAGTGTTTGTGTGTATGTATGTATACATATATGTGTGTGTATATGTATATGCATATATATATATAGTGCTTAGAACAGTGCTTGGAATATTACGTAAGTTTAGCTATTATTGTTATTATCAGTGTCTAATTTTAGAAAAGTAAAAACACAAGAATTCAATCCATTTAACCTTGGTAGCCACATTTGAAAGTGTACAATTCCTCATTGTAAAGATAATTGCACCACTCGCCAAAGTACTCTCATTGCAAAAGCAAGCATCTGGGGTTTCATTATGCTCTTCCTTTGGTAGAGATCCAGTTTGAGGATTGGAAATATCTTGGGAAAACAGTGTCTCTTGGGATGTTAATATGTGTTTCAGGGAATGGAGGATAGGTTATGTGCTCAAGTAAGTTTGGGAATGCTAATGAAACAAAATTTAAAAAATTTAAAAAATTATTTTTATTGAGGGGTTTTCACAGCTTTTAATATATTATTGTTCATTGTAAAGTTTAAAAAGGGGAATATCCTATGCTGTGTTTTCAAATGCATTTGGGACCAAAATGTTTAAGAAATGCCACCATGGGTAACAAATGGACCCCCCATTTAGTGTCTCAGGATATCTTGTTAATGTACATATTCATAGCCCTCAATAATTTTAATTGCATTTTCAATATCAGTTAATTAAGAAAATACTTGGCAGAAATATGACTCAAATAATATGGTTAAATTATATTCTCCCTCCTCCCCCCAAAAATCTATGTCCATTTTAAACACAGCAATATAATTTTTTGGTATATGATTCATGTGATTCATTCATTTTTACTGACCCAATTCTTAGAGCCCTTAAGGATTTATGAATTTACACCAATAACTTCGTGGTGTAAATCCTGTGAACCAGTGTATCTGAACCTTCACTACACATTTGAAGTTGTCTGGGAAGCTTTAGAAACCTTTTCTTTTCTCTAACTGCACTCACTCCCAAAAGGACCTCATCAAGACTCATGGCTTGAATGCTATCTGTAGACTGGTAACTCCTAAATTTATGTCTGCAATTCAGACTTTTCTGTATCAGGGGTTCACATATTCCAACTGCCTGCCTGACATGCACATTTATAAAGTCTGATAGACTTGTCCAAAATAGAACTCCTGATATTCCCCCCAAACTGCTTTTACCTGTGTTCATTTCCTTCATAGTTAATGACAACTTCTATAATTTCAAATGCTTGGATCAAAAACTTTGGAGTTATCGTTGACTCTCTCTTTCTTTCACACCTCACGTTCAATCCACCATCAAATATTGTTACTGCCTTCAAAATATATCCAAAGTCTGACCATTTTGTATCACCTTCAGTACTACCACCCTGGTTCCAGCCAACATTATCATTCACCTAAATTATTGTCCCAACCTGCTATCTGGTCTCCCAGTTTCTACATTTGGTTTCTTCCCATAATCTATTATCAGCAGATAGAATGATCTTATTACAACATGACAGAGCATTTTACTCCTTTGCTTAAAACTCCGCAAGTGCTCCTCATTTTATTCAAAGTAAAAGGTAAAGTCTTAATGATGGTCATCATGGCTTGACACAATTTGCCTCCTCCCATGGTACAAACAAATAAGCAAGTAAAATAGAATATGTATCACATGGTGATAAGTGCTATGAAGGAAAAACAAGACAGAGGAGGATAGAGAGAGCCATGGCGTGGAAGCCTTTGAGCTAAAGCCCATGTAGCTTTCCCTTATTCATTCTGTTTTAGCCACACTTGCCTCCCGACTATTCCTCAAACATGCCAAGCATACTTACATCTTTGGGCCTTCACTCTTGCCGTACCTTCCTCTGATAGTTTTCCCCCAGACACCTCCATGGTTTATACCCTCATCACCTTCAGGTCTGTACTCAAATGGCACTTCTCAGTAAAGCCTTTTCCCAGCACTAATTGAAATGCCAGTGCTTCCATCCTGTGCCACCCATGTCCTATCACCTTCTGAGACACTGCATATTTTACCTGTCTTTGTGTGAAAGGATTTTTGTGTGTTTTGTTCATTTGCCACATTCTTAATTCCTAGAAGAGTGCCTGCCACACAGTAGGCAATCCATAAATATTTGCTGACTGGATGAATTACAAAATAAGACATATTTTCCTGACTTATTTGTATTCTCCACTAGTGTCCACTATTCTGCCATGCAGAGATGATATCTGACTTGCCATTGTGTCACCACTGGCAATCCAAATTCTTAAAATAGTATCTTAGACTGCTACTTGCTGGATATAAGTATGTATGCCAAACCGGACCTTCTCTTTGCAGAATTTTAGCACAGTCATTTTTAATAAATAATTTAATCATCTAAGTTACAGAATTCCTTCAGTTACTAATATATAATTTTCTGATATGAGTAAACCGTGCTTTGCTTTTCAGTCAGGATTCTGATGGCTAGAGAACAGCAACAAAAATTCCGGCTCTCCTTGCAGAATGTGTTATTAGAAGAGGCTGGATTGGATGAAATGTGGCGCTGGAAATTCTCAACTGGAGAGGAAACTGAAGGTTCAAATAGAGACACAGAGCCAAATGATGCTACAAGAACCCCAAAGACCCAGAAGGCTGAAAATGTGGTCTCCCTAGGGGTCTAAAATGTGTCTGAATATAGAAATTTCAGATGAGGATGCCAGACTTAGCAAGTAAAAACACAGGAAACCCAGTTAAATTTGAATTTCAGTTAAACAACCAATAGTTTTACTTTAGTATAAATATGTCCCATGCAATACATACTTATACTATGAAAAAGCCTATTTGTTGTTTATCTGAAATTCAAATTTAATGTGTCTCCTATATTTTACCTGGCAACCCTAGCTGGAGGTCTGGTGTTTTTGGTTTAACAACTTTGCACCATATAGAACAATTTATCTTGAGCCCATTACTACAGTCTGCCAAATTGCAGGTAAGTTTTGTTCATTATATTTACCAATGTATCTTCATTGGGTTAAGAAGGAAATGGGATGCAAGAATGTAAGTATGAAATGGAAGTAATACAAACTAAGTTAGATTCTGTCTTTTATCTTCACTAAAAGCCACAACAGAAGCTCACTCCCAATTTGTCTCTTGAAGCAGAGAGATCAGAGAACTATTTCATACTGTAATCAATATACAGGATGTTGCAGACTAATTTAAATTTTAAAACTTGCTATCATAATGGCCATAACTACATGGCTTTCACTGTAGAATCTTGGGGAGGAGGAAGGGTGATGAAGAGTAAAATTATATCATTGATAATAAAAATATATACCTTGTGATTTTTTTTTTTTTTTTTTTTTTTGCAACCCTTCACCTTGGTATTATAACAGGCTCTAACCAACTGAGCTAACTGGCCAGCCCCTTTGTGAATTTAAAGATCTCCTATGTCAGAGAACTACGCCAATTTGCCTGATATCCATAAGAAGACCTCCTAAGGACACCAGAACATTCATAGCCCCTATGGGCATCAGTGTTGTACAATTGATATACAAAGAACTGCATGTATTTAGAATGCATAATTTGATGAGTTTGGACATATGCACACACCCTTGATACCATCAACACAATAAAGGATTATAGACATATTCAACACCTCCCAAAGTTTGGCCCCTTTGTGTTATTTTTATTTGTTTGTTTTTGTTGTGATAACATGTAACGTGAAATCTATCCTGATAAATTTTGAAGTGCACAATACTGCATTGTTAACTATAAACAAGATGTTTTAAAGCAGATATCTAGAACTTATTCATCTTGTCTAACTGAAACTTTGCACCAATGGAATAACAATTCCCCATTTACCCTGCCTCATTCCCACACCCAGTAACTACTACTGTATTCTCTACTTCTATGAATTTGACTATTATGGATACCTCATATAAGTGGAATCATGCAGTATTTGTCCTTCTGTGATTGGCTTATTTCACTTAGCATAATGTCCTCCAAGTTCATTTGTGTTATAGCATATAGCTAAATAATGGTTCATTGTATGTGTATATCATATTTTCTTTATTCATTCATAAATGGACATGAGTTGTTTTTATATCTTGGCTATTGTAAATACTACTGTAATGAATGTGGAATTGCAGATATCTCTTTGAGATCCTGATTTTAATTCAAATTTTAAAAACTTTTATTAAAGTATAATTGATATACAATGAACTGCACACATTTAAAATGTATAATTTGATAAGTTCGACTATATCTTTACCTGTGAAACCATGATGGTCAACTCTTTACCTCTGTCTCTTTCTGCCCTTGGCTTCCTTGATACAGCTCTCTTGATTTTACTTCTGCTTCTTGGCCATTTCTTTTTTATTCTGCTTTACAGGATCATCTCCCCCTGACCCCTACCCCTTACCTTAAATATTGGTGTTCTCTATGGATAATGCACTCATTTCAGTCATGTATAGCGATTTCGGTACAGTGCTGTATTAGTTTGTTTGGGCTGCCATAACAAAGTATCACAGACTCGGTGGCTTAAGCAACAGAAATTTATTTCCTCACAGTTCTGGAGGCTAAAAGTCCAAGATCAAGGTTTCAGAAGGGTTGGTTTCTCATGAGGCCTCTTTCCTTGGCTTATGGCCACCTTCTCCTTGTGTATTCACCTGATCCTTTCTGTGTGTCCTAACCTCTTCTTATAAGGACACCAGTCATATTGGATTAGGATCTACTCTAGTGACCTCTTTTAATCTTAATTACTTTTGTAAAGGCTTTATATAGAAATATAGTCACATACTGAGGTATTGGAATTAGGACTTCAACATATGAATTTAGAAGAAGGGAATACAATTCACTGCATAACAAAGACCACAGTAGAGATGTACATAGGATATATCAGGTTAGTTGATGTTAAATGGGGGACTTGCAGGTCAGGTTTCCAGATTAGATGTTAAAAGTGAAGTCCTGGAAAATTAAAAGGAATTAGCTGAAGAATAACAATATGGGGTAGTCGGGTAGTTGAGGAGGTAGAAAGGGCATATTAGGTAGAAAGAATAGTATATACACTGAATCTTTTACAATATTATGAGTAATACATGATTGCTAGAACATAAAGATAAAAAGGGTGCATGGCTGTTAAGTGAGCAGTTGGATACACAGATTTGGCGATCTTTTCTTTTCTTGGTTCTCTTTCTGTCCTTTACACCCTTTAAATTTTTAAAGAAAATTTC
This sequence comes from Cynocephalus volans, assembly GCF_027409185.1. Classification (NCBI taxonomy): domain Eukaryota; kingdom Metazoa; phylum Chordata; class Mammalia; order Dermoptera; family Cynocephalidae; genus Cynocephalus; species Cynocephalus volans. The sequence continues at coordinate 160,359,373 of NC_084478.1, read as the reverse complement.
AATCTTAAAATTGCAATTTCAGGTTCATCTCATCCACACCTGTTGTCTCAGTTGTTTTAAGTTTACTAATAATGCCTACTTTTCTAGATCTATCTCTGACTTCTCTATTGAATTCTAGACTCTTCAGTCAATTTTTGGATGTCCTCAAACGAAAAACTTAAAATGTCAAAAAGATCTCTGTCTTTCTCCAAACCAGCTCCTTCTTGAAAATTCCTATTCTTATTAATGGTACTACCATTTACTGAATAACTTAAACCTCAGAAACTTAGGTATAGTCCTAAACTAATTATTCTTCCCCACTCACTTAGGTCAGTTATTAAATCCTACAGATCCTACTTATGTTATTTTTTTATTCATAGAACTTTAATTTATTTTTTTTTCATTGTACGTTTGTGGGGTACAGTTTGTTGTTTCAATACATGCATATATTGTATAATGATCTAATCAGAATAGTTAGCATATCACCTAAACAGTTATCATTTCTTTGTTGTTGTAACAGTCAAGATTCTCTTTTCTGGCTATCTTGAAATATACAATATAATATTATCTATTGTCACTCTAGGGCACCAGAATTTATTCTTCCAATCTAATTGTAACTTTGTAACTTCTACCAGTCTACCATCCTTTCTATTTATGGTTTTAAATCTATCTCCACCTCACCATTTGTTGCTGATCTTCATATGTTTTGCCCTTAGCCAAATTGGTTGACGACCAGGTCTAGTGACGATCTGATTATGATTGACTGAGATCATGCATTCCATCAAGACACATAGATGAACAGTTCTGCATTCTAAATAAGTATATGGTGATGATATTAAAATTCAATTAGTATTAAATGATTACTATTTATGAAATGTGCATTATGTGTCATATATTGCAGTTGATACTTTACAGACTCATAAGCAACTCTATAAATTGAATAGTATCTTTATTTTGAAGAAGGAACTCAAGCATAGAGATGTTAAGCAATTTCCCCAAAGTTGCACAGCAAACAGCAAAGCTGGGATTTAAAGCCAGATCATGTAGATTTTGAAGCTCATGCTCTATTCAACACTCGAGATATCTACCATACTTAATCAATTATCACTGTGTATAAAATGTTCCTAACGAGGAAAAGATCCCATGCCAATGAAAAAGCTGAAACAAAAGTTTGTCTCATACTAGGGTATAATCTTGTAATTCTAGGAAGGCAGTAATATTTTTTTTTTCTTAACTAAGCCATGTTTATTCTACCTACACTATAGAAAATTGAAATCTTAAATTCAGCCAATGAGGCACTCTGAAGAAGATAATTTACAAGATGGATAATTTCATAGTAAATATTTTAAGTGCTTTAAAATTGGAAATTAGTTTTTCCATGGTGGAGGAAACAAAATGTAGTATAATATACATACATCAGGAATAGCAGTTCGCAGCCAGGCATCCCCAATTTTATTGAGAATACTTTCCCTTTAAATTACTCTTACAAAAGTCAACAGTAGAAACTATTTACTGCCAGAAATATAGTTAGAGAAACAACCATTTATTGCAATTAAAGTGATTTATTTGCTTGCTAGTTTGACTAAGAATTTTCTTGAAATCGAGGACAAACTGGAAATGTAATTTACTGATATATACAGTATTACAGCATAATTCATATTCTGAAGCTTTGAAAAACTATATCAACTTTCAAATATCAGTGGTAAAAGTGTGCTGTTTATGTTAGATATTGCAAATTCAGGCTGTTTCGAGCAGATCTACATGTCAGAATTCATTCTAAAGCCAATGAGAAGTGGTTCAGGGATGGCCACAGTGTTGTGAGGCACTCGAACAGAGGAATCCAAGACCAGCATTGGTTTTGTAGCTCTTTTAATAGTTGACAGCTCCTTTTGGTGTTACAGCTCTTTTTGGTGTTACAGAGCTTCATTGCTTGCAAGCAAGGAGAGCATGACCATTGGGATTCTGTCTCCCCAAATGAAGGAAAAGGCCTGCCTTATATAGCCAAAAACTTCTTGCCCAAGTTCTCATTTAAGTCCTCTTATGCAAATGAGGGATACAAGTCTGTTAGTCCAGATTGGTTGGCTATGAGACATAGCTCATCGGTCAGTTCTGGAGCTTAAGTTGCATGGGTGCAGGAAGCAAGCTAGGTTACAGAAGCTAAAGTTTGAGATTAAGACAGCCAAGCATAAAATTTCTAAAACAGTTTCTCCAGCAGAAGGAGGCAGGTTTAACAATCAGAAAATGCTCAGGGTTCCCCACATCAGAAATTTAATAATCATCACTCATGAAAGAATCAATAAGGGACTAAATTCTATGAGAACTAAAAAATTTTCTATGTAGGTCACTTGTCAACTTGAAAAAGGAAGGTCAAAGATATGTGTTGCCTTGTGTGTGCTTCATGAGCATAGAAACCAAGTTTTGTTTATTTTGTTTTTGTCTTTTTGTTTTATTGTTGTTTTTGTTGTAGTTGGAAAGGTGAAGTTTCTATAAACACTGAGTTTGAAACTGGATGATGCCGCTGTTAGATACATGAACTTAGGGAAAGGACTTACCTCTCTCAGATTGAGGCTCAGTCTCCTCACCTACTAAATGAAGAGAATAATAGACTCCCTTGCAAGTTTTCTGTGAGAATAAAATGACATAATGTGCATAAATTACTTAGCAGAGTATTTGACACATTTTAGTTGTTCAATAAAGTGTTAGTTCTGCCTATAGTAGTCACTGGTATTTATCTACTCACCAGCCATTCCTCTTCTTCCTTGCTAAAAGAACCAAAACTTCGGTCAAGTGCCATGTGACCAGCACCAGAGGATGAATTGCGACCAAACTATGCCAATGTTCTTCAATAGGGACATTGCTGGAGTTTGGGGTGGGGTAATTTGATGTGTGGTTCTGCCACCATTATTATGTAATGTTGCACATCCTTGCACCTGGGCAATGTGTGGCAATATCATTGCCCAGTCAGTCAACTTTTCTCTTGGTACCTTTCAGTAAAAATGTTATATTAGAAGTAGTGCAAGCTATCTTGAAACCTTAAAGGAAAGGCCAAAAGACTCATGAGGTGCTGATGCAAGGATCCAATATCTTATAACCACTTAACTAACCCTAGAACTATGAACCTCCAAATTTATAAAGTGAGGTACTCTATTGCCTTTATTATTTAAGCCATTATATCATTTTCTTTTCTGGTTAGCCAAAAGGATTTATAACTGATATGAACATATCCATTCAGATTCATTTATTCCCTTTGTTCATATGAATAGCAAAGTTTGTATACCTCTAGCTACCATAATGTCTGCTATAAAGCATGGATGAGCAGAGAGCAACAATGAAAGAAGGAAGGAAGGAAGGAAAGAATGAAGGAAGGGAGGGAAGAAGTAAGAAGTGAAGGAAGGAAAGAAGGAAAATTCTAGCTTTCCTCTAAAATCCAAACATTACCTGCCTCTCCATGTCTTCCTACCACCAGACTCTATGGTCAGTTCAGAGGTGGTTTATAAATTCTCTCTCTCCTTGGTAAGAGAAAAGGAGATAGCTAAAAAGGGTTGTTGTTTTGTGTTTTTTATCTGACTTTAAATAAAAGTGTTTGGCCCAGTAAGTGGTGAGAAAATATCACCTCTCTTTACTTTGTCACTACATTGTTCTCTGCCCCTCATATTAGCATTTATTTATTTTACATGAAATACATCATACACAGAAATGAGTGTACACTTGATTGCTTTTTAAGGAATAGTTAGGCATAACTGTTTAATTTTTAAGCACTCCATTTACTTCCCTCTTATGACACCTCATTTTAGCCAATCTGAGAGACAAACTTTTTTAATTGTTGTGTTAATAATCATCTTGCTCTTATTTCCTTGAATGCATTTCTATCTATAAAAGTATATAGATTGGTTTTTTATCTGATTTGGGACTTTATATAAAGTCAATAATTTATTCAGGCATTCATTCAGCAAATATTTATTGAGTACTTTTATGAGTTGAATTGCATCCCCTGAAAAGATATGTTGAAACCGTAACCTCAGAATATGATCTTATTTGAAAATAGGGTCATTGCAAATGTAATTAGTTAAGATGAGGTTATATCAGAGTGGGGTGAGCCTTCGTTCAATATGACTGGTCTCCTTATAAGAATTGGGAATTTGGAAAAGACATAGACACAAAGGGAAGAAAACCACGTGAAGATGAAGGCAGAGATTGGAATGACACTTCCATAAGCCAAGGAATGCCTGGAACTACCAGAAGCTAACAGAAGCAGAAGAATTCTCCCCTAGAAACTTCTGAGAGAGTATGGTCCTGATGACACCTCCATTTTGGATTTCTGTCCTCCAGAACTGTGAAACAATATATGTCTCTTGTTTTAAGCTGCCAGTTTGTGGTAGCTTATTACAGCATCCCTAGCATGCTGATACAAGCACATACTCTGTGACAAACCTATTCCTTCCTTCCAAGGAGTAACCTGTATTCTGAATTTTGTGTTTGCCACGGGTTGAATGTGTCCCCCAAAAGTTCATGTGTTGGAATCTTGATCCCCATTGTAACAGTGTTAAGAGGGTGGGAAATCTTATTTTGGTATTTGAAAGGTGGGGCCTTTGGGAGGTGATTGGATCATCAAGACTATACCCTCATGAATAGATTAATCTATTCACAGAGTAATGAGTTGATGGTTTAATGGGTTGACATGGGTGTGAACTGGTTGCATTATAAGGAGGGCACATGAAAGTGCTCTTCCCACCTGTGATACCTTGTTTGCCACCAGAACTTGTAGAGAGTTCCCACCCAGAAGAAGGTTCTCACCAATGCAACCCCTGGGCCATGGACTTCCCAGCCTCCCAAACTAAAAGAAGTAAGTCTCTTTTCTTCATGTATTACCCAGTTTCAGGTGCTCTGTTACAAGCAATAGAAAATGGACTAATTACAGTGTTTATCATTCATATTTTTTACATACGTATAAATGCTTGAAAAATAATAAGTAATGTTTATTTTTGAGAGTTATAAAAATAGCATCATAGTTCATATAGTCTGTAGGATTTTTTCTATTCTATATTTCTATAATTTCTCCATGATGTTGTATGTGACTATATCACAATTTATTTATCCACTCACCTGTCAAAGGTCATTTGGTTTATCTCCAGGTTTTCTTTATAAACAAGTACTGCTGTTATGCATGTTCTTGTACATATTATCTGTTTCACATGTATAAGAGTGTTTCTAGGATATGCTTCAGGAAGGGAAAATCTTGGGCCTTATGGTATGTGAATGTTCATATCAGTACCAAAGTTCATCTCTGGCTACCATGTGAATGTGTGTTTTAGTAGGCTAAAAGACAAGTTGTTTTACCAAAGTAATTCTACCAATTTATATTTCCATAAGCAATGTATAAAAGTTACTTTTGATCCTCAGACTCATCAACATTTGTTAATTCAATATTCTAAGCTAGTAGATATAAAACTTTATCTATTATGATCTTAATTTGCACTTCTATTATTACTGAAAAGGTTGAGCAACTTTTCATATGTTCACAGGCCATTTGTAATTCCTTGCTGTGTAATGTGTGTTCATGTATGTGGTAGCCAGCCTCAACTATTCCTCCCCTCCCCGTGTAGACATGCTGTTACTCATTTGACAAGACGTATTTTTAAAATGTCTTCTCCCATTTTTAAAAAAATGTTTTTAAGATTACTTTAATATTTAGGAATTCTTATTTTAATGTAGTCAGTTTTATCAATTTTTCTTGTCTTGTTTTAAAAATACATTTCATGAAGACATTTACCATATTTTCCTTTGAAAGAATTAAAATCTTGCTTTTTGGATTTAAATTTTTAATCCATTTGGGGTTGAGTTTTGTGTAAGATACAAGTAGGGAACTAATTTCACTTTTCCTAATATAATAGTCAATTACCCTACATCCATAAATAGAATATCTCATTTTTCCAATGATCTATAATGTTATCTCTGTTATATTAAAATTCTATATATACCTGGCTGTTTTTCTAGGATTCTTGTTTAATTCCATCAGTCAATGTGTCTACTCCTTCAGGAAAGTCACACTATCTTAATTAATTGCTATACCTTTAAACTAAATATCAATAGGGCTAATCCTCCCATTTTTTTCTTTTCACAATTGTCATGTTTATACTTTTCCCATTAAACTTCCATATAAAGTTCAGATTATTTTAGTCAAGTTCCATTACAAACCTAGTTACAATTCTGATTTGAATTAATTGAAATTAAAGATTAATTTAGGGATAAGCAACATTTTAAAAATATTGAATCTTCCAATCTATAAACATGGTATCTCCCTTTATTAAATTTGGTATGCATTAATATCTTCTAATAAAGCTTTATAATATTCTGCTCAGAGGTGGTGTATATATTTAGATCTATAAAGTGATAACTTAGATTCTTACTCCCCTCTTTTAAAAAATCTTTTATTTTTATGAAACATTTAAAACCCATACAGAAGTAGATATAATAATATAATACCCATGTACTATCACCTAGCTTCAGTAAATATCAACTCAAGGCCTTTTTTCAGCTGTACTTCCCTATTTCCCTCTTCTAACTGTATTATTTTAAAGCAAATCACAGGTCAGAAAATTGAGCATCAAGAGAAAGAATTTCAATGGGTTAAAACTTTCTAATTACTTCTTTTTGACAAGCTTATTTTATAGGGGGTGCTTTCTAATTTTATCAAAAGACACGTAATCTTTGATTTCCTCTTTGATGATCACTGCATAGATTCATTACTTCTTTAAGAGCTGTAAATTGTTGATATTCTAGTTTTTAATTCTTTATACATTTTGAACTGGAATCATATATACAAAACTAAACATCTCCTTATCATCTACCTGGTTACCTTTATCAAACAGGCTTACAGATTTAGCCAATGAAGAACAATCATTCCTTTATAGATTCAGACACTCATTACTTTCACAGACAGCAAAAGTAAGATCAGCAATGGTATCCACTCCCCACAGCCCATGTGCCGTAAGACAACACTGAAAGAAAAGGAGCCAGATGACAGCATAAGTGATGAGACACCCTGTTGCTGAAGAGTCAGTTTCATGCTTCAGTGAATGGGTTTTATAGACTGGAAATCTACCCTCATGTGGTGAGGCAGAACCCAGGAGGTGATGCAAAACTACCTCATGACAGAGTCTCTGAAAATAGGGTGATGGCTAAGAAATGGCCTGTGGCAGAAGACTACTGGTCTTCTCCTGTCCCAGGAGTATCACAGGGTATGCCACCAAGACTTAGGCCTGCAGCAGTGAAGGCTTGACTTCGTGGCCTGTGTGAATACGTGCACTGTCAGGGTGCTGGCATGGAGCAGTTCTCCTAGGACCCTGAAATGTAACTAATACAGGAAAAGCAGGGAAAATGCTTGAATATTATTTATTAATTTCCAGTTTTCAAAAGAATGTGTTGCTTTTCTAGTATCTTCCAAATGCTATCAATGATGAAATTTAGTACAATTATAAGCATTGATTTAAACATATTTGCCATGCTTGAATCAAGTAGTTATAATCTTTGTTGATGCTCAAATTGTTCAATATTGGGTCAGTAGAATCCAATTGAAGTTGGTTCATTTTGTATTATTCTACTAGTCTTTGCTAGCTTTCTAGATTTCTGATATAAAATGTATCAGGCTCATCTATTACATTTCCTGCCTTTAACCTTGAATCAGTCATTTATTGAAAGATCTCTGCTTTCCTTTCAGTTGAAATATTAATTAGAGACTGTTGTCTGGGTACTAGGTGTGCTCATTTCTACTGTGATTCATTATTTTTTCCTAGACCTCTTCAGTAAAACTTCTAGGAAATAGATATTTTTAAAGATAAAACACTTCAGGATTTCATACTGATATTTCCAAATCAAATATAAGGATACAGATTTTTTACTTAGCCTCAACAATCTTACCTTTGTATCTCCTTTCTTTTCCATGCCCAAAACAATGGTTCTCAAAGACATCAATAAATAATCTTCTTTATCCCACACTATACACAAAACCAGAACTAAAATAAAAAATATAATTTTATTGCAGTGGTGGGTAAAGTGAGGCACCCAGAACACAAAAGCTTCTGACATCTGGCCCCTGAATGAAAAGAATGTCCCCAGGACTGGGAGAGAAGAGGCCTGCAGGTAGCTAGGTGTCCTGCTGCCATCCTGAGATAGTACTACTGAGATTTGCTCCCCTCCCTCCTGGAAACCTGCTTGACTTTCCTCAAAGCGTTTGGACTGCTCAGTGCCACTGAGACCTGGCCTCTTGACTGTAGTATAGCTCCAACCTGTTTGAGTTTCTGATATACTGACCCTGTGTCTCCCATAGGCAATGTGATGTGGATAAAGTGAGTGGGATAGTAAAATCGAAGTCTCAAGAAACAAAATCCAGCTTTTTATTGATTCAAAAAATATATAATTTTAAAGCATTAAAAATTTTTTGGTTATTTTTGTTATTAGGATATATCCTATTTTTAAGAGGCAATACATTAAGCTCATGCTGATATTTCTAATTCAAATTTAGAGTTACAGGATTTTTATTTAAGTTCTTGGACTTATAATTTTGTGTTATACTGAAAAATCATTTAGTAAATAATATAACTAGTTATATGTATGCTTGTATGTGCGGATATATAAGTAGATGCATATAAATATGAACATATATAGCCTCAATATCAATATCAATGTCAGTGTTACTACTAAAAATGTCGTCATTAAAAATATTTTAAAAATACTCTGCAATCTTTTTGTTCTTAGGTTATATCCTGTGTGGTAAAGCTACTGACTCAGTACAGACTTGTTTTTTTTTCTGTTGTTGTTTGTTTGTTTATGTTCCTCTACTTTTGAGGGCTATTATTTTCCTTTTCCGATCTTGGTATTATGTTGTTTTTAAATTATTTAGACAATTACATCTTCCAAAATCAAACATGCAAAATAAAGTACAATGAGAAAAGTGTAAGTTCCGTTCCTGTCCTCTCTACCGTATGTCTTCTCTCCCCTTATAGGTACTCAAGTAGTTTTTTATCTTTCTACTGATAATATATTAATATAAATAGCTGTGTATGTTTATATGCCTCCTTTATTTATTAGTTAACTGAAAATATACACAAGTTTTTCTAACTTGCTTTTTAAAATTAACAGTGTATCCTGGAAACTGCTCCGTAGCCCTATAGATGCATATTACTCATTCTTTTTAAAAGCGGTATAATACTCCATTATATAAATGCACAATAGTTTATTCAAGCAGCAATTTATGTTTTTTGTTAATATTGTTGATATTATCTTTTTAAAAATCATTATATTGCCTGACTATGTAGGGTTTTTTTTTTTTTTTTGACTGCTGGTTGGCTGGTACAGGAATCTGAATCCTTGACCTTGATGTTATCAGCACTATGCTAACTATGTAGTTTTAATGTGTAGAGACAAAATGGACTTTTTAAATAATATCGCTATTTCCTTTGATGCAATCTTACCAGTTTTACTAATTTGTCCAAATATTCTTTTAAGTTTTCTACATATACGATCCTATCTAACAGGTTTATCTCTTCCCTTTCAACATTCGTGTTGTAACACTCTAATCATAGAAAATGGTAACATTGGATTATGTCAGAAAGGGACCTGTGAGAATGTGACATAATGTTGGATTCCACATAGGGTTACAAACAGTAACATCTTGGGAAATAACAAAAAATCTTATATTCAAAAGATGGCAAAATAAATGCTTTTAAAAGTAAGGAGTGAGAGAATTTGCCATTAATAGTAACTAAAATAAATACTAAAGGGTGAATTTCATGAAGTAGAAAATTAAAGCCTGAAAGCAATGAGATACAAGAAAGAATCGTCAACAAAAAATTGCATATCATATTTGTTAATCTAGATAAGCATTGACTCTATAAAACATTAATACTACAAATTACTGAAATGTTATATAAAAATAATATGTAAGACATAAGGGTGACTCAGCTTCAAATAATTTATGTTGGTTTTGGTTAAAAATAACCAAATACCATACATAAAAAAGTCTTAAATAATCAGAAATAATTATTTTGCATATCAAGAAGTCCCATGGTGACTACAGTTAATCACAATGTATTGTATCCTTGAAAATCACAAAGAAAGTACATTTTAATGTTCTCAACACACAATGAAAGGTATGTGAGGTAATGCATATGTTAATTAGCTCAATTGAGCCATTCCACAATATATACATTTCAAAAAATCATGCTCTACGCTGTGAACATATACAATTTTCATTTGTCAACTAAAAAAAATTAAGAAAAGAAGTCCAGAAATTGACAGTGCAGAAGTCGACAGTCCACAGGTTGGTGCAGCAGCTCCATTGCACCGTTGAGGACAACAGTTCTTGTGCTCATTTTGCTCTGTCTTCTACAGTGAGTCTCTGCTATTTCCCCTCATCACTAGAAGATGGCCACAGCAGCTCAAGTACAATGTTACCCCACATATTCAAAAGCAGAATGAAAGAAGGGAGTGAATAATATCTTCTCTTACAGCTCTCTCTCTATTTTTTTAAACAGGTTAGGACATCTTTTACCTTAGCTTGAGAGCAGACGTCTTTTTATATCCTATTGACCACAACCAATTACTGGTGAGAAGAAGGTGATTTTCCTGTTTGACTTAGACCAATTATTATGTATCATCTAGTGATGGGCTTCCATTCCTCCGATTTATTCGTTCTCAGTATTTGAACACAACTGCAGTTCTTTTAGCAAGGAAGAAAAGAAGAGAATGCCTGTTGTTTAGGCAAACAAAATTTCTTGCCTCAGCATTGTAATGCCTTTAATATTGTTCCAGAGGAGGAGAGGGGTATTGGCTAACTTTACACTTTATTAAGTCAATTAGGCATGCTAAAAATTTAAGGTGATGTGCTATGAATATAAATAGAACATATGACTTCCAAACCATAGGTGTATAAACAGGAATAAAGAAAATATTGTTTAATCCAATAAAAGGCAGTTAAAGAAGTAAACCTAGAGCATAAAGCACAGTTTTAGAGACAGGGAAAACTTTATGGCACTGCTCTGTCACCGACTGACTTGGTGTAACTAGAAAGTCATTTCTCTTTGGTACTTGGTTTTCCTAAGTGTAAAGTTAAGTGGTTGGCCTGAATGACTTTTAGGTCCCTTCCAGTTCTAATAGTTTATAAAACCAAAGCCTTGTTTTTTGGAAGTATTCACTAGTGTGTCTACACTAAAGAACATCTTCACCACTTTTCTCAACTATGCATGTGATTGTGTCATATTTTCATTAGCAAATGTGCACATGAAAATTTTAGCAGCATCCAGGAACAGAAAGCATTGTTTAAAGTGGCTTAATTTAAATCCCAAAGATGTTATGCCTTTATAAATAAAACTACTGCTTTTCCCCATCCTCCTCTTCCTAATTATTTCCAACTGTAACATAAATGTATCAGATTACTAATTCTCCCATCACTGCATGCTTTTGGATTTAAATTAATTAAAGCTATGACTCCATAGAATGAAGACCTGATTTTGAAAATCCCAGAACATTTTCTACTTTTCCAAAATTGACCTCTATTTATTTTCTCTTTGTTGTTTGTTGTAAGCTCTTTATTTTAGCTTCGGCCTAAGCTCACCTGCATCTTCCTAAGCCTTTCCTCCAGTGGATACTTGTGTAAGTGTTTTCCCTTTGAAGCACTTCCACATTGCATGTGATCAAAGAATAAATAGTGTCAACAAAGCAGGCAATTAAAGCAAGGCCCATTTACTACCAAGAGAAGATTTTGCTAAGCAAGAAATAAAGCAGAAAATGCAAGTGTTAGCTCCCAAAATGAAATGATTTACCTGAGAATTGATTATATCTAAATATGTACAGTGAAGGTGCCAGCCATAGGTACAAAGGCATTGAGATTTTATTACAATAAACCAAGAAAAATTTGTTTATACAATGCTGGGGGTATAAATTACCATGTGTAGAAAGACAGAAATTTAGGAATGATAAGTTGTCTAATCCACATTCTCCTTGAGAAAACTGTGGTTTAAGTTATGGTCTCCTGGCATGTGGCCAAATGTTTGCAAAAGTTCAAATTAGCTGAGTCCTTGGAAAAGTGACAAGAAAGGGGTCAAGAGAGTAATTTTAAAGCCAGTATTTTCATCTTCATGTATTTTGACTTTATCAAATAGATAATCTGAAAAAGTTAATAGAGATCAATCTGAAAAATTTAGGTTTTTTTTTTTTGGACATTGCTCTTTTTTCATGGAGGATTTATTGAATTCCTAGGTACTGTGGGAGACAAAAGATGAATTAGGCAAAGAATCTACCTCAGAGAGTTTACAGGCTGGTTGAGGAAATTAGACATGCACACAAGTAACCATAATATGCAGTATAAAATGCTGTATGTGCCAATGTATAGATAATGTGCCCTGAGAGTTCATAGGTAAAAAAAGTAACTTCCAGTTGGATATTAGAAAGCCAAGAAGAAAATTTGAGCTTGACCCTGACGACTGGTTATGATGTAAATATACATAAAGGGGGCAAAGTGTATTTTTGTCAGGTAAAATTAAGGTTTAGTGCCACGAAAAAGGTTTAGGCATGAAAAAGTCTCCTAGTGACGTCTGCCTCTTAGTTTTCACCCTCATGTGCATCCTTGGCTATCCTCCCAGGGCTGGTCTCCATGACAAATAAAGTACAGCAGAAATGATGGCATATTACTTCTGACACTATGTTATAAACACTGCAGCTTCTGTCTTGGATGCACTCTTCCATTCTCTCATTCTCTCTTCTCCTCACTCTGGGGGCTCTGATACCATATAGAGAAAAGTCTATGTCTTGAGGAACCAAAGATTCTTTCTAATATCTATGTGCATGGGCTTGGATGTAGATTCTCCAGCCTAAGTTAAACCTTCAAATGACTGTAGCCCTGGTGGACCTCTTGACTGCAACATCGTGAGACACCCTGAGCCAGAACCTCCTAGTTTCTCCCAGATTATTGATTCTTAGAAACAGTGATATGATAAATGTTTATTGTTTTTAGCTGCTAATTTCAGGATAATTTGTTATACAGAAACAGATAACTAATACAGATTTTGGTAACTTAAAATAGACTGCTTCTATAACACAGACCTAAAATACATTAGTGGTTTTAGGGGAACAAAAAGTACCTGGGAAGTGAAAAGATTTCAAGGAAAGCATTAGTGAAAGCCTAAATTGCTTCAATCAGACTACGAGTAGAATTTTTAAAATTGAGGATGCTACTAGTGAGGTTGTAAAGAAAAGTAAGGAAAATTACACTGGAAACTGAAGGAAAGGAAATCATTGCTTGTAGGGAAAGAAAGTTGAGCAAAACTGTGACCTGCACTTATGTAGAAAGGAGAAAATGTAGCAAATAAACTGAGTGATCTAGCTAAGGAGATTTCCACACCAGAGCTAGGTTTTTGGCTGCTTATAGTAAAATTCTAAGAGAGAGATAAACTAAAGAAAGTACTGTTAAACATAAAGAATCTAAGACTTGACACATTTGAAAATCCTCAGTCTTAACAAAACAAAGTAAAAAATGAGAAATGGTTTTCAAGCAAAGATCAAATTCAGGGTACTGGCAAGGAAGCATGGCCTAAAGACCTAAATTAATCAGTTAGACAAATTATCCTTTCAATATCGAAGGGTGTAATTTCTACCATCCGGAATAAACCCAAAGTATAAAAGGATTTATATATGAGGGGTCTTCAAAAAATCCGGGGAAAGATTCATATTATCTTTTTAATTTTTTTGGAAAGAAATAATTAAAATTATATGTATTTGCAGATAACATAAACCTGCATTTATGTACTTGTAAGGAATCTATAAAACGAAACAACTATAGTAATTAAAAGGCTCAGCAAGATAGCAGAATACAAAATCAACATATAATGCCTATTGTGTTTTTTACACACTAGCTAGAAACAATCTAAAAATAAATCCATTTGCATTAACATTGCAAAGGAGAAAATACCCAGGAATAAATTATATCTATCTATCTATCTCTATCTATCTATCTATCTATCTATCTATCTATCTATCTATCTATCTATCTATCTATCTATCTATCTATCTATTGAATATCAATACTGGTGTACAATCTGTGATGCTCAAATCAGGATAATTAGTATATTCAACATTATACAATGCAATAATTTTTCATGTCCTTTTGCCAATTCCTCCCTTACTACCCCTCCCACTCTCCCTTTCCACTTCTGATAACCTCAGTTCTATTCTCTCCTTTTGAAACTTCAACATATTATTGTGATTGATGTATCATTCTTTCTTTTTTATATTTATTTGTTTATTTTGACTTCCCACTTATGAGTGAGAACATGCAGTATTACTCTCTCTGTGCACAGCTTATTTCACATAACAAGATTTTCTTTAAGTTCATCCATGTTGCTGCAAATGGCAGTATCTCACTCTTATTATGGCACCATAGTATTCCAATGTGTGTATACACTATATTTTCCTTATCCAGTCATCTGAGGATGGATATTTAGGTTGGTTCCAACTCTTGTCTCTTGTAAATAGGCCTGTGATAATCACAGGGGTGCAGGTATCCCTTCAACATGATGATTTCCATTCGTTTGGGTATATACCCAGCATGGTTTGTCTAGACTGTATGGCAGTTCTATCTCTAGTTGTTTGAGGAATCTCCATGCCATTTTTCACAAGGGCTGCAACAATTTACAGGCTCACCATCAGTGTAGGAGGATTCCCCTTCCTCTGCATCCTTTCAGCATTTGTTATTCACTGTCTTTTTGATAAGATCCAGTCTAACAGGGGTGAGATGATATATCAATGTGCTTTTGATTTACATTTCCCTAATGCTGAGTGATGTTGGGCATTTGAGAAATGCCTATTCAGCTACTTTGCCCATTTTTAAATTGGGCTATTTGTTTTGTTACTATTAAATTATTTGAGTTCTTTGTGTAGTCTGGATATTAATCCCTTACTGGAGGCATAGTTTGAAAATATTTTCTCCTATTCATTAGGTTGTCTTTTCACTCTGTTAATGGTTTCTTTTGCTGAGCAGAAGCTTTTTAGTTTGATGTAAATCCATTGTTTATTTTTCCTTTTGTTGTGTGTTCTATGGAGGTCATATTCAAAAAATCTTTGCCCAGTCCTACTTCCTGAAGCATTTTTCTTATGTTTTCTTTTAGGAGTGCTATAGTTTCAGGTCTTATATTTAAGTCTTTAATACATTTTGAGTTGATTTTTGTATATGGTGAGAGGTACAGGTCTAGTTTCATTCTTCTACATATGGATGTCTAGTTTTCCCAACATCATTTATTGAAGAGGCAGACTTTCCCTAACATATGATCTTGGTGCCTTTGTCAAAGATCAGTTGGCTATAAGTTGGTGGATTGATTTCTGGGTTCTCTATTCTGTTCCATATGTCCAAGTGTCTGCTTTTATGCCATGCTGTTTTGGTTACTATACCTTTGTAGTATAATTTGAAGTCAGATAGTGTTATGCCTCTGGCTTCATATTATTTATTTATTTGTTCAGGATTGCTTTGTCTATTTAGGTCTTTGGTTGTTCCACATGAATAATAGTATTGTTTTTTCTCTTTCTGTGACGAATGTCATTGGTATTTTTATAGGCATTGCATTGAATCTGTAGATCATTTTGGGTAGTACGGACATTTTTGCAACACTGAATCTTCCAATACAAGAGTGTGGAATGCCTTTCCATCATTTTGTGTCCTCTTTAATTTCCATCAACAGTGAATTGTAGTTCTACTTGTAGAGATCTTTAACTTCCTTAGTTAAACTTACTTCTAGGCATTTTCTCCTCTTGGTGACCATTGCAAATGGACTAGCTTTCTTGATTTTTTTGTGCTAGTTCATTGATAAAGTATAAAATGCTACTGATTTTTGCTTGTTGATTTTGTATCCTGCAACCCAACTGAAATTGTTTATCAACTCTAAGAGTATTTTTGTAGAGTCTTTAGGCTTTTCTATATATAGGATCATGTCATCAGCAAAGAGGGACAATTTGACTTTATCTTTTCCAATCTGGATGCCCTTTATTTCATTCTCTTGCCTGATTTCTCTAGCTATTCCTTCCAATACTGTGTTAAATAGGAGTGGTGAGAGTGAACATTCTTGTCTTGTTCCCATCCAAGATGATATTGGTGGTAGGTTTGTCATATATGGCTTTTTTCCTTCTATATCTAATATGCTGGTAGTGTTTATCATGATGGGATGTTGAATTTTGTCAAATACTCATATGATTTTTGTTCTTGATTTTGTTGATGTGGTATATCACATTTATTGACTTGCATATGTTGAACCATCCTTGTATCTCTGGAATGAATACTTCTTGATTGTGTTGTATAATTTTTTTTACTGTGTTGCTGTATTCAGATTGCTAATATTTTGTTGAGGATTTTTGTCTCTGTGTTCATCAAACATGTTAACGTATAGTTATCTTTTTTTATTGTATCTTTGTCTGGTTTTTATATCAGGGTGATGCTGGCCTCATAGAATGAGTCTGGGAGAACTGCCTTTGTTTCAATTTTTTGGAATTATTTGAAGAGAATTGGTATTAATTCCTCTTTAAAAGTTTGGTAGAATTCAGCAGTAAAGCCATCCCATCCCAGGCTTTTTTGTGTTGGGAGAGTACGGATTACTGCTTCAATTTCGTTGCTTGTTATTGGTCTGTTCCGGTTTTCTGTTTCTTCTTGGTTCTGTCTTGGTAGTATATATGTGTCCAGGAATTTATTCATTTCCTCCAGGTTTTCAAGTTTGTTGCCATATAGTTGGTTTTAACATTTTCTAAAGATTCACTGTATTTCTGCGGTATCAGTTGTAATGCCTCCTTTTGCATTTCTAGTTTGTGTTATGTGTGTCTTCTCTCTTCATTTTTTTTTTGTTAGCCTACCTAATGGTTTGTCTATTTTGTTTATCTTCTCAAAAAACCAACTTTTTGTTTTATTGAACTTTTGTACCATTTTTTGGGTTTCATTTAGTTCTGCTCTGATCTTAATTATTTCTTTCTCTCGACTAATTTTGGGATTGCATCGTTCTTGTTTTTCTAGTTCTTTGAGGTGTAGCATTAGGCTGTTTATTTAAAATCTTTCTATTCTTTTGATGTAAGCATTTATTCCAATAAATTTCCCTCTTTGTGCTGCTATTGTAGCAGCCCACAGGTTTGGATATGATATGTCTTTCTTTTCATTAGTTTGGAGAAATTTTTTGATTTCCTGTTTAATTTCTTCTTAGTCCCATATGTTGTTTAGGAGCATGTTGTTTAATTTCCATGTGTTTGTACAATTTACAATGTTTTACTTGTTATTGATTTCTAGTTTTAATCCATTGTAGTCTGAGAAGATACTTGAAGTGATTTCAATTTTGTAAAATTTGTTGAGGCTTGATTTGTGACATAACATGGTCTATCCTGGAGAATGTTCCATGTGCAGATGAGAAGGATGTATAGTCTATGGTTGTTGGGTGAAATGTTCTGTAGAAATCTGCCAAGTCCAATCAGTCTAAAGTGTGGTTTAAATCTTGTGTTTCTACATTCATTTGTTGCCTAGATGATCTGTCCAGTGTTGACAGAGGGGTCTTCAGGTCCCCAGCTATTATTGTATTTGGATCTACTTCTTTCCTTAGGTCTAATACTGTTTGCATTATATATCTGGGTGCTTCAATGTTGGGTGAATATATATTTATGATTGTTGACTTTTCATTCTGGATAGATTCTATTATCATTATACAGTGGCCTTCTTTGTCACTTTTCATAGTTTTCGGTTTAACATCTATTTTATCCATTGTAAGAATAGCTACTCTTGGTCATTTTTGATTTCTATTTGTGTGGTATATCTTTTTCCATCCCTTCACTCTTAGTCTGTGTGTGTCTTTACAGGTGAGGTGAGACTCTTGTAGACAGCATATAATTGGGTCTAGCTTTTTAATCCAATCAGCCAGTATGTCTTTTGAGTGGGCAATTTAATCCATTCACATTTATAGTTGTTACTGAAAAGTATTGTCTTAATTCTGGTGTTTTATCGATTTTCATTTGGATGTTTTAAATATCTTTTGTTTCTTTCTTTCCCTTTTATTGTCTTCAGTGTTTGTTGGTTTGGGGAGGTGGTGAGATATAGTATCTTTCTCTTTCTCATTTGAATTTTTGTTGTTCCAGTGGGTTTTGTTCTTTCTTGTGTATTCATGGTAGTCATTATCATTTTGTGGATTCCAGATGCAGGACTCCATTGAGGATTTCTTGTAGGGCTGGTCATGGAGTAGTGAACTCTTTTAGTTTTTGTTGGTCTGGGCATACACTATTTCTCTTTCATTTCTGAAAGATAGCTTTTCTGGGTTGTAGTATTCTTTGCTGGAATTTTTTTTTTTTTTTATTTTAGTATTTTGAATCTATCACCACATTCTCTTTTGACTTATAGAGTTCCTGTTGAGAAGTCTGCTGTTAGTCTGATGAGGACTCCCTTCTAGGTGACTTGATGCTCTTCTCTTACTGTTTTAAGGATTTGTTCTTTTTCTTTTGATTTTGTGAGTTTGACTACAATGTGCCTCAGAGAGGATCTTTTTGGATTGAGTCTGTTCAGGGATCTTTGAGCCTTCTGAATCTGAAGGTCTATGTCTCTCCCTATACCTGGAAGTCTTCTGCTATTATTTCTTTGAACAAGTTTTCAATGTCTTTTCTTTTTTCCTCCCCTTCAGCAATACCCATGATTCAGATGTTTGTGCCGTTAAGGTTGTTTGCTATCTTTCTTAGATTTTCTTCATGTTTTTAAATTCTTTTTTCTTCTTTATTGTCCACCTGAGTTATTTTGATGAGACTGTCTTCAAGATCAGAAATTCTTTCTTCTGTTTGCCCTAGCCTGCTGTTCAAGCTCTCAATTACACTTTTTATTTTGTTCAATGACTCCTTCAGTTCCATGAATTCTGCTACATTCCTTTTCATAGTATTCATCTCTTTGAAAATTTCCTCCTTCATATCCTGGGTACTTTTGCTCAGTTCATCATGTTGTCTAACTGCGTCTTCCTGTATTTCATTGAGTTTCCTTAAGATTGATACACACAATTAATTTTCACTCATTTCAAGAATTTCCTGCTCTATGGGGTTTGGTACTTGACAATTATTATATTCTGTTGGTGGACGCATATTTTCTTGTTTTTTTTTTTTCAAATTTCTAGTATCTTTACTTTGATGTCTGGTAACCTGGAGAGCAGTGGCTTCTTCTATTACTCTCCTTCCCTGGACTCCGCTGCTGACCCTCCTTGTGTCAATGCGGTCCAGTGGTAAGTAATCTGCCTTCACAGCAGCAGTGGCTTGTGTGGCTGCTGCTGTGGTAGCAGGCTACCCTTGCAATGGCAGTGATTGTGGAGGTGGCTTTGGCAGGCTGCCCACAGGGCAGCAGTGGCTCTAATGGTGAAGGGCTGTTCACATGATGATGGTGGTTTCCTGTGGTGCTGGTGGTGGTGGTGACTATAGCACTGGTAGTTGCAGCAACTGCCCACTTGGCTGTGGTGTCCACAGCAGTGGCGCATGTAGCTACAGTGTCTTCAATGTTAGCAAGCTTACATCTCAGTGGTGGCAGTGGCATTGGTGGTGACAGCTGCCTCCATGGTGTGTTCAGTGTCCTTGGCAGCAATGGGGTTACCTCTTGGGGGTTTCAGCAGCACTGGTGGCTGCATCTGCCTCCCTCACATTTGCAGTGTCCTTGGCAGCAGTGGGGTTATTTCATAGCAATAGCAGTGGTGCCATTGGCTGCAACTATCTCCCTCGCATCTGCATTGTCCTTGCCAACTACAGGGTTGCCTCATGGTGGTGGCAATGGTGCCAATGGCTGCAGCCATCTCCCTTACATCTGCAATGTCCTCAGTGGTAGCAGAGTTAACATGTGGCAGCAGCAATGGTGGCGGTGGTTGCAGCCACCTCCCTTGGGTCTGTGGTGTCTGCAGCTGCTGTGACAGGTCACTTGCAGGACTGCAGCTCTGTGGGGAGCTGCTCTGTGATGGGCAACATTTTGGGGACCAGACAATGCTTCCATCAACTTTAGTAGTGGTGGCACTGGGCCCATTTTGATCTTTTTCTGTGGAAAGAATGCACCCTGGGTACCTCTAGTCCACCATCTTCCTGGAAGTAGGAACAAATTCAGTGAAAGAAATTTCTGGAGGCCATGAAGTCCAAGATCAAGGTGCTGGCAGCTTCAGTTGTCTGGTGAAGAGATCTGTGAGCATGGAGCATGGTAGGGAGACAGGTCAGGGGGCACATGGCAATGGGCACACTGCAGCTGAGGGTCTGGGAAGGCAAGGAAGGGTCTTCACAGAACACTCACTCATCTCCTCAACTCTGCTGGTAGGATCCTGTCAATCATGGAGTGCCAGCAAGAACCTCTGGTCTACTGTGCCACTTCTCTTGCAGCCTTCCTCAGTCCACTGCAGCCCCATATTATCTTTTAATTCTATTTTGCCATGAACTTTTTGAAGTACTCTTACATAAGAGATGAGGTGTTGTTTTTGTCTAATGGAGGGTGCCCCAGTAATGCTCTCAAGAGACTCACAAAATTATTAAGAGAATTCCATTCACATAAAAACCTCCACCTTGGACTGAAAGGGACAAAGACTATATAAAATGAGAGAAATTCTTTGAACATCCCGATTCTACCGATAGAACTGAGTCTGAAAAATCAAATCACTTAATTGCAAATATGTGATACCTTTCATGAAAAAAAAAAATCACTCTCAAAGGGTCGAACTAAGAGCCTAGAGGGTTGAGATATGATTTACAAAATTAGTTAATTTATTCCAGGCATACCAATCTGTTCAGAACAGTATTTTAAACATTCCATGGGCCAGGGACTCATGCGTTCCTCCCCTATTTTCCTGCCTCCCACTTCTAGAACAGAAGTATCTAGAGTGGGTATCCTATGCCTGTACCACAATTACAGGTTGGTTATGAGAGGGGAAGATAACTTGTCTCTGTAATTTAGAGGTTGATACATCCAGAGGATTTGTTCTCAAGGAGCAGTACTTAATGGGCTATAACTGAGAGGCTTCATCCTCACTTGGATCTGATTAGATGATGGAATTCTTGATTTTGAGCTGATGCTTAAGAAAAGATAGGGTATTCTCAAGAAAAAGGTGCAACTGTTTTCAGCAGATAGACTTTTAAAAAGTAATGTATGAATGAATATGGATGAGGACCTAAGGGTAAGAAAGCAAGGTTAGGAATTTGGGAATTATCCTTGGGAATCCCATCCTTATGCTTGGCCTAAATCAAGTTAAAGACTAAATTTGCTATAACATCTTAGTTTTCCTGGCACTGGAGAGCCACTCAAAGCCAAGATGGAAGCTAAAGAAATACACATGTTAGCAGAAGAGCATACTAGAATCCAAGAAAGTTGTATGCACGAGACACTAAATCCTGTTTTCCTACTGTTTTCGTAGGCACTGTTTTCAGAGATCTACTAAGCAGAGTGTGTGTTGATCCCAGAGAGGATAAAAGATGATCCAGTAAGGTAGGAGATGAAGTACTATGATTTTTATTCTAATGTATATTTCCATGTAACTGCCACCATAATCAAGAGTGTGTGTGTGTATATATATATACATGACTATATATTTGTTCAAGACTATATTACATATACAAGGGGTCTTCATAAAGTTCATGAAAAGATTCATACTATCTTTCAATTTTATTTTTCCACGAACTTATTATTATTACTATAGCCATCTTAGTGGGTATGAAGTAGTATCTTCTTGTGGTTCTGATTTTCATTTCCCGATGGCTAATGATGTGGAGCAACACACATGTGTTTAGAGGCCATTTGTACATCTTCTTGAGGGAAATGTTAATTTGAATCCATTGTCCATTTTTAACATTGTTTTTTATTGTGTTTTTGTTTTTGTTTTCCCCATCTTTTTACTGGTATCTTGTTAGAGTTCTATATGTATTCTTGATACCAGAACCTTATCTGTGGAATGTCTCTTCACTTTTTTGATTGTGTCATTTGATGCACAGAAATTTTTAATTTTGAGGAAGTTAAATTTATCTATTTTTGCTTCTGTTGCTTTTGTTTGTGGTATCATACATAAGAAACAATTGCCTAATTTAAGGTTGTGAAAATTTACACTTAAGTTTTATGGTTTTAGCTTTTACATTTAGGTCTTTCATCCATTTTGAGTTAATTATTGTATATAGTGCAAAGCAGAGGTTAAATTCATCCTTTTGCATTGAATATCCTTTTGTCTCAGCTACATTTGGTAAAGAGACTATTCATTCTCCCATTCAATGGTTTTGGCACCCTTCTAGAAATTTAATTGAACATATACATATAGTATATTCCTGAACTATTATTCCATTCCAAATATGTATGTCAGTAACAACCTCATCTCAGCAGTGACATCAAAAAGTGTCTACAGACATTGCCAAATATCCCCTTGGAGGCCTAATTACCCCCAACTGAGAACCACTGTGTTACTTAATACAGTGTCCCTAAGAAAGAATTGATGGGACAATAGCAAATATTGTTTCTAATATAAATAAAGGTATATTGTATAAGTACACACTTAATTTTGTAGATCAGTATTTTTCAATTAGTGTTAAATTTAAATAGATTTCTCTATTTTCATTCTCTTTGGAGATTTTTTTAATTTTAATTTTAATTTTTTAATTTTTAATTTTTTTCTATGAGGAAAGATTTTATTCTTTTTTTTTCCCTAAAGGAAGCCTATTTAAAGTTTATAACATTTTCAAGGATGTCATTGCCACAAATATATTTTACAAAAATATAGTTTCATAGGTTTCATGTAATGTGAACAAACCTACTATTCTCTAACATTTAGAGTAAATGATTGAACAGTCAATGGAAAACTGGATTACTGAATAAATTGGAAACCAAGGAGTCAATATTCCTCATAAAAATTAAAGTACATCATAGTCTTGGTTTTGTAATTATATTTTTAGTTTTATATCTACTTGGTGTTTTTGTAAAACCAGTCCTGAGTCCTTGTGTTTTTGTTTGTTTTGAGCTTTTCATTTGCTTATATGTATATAGGTTTATTAACTGGAATACTTTTTAAAAAATAAATTTCCTATTATTAACTACTTTGTTACTATTTTCCTGGTTCTCTCATAGCTCACACTTTTTTCTCTGTATTCTTCTGGGCCTCTTTTTCTTATTCCATTCTTTTAAATATTGATGTTTTACAGATTCTGTTTTTAGTTCAGATTTGTACTCTACACAGTCTTCCTTTAAATGATCTCATTCATCCTCATGGCTTTAACTCCCACCCACATATGGATGACTCTGAAACCTGTATTATTTTTATATTTCTACTTTCTGTATTTTGGTATTTCTTCTGAATTTCATGCTCATATAGCCATCTTTCTACCTAGCATTTCTATCCAAATTTCCAATAAGCACCTATAACTAAACATGTCATTGACAGAACTCAACATTTCTCTTTTTTTTTTTTTTTTAATTTTATTTTGTAGATATACATTGTGGCTGATTATTGCTCCCCATCACCAAAACCTCCCTCCCTTCTCCCTCCCCCCTCCCCCCCAACAATGTCCTTTCTGTTTGCTTGTCGTATCAACTTCAAATAATTGTGGTTGTTATATCTTCTACTCCACAAACCAGATCCTTACTCAGCATATCTTGTATCAGATTGTGACACCCCATTTTCCTCAGTCACCTATTCTAGAAAACTAAAGGTTATACTCATACTTCATATACAAACAATAATCTTGTTTTACCAATTTAACCAACTATTTCTTAATTTTGTAGCACTTCTACTTCCCTTCTAACTACTCCTTGGGTTCCTCTCTCATCTGGATTATTTTTCCCCAATTATACTGATGTATAGTTGACAGTTCAAAATTATATGTATTTAAGTTGTACAATTTAATGATTTGATATATCTGTACACTGTGAAATATCCACTGCAATGAAGCTAATTAACATATCCATCACCTCACATACTTACTGGTTTTTTTGTGTGTGGTGAAAACACTTAACATCTACCCTTTTAGCAAATTTCAAGTACACATTACACTACTGTAAACTATAGTCACATTGTTGTACATTAGATATTCATAACTTATTTATCTTGCATGACTGGAACTTTGTACTTCTTGACCAAAACCTTTCCATATCGCCCTACCTCCAGCCCCTGGTAACTACCATTCTACTCTCTGTTTCTATAAATTTGATATTTTTAGATTTCACATATAAGGGAGTTCATGCAGTATTTGTTTTTCTGCATCTGATTTATGTAATTTACCATAATGTTCTGCAGATTCATTCATGTCATCACCATTTTCAGGATTTACTGCTTTTTAAGGCTGAATAATATTCCATTTTATATGTATACGGCATTTTCTTTTTCCACTTATCCATTGATGGGCATTTATGTTGTTACCATATCTTTGCAATTATGAATAATGCTGAAATTAACAAGAAAGTTCAGATATCTCTTTAAGATACTGACTTCATTTCTTTGGCATATATACCCAGAAGTAGGATTACTGGATCATAAAGTAGTTCTATTTTTAGTTTTTTAAAATTATTATCTTTTAAATTGTACATATATGTGGGGCGCAAAGTTTATTTTCAAGAGTTGTGTACAATGTGTGATGGTCAGATCAGGACAGTTAGCCTATTTATCAGTACAATATGTAATCATTCTTTTTGTCTGTTAACCAATTTCTAATTAACCCCCCTCTGTTTCCTCCTCCCCTCCCCTTTTCCACCTCTGTAACCGCGGTTCTTTTCTCTTTTTCTAAAAGTTTAGCGTATTACTGTGATTGTTCTTTCTTTCTTTCTATCTCTCTGTCTCTCATTATTGTTTATTTGTTTATTTATTGATTCAGCTCCTGCTTATGAATGAGAACATGTGGCATTTCTTTCTATTTTTTTTGAGGAAACTTCATATTGTTTTCCATAATGGCTGTACCAATTTACATTAGCACCAACAGTGTACAAGTGTTCCCTTTTGTCCATATCCTCGCCAGCTCTAGTTAATTTCATTTATTTATTTATTTATTTATTTATTTTTGGAGGCTGGCCAGTACTCTTTCTTTTTTAATAATGGCCATCCTAACAAGTGTGAGGTGATATCTCCTTTTGGTTTTGATTTTCATTTTCTTGATGATTAGTGAACTTGAGCAGATTTTTATATACCTATTGCCCATTTGTATGTCTTCTTTTGAGAATTGTCTGTTCATGTCATTTGCCCATTTTTTAAATCAGATTATTTGTTTTTTTTGCTCTCGATTTGCATTGATTCCTTATACATTTTGGATATTAGCCACTTATCAGATATATGGTTTTCAAATATTTTCTCTCACTCAATAGGTTGCTGTTTCACTTTATTGTTTTCTTGGCTGTGCATAGCTTTTCAGTTTGATGCAATCCCATTTCTCTATTTTTGCTTTTGTTGCCTGTGCATTTGGTATTATATCTACAAAATCGTTGCCTAGACCAATGTCAAGAAGTTTGTTTCCCTATGTTTTCTTCTAGTAGTTTTACATTTTCAGGTTAGAATTTAAGTGTTTAATCAATTTTGAGTTGATTTTTGTATGTGGGGTAATAATAGGGTCCAATTATTTTCTTGCGCATGTGGATATACAATTCTCCCAGCACCATTTATTGAAGAGACTAACCTTCCTCATGTTACGTGTTCTTGGCTTTCTTGTCAAAGATTAGTTCACCATATATGTATGAATTTCTTTCTGGGTTTTCTATACTATTCCATTGGTTTATATTTCATCTGTATTATTGAAACAGTTTCCTAACCAGACTCCCTAGTTTAAACCTTACCCCCATCAAATCCATTCTCCATACAGTAGCTAGAATGATTTCTAAATTGCAAATATGATCATCTTTCTTTTTTTGCTTAAAATCTTTCAGTAGATATTTATATCCCTCAAGATGAAGTATAAATTGCTCTCCCTGCATAAAAATTTTCTATGACCTTGCCCATAACTGTGTCTCCAGAATTATTTCTTGCTTACAACTCTCTCACTAAGTATCTGGAAAAAAGTGGTTTTTATATTTCCCCAAGCACAAGATTTTTTGGCCATTATTGTTTTGCATATAATATTTCCTCTGCTTTGAAAGTCATTGCCTTAACTTTTAGCCTTGTTTATTCCTTCTCTTCCTTTGGGAATGAGGAATAATAACCTCCTTTGGAGGACTGCAATACATTTCCTCCACGGAATGGGTTAGGTAGCCCTTCTTAACCCCTCTATAGCTCTCAGGGCACATGTGTCATAATAAGAAGCCTTATTTTATTAAAATTGTCTGTTTCCATGAATAGCAAAATAACAAGTCTACACTCCTTAAGGACAGGGTTTAGGACTCAATTATCTTTTTTCCCTAGAGCCTAACACTGTGGCTGGTTCAATATAATTTTTTTTCTTGAATAATACCATCAGGAATGGACAACTGATTTGGAGTTGCAAGCTGGGGAACAGGGTAGGTAAGTGTAAAAGATGACTCATGAAAGGCCAGGCTACTTAAAGTAATGATTCTCAAACTTCATTGTTAATAAGAAAAAACTGATAAACTTGTTAAAATGCAGATTCCCTGACTACACCCCTACATATTCTAAGTCTGAAGTAGGTGCCAGGAATCTGTAATTTTAGCAAGTAGCCAAGTAATTCTGATACAGAAGTTTTTTTTTTTTTTCACAGCAATTTGGGTAACATTATTTTAGAAAATGAAGTTTCAAAGTAATTTGTTGTTTTGGTAGTTTGTCATGTATGTCCATGTTTCTTATTACCTATTATTTCAAGATTTTGTGGCATATGTGATAAACTTTAATACGTGTATTTAAACACATCTTAAATATGTGTATTTAAGCACAATTATACCATTTTAAATTTTGCATATAAAATTCAATCCCACTGTCCATCAAGATTTTTAAGACAAAGTAAGTTTCAGCTCTTCTAAATGACTAATATGGGTCTGCACTCTGCAAATACTCACCAAAAAATAGACTGTATTAAACACATGTTGGGAAAATAAAATTCGTCTCTAGTAATTCATATATTTAATATTGAATATCTTTGTTGTGCTATATATATTCTGTATATAGAATAGATCTAACTATCCATCTATCTATATATATAGCTATATCATGCTAAATAGATATTTAGAAGAAACTCCCTTTGCTGATTAGGCACACTAATATTCACATGTAAGAAAATTAATAAGTCAAATTACATGTGTCTTCAGTCAAAATACACAAGGACCTTTTAAAAGGATGGATGTTAAAATAAAACAGCTGGTTATTTTCAATATAGGAAAGCACAATGTTGATAACAACTGTCATTTTAATTACCAGAATTGGATGTTGAGCAAAAAAGCTGGTTATTTGCTTTTTGTTACTTTTTCTGAAATTACAGGGAATTGTTATCAGGCACTTTGTGCCTTGGTTATGATTTCAAGTACTAAACATTCAGTTCCTTTCATATTAACCTGATTAACAGAGACAAATTAGAATATTATCCCAGTAAAAAAATTCATAACCTTACATAAGATCAAAATTATTTTTATTTTTAGTAAAGAAATAAATTGTGAAATATAAACTGATGAGTTGAAGACCATAAAAATAGAATAGCCATTAAAGAATTTTAATAAAACAATAATTTAAACAAAAAATAGATTTAAATAAATCTACAATAGATCAATTCAACGAACAAATGAAAACAAAACAGGAAAATGAAGGAAAATCCTAGATGTCTCAAAAGTCTGAAGAACAAAAACTGTAAGTGAACGAAAAACTTAGAAAATATACATAAAACTGCTCATTTTGTAGGGAGATATAAATTACCAAAATCGACTCAGGGAAGCTAGAAAATCTGAAAAGACCAAAAACATGAGAGTAAATTTTTTAAGTGTAAAAATAAGTTCCTTTCTAAAACACCCTAGGCTAAGAAAGATTCCTCTATGAGTAATTTCATTTCTTCAAAGTATATATAATTTTGTATGTTATTCAACCTGTTTTAGAACATAAAGAAGGAAATTGCTTCAAAATATTCTATAGAGCTAGTATAACCCTGATAAAATTTTCATTAAACATAGAAAAAATAACTTAAACTACAGTTAGATATTATTAATGATCATACAAAATAGAGATGTATGAATATATAATATTCTGCCAGTAGAATTCAGTAATATTTTGAAAATAATATTTATTGATCATGGAGTATTTATCCTAGATTATAGGAGTTGATCAGTATTTGGAAAACCATTAATATAATTCATAATATCAATAACAGATAATAATATTAATATAACAGATTTTGAAAAGTTATCAGGTTGAGGAAGTCCCCTCATATTCCTACTTTGTTGAGTGTTTTTATCATGAAACTCAGAATTAATATTTCACTTGATGGTAAAAAACTAAAAGCTGTCCCCGTAAGTTTAGGGATAGGAGAAAGATATTCACTCTCATTTCTTGGATTCAAAGTTGTACTAGAGGCATTAGCTAAGAAAACTAGGCAATAAAATAAAATAAAATGTATCCAGATCGAAAAGAAAGAGATAAAACTATATTTGCAAATGACAGGATCTTATATATGTGGAAAAGTCTAAGTAATTCACAAATGCACACACATACTATTAGAGCTAATAAGTGAGTTCATTGAAGTTTCAGGATACAAGATCAGAATACAAAAATGAGTTTTATTTTAATACATGTGCAGTAAACAATCCAAAAAGAAAATTAAGAAAAAAAAAAAAAAAAGAATGACATTTTAAAAGGAATAAAAAATAATCACATATTTAGGAATAAACTTAACCAAAAAAAGTGTAACACTTGTACACTGAAAACTACAAAACATTGTTGAAACAAATTTAATAAGACCTAAGTAAATGGAAATATTTCCCATGTTCATGAATAAAAACACTTAAAACATATAAAATGGCAATATTTCTTAAATAGATCTACAGATTCAGTGCAAGCCCTATCAAAAATAATATGGAAATTTAAGGGACACAGAATACCTAAAACAATCTTGAAAAAGAATAACATTGTTGGGAACTCACACTTTTCACTTTCAAAAAGTACAAGAAATCTACAGTCATCAAAACAATAGACATATTGATCAATAGAATAGAATTGAGAGTCCAGAAATAAACCCTCACATTTTACAGTCAACTAATTTTCAACAAAGGTGCCAAATACATTAATAGGGAAGTAATAGTCTTTTCAACAAATGATTCTAGGACAACTGGATGTGAACACCCAAAAGAATAGATTTAGAACCATTATTCACACCATATAGAAAAATCAATTCAAAATAGTTGAAAGAACTACATGTAAAAGCTAAAACTATAAAACTCTTATTTAAAAAGGTGTAAATCTTTTTGATCTTAGG
This sequence comes from Cynocephalus volans, assembly GCF_027409185.1. Taxonomy (NCBI): domain Eukaryota; kingdom Metazoa; phylum Chordata; class Mammalia; order Dermoptera; family Cynocephalidae; genus Cynocephalus; species Cynocephalus volans. The sequence continues at coordinate 160,330,036 of NC_084478.1, read as the reverse complement.
TTAAGCTAAGATTTCTTAGATATCCTACTGAAAGAACAAGAGACAAATGAGAAAAAATAAATTAAATTTTATCATTATTAAAAAATGTCACTGCAAAGGGCACCATCCATCATGAAAGTGAAAAGGCCACCAATGGAACTGGAACAATATATAGGAATATGTACTAGACATATTTTCAAATCATAAGTCTAATAAGAGAATTGCATCCAGAATATATGATCAATTGTTACAACTCAATAATAAAAAAAGAAATAATCTACTTAAAAAATTGGCAAAGGATCTGAACAGGTATTTCTCCAAAGGAGATACACAAATGTCTAATAAACAAACACATGAAAAGATGCACATCATTAGTCATTAAAGAAATGCAAATCAAAGCCACCATGAGATAATACTTCACATCTACTACAATGGCAATAAGCAAAAAGATAGATAATGCCAAGTGTTGATGAGGATATGGGGAATTGGAAATCCTCACACAATGCTCATGGGGGTGTAATATGGTGAAAATGCTGTGGAAAACAGTTTGGTGGTTCCTCAATATGTGAAATGTAGAATCACCATATGACCCAGCAATTCCAATCCTAGGAATATACCCAAAGAATTAAAAACATATCTTCATACAAAAACGTGTATAAGAATGTTTGTAACAGCATTATTTATAGTATCCAAAAAGTGAAAACAACTCAAACGTCCATCAACTGATGAATGGTAAACAAAAAGAATGTTCCATTCATACAATGGACTATTTTTAGGCCTCCCCAAAAGGGAATAAAACCCAAGAAATACTGTATGAGAGTACTTCAAAAGTTTATGGAAAATTAGGATTATAAGATAATATGAATCTTTCCATGAACTTTTTGAAGTTCCCTCATAACATGGATAAACCTTTACACATTATCCTAAATGAAAGAAATTAGACACAAAAGTCCACATGCTTTACTATCCATTTATATGGAATTTCCAGAATAGACAAATTCAAAGTGACAGTAAATTAGTGATTGTCAGGGGCTGGAGGAAGGTGGGAATGAGGAATGACTGCTGATGGGTATGGGGTTTCTTTTTTGGGTGATAAAAATATTCTAAAATTGATTATGGTGATGGTTTCACAACTGTGAATATACGAAGGTACTTCAAAATATCTTTTAATTCTATTTTTCCACCAGCTTTTTGAAGGACCATTGTACTAAAAATAATGGAATTATACACTTGACGTAAATTAGATGGTATATGGATTATATATCCATGATGCTGTTAAAAATAATACATAAAGACATCTTTTTATATCATCAGATGCTCTTTAAAACACAATTTAATGGCTGTCTAGTGCCCCCATTGTATGAATATATGGCATTTATGTAACTATTTTCCTATTGTTGAACATTAAAGTTGTTTTGATTTTTTAAATATTATAATCAGTGCTTTGATGAGCATTGCTATAGTTAAAGCTTTGCATATATCTTTTCATATATATATATATATATATATATATATATACCAAAGATAAATTACTAGAAGCAGAATTGCTGGACCAAACAGTGTGCACATTTTTTGACTCTGAGTGGACATTGAAAAATCCCTTTTCACAGTGGTTATCTCATTTATACACTGGCTATAAGTAGTATGTAAGAGTGTCGTGTTCCATGCCCCCTGCCCAATGCCACGGATTTTCTTCTACTATTACTTTTTATGTTTTTCCTATTTGTCCTCCACATCTCCCCTATTCTTAACGTTTGTGTATGTGTGTATATATAAATATATACCCAAGTGAACGAATGTCAGTTTTGTTTATATATGATTAAAGTTAATTTTTAAGGTGTGTCTATGTGTGTTTTATTAATTTCATATTTATGAAAAGGACATACGACTAAAGTTATTAAAAGGAAATGGAATATATATATATGTATCTATACATTTTTATGCTCAATAGATATTTAGAGGAAAATTTCTTTGCTGATTAGGCTCAATTATAACTATAATCATATATATAATATACAAGTATATATTTCTCTCATGCTCTCTTTTCAGTATTAATTACTGAATGAGTGATGACTTTTAGAAACTTCTCTACTGCAATGCTCTAACTTTTATCCTAACACATTTTCTTTTCAACATGATGTTTCTGGTAGGTATCACTATAAGTCAAAAATGAGAAACTTGGTACTTAAAGAGGTTAAATCTTTTGTTGTTGTTACTATACTGCATTTGTTTTTCAGTTCAACAAGTATTTGTTGAGAACCTACTATATACATACCAGCTACTATACGAATGACAGTGGATATAGTGATGTATAAAACTGACATGGTCACTACTGTCATGAAACTTACAGTCTAATGGAAATGAATAAAAATAATAAGTCAACAAGTAAAGAACCATATTAAAATTAAATAGTGATAAATGGTATGAAGGAAATAAAACAACATAATGATATAGAGTGACTGGGAAAGAACATTAAATAGAGTGGCCGGATGGACTTCTTTGAGGAGATTTGAGCTGAGATCTGAATAATGAGAATGAGTTAGCCAAGTAAAGAACATTATGAAGAATGTTGCAGGAGAAGGAAATAATTGCAATTACAAGGGTTTTGACACAGGAACAAACAGCATAATCTAGGAAGAGAATTAAAGCGATGCAGAAATTTGCAGTCTGGCAACCCAGAATCTTGAATCCTTTTCTTTGTTTTTAGAGGTTTTCTCTTTATCAGTCTTCATGCATCTTAGGTGCTTGAAGAATGCCTCTTTCTGGCCTTCCTTGCCAATAGGGTAAAGGAATGTGACTGAGACTCCACCAATCAGACACAGCCATTTGAAATTTTGACTAACGAGATAGTCACAAGAGGGAGGGCAAGGGAATCTTTTTCTCTCTGGCAGTCATAATGATGCAGCCAAGTTATGTTCCTGGATCAGAACTGGAAGGGTGCATATTTACTGCTCCATATTTGTAGTGGTTTTCTCATGAGACCAGTTTTGAAGATGATTTTAGCTGTTTCTGGAAATATAGCCTGGAATCCGGTTCTTTAATCCTGCCAACAATTTTTTAAAAATTGACTTTGATAAGCTTCTCTTCTCATTAATTATTCAGCATAAATCTCTGTTGCTTATATTTTAGAACCCTGAGTTATATAGTTAGTGCGGTTGAAGCATAATGACAATGGAGATGAGTTTTATAAGATTGTGGCATGCAAAATAATAGCTCTAGAAAGATGTCTACACCCTATTTCCCAGAACCTGCAAATATGTTACTTAACATGTCAAAAAGGATGTTGCAGATGTGATTAAACAAAAGATCTTGAGATTGGAACAATATCCTGGATTATCTGGGTGAGCACAATGTATTTACAAGGATCCTTATAAGAGGGAGGTAGGAGAGTCAAATTCAGAGAAGGAGATGCGATGATAAAAGCAGAGGTCAAAGTGATGTGGGGCCATAAGCCAAGGAATGAGGTCAGCCTCCTTCAGAAGATGGAAAAGGCAAAGAATGCATTCTGTCTTAGAGTTTCCACAGGGAAAACAGCCCTGCCCAACTATTTTAGACTTCTGACCTCCAGAACTATAAGATAATACTTTGTGTTGTTTTAAGTCACCTAGTTTGTGGTAATTTTTTATGGCAGAAACAGGAAACTAATGCAGAGAAGAAGTCAGAAAAGTAAAATCTATATCATGTATGGTCTTGTAGGTTGCAATAATGAATTTGTATCTTAAGTATAATATGAAACTATTGGAAAATTTTATGCAGAAGAAACATATGATGGTATATGATGATGAAACATCACTTTTGCTTTTACATGGAAAAATATACTAGAATGGGGCAAGACCAGAGTGAATGAAGGTATACCATTTAAGAAGCTATTGCTGCAGTATGGATGAGACACGGTGGTAGCTCAGACTTTTATGTTGGTGATAGATGTAGAAATACTGAGTTAAAAGGGAGAAGATAAATACATAAATAGTTAAAAGGAGATTGAATGAGGCAAGGCTCTCAAGAAAGAGACATATTGGACCCTAAGTACTTACACAGGGAATAGCTTTAGTTGGGAAGGACAGCTCAATTATTTTAACAGGAAGAAAGAAGAACAGAATGTGTATGCATATGTGTTTGATATTGAGAATATCCCATTAGATGGTATTTTACTTTCATAATAGGAAGATTCCATCTACTTAAAGTGAAAACAATTGGCACAATATATTTTCTTCTCATGACAGACAAAGACATGAGACATTGTACTTAGACTAAATAATATCTATCTTGGATTTAACATATCATTGAATATTAAGCATTGGCTATCATCAAAGACCTGGGCTGAGGTTATAGAAACAAATCAAACTTAGACCAGGATGGATGATTGAGTTAGAGCTTCCAACTCAAACAGACAAATAAAGAAAACACCTCATTTGTGCTTACTCTATACCACTAGTAATATAAGATACCAACTGGATTAAAGTCTAGTCTTATTTAATTATGTTCTGTTATGATCATATCTAGAGTACTATGGTTATTTCTAAGAATCACAACACTAGAATTATACTGACAAACTATACTACATTCAGAATAGAGCAAACAAAATGATGAAGTAACTAGAAATCATTTCACAAGAAGCAGTTGGAGAAAGTGAGGATAATTAGTAAATATTAATTTTCATATATTTAAAAGGCTGTTATGTGAAAGAGTGAATAAGCATAGTCATTGTTTAAATAGAAATGATAATAACACTGTCTAATGTATAGAGTTCTTCTCAAGATTAAATGAGAATATTTATATATGCACATTACTATTTCTGCTATTATTAAAATATTCTGATTTTTCTAGACAGCAAAAGTTGGATGAAAAAAGTTAAAATAAGTCAAATTTCATTTAAATATAAGGATGAATATTCTTGAATATCAATGATAAGTGTCTAAATATAGGATATCCTGCCTAGTTAGGTAGTGTGATCAGCTCCATTGAAAGAGCCCAAGCAGAGAGCAGACTTGCTGTCAAGATAATTAAGAGAATATTCCTATTTTGAGTGGGAAGATGGACAAAAATGATCTTTGGAGTCACATGTATAACTCAAACCATCTCAGATGGCTATGTTTTAAAATTTTACTAACAGACATAAGACAGGAGGCATAAGAACAAAAGAAACCTTTTCAGGCCATTGTGATAGACATTAGTTCTGTTAACAAGACACCATGATACCTACAGAGAAAGGAAAGGAGAAACCTTTATTTCAGAGTAAAAGGCTATCTGAAGATTGGGGAACACAACCTCTGAGGAAAAAGCAGAGTGTGCTCCAAAGGATGGAGGTTGGAAATAGTATTTATGCCTTATAGGGTCAGCTTTATACACATGTTTAGCAGGTTCAGGGGAATTCTATGAATATTTATGAAGGAAGTCATTCACAAGCGCAGTGGGTAAACGCACATGTAACATACATCCCATGTCCATTTCAGCGTAGAGATTTAGTATAAAAATGAAGTGGAATTTGGCTCCTAATGTCAAAGGTAACCATAGGGCACAAAAGACAATTTGTGCACAGTGTGTATAAACTGTCTGGAACAGGTTTGGAGTTTATGGCTGCTTATCAGGAAGAAATGTTTGTGATGCCCATTCTCTGTCCAACTGGAGCTGTAGCAGGCTGCAAAAATGGGGGGTGGGGAGTCAGTTGGCTGGCACCAGGTGGTCTATTGAAGGTCACTTGGGAAATTTCCAGCTGTAGCTATTCCTCAACATTGCTGTCCAAGAACTGGCTTCTGCTTAATCACAGTAAGGAAAAGCCTCTGACAGTCAGTAACACATATATATTTAGTAAGCGTGGGAATACGTGTCTAACCCCTCATTCTGCCATGGCCATTTGGTTCTATTTCATAGTTTTGGTAAGTCTCTTTTTAGCCACGGGGAGCCCATTTTATCTGTCAATTGGGGTATATTTTAATAGTTCCCCCTGTTGGTTGAAACCTGCTGTAAGCAGTGTTGATGACCAATTTATGTTATGTCCCATATTGGTGCCAGGTGGTATGGCTACTTGCCATGGGTTCATGTAATCCCTTGACAGGACTCATGTGGTGGATAGACTTTCACCCAATTGAACAACTCAGGCCAGACAGGGTGACAAGATACACAGACACTGCAAAACCTTATTGAATTTCTGAGGAAAGGCTTATATGTTTATTCCATCTATCATCTGTATATCTTGTGCTAATGTAAATCTGGTTATAGCCTGAGATTTACAGCAGTTGTTTATACATATCACAAGTATTTTAATCCACAGCAAGTGGGTTTGAAGTGTAGATCAGAAGAAATTTCCTAGCCACCCAGTAAGCCAACTGAATAGGTCATTGAGGGGCTCAGTGGTTTGTACTCCCTGTAACCATTTAGCCTGCTTAGAAATTGTCCTCTTCACCTGAGGTGTTGATGTAAGTACAGCAGGAGGTATGGCTATTGCACAGACCCCTCCTTGTTGGGCAAGAATGAAGTCTAATGCACTTCTGTTATCTAGCGCAACTTGAGTCGGGTTGTTTAGGGACCATTGTTGTGCTATGATGGTTTTTGCGGTATCTCCAGCAATTTGTCTTATTGTGACTGAAAAATTTCTTATCATATCTCTATAAACGTATTGCCCATAGTGAGGAAGGACTATGCCCAAGAGACTCTACCACCCACTTTCTTCATATAAGTACCGCGCGCTAACCGATTGCGCCACTGGAGCTTCGTCTACCACCAACTTTCTTGATAACCTACAGGTAGCTTCCTTTTGGTTCTATAGAAATAAAAGGAGGGATCATCTTTATGATTACGTGGATAGGAAAAGAAGCAATATAATGGCCAAGAAGACAAAGCTCTTCAGTTTTCCAGCTGTTAATATATCTGTGTTCCCAATCTTGACTTGGTGGGTCTGACCCAATGCCACATATAAAAATGGATAGCCTCTTGGGGCACAAGTTATGCCCCTGAGAGTGTGTCTATTTAATTATTTAGTTATGGGTAAGTTGTTTAAAACGTGAATGAGCCATGTGTGAGTTTTACTGCAGGCCTTCCAGATGCCCATAGAAAACATGATATTTAACAAATGGGAGTTGTTGGCATAGTTTGGTTTGATTTTTTTCTTTTAAGCAATCGACTGTCAGATATGGCAGTGAGAGTGGGAGGCTGGGAACCAAGGGGAATGATAGCCTAGAAAACGTAAGAAGTGAAGTATGTTTTTCCTGCACATTAGAATTTAGCTCTAACTGGTTTAGGTGTAGATGGGCCCTGTGTTGAGGGAGACATTATTAAGCAGGGGATAGGCGTACGGTCTGGCTTTAGAAGTTAACCTTGAAAAGTGAAAAGAGAAGACTGTTGTAAATATATAGTAACATTTGGAGTGTCAGAGAAATCGGTCACTGGCACAAATGATGTATAATGCTCTTTAATGGTTCTTGGAATTTAGGTACAAATTCAACAATCTGAGAGGTTTCCTCCATCTGCTATTCTTTATAGGAGTCTAATGAGTTGTCCTACCAAACCTGTGAGGGTTTGGCTAAGGACAAAAGGATCAAAAGAGTTATAGTTGTGAATAACGGATAAGGGAGAAGGGGTGGCCATTTTAACTGTTTAGACAATTGAACCAAGAAAGAAACCATAAGTCCCATGTAAATTTTGGGGTGTCATCAGTTAAGCTTTGGGGGTTCTCCTTCAAAACAACCCCCTACAACAAATAAATTCTTCCCTGACCCAACAAATTTCCTCCCTCAAATCCACGCTTCAACAAAAACGACAACACGTCCAATTAGTCAAAGAAATAAAAGCCCTTGACCATGAACTTAGTTTGCTCCTTCTAAAAGATGCCACACCCAAAAAACGGAAGACACCCAGTCCACCAGTCTTAACTTTTCCCATCACACGCAGTCACGCCCCCATAAATTCCAGTCAAGATAAGGGCGAAACCGAAGATCAAAATGATCCTGACACCCAAGACCCCCTCTCCACCGAGGAGGCCTCCGATACGGAGGAACCTGAGGTTGAAACCCTGAGTAACTTCTCCCAAGGACAAAAATATCGTAGACTCAATCTTAAACATCTTAAAGATTTAAAAGCCGCAGTTGGTTTACACGGACCCACTGCACCCTACACCCTAGCACTTCTCGAGGGCCTCAGTGATCAGTGGCTAACACCGAATGATTGGTTTTCCCTAGCTAGGGCTACCCTCTCCGGGGGCGACTTTGTTCTCTGGCGCACAGACTTTGTTGAAAACTGCCGGGAAATGGCACAGCGTAATACAGAGAATAAAACTTCTAAAACTTGGACTAGGGACAAGATGTTAGGGAGACCTCCTTATCAAACTAATGAAATTCAGGCTGCTTTTCCCCCAGGATTGTTGTCCCAAATTCAGGTCGCCGGCCTAAAAGCCTGGCACCGACTCCCACCCAAAGGGTCTGCCACCACTTCCTTGGCTAAAGTTCGTCAAAAACCAGATGAACCATATTGTGATTTTATTAGCAGACTAACTGAAGCAGCAGAATGATTGGTCGGGGAAGGCGAAAACGAAAGCGCCTTCATTAAACATCTAGCTAACGAAAATGCCAACCCCACCTGTCAGGAAACTATCCGCCCACACCCTGGCGGTTCTCTTGATGATTATATCAAGCTTTGCTCTGGGGTTGGGGCCTCCCACACCCTCGGCCTTGCTATTGGAGTTGCTCTAAAACCCCTTGTTGCCGCAACGACCAACAAGGGACAACAATCCAAGACTTGTTTTACATGCAAACAGCCCGGTCACTTCTCGCGAGAATGTCCAGCCAAGGCTCACACTGCTCCACAGACTGATGCCAAACCGCCTCGACCTCCCCCTCCACTGTCTGCCCTCGCTGCAGACGGGGAAAACATTGGGCATCTGATTGCTATTCCAAGACTGACATTGACGGGAATTCCCTACCTAAGAAACAGGGAAACTCCCAAAGGGGCCAACCCCTGGCCCCATCCTCGGGACAGAACCTAGGGGCTGTACGGTTCATCCCCCCGAAACAGGTTCTCCCCGCCCAGGAGTTAGCTCCCTCCAACGAGCCACCCCTGGAAGCGCAGGATTGGACCTCTGTTCCACCACCTACACAATACTAATTCCTGAACATGGTGTGCAAATGCTCTCCACAACTGTTTATGGCCCCATGCACCCTGGTACCTTTGGACTCGTCCTTGGGAGAGGGAGTTCTTCCCTCGCTGGTCTAACCGTAGTCCCCGGAGTTATAGACAATGATTTTACAGGACAAATCAAAATCCTAGTGTCAACAATCTCGGGACCAGTCCCTATTAAAACAGGCCAACGCCTAGCTCAATTACTTATATTACCCCTAAATACACAAAATCACCACAATTCATCCCATCCCCGGTCAGATTCTGCCTTTGGCTCTTCGGATGCCTACTAGATCCAACAAATTACTCCTGAACGGCCCTTACTAACCTTACATTTAGAAGGAAAAAAATTTGAGGGACTAGTAGACACGGGGGCTGACGCTACTGTTATCTCTGAAAAACATTGGCCTTCTTCTTGGCCTTCTAAAGCCTCTTATACCCACCTCCAAGGTATAGGACAGTCTACCAACCCAAAACAAAGTTCTAAAATCTTAACTTGGACAGATATAGAAGGAAATTCAGGAAAAGTACAACCCTATATTATCTCAGGAATACCCGTTAATCTTTGGGGGAGAGACATACTGTCACAATTAAAAGTCATCATGTGTAGCCCAAACGAAATAGTAACCAGTCAAATGCTAAATCAAGGGTTTCTCCCTGGCAAGGGACTAGGAAAAAATAGCCAGGGCATTAAAGAGCCTATTTCAGTTACACCCAACACCAACCGACAAGGGTTAGGAAATCAAAATTTATTCTAATGGCCATTGATCTTCCTGCACCCCACGCGGAAAAAATAAAATGGAAAACAGACACCCCCGTTTGGGTAGACCAATGGCCACTAACTGAAACTAAATTAACTGCGGCCACTATGTTAGTGCAGGAACAACTTAATGCTGGCCACATTGAACCTACCACGTCACCATGGAACACTCCTATATTTGTCATTAAGAAAAAATCAGGCACATGGAGATTACTCCAGGACTTACGAGAGATCAATAAAACCATGTTCTCTATGGGAGCCTTACAACCTGGGCTCCCCTCCCCTGTAGCTATTCCCTCCAATTATTCCAAAATCATTATTGACCTTAAGGATTGTTTTTTTACCATTCCCTTACACCCCCAGGACAGAGAATGTTTTGCACTTAGCCTCCCGGTAACCAACTTTAAAGGGCCAATGCAAAGGTTCCAGTGGAAAGTTCTTCCACAAGGAATGGCCAACAGCCCCACACTATGCCAAAAATATGTGGCACAAGCTATAGATCCCCTTCGGGACAAATGGCCTCATATTTATATTATTCATTACATGGATGATATTCTCTTGGCAGGAAAAACCGCCCCTGAGGTACTCAATTGTTGTGCCCAATTACAGGAGGCACTCACCACCCTTGGGTTACAAATTGCACCCAATAAAATTCAGTTAAAAGACCCCTATTATTACTTAGGCTTTGAGCTCAATCCAACTGTCATCACTACTCAAAAGGTTCGATTAAAGACTAATCATTTACACACACTCAATGATTTTCAAAAATTTCTAGGGGATGTCAGTTGGCTACGGCCTTATCTAAAGTTAACCACAGGAGAACTTAAACCTCTCTTTGACATATTACAGGGTGACCCTGATCCCCTGTCGCCGCGTGCTCTTACCTTCAAGGCACATAAATTACTCCAACTTTTAGAAACTGCTATACAAAAACAACAAGTTACATTCTTAGATTACAGCCAACCTTTCTCCTTCATAATCTGTGCCATGCCACACACTGCTACCGGGGTTATTTGGCAACATAGCCCCCTATTATGGGTACACTTATCTTCATCTCCAAACAAGGTTTTAACAACATATACCACCTCCGTTTCTAAACTAATCAAAATGGGAAGGGAAAAGAGCCACCTACATTTTGGAAGGGACCCTGACCATCTTGTTCTCCCCTACACCAGAGAACAAGTACAATGGCTAATGCAAAACGATGACTCTTGGGCTATTCCCCTGATCCTATTTCAGGGACAAATTGACAACCACTACCCTGCCGATAAACTTCTCCAATTCTCTCGGCTACACCCTTTTACATTCCCAAAAATCACCTCTCAAAAGCCCCTAAAAGGAGCGACATTAGTTTTCTCTGATGGCTCCTCCTCAGGTACAGCTGCTTATATCGTAAATAACCAACAATATATTACAAAATCCCCATATCAATCAGCTCAACTTGTTGAATTATTTGCCATCGTACAAGTATTCAAGCTCTTAAAAAATGAGGCCTTTAATCTATATACTGATAGTGCATATATTGCCTTCTCTGTCCCATTATTAGAGACTGTTCCCTACATAAAACCTTCTACAAATGCAGTACCTCTGTTCCAACAATTACAACTGTTAATTTTATCATGACAAAAACCTTTCTTTATTGGACATTTAAGAGCCCATTCGGATCTTCCAGGCCCCCTCTCTCATGGTAATACACAGGCCGATACTCTAACCCGGGCCTGTTTCTCCTTACTACAGGACCCCTTTAAAGGTGCCCAACAATTTCACAACCTACACCATGTAAATGCCCAAACGCTGTGCCTCCGTTTCAAAATCACCAGAGAGCAAGCCAGAGACATCGTTAAAAACTGCCCCCTTTGTGTAGTCTTCTTATCTTTGCCACACCTTGGGGTTAACCCCAGAGGCTTGCTTCCAAATGAAGTATGGCAAATGGATGTTACACACGTTCTGGAATTTGGCAACCTAAAATACATCCATGTCACAGTAGATACCTTCAGTGGCTTCATCCTCGCCACCCTCCAAAGTGGTGAAGCCACAAAAAATGTAATTGCTCATGTTCTCCACTGCTTTACAGTTCTGGGTAAACCTAATGTCCTAAAGACAGACAATGGCCCTGGATATACTTCTCAAGCCTTCAAAACCTTTTGCCTTCAAATGCACATCAAACACATCACAGGAATCCCATATAATCCACAGGGCCAAGGCATTGTTGAAAGAACAAATCAAACCTTAAAAAATACCATTAACAAGCTTAAAACCACAGGTCTTTACCCCACCAAAGGCTCACCGCATAATATCCTTAACCATGCTCTATTCACTCTAAATTTCTTACAACTTGATGCACAGGGAAAATCAGCAGCCGATCGTCATTGGCACCAAAAAACAAATGACCAGTACGCACAGGTCATGTGGAAAAATCCCTCAACACTTAAATGGCAGGGCCCCGACCCGGTCCTCATATGGGGATGTGGCTCGGCCTGTATCTATGACACTCAAGAAGGGGGGCCTCGATGGCTGCCCGAACGTCTAATCAAACCAGTAAATCCCCCCAAAGAAAATAACTCACCCAACCCAGGGAAGGATCCCTGAGAAAAAACTCTTTCTTTTCTCTTTTACAGACAATGAAACACTGCCTCCTCGCCCTTCTTTCGTACGCCTTCTGTGTGCAGGCGGGTTTTCAACCTCCACCAAGTCGTGAAGAACTCTACAAGGCCCTTTTTGGAAACCCTTGCGATTGCAAGGGCGGTACGGTTTTCCACACCCCAAGTACCTATACCAGTCAAGTTGACTGCAACACAAAGGTAGCCTATATCACAACATCTTACACCTGGTCTGGGGCGACAAAGCCTGAATGGGTCTGCAAAAACAAACCTACAATCATTCCTACAGTACAGGGTCGCCCTGGACCTTGCCCTAAAAACTGCACCTTTCTCCAGTCCGTCCATTCCACTTGCTACTCTTCTACACAAACATGCACTGACCATACACAAAAACCACAAAAAACCTACCTTACTGCTACCTTAGAAAGGGCTTTTTCGGGCACCTTTGGCAGTGCCTTAGAGGGAGGTTCTGAAAAATATTCTCAGGCATCCTGTCTCCCACAACATGTCGGCAAAAATGTGTGTTGGTCGCCCATGGCCCCGATTCATGTATCAGATGGAGGGGGCCCCAGCGACACCCTAAAAGAGGCTTTAGTTGCCCAACGAATTCAAGAACTAGCCCAACACTTATATCCTCAATTAAACTACCATCCACTCGCCCTTCCAAAACCCAGAGACATTACTTTAGATCCACATACACAAGACATCCTCAGCGCTACCCACTCTCTATTAAACTCCACCAACCCCTCCCTTGCACAAGACTGCTGGCTATGTGTAACCGTTGGTATGCCTCTACCTACTGCCATTCCTATGTTCAATGCCTCGTATATCCCCTTTAGTGAAACTGCCAATTGCTCACTATCATCCCCTTTCAGAGTACAGCCCTCGGGTTTCAATCTCTCTGATTGCCTCCAGGGACCTTCACAAAATAATTCCTATGACGTTGATGTCGGATTTGTCACCTTTTCCCATTGTCATTCCATAACTAACATTTCCACCCCCATCTGCCCTTCTCCAGGACAGGTATTCATTTGTGGAGGCAACCTTGCCCATACCTTTCTCCCTATTAATTGGACAGGCCTCTGCATCCCAGCGAGCCTTCTCCCTGACATTTCTATCATCCCCAGATATGAAACCGTCCCTCTTCCAAGCCTTGACCTTATAACAGGACGCCACCGGCGTGCTCTCCAAGTCATTCCCTTGCTTATAGGCTTGGGGATTACAACCGCTGTGGCCTCCGGCGGGGCAGGGATAGGGGTCGCTGTTAACACCTATAATAAATTATCTCGTCAGTTAATTGATGATGTTCAAACCCTCTCTGGAACTGTTAATGATTTACAAGATCAAATTGATTCTTTAGCTGAGGTAGTTTTACAAAATCGCAGAGGGTTAGACCTATTAACTGCAGAACAGGGAGGGATCTGTTTAGCTTTACAGGAACGGTGCTGTTTCTATGCCAACAAGTCTGGCATTGTCCGAGACAAAATCAAGAAATTACAAGAAGACCTCATCAAGCGAAGAAAAGAATTGTTCGAAAACCCGCTCTGGACTGGACTTAATGGACTCCTCCCTTACCTCCTCCCTGTCTTGGGCCCCCTTCTTTGCCTCCTTTTACTTATAACCTTCGGTCCCTGGGCGTTTCGCCATCTTACCAACCTAATTAAGAAACAAGTTGATGCTGTCCTTTCTAAACCTATCCAAATTCATTATCAACGGCTGGCATCAAAGGACGCGGGAGAGGACTACTATGGCTCCCTCCCTACAGGGACGACATGATAACCAGAGGCATGTCTACCCTCTCCCTTTAGGGAGAACAGGGTATGAGCACCGGGGTGAGTGTAAAACAAAGTATTACAAGGGAAGGTCACAGAACTCCGACCTCCTCTGGATTTCCCTGTGAGCACGCCTGGCTTGCATAGGGGTTGGTATCTAATCTATCAAAAATCAATTTCGGCTCTGCCCCTCCCCACAAAAGATACCAAGAGCCAACGATGGTGGATTCAAAAAATCCACGGGGGAGCCAGGCCCCTACTCCCTCGCCCGGTTAATGCTCGCCTTCCCTTCTGTCTTTGAACAGAAAGGGAGGAGATGTCAGGAGCCATTTTAACAATAACCACCATTTTAACAAATAACAGCCATTTTATGTAATCCTTTCTCTTCCTCCTCAGAAAAGCCCGCATGCGCCAAGCCAACACCTCTCCCACCTCCTCTTCTCATACCACGCCACTATCACCCCACTGCTTTTCCGCCTATCATAAGCTGCCACACTCTGTGACAGCCCGCCCCTTCTTCACTATGTATATAAGCAATCGCCTGACAATAAAATTTTGAGGCTTGATCAGAATCTTGTCTTGCCTCCATTCTGTGTGTCTCCTGTCTCTTCCTCTTTTCACCAGCTACAGGTAGTCCTCCTCGAGCCCACGTTCTTACCTGTCCCGCTGGACGGGACAGTAGTAGAATACCTGGCTGACAAGAAGTAGAGTGACAGTTTCTTCTGGAGTGAGGGTCATGGGCTTCAGAAGGGTTAGGTAGGTAAAGGAGACTCACAGGTGTCTAAATACTGGAATACATGGGGTTACATTGGGGTGGTACAAGATATCTAAGATACATAATATTCCTAAAGCTATAACGATCAGAGCAATTATAAAGTATAAGGACTAGGCATACTTTTCTAAATTAAACAGAGCTAAAGTAAGTGTCTTGTCTTACACAAAACAGTTATAATAATAAAAACATTTAAGGCAACAATAATAAAAACTACTATAAAGCAAATATGAGTGTCGATTTGGATACAGGCCTGGTTTGGTTCAGTTGTTATCCTCTTCTCCTTTAGGCGATGGGTCTCTAGTTAGTCTGAGTCTATGTAAGATATCGGTGTTGAAGTTCAGCTTTTGTCAGGGTTTGGTGCCTTTTTCAGATGGAATGTGTAAATCCAGGAGTCAATGCCTATAACTTAGCAGCCATGGGTTAGTTAAAAGTAGTTGCAATGGCCCTTTCCAGTGGGGATGGAGAGAGTCTCTTAGTTGATGCTTTTTCCGATATACAAAGTCTTCAGGCTAGAAGTTGTGACATCAGAATTCATCACCTGACTGATGGCTATTAAAAGATTTAGCAACTAATTCATGGTGAGATTTTAGAACCTTAATGAGTCCTCAGCAGTAGACCAGAAGATCCCCCTGTATTTGGGTTGGGGAAAACATTCCCTCATCTAAAAGCATGGTTTGGCCTGTGACAATTTCAAAAGGGACAACACGATGTTTTCCTATGGGGATGGTCCACAGGATTAGCCAAACTAGAGGGGATGGTCCACAGGATTAGACAAATTTAGGCCAGAGCAGGCTAAAAGCCTACATAATTTTTGCCAATTGAGTCTTGATTGTCCTACTGAATCATTCTACAAGTCCTGAGGAGTGAAAATGGTAGGCACAATGGAAGTGCTGCATATAGGCCAGATGTCACAAACTTATTCTAATAGTTGGTCAGTGAAGTGAGTCCCTTGGTCACTGTGTAGTTTAGTGGGGACTCCCCAGGTAGAGATACGTTTTTTAAGAAGTACTTTGGCTATTGTCATGGCTGTGGCTTGTCTGTAGAGAAGACATTTTCTACCCAGTGGGAATACATATCTACCATTACAAGTACATATTTGTACCCCTGAGAAGGGGTCAAAGTTTTGGATAAAATTGAGTTGCCACTTCTGGAAAGGGTCATTTGGTAATGGAGATTAGCCTGGAGTGGTCTTTAAGGACTTTCCAGTATTATATAAAGGACAAATTTTGCATAATTTATAAACTTGAGAAGCAGCCTTTGAGCATCGAGGAGAATTCCCAGTAGTACTGTCTTCACCATTGGATCATTTTGTCAGGGTTCCAATGGGTGAGGTTATATATATAGATGAGGGTGGCCTTTTATAAAGTCTCTGGAAGGAAGGGATGTCTGTTAGTACTCTCCCATAGTTGGGAATTAGGATTACAAATGCAGCCTTGTTTTCTTCATTTTTTGTGTGTGTGTGTGATCTGAGGATATCCTTTCAGGCTTAGCCTAGAAAAGAGGTCTTCCGAAGGGGCAGGATGTGAGGATAGGGGTTGAATAGAGACAGGCATGGCAGGGGAGGTGGTACTGTTTAAGGCTGCAGACTTAGCTGCAGCATCAGATAGGTGGTCACCTTTGCTATTTTCAACATACTTCAGATGAGTGGCTTTGAGTTTTGATGATGGTCAAAGCCCTAGGGGCTTGAATGGCATCAAGAAGTGTCATACGTGGTCTTGTTTTTTATGGGCTGTCCAGATGAAGTCAGAAATCCTGTCTGTTTCTGGAGCATTCCAAAATCATGAGCGACACCAAAGGCATATATGCTATCACTGTAGATGTTTGCAGTTTTATCTTTGGCCAACAGGCAAGCTCGAATAAAAGCATGTATTTCTGCCTGTTGGGCAGATCAGGCATTGGGCAGAGGGCCCGATTCAATAGTTTCTGCCAAAGAAACAATTGTATATAAATTAAAAATTTTGGATTTAGTCCAGATAATAAAAACTCAAAAGTAAATGGACAGGCCAGTGCACTATAGTTTTCTTCTAAAACATAATTTTTCTCTTATCAATGTTTCATGAAATTCTTATTTAAAATGGAAAACCAAATTATACTTTTGTATCAGTGTATTATTAATATTAAAGCAATTTTAATAAAGACATAAACAAATCTATCCAATCTCATTCAGTTTTGACAACATAAGATTCTATAAATCTTTCATGATTTCTTACAATTTTTTTTACTATAGCCACTTTTTTGTCTATATATTTTTTTTCTTTAACTTGAAACAACCTGTAAATAACTTCTGAACTAGACAATTCTTTTACCAAAAACCACATCCCCATGTCTTTTTTTACCTTTTTTTTTTTTTTTTTAGTGAAAACACATCCCACTTCCCTTACAGATTTTGCATACTGGATTTTGTTTTTTATTCCTAGTAGTTTTGATAACATATATTAAATACAATTTTAATTATTAGTAACCCTAATTTCCAGTGAAAATGCTAGGAAGCAAGCAATTTTGAACTGTTTTAATTTCTATTTATAGATAAAAACATTTTTTAATTTCTTAAAAGACGTTTCCTCAATTTTTTAATAGATCCAAATATATCTACCTTTTTTTATATCATACAAAAACAAAATGCTGAAGCATATAAATTTAAACCCATGTTTAATAATTGTTTCAGTATTTTAGCTTATGTAGAAATGACTCAGATGTCTTATGATTACCTATTATTTAATTCAACATAACACAACTTTAAGATTTTAAATTACCAAAAGGATTTTTTTTAAACTATGACATTTGTTTATTTTAACCAGAGTGCTAAGGGCTTCATCTAGGCCTGATAGGAAAAACCAGTTAAATAGATTGATAATACATCAGTTAGGTCTTTAATACCAGAACATTGTAGGAAAGCCTTTTCAAATCAGTCAAAACAGTAAAAAATGAATTCATCTCTTTTACGAGTACATTGTTGAATAAGCTTCCAGTTGATTTGTCCAGGGAAAAGCACAGGAATGGCTTTGGTTAAATCAGCGATTGTTTTCTGAGATGCCTTAAAGTCTCTTTCTCCAATAAAAGCAAAATCCAATCTGCTAAACGCATCCATTTCCAGGCTAAGACATTCCCAACCAGCCTGTGGATCAATTGATAGATATCAGGAAGACCTAGCTGGTATACATTTATAATTAGACTAAAATGGTGTTCAAAATTCAAGGGAGTGTGTTTTAGGATTAGGAAAGTCTTTTATTATGGCCAGGAGTTCAGACTTTGTCTAAGGAACATAAAAGGTGGCCTGGATAGCTGCAGAGTTAGTAATCACTTTAAAAGGTGTGACCAGAGCAGTTGGCAGAATTAACAAGCAGAGAGGGCTAAGGAGAAAGGCAGTTCAGAGAGGGGAGGGTGGCAGCAAGGAGTGGCCGAGCAGAGCTTAGGGGACAGTTGCCAGCGAAGCAGGCAGGCTGGCAGGTGGTGTGCAGGGTGGCCACGAATGTTCAGTACCCTTTTCAGTTTCATTTTTATGGTATGATTCAAGAGAGCTCTGAAGGTTTTGAAGACGTTGATTAAGTTTTGAATTAGTGTCTTCTAAGTAAGCAACTAGAGATTTTTGGTTATGTTTAGAACTTTTGTAGTACCAACTAAAAAAAAATTGAGGGGGATGGCTGGCTGGTATGGGGATCCGAACTCTTGATCTTGGTGTTATTAGCACCACAGTCAGCCAAGTAAGCTAATGAGCCAGGCCGATAATACCAATTAAACCGAACAAACAAACAAACAAACAAAAAAAAAACCCAACCTCCCATTGTTTCTGAAAGGTCTGGAATCCTATCTGTTTTAATTTAACCCCATAGATAAACTAATTTAGACATATCTAAAGTTCTCCATTGTGGCCAACAAAGTTTTAAGCCCCTGGAGTTCCTGATGGTTGTTTGGTCTGAGACCTTTCCCTTAATAGGTAAATTACCCATAGCACTCACCTAATGAATCCAACCCTTCCCCTTTGAGTAGACCGTAGTTTAGGGAAACATTGCCTGGAACTCAAGTGTCCTACTGGTTCAATCTAGTCCACAAGCAGATGGGCAGACCATCTTTAAAGAAAATAAAGTCTCGCTGAGATCTCAACCTAAAAGAGAGGGATCTTGGATCCAATAGGGGCTAACCCAATTCTTTCCCACTGAGACCAGAGACAACTGAACTTTAACTGGTTCTTGCCAGCACCTGGGCATTTTGGATCCCACCCTAGTTGCCAGAAATGTTAACAAGAGACCATGCGATCTATGGAGGAAGGAGAGGAGAAACCTTTATTTCAGAGAAAAAGGCTATCTGAAGATTGGAGAACACAACGTCTGAGGAAAAACCAGTGTGTGCTCCAAAGGAGGGAAGGAAGAAACAGTATTTATGTCTTGTACGATCAGCTTTACATACATATTTAGCAGGTTCAGGGGAATTCTGTGAATATTTATTAAGGAAGTCATTCACCAGCGCAGTGGGTAAATGCATATGTAACATACATTGCATGTCCATTTTGGGGTAGAGATTAGTATGAAAATGAGGTGGAATTTGGCTCCTAACCTCAAAGATAACTATAAGATACAAAAGACAATTTGTGCAGTGTGTATAAACTGGCTGGAACTGGTTTGGAGTTTATGGCTGCTTATCAGGAAGAAATGTTTGTGATGCCCATTCTCTGTCCAACTGGAGCTGTAGCAGGCTGCAAAAATGGGGGGTGGGGAGTCAGTTGGCTGGCACCAGGTGGTCTATTGAAGGTCACTTGGGAAATTTCCAGCTGTAGCTATTCCTCAACATTGCTGTCCAGGAACTGGCTTCTGCTTAATCACAGTAAGGAAAAGCCTCTGACAGTCAGTAACACATATATATTTAGTAAGTGTGGGAATACATGTCTAACCCCTCATTCTGCCATGGCCATTTGGTTCTATTTCATGGTTTTGGTAGGTCTCATTTTAGCCACAGGGAGCCTGTTGGGAAAATGGAACAATTTGGTCAGGCTCCTTCTCCTCGGAGCTGGTATTGAGTGTGTGGGTTGAGTAAGTGCGCCTGCAAGGCGGCGTCACTCTGGGTGGTGTTTTACGGCCCTCTTGCCCTGCATGGCCATGTTTTTTCCAGACCTGCAGCTTCCAAGGACCGTGTGGCCGGTTACGTAGCTTATAGACCTTCATGAAGGGGTCTGGTGACCCAGCCTGGCGTGTGAAGGGTTTGTGACCCAGTTTGTGAATGGGCTTGAGGGGTCTGGGAGCTCCAGACCCAGCCTTAGCTTGACAGTCAGCCCAGTTGTGCAGGATTTCCCGCAGGTAAAAGAGCCGCGACATCTAGCATGGTCGCCTAGCTTTACAATTGGCGTCAGGAACAGGATTAAGAGCTAGACAATTGGCGCTGTGAGCAGGATTCCAGGCCTTAGCCTTAGCCTCGCAGTAGCCCTTGTTGTAGTCGAGTAGCCAGACAGAGCCCATTTTATCTGTCAGTTGGGGTGTATATTAACAGTTCTGTTTGCCACATATATTGGGTTTTTCTTTTGGGCACATGGTAGAATTGCAAGTCCGACCCACTGTGATCGTGTAGGCTGCATAACTAGTTCTGTCTGGTGAGTGTGAAGAGAGGTGACTGTGTCACTTCCTCATTGGATCATTTAATCAATTGGCAAGACCTTACAGTCTTCTTTTCCCTCTGGCATAGTGACAAGCAATGGAACAAGGTGATTGCTCTATTGACAACCTGGGAGAATAAGTGACCGCAATAGCAGATCCCCCTGTGGAACCATGATAGATGTGTCATCTGATTAGGAAATAAACTTCTTATTTTAAGTCACTGAGATTTGAGGATTTGTTACTGCACCTTAATCTAGCCTACCTTGATCAATATAGCCATACTGAATTCTAAATATTTTTAGTGACATGTGCAAACTGTGGCTAACATATAGAAAATGAATTAGCAGACCCTAAAAGGAATTGAAATAATTAACATTTTTACATATTTAGTACAAATAATATTTTTCACTCTAATCTTTCTAACTCTGTACTTCCTTACCTTATGCTACTCCTAGCACCAGCCCCAGATGAAAGAAAAAGTTCAGGGCAACTTGAGTTGCTCCACAAGGCTTCCAGCATTCATGATCTGGTGTGGGATTGTGATATTCAACATTCTGTTGAGAGATCAGAGACTAGCCATTCCTGTACCTACACACACACATACACACACAGAGAGGCTTCAGTCATCTTAGTACTCCTACCTTTCCTGACTAAATGGGTCACATGACTTCGCCTCTGGAGTGATGTCAGATCATTCCACTCAAATTCACCTCTGCCAGCCTTCACCATTGCTTCTGCAGTTCACAACAATCCACATCTCAGTATATCATGGCATATTATTTCTTTGCCTTAAACAAAAAAGTAGAAGATAGTTGAGATAAAAGTTAAAAAAATAATGGTGAACTGTTAGAGATCTAAAAATTATCACACTGAGAAATGACTGAGGAAAGCCTGACAGTAGATTTTGTGAAGTAAAGTGATATCAACCAAGGGGAAGCTTAATAGGAATTCTAGCACATCTGACTGGAGAGGAATATTTGGACAATTGTGATGTTGCATGCATGAATCCTTTGTACAGACATTCTGCCATGTAAGCAAAGAAGAGATGAAAAATATAGGCAATTAAATTACATTAATTATATCCTTGATATCACAGTAATAATCTTTTCTATAACACATCAGACAGCATTCATGTTATCTCCATATTAATTAGAAATATATTAAATTAAAAATTATTTTCATATTTGTAACTATTCTCAGGAAGGGTAATGAGAGGGGCAAAGAAATTAAACATACTGAATACAGGAGATAGAATTACTAAAAATTATTTTGCTTGTTAAAGTTGAATCAAAACAGAGGGAAATTTACACTAATTCTATCGAATACTGTCATCATCTGTTACTGCCTCACTGTAGCTCTCACCTTGCTAGATAACAATTGTGTCTCGGATTGTATGTTTCTTCTGTCTACCTGGAAGCTCTTTGGTCGTATGCCCATCTACTACCAACTGTGCCATTTACTTGCTTTATTACTTTGGAAATCTCACATTTTTTGTTGCTGGATCTTGATTTCCTGGTCTGTAAAAAAAAAAGAAAAAAAGTGTGTGTGGGGGGGAAGAGGTGATATTCTAAATTTCTTATTAGAAATCTGACTCAACTGTATTTTTCCCCAGGAGTTAGAAGGAGGGTGTTACTGATGAGGAGTAGATTTTTTAAAAAGTAACAATTCTATTATAATATGAAAGTATTGAAAATAAAATCAAAGGAAATAGCTAAGAGCTAAATACCTTTGGAGATCTGTAGATGAGACCTGATGATAGGCTCAGAGGAAAATTAGGTGGATTAGGATTATATTTACTTCTCAGGAAACAGCAGGAACATTAAGCATATACCAAATGCCAGCTAACAACGGTTATTAATGAGGATTTAGCTGTAAGTTTTCATATTTCTTTATAAAAGAAAGGTTAAGGCTTAATAAGATAACATTCCTATAGAATTACCTAGTGGAATATATTAGCCCTGATATTATCAAAGTATGGAGAAATGTCTCACAATATTTTGATAAAAGGAGAGCAAGAATGACCTCCAGAGTTTTAAACTGCACTGTGCCAATGCCACTTGCTCCTACTACATTATCTCCATGAAGAGACCTTGCAGAGTCATGTGTTGAGCAATAAGAGATTGTTTAAAGAAAGCCTTCTTTGTCTAAACTAGTATAGCTCAGACTTTTTTTAAAAAATGGGGCTTAAATATAAGCTATACTAATTACCAGTTAAAGAAACATTTTAAAAAATGGCTATTGAATTATAATTGATGTATAAAAAACTGTGTGTATGTATGTGTGTGTGTGAAAAATATATATATGTATAGTCATATATGATAATAGATGTAGCAAATAAGTCTGTAGATTTTGGTATACTGATCTATATCCCCTGATCCCACCTGGAACCTAGATATTCTTTGCAGCTTCTGGCTTTCTCTACTTTTCTACCACAGTGATAGCTGAGGGTAAAAAGGAATCTAGAATGAACAGTGGAGAAGAGAGGAAGAACATGAATACCAGTCATAACCCCAAGATCAACTACATTGACAGTGATGGTAGTTTGTCCAAAAGACCCTTGTTTCTAAGTTTCCCCTCAGGAAGACAGAATCGGGGGAACCATAGATGGTGCTCCTAAAACCTCTTTAGAGAAGTGGATCTGTTTGGTGCAAGAGGTGGACTGTGGGGTTCTGAAAATGTGCCACTCAGATCTCATGCTGCAAGTGAAACAGAGTAAGTCTAGGCCTGTGAACCAAACTAACTCCATTTTCCCTGCAGAGGATACTTTGTTACTTTTCCACTCCTCAGTCATGAGACCCCCCAAGGCAAATGATTACCCCATGGGCTGCCCTGACAAAACAGACTGAGATAAGAGAGGAAACAGATATTTACTGAGTTGCAAAACCCCTCCCCAAGGCTTGTGTACTATACTTGTAAAAGTTACAGATTAACCTTAAGACCCCTTTAGGAATTCCCACCTGCACACAAAGCATCAAGGTGACTGCTACAATGACCCTCCTGGGGTGACAATGATGAACACCACTGCCTACTGAGCATGCACCCATGACGCAACCAGGAAGAACAGAACGGACCACCTCCAGTGACGCTGGTCTATACCACTTAACTCCTTTCCCTATAAAAGTCCCTGAACAGCTCCCCTCATGGGGGCTAGCTTTACTGTTGCTACCCCCTTTATGCATAAGTCTATCTCCTCTTTTAATAAAGTGTTGCTTGCCTTACTGTTGGGTACATTGTTTATTTCTATGTCTTTGGAATCGGAGAGTCTAATTTAATCACTGGCAAAAATCGGAAAGCTTTGGGCACCAGAGAGGACTCTAGCTGCAAGAGGCAAGTGGCCACTGGGACTATTTTGCTCCCATGTCTCTGCTACTGGTAGATCTCTCCTGGAGTCTCTGGACTAAATTCTGACAAGGCAATGCTTTATTCTCTTTACCTTTCTCTGATTTTTTGAGCCCTCTTCTGTTTGGTTGGATTATATCCACTTCTGTATATGTGCACCCGTGAGGGCTCCTGGCTATGCTTTGGTTTTCTGATTTAAATGTAGTTGATACTTTTCTTCTTTATGCTGAAAACAGTGGGGAGAACTGCTTTTATCAGTTACTGTTAATGGAATAGGTTGACCCCACCGATTAGGACTAAGCTAAAGTGGACCCCACTGCTCTTCTTTTCTCTTTGTTTGCTTGGTTAGACATTTAGTTGAGTACTGGTAATCTGAATAAACCTTCCAATCCTTGCATCAAATTTTGGACTTTCAGGTCATTTGTTTAAGGCAAGAGGGCAAGCCGAGCCTGACCTGTCGGTAACGCAAGGAATGTGATAGACTAATGGTCCCAGCCATTGTCTCTCTGGATCCAACACTACCTGCCTGCCAAGGTTTTACTGCCCATGGGCTTTACCCAGCCAATGACTGAGCATGGGGGAGGTGCCAAGGCAGGTCCATTGTGAAGAGTCTTGAAAACTCCTACATTTGGAGACTTTGGCTTGAGGTCTCAGACCTGCTCTATAATTCAATCCTCTTTCTACCCAATCCTACTTTCTTTCCTCTCTCCTTCCAGAAACGTCAGGCCTGAATCACAATATGAAGGCTCTCCCCACTTCCTGTTCTCTTTGTAAATAAGTAAGTATTTTGCATATCTAATTTTGTCTTGGGGTATGCTTCTCAGCAGACCCAAACTAATGCAGCAGGGAACATTAGAAATACAGGAAAATGAACAACTTCAGGGTCAGCTTTCAATGAGAGGTATAAGTAAGAAACCAAAGGATGTATCTGCCCATATTTTGAAGGGACAGTTTTGAAATATTTATATATAGACGTGGTGCTTCATAGACACCTAGGGTTCCCCATGGAGCTTTCAGAGGGTCTGCAAGGTCAAAACTATTTTTTTATTGTGTTGACATTTGTACTGATGCTGTAGAATCAATGGAAGGTAAAACTGCTGGTGCCTTAAGCACAAATCAAGGAAGTGGCATCAAAATGTACAAGTGGTCACTGTATTCTTCACTGCCACTCATTCTCAATTACAAACATCCAATTCTGTTTAAGAATGTACTCAATGAAGCAGTAAAGATGATTAACTTAGTTAATTCATCACCCTTAAACACATGTTTTTTTTAATATGCTCTGTGACAAAAAAGGTACATATGCCTAAAGCACTTCTGAAAGCATATACTGAAAAAAGATAGTTATTTTCAGAAGAAAGCACTTGTGGAATTCTGCCAGTTACATACTGCACTAGCTACTATATTTCATGGAACACCATTTTTACCTGAAAGAATAACTAAGAGAAAACTATGGTTATTCAGACTAGGTTATTTTGCTGAAATTACGTCAAAAATAAATGAAATATGTTTGTCACTTCAAGGAAAACAAATGACAGTAATATTACTGCCAATTATATTTGACAATTCAAGCAAAAATTAGACATTTGGAAATTTTGTGTTCACCACCATGAGTTTCATAGCTTCCCAATACTTAAAGCTTTCTCTTGTAAGATGGGTGATACTGTTAACAACACGAAGCAATATTTTTCATATTGCCATGCAGACATTACAAAATCATCCATGTGAAAATTATTCACCATGCAAAATGTTCACTGGAATGGTTTTAGATTTCACATTGTAATTACCTTTAGGAAACTCCTACTGCTTGAGTTTCGTTGTAGTATTAAAGAATATCCAAAATTATTTGAAAAGGCAATGAAAACACTCTTTTTCTAACCAGATATTTGTGAGGCCAAATTTCCTTCATATGTATCAACCAAAGCAGCATATCACTATAGATTAAATACAAAAGCAGATATGAGAATACAGTTTAGTCTCTATTAATTTAGACATTAAAAAGGTTTGCAAAAATGTAAAACAATGCCATTTGTCTTGCTACATTATACTTCATTTTGTAAAATAGTTTTTTTTTCATAAAATAGGTTATTTATATTAACATCATGGGTTTATTGTTATTATATTCAAGTAAAAAATAAATATTTTACAATTTTTTCAGTTTAATTTCTAATATAGCAAATAGCCATTGATATAACCTTCTTAAACAAAAACTTTTTAGTGTTCTTTATAATTATTAAAAATGCAAAGGGGTCCTGAGACCAAATTGTTTGAAAATTGCTTACCTAGAACCTTTCTTTAATCACCGTGTAGTATCACAAAATACAAGAGTACCATTATTTAACCATTCTCTCATTTAAGCACAAATAGGGTATTTGTTATTTTGCACAATTGCAAACATACTTTTTGTTCTTCTTGGTGTCTTCTTAGCATGTCCTCTTGCATGACTTTGCACATTTTATGTTTTATCTAAGAATGGCTCTTCTATGGGTTTTTCATTTGAAGCCTTAATCACCCTTCAGGGCTCAATTCCAGTGCCACCTTGATAAGATATAACCCACACAAACAATCTTTTCTTCTTTCTCTGTCTCAATGTCCCCATCCATGCTGTACTCCTGCTTCCTGAAATAACTTCCCATGTCCTCATTTCATGCCTGCTTTTGTGGAAATCCAGACTAAGATAGAGCCTGACCCATAGTAGAT
Source organism: Cynocephalus volans (assembly GCF_027409185.1). Taxonomy (NCBI): domain Eukaryota; kingdom Metazoa; phylum Chordata; class Mammalia; order Dermoptera; family Cynocephalidae; genus Cynocephalus; species Cynocephalus volans. The sequence goes on along the minus strand of NC_084478.1, from coordinate 160,303,421 downwards.
ACTTACTAAATGAGAGATTATTATTAGTATTGTTTCTTCTTAGCATTATGATCAAAAATAAGTTATGTAAAGTTATTCTTAACTGGTTTGCCACACCACCACTAGATCACCTAGATTGTGAACAAGACTTCATTGCTTAAATGAGTCACTCCAAAGTACTTCTCTGTGTAATATCTGTGTGGTTGGTCTTGTGTTCTCCCTACCCTCGCACTTCAGAATGACTCTGACCTCTGACCTGAGAATAAGATTGTCCAGTCCTACCATTGGAATATCATTGCTTCTACCTCAGAGGGCTTGTCTGACTTCCTGAGGATAAAGAATTGAACTTTCTTGAGTTATAAGAATTCATTATATAAATATTTCTGTATCTGTTTTGTTCATTAATGTGGTTTTACACAAATTGATCTAAATGGTTTTATTTTAACATATTAACCTCTTAGTATGATTAGGGGTTAAAGAAAGTGTAATGCTTACCTACCTTGAACTGCAGAAGGCTAAGATATCTACCAAAGGAACGTGACAATTGCTGACCAGCCAAATTGTCATAGACCAGTTGTCTATGTGTCTTCAACTCAAAAGATTCAAGAGGATAAAATATAAAAGCATCTTTTTCTGAGGTCAGAAACACACCAGAGGGGCCGACCTGGTGGCACACTCGGGAGGGTGCAGCGCTGGGAGCGCAGCAGCGCTCCCGCCACGGGTTCGGATCCTATATAGGGATGGCCAGCGTGGTGCGGCCGGTCACAAAAAGACAAAAAAAAAGAAACACACCAGGAAATCAGCAGAATTTATCTAAAGAGGGGAATGTGACAAATATGGCTAGCTGGTTGATAACTATATAGCAACACATCAGAATTTCTCATTTATTTTCAGTGATAGCAATAATACTACATCTGAAAAAAATAATACTGTCTCTTTTTCTGTTTTTGAAAACAGCTTTGTTGAGATATACTCGATGTACCACACAATTCACTTAAAGTATGCAGTTCAGTGGTTTTTTTCTATATTACATTATTAATTGTTTTTAAATTATGGTGAAAACATATAACAAAATTTGCCATTTTAACCATTTTAGAGTATAGTATTCAGTGGCATTATTCACATTTATAATGTTATGCAACCATCACCACTATCTTTTTACCCCCCTTTAAAAAATTAATTAATTTTAATTGACACATTGTAATTGTACATATTTATGGGGCACAGTTTCATGTTCTGGTGTTCTAGTGCACGGTAGGGTGATGATGGTTAATAATAAGCTATTCTATCTCCTAAATAGCTGGAAGAGAGGCTTTTGAATATTCCCACCTTGAAGAAATGATAAATGCATTTTATAATGGATATGCTAAATACCTTGATTTGATCATTATACAACATTTATGTATTAAAATATTCCTTTTATTAAAAAAAATGTACGCATAGAGCTTCTTTTTTCCCTGAGCACTTTAAACATTTTACTCCACTCTCTTCTTTCATGCATGATTTCTTTGGAGAAGTCAGGTGTGATTCTTAACTTTGCTTCTGTATACATAAGTAAGGTGTTTTTCTCCTCGGGCTTCTTTCAGGATTTTTTATTTATTTTTGATTTTTCGTATGTCAAATATGATATGCCTTGATATTGTTTTTTTGGTATTTGTCCTGTTTATTGTTCTCAGAGCTTCCTGAATCTGTAGTTTGGTGTCTGACATTAATTTGGGAAAAATTCCCAGTCATTATTGTTTTAAATATTTATTATTATTATTATTGTTGTTGTTGTTGTTGTTGTTGTTTTCTCTCTCTCTCTCTCTCTACTGGAATTCCCATTTCACATATGTTGTACCTTTGGTAGCTGTCCCACAGTTCTTGGGTATTCTTATCTGTTTTTTTTTTTTTTTCAGCCATTATTCTTTTGTTTTTCAGTTGTGGAGGTTGCTATTGAGATATCTTCAAGCTCAGAGTTCTTTCTTCAACTATTACCAGTCTACTAATAAACCTATCAGAGGAGGCGTTTTTCATTTCGGTTAAAGTGTTTTCGATCTCTAGCATTTATTTTTGGTTCTTTCCTAGAATTCCAGTCTCTGTGACTAAATTGCCCATCTGTTCTTATATTCTGTCTACTTTATCCATTAGAGCCTTTAGTATTATTTATTTATTTATTTATTTTTTAAATTATATTTTGTCGATATACAATGTGGTTGATTATTGTGGCCCAATACTGAAACCTCCCTTCCTCCTCCCTCTCCCCCCTCCCACCCAACAATGTCCTTTCTGTTTGCTTGTTGTATCAACTTCAGGAATTGTAGTTGTTATGTCTTCTTCACCCCCCCCCAGTTTTTTTTTTTGTGTCTGTGAATTTATTTATTTATTTTTCGCTCCCACCAATAAGTGAGAACATGTGGTATTTCTCTTTCTGTGCCTGACTTGTTTCACTTAATATATTTCTCTCAAGGTCCATCCATGTTGTTGCAAATGGCAGTATTTCATTCTTTTTTTAGACCTGAGTAGAATTCCATTGTGTAGATATACCACATTATCCGTATCCACGGATGATGGATATTTGGGCTGGTTCCAACTCTTAGCTATTGTAAAGAGTGCTGCAGTGAATATTAGAGAACAGGTATACCTTTGACTTGAGGATTTCCATTCTTCTGGGTATATTCCCAGCAGTGGGATACCTGGGTCATATGGTAGATCTATCTGCAATTGTTTGAGGAACCTCCATACCATTGTCCATAGAGGCTGCACCATTTTGCAGTCCCACCAACAATGTATGAGAGTTCCTTTTTCTCCACAACCTCGCCAGCATTTATCGTTCAAAGTCTTTTGGATTTTAGCCATCCTGACTGGTGTGAGATGGTTTCTCAGTGTGGCTTTGATTTGCAATTCCCGGATGCTGAGTGATGTTGAGCATATTTTCATATGTCTGCTGGCCATTTGTATATCTTCCTTAGAGAAATGCCTACTTAGCTGTTTAGCCCATTTTTTAATTGGGTTGCTTGTTTTTTTCTTGTAAAGTTATTTGAGTTCCTTGTATATTCTGGATATTAATCCTTTGTCAGGTGTATATTTTGCAAATATTTTCTCCCACTCTGTTGTTTGTCTTTTAATTCTGTTAATTGTTTTTTTTGCTGTGCAGAAGCTCTTTCATTTGATATAATCCCATTTGTTTATTTTTCCTTTGGTTGCCCGTGCTTTTGGGGTCGTATTCATGAAGTCTGTGTCCAGTCCTATTTCCTGAAGTGTTTCTCATATGTTTTCTTTAAGAAGTTTTATTGTTTCATGGTGTGTATTTAATTCTTTAATCCATTTTGAGTTGACTTTAGTGTATGGTGAAAGGAATGAGTCTAGTTTCATTCTCCTGCATATGGATATCCAGTTCTCCCAGCACCATTTGCTAAAGAGGCAGTCTCTACCCCAGTGTATAGGCCTGGTGCCTTTGTCAAAGATCAGATGGCTGTAGGTGTGTGGGTTGATTTCTGGATTCTCTGTTCTATTCCATTGATCAGTGTGTCTGTTTTTCTGCCAGTACCATACTGTTTTGGTTATTATAGCTTTGTAGTATAGTTTAAAGTCTGGTAGTGTTATGCCTCCAGCTTTTTTTTTTTTGCTCAGCATTGCTTTGGCTATGCATGCTCTTTTGTTATTCCATATAAATGTCTGGATAGTTCTTTCCATTTCTGAGAAAAATGTCTTTGGAATTTTGATGGGGATTGCATTGAATTTGTATATCACTTTGGGTAGCATGGACATTTTCACTATGTTGATTCTTCCAATCCAAGAGCATGGAATACCTTTCCATCTTCTTGTATAATCTCTAATTTCTATCAGCAGTTGTTTGTAGTTCTCATTATAGAGATTTTTCACATCCTTGGTTAACTCAATTCCTAAGTATTTTATTTTTTTGGTGGCTATTGTAAATCGGCAGGCTTTCTTGATTTCTCTTTCTGCATGTTCACTGTTGGAGAAAAGAAATGCTACTGATTTTTGTGTGTTGATTTTGTATGCTGCTACTGTGCTGAAATCATTTATCAACTCCAAGAGTTTTTTTGTAGAGGCTTTAGGCTGTTTGATATATAGGATCATGTCATCTGCAAACAGGGACAGTTTGACTTCATCTTTTCCAATCTGGATGCCCTTTATTTCCTTCTCTTCTCTGATTGCTCTGGCTAATACTTCCAAAACTATGTTGAATAGGAGTGGTGAAAGTCGGCATCCTTGTCTAGTTCCTGTTCTTAAAGGAAAAGCTTTCAGCTTTTCCCCATTCAGGATGATATTGGCAATGGGTTTATCATATATGGCTTTAATTATGTTGAGATACTTTCCCTCTATACCTAACTTATAGAGGGTCTTTGTCATGAATGAGTGTTGAATTTTATGAAATGCTTTTTCAGCATCTATAGAGATGATCATATGGTCCTTGTGTTTGATTTTATTAATATGGTGTATCACATTTATTGGTTTGCATATGTTGAACCAACCTTGCATCCCTGGGATGAATCCCACTTGATCGTGGTGAATAATTTTACGTATGTGTTGCTGTATTCTGTTTGCTAGTATTTTCTTGAGGATTTTTGCATCTATATTCATCAAGGATATCGGCCTGTAGTTTTCTTTTTTGGTTATATCTTTACCTGGTTTTGGTATCAGGATGATGTTTGCTTCATAGAATGAATTTGGGAGATTTGCGTCTGTTTCAATCTTAGTAGTCAATTCAATCTTCGTTGAAGTCAATTCAATCTTGGTTGAATTTCAGCCTCATTGCTTCATCAATGTGTAAAATCAGGTGAACTTGGCAGTGTGTAGGAGAGGCCGGGGCGGGATGGTCGGCTGCTCCTGAGGTGCAGAGATGGTGGAATAGACAATCCCTAGCATCACTCTCTCTCACAAATCAACCAATTTAAACTATAAAAACATAACATTAAGTGCTTATGGAACGGGGAGATGTCCAGCCGGGGAGGCAGAAGCTCCAAGGAGACCACATACCCTGAAGGGCTGCCGTTGCATGATCTGACAGATAGGCTTCACCGCCGCCACGCAGCTCCATTCCCAGCCCAGCCCAGTGTTCACTGAGTGGGGAGACATCCGGCAGGGGAGGCGGAGGCTGCGCAGAAACTACACACCCTGTGGGGCTGCCACTGCATGATCCAGCAGGTAGGCTTCACTGCAGACACCCAGCTCCATTCCCAGCCTGGCCTAGTGTGCTTGGAACAGGGAGACGTCTAGCAGGGGAGGCGGGGATTCCACGGGGACCACACTGCTTCTGCGTGATCCAGCAGCCTGGCCCAATGCATATGGAGCCTAGAGACGTTCAGCCAGGGAAATAGAAGCTCCATAGAGTCCACACACCTTGTGGGGGGGGGCCGCCGCCACGGGATCCAGCAGCAGGAAGGCTTCACCGCTGCCACCCAGCTCCATCCCAAGCCCGGCCTAGCATGCACAGAGCAGGGAGACATCCTCCAGGGGAAGGGGAAGCTCTGCAGAGACCACACACTCTGCAGTTCCTCAGCACATCCCAGCAGCCCAGGCCAGAGTGCATGGAACAAGGAGAAGTCCAGCATGGGAGGTGGAAGCTCAGCAGAGACCACACAACCTGTGGTACTGCCCCGTGATCCAGCAGCCCAGCAGAGTCCAAGTTGACCAGAGAGGTGACTCCCCAGAGAAGCCCAAGACGTGAGGCAACCACACAAGCAAGGAACTAGTGGCCAACTGAGCAGTCACTGAGGTAGCCATACCAAATCGGCAACCACAGCAACATCTTAGTCAGTCAATAGTGTCAAACCTGTGGACTGTGAAACCCCCTGCCACAACGAATAAACATCAAAGAAAAGATACCAGAAATACAAAAAATCAAGGAAGTACACCACCAAAGGATAATAACTCTCAAGCTCTAGATCCTATAGAACAAGAAGCCCTTGAAATGACTGACAAGGAATTTTGAGTGACAATTCTAAGGAAACTGAGTGAGATATAAGAAAACTCAGCTAGACATCATGATGAAACGAGGAAAAGTATACAGGACCTGAAAGAGGAAATGTACAAGGAAATCAATGCCCTGAAAAAAAATGTATCAGAATTTGCTGAACTGAATAAGTTATTCAGCGAAATAAAAAACACAATGGAGAGCTTAACCAACAGGCTTGTGGAAGTTGAAGAGAGAACCTCTGAACTTGAAGATGGGCTGTTTGAAATAACACAAGCAGACAAAAAGAAAGAAAAAAGAATCAAAGACATTGAAGAAAATCTGAGAGAGATATCAGACAACCTTAAGCGATCAAATATCCCGGTCATGGGTATTCCAGAAGGAGAGGAAAAAGGAGATTGCATTGAAAACATATTCAACAAAATAGTGGCAGAAAACTTCCCAGGTATAGGAAAAATCACAGATCTTCTGATCCAGGAAGCTCAACAATCTCCAAATGTATTCAACCCAAAAAGGTCTTCTCCAAAACATGTTATAGTCAAATTGGCAAAACTCAGAGACAAAGAGAGAATCTTAAAAGCTTCAAGAGAGAAGCATCAAATCACCTACAAGGGAGCCCCAATCAGGCTAACATCAGACTTTTCATCACAAACCCTAAAAGCTAGAAAGGAATGGGATGATATATTCAAAATACTAAAAGACAGAGATTGCCAGCCAAGTATACTCTACCCTGCAAGGCTATCCTTCCGAAATGAAGGGCAAATAGTATATTTCTCAGACAAACAAAAACTGTGAGAGTTCACCACCACATGACCAGCCTTACAAGAAATTCTCAAGGGAGTACTGGGTTTGGTACCTGAAAAATAACTACCACTGCCATAAAAACCAAAGAAAAATCAAAACCCACTAGTATAATAAAAATGGCATTCAGGAAGAGAAAACAAGCAAACAAAAAGGCTATCTACATCCTAACGAACCAACAAACACAGAAAACAAACAGTAAATCAGAAAGCAAGGAAAAAAAGGCACTTAAGACAATCATACAATAATCAATAAAATGCTAGGAATAAATCAACACTTTTGAATAACAACTCTTAATGTAAAAGGCTTAAATTCCCCAATCAAAAGACACAGACTGGCTGACTGGATTAAAAAGGAGGACCCAACTATATGCTGCCTACAAGAGACCCACCTCACCCATAAAGACTCACATAGGCTAAGAGAGAAAGGATAGAAAAATATTTACCATGCAATCAGAAAAGTAAAATGAGCTGCAGTAGCTATTCTTATATCTGACAAAATAGACTTTAAAACCATAAAAGAGACAATGAGGGACACTACATAATGATAAAAGGACTGATCCATCAAGAAGACATAACAATCATAAACATGTACGCACCCAATGTTGGAGCAGCCAGATTTATAAAACAAACTCTGTTAGACCTAGAGAAGGAAATAGACACGAATACCATAATAGGAGGGGACCTGAACACCCCACTGTCAATATTGGACAGGTCATCTAGGCAAAGAATCAGCAGAGAAACACAAGATCTAAACAATACTCTAGACCAATTGGAATTGGCAGATATCTACAGAACATTCCATCCAACAACCACAGAATATTCATTCTTCTCATCAGCACATGGATCATTCTCCAGGATAGATCACATATTTGGTCACAAATCATGTCTCAATAAATTCAAAAAAATTGAAATTATCCCATATATTTTCTCAGACCACAATGGATTAAAATTAGAAATCAATAACAAATGGGCTTTTTTTTCAAGATGGCGGCGGCTGCGGCGGCTGGCGCGGAGTAGCTGAGGTGGAAAAGGCGGCCACTGGGACTCAGGCAGCTGGAAAACTTGTGGTCCTTACTCTCGCCATCTCTTAAGGGAGGACTGCTGCTGCTGACCGGTCGTGGGGGGTGACCGCCACTTTGCCCCCGGCAGGAGAGGCTGCCTCATTTACAGACAACAGCTTTAAAGTGTGGAGCAGGAAAAGAACTGTTTCTTAGCTGCAAAAGTGAGTCTCGAAACAGGGAACACGGCGCCAGGGCTGCTGTGGATGCAGCCAGGATCCCGGAGGCTGGGGCCGCGCTGAAGGCGGCCAGCTGCCCTATTCAGGATTCGAGGTTTCAGGCCGGCATTAAAGAAGATTCCTGGGAGCGCCCGAGCCGCGCCGTGACTGAACAGCCCGAGGTGGCAGCGGCCGAGAACTGGGAAAGGCGGCAAACCAGAGACAGAGAGCGAGCACCCGACCTGGCACAGCACTGTGAGTGATCCCTGGCACAGCTCTGTTCAGGGGGTGGATGCCCACGTGGCTCCCGCCTGCACCACCAGCCCACTCACCGCCGGTGCTGCCTCCATTTTCCCAGGTGCGGGCAGCTCCGCCCTGCCCGGCCATCACTGAGCCCTCCCACTTGCTGGCCTGGCGCCAGGCTTTCCGGAGCCTGCGGACCGACCTTGGCTCCCACTCCCTCCGCGGTTCTCTCGCGGGGCTGGTGGCGGAGGGGGTCCCGGGCCAGTTTCAAGAGGGCAAGGAAGTACGGGCGGGCCGACTGTCACTCCACCACACCCTGGACTCCGGCCCCAGGTAAACTCCCTATTACTGGGAGGCCGATACCATCTGTGCGGCCACCAGTTTGGAAAAAAGCCTAACGAATTTCTCGTTGGGAATAGTGTGGTAGGAGAGTTCCCAGGTCCGCTTGAACCTGCCGGAGACCAGGCTGCAGGTGGGCGCTGGACTCGGTTTATACTGGGGGGATACAAAGGTGAACAAGACCCGAGAAAGATCTACATAGTGCCACAAAGGCACCCAGAGAGACCGGTCATCTGTGCCCAGCAGAAACCTGGTAGACTTCCTGGGCGAGGCAGTGCCGAGCAGGGTCTTGAAGGCCCAGCTGTTAGATGAGGGGTGCAGAAGACACGCCCCAGCCCAGCACAGTGCGCACAGAGTGGGGAGACGTGCGGCCAGGGAGGCGGAGACTCGACAAAAACCACACACCCGGTGGGGTAGCTACTGCACGATCTAACAGCCTGGGCCAGAGCACACGGAACAGGGAGAAGTCCTGCACAGGAAGTGAAAGCTCAACAGAGATCACACACCCTGTGGTACGTGACCCACCAGCCCAGCAGAGTTCAAGCTGACCAGAAAGGTGGCTCCCCGGAGAAGCCCAAGACCTGAGGCAACCACACACACAAGGCACTAAAGGCCAACTGAGCAGTCACGGAGGGAGCCATACCAAATTGGCAACCACAGCAACATCCTAGTTAGTCATTAGTCTCAAACCGGTGGACTGTGAAACCCCCGGCCACAATGAATAAACACCAAAAAAAAGATACCAGAAATACAAAAAATCAAGAAAGCACACCACCAAAAGTTAATAAATCTCAAACTCTAGATCCTATAGAACAAGAAGCCCTTGAAATGACTGACAAGGAATTTCGAGTGATAATTCTAAAGAAACTGAATGAGATACAAGAAAACTCAGCTAGACATCATGATGAAATGAGGAAAAGTATACAGGATCTGAAAGAGGAAATGTACAAGGAAATCAATGTCCTGAAAAAAAATGTAGCAGAACTTGCTGAACTGAAGAAGTTATTCAACGAAATAAAAAACACAACGGAGAGTTTAACCAGCAGGCTTGTCGAAGTTGAAGAGAGAACCTCTGAACTTGAAGATGGGCTGTTTGAAATAACACAAGCAGACAAAAAGAAAGAAAAAAGAATCAAGGACATTGAAGAAAATCTGAGAGAGATATCAGACAACCATAAGCGATCAAATATCCGAGTCATGGGTATTCCAGAAGGGGAGGAAAATGGAGATTCCATTGAAAACATATTCAACAAAATAGTGGCAGAAAACTTCCCAGGTATAGGAAAAATCACAGATCTTCAGATCCAGGAAGCTCAACGATCTCCAAACGTATTCAACCCAAAAAGGCCTTCTCCAAGACATGTCATAGTCAAATTGGCAAAACTCAGAGACAAAGAGAGAATCTTAAAAGCTGCAAGAGAGAAGCGTCAAATCACCTATAAGGGAGCCCCAATCAGGTTAACATCAGACTTTTCATCACAAACCCTAAAAGCTAGAAAGGAATGGGATGATATTTTCAAAATACTAAAAGACAAATATTGCCAGCCAAGAATACTCTACCCTGCAAGGCTATCCTTCCGAAATGAGGGGCAAATAGTATATTTCTCAGACAAACAAAAACTGAGGGAGTTCACTACCACAAGACCACCCTTACAAGAAATCCTCAAGGGAGTACTGGGTTTGGTTCCTGAAAAATAACTACCACTGCCATAAAAACCCAAGAAAAATCTAAACCCGCTAGTATAATAAAAATGGCATTCATGAAGAGAAAACAAGCTAACAAAAACACTATCTACAACCTAAGGAACCAACAAACACAGAAAACAAACAGTAAATCAGAAAGCAAGGAACAAAAGACACTTAAGACAACCAAACAACCAATAAAATGCTAGGAATAAATCAACACCTTTCAATAACAACTCTTCATGTAAAAGGCTTAAATTCCCCAATTAAAAGACACAGACTGGCTGACTGGATCAAAAAGCAGGAACCAACTATATGCTGTCTACAAGAGACCCACCTCACCCATAATGATTCACACAGACTAAGAGTGAAAGGATGGAAAAAGATTTACCATGCAAACAGAAAAGAAAAACGAGCTGGAGTAGCTATTCTTATATCTGACAAAAGAGACTTTAAACTAAAAACCATAAAAAGAGTCAATGAGGGTCACTACTTAATGATAAAAGGACTGATCCATCAAGAAGACATAACAATCATAAATATGTATGCACCCAATGTTGGAGCAGCCAGATTTATGAAACAAACTCTATTAGACCTAAAGAAGGAAATAGACACTAATACCATAATAGCAGGGGACCTGAACACCCCACTGTCAGTATTGGACAGATCATCTAGGCAAAGAATCAGTAGAGAAACACAAGATCTAAACAAGACTCTAGACCAATTGGAATTGGCAGATATCTACAGAACATTCCACCCAACAACCTCAGAATATTCATTCTTCTCATCAGCACATGGATCATTCTCCAGGATAGATCACATATTAGGTCACAAATCAAGTCTCAATAAATTCAAAAAAATTGGAATTATCCCATGTATCTTCTCAGACCACAATGGATTAAAACTAGAAATTAATAACAAACGAACCTCTGGAAACTATACAAACACATGGAAATTATACAGCATTCTACTTAATGACATATGGGTCCAAGAAGAAATCAAGCAGGAAATCAAAAAGTTTATTGAAACTAATGAAAACAATGATACATCATACCAAAACCTGTGGGATACTGCAAAAGCAGTATTGAGGGGAAAATTTATCGCATTAAACGCTCACTTCAGAAGAATAGAAAGATGGCAAGTGAACAACCTAACACTTCACCTTAAAGAACTAGAAAAACAAGAACAATCCAAACCTAAAGTTAGCAGACGGAAAGAAATCATTAAGATCAGAGCAGAACTGAATGAAATTGAAAACCAAAAAACAATTCAAAAGATCAACGAATCAAAAAGTTGGTTTTTTGAAAAGATAAATAAAATTGACAAACCATTAGCATGGCTAACAAAAAAAAGAAGAGAGAAGACTCAAATAACAAAAATTAGAAATGAAAAAGGCGATATTACAACTGATTCATCTGAAATACAAGGAATCATTCGAGACTACTATAAACAACCATACGCCAACAAATTTGAAAATCTGTAGGAAATGGATAAATTTCTGGACACACACAAGCTCCCAAAACTGAACCGTGAAGACGTAGAAAATTTGAACAGACCAATAACAATAAAGGAGATTGAAGCTGTTATCAGAAGGCTCCCAACAAAGAAAAGCCCAGGACCAGATGGAGTCACAGCAGAATTTTACCAAACATTCAAAGAGGAATTGACACCGATTCTTTACAAACTATTCCAAAAGATTGAAACGGACGCAAATCTCCCAAACTCATTCTATGAAGCAAACATCATCCTGATACCAAAACCAGGTAAAGATATAACCAAAAAAGAAAACTACAGGCCAATATCCCTGATGAATATAGATGCAAAAATCCTCAAGAAAATACTAGCAAACAGAATACAGCAACACATACGAAAAATTATTCATCACGATCAAGTGGGATTCATCCCAGGGATGCAAGGTTGGTTCAACATATGCAAATCAATAAATGTGATACACCATATTAATAAACTCAAACACAAGGACCATATGATCATCTCTATAGATGCTGAAAAAGCATTTGATAAAGTTCAGCACTCATTCATGACAAAGACCCTCTATAAGTTAGGTATAGAGGGAAAGTATCTCAACATAATTAAAGCCATATATGCCAAACCCACAGCCAATATCATCCTGAATGGGGAAAAGCTGAAAGCTTTTCCTTTAAGAACAGGAACTAGACAAGGATGACCACTCCCACCACTCCTATTCAACATAGTGTTGGAAGTACTAGCCAGAGCAATCAGAGAAGAGAAGGAAATAAAGGGCATCCAGATTGGAAAAGATGAAGTCAAACTGTCCCTGTTTGCAGATGACATGATCCTATATATCGAACAGCCTAAAACCTCTACAAAAAAACTGCTAGAATTGATAAATGATTTCAGCACAGTAGCAGGATACAAAATCAACACTCAAAAATCAGTAGCATTTCTTTTCTCCAATAGTGAACATGCAGAACGAGAAATCAAGAAAGCCTGCCCATTTCCAATAGCCACCAAAAAAATAAAATACTTAGGAATTGAGTCTACCAAGGAGGTGAAAAATCTCTATAATGAGAACTACAAACCACTGCTGAGAGAAATTAGAGAGGATACAAGAAGATGGAAAGATATCCCATGCTCTTGGATTGGAAGAATCAACATAGTGAAAATGTCCATACTACCCAAAGTGATATACAAATTCAATGCAATCCCCATCAAAATTCCAAAGACATTTTTCTCAGAAATGGAAAAAACTATCCAGACATTTATATGGAACAATAAAAGACCACGCATAGCCAAAGCAATGCTGAGCAAAAAAAATAAAGCTGGAGGCATAACACTACCTGACTTTAAGCTATACTACAAAGCTATAATAACCAAAACAGTATGGTACTGGCATAAAAACAGACACACTGACCAATGGAATAGAATAGAGAATCCAGAAATCAACCCACACACTTACTGTCAGCTGATCTTTGACAAAGGCATCAAGCCTATTCAGTGGCGAAGGGACTGCATCTTCAGCAAATGGTGCTGGGACAACTGGATATCCATATGCAGGAGAATGAAACTTGATCCATACCTCTCGCCGTATACTAAAATCAACTCAAAATGGATTAAGGATTTAAATATACACCCTGAAACAATAAAACTTCTTAAAGAAAACATAGGAGAAACACTTCAGGAAATAGGACTGGGCACAGACTTCATGAATACGACCCCAAAAGCACGGGCAACCAAAGGAAAAATAAACAAATGGGATTATATCAAACTAAAAAGCTTCTGTACAGCAAAAGAAACAATGAACAGAGTTAAAAGACAACCAACAGAGTGGGAGAAAATATTTGCAAAATATACATCTGACAAAGGATTAATATCCAGAATATATAAGGAACTTAAACAACTGTACAAGAAGAAAACAAGCAACCCAATTAAAAAATGGGCAAAAGAACTAAGTAGGCATTTCTCTAAGGAAGATATACAAATGGCCAACAGACATATGAAAAAATGCTCAACATCACTCAGCATCCGGGAAATGCAAACCAAAACCACATTGAGATACCATCTAACCCCAGTTAGGATGGCTAAAATCCAAAAGACTCTGAACGATAAATGCTGGCGAGGCTGCGGAGAAAAAGGAACTCTCATACATTGTTGGTGGGACTGCAAAATGGTGCAGCCTCTATGGAAAATGGTATGGAGGTTCCTCAAACAATTGCAGATAGATCTACCATACGACCCAGCTATCCCACTGTTGGGAATATACCCAGAAGAATGGAAATCATCAAGTCGAAGGTATACCTGTTTCCCAATGTTCATCGCAGCCCTCTTTACAATAGCCAAGAGTTGGAACCAGCCCAAATGCCCATCATCGGATGAGTGGATATGGAAAATGTGGTACATCTACACAATGGAATACTACTCAGCTATAAAAACGAATGAAATACTGCCATTTGCAACAACATGGATGGACCTCGAGAGAATTATATTAAGTGAAACAAGTCAGGCACAGAAAGAGAAATACCACATGTTCTCACTTATTGGTGGGAGCTAAAAATTAATATATAAATTCACACACACACACACACACAGACACACACACACACACACGCACACAAACTGGGGGGGGGGAGGAAGATATAACAACCACAATTATTTGAAGTTGATATGACAAGCAAACAGAAAGGACATTGTTGGGGGGGAGGGGGGGAGGGAGAAGGGAGGGAGGTTTTGGTGATGGGGAGCAATAATCAGTCACAATGTATATCGACAAAATAAAATTAAAAAAAAATAAATAAATAAAATAAAATTTAAAAAAAAATTAAAAAAAAAAAAATCAATAACAAATGAAATTCTGGAAACTATACAAACACATGGAAATTAAACAGCATTCTACTTAATGACATATGGGTCCGAGAAGAAATCAAGCAGGAAATCAAAAAATTTATTGAAACTAATGAAAATAATGATACATCATACCAAAACCTGTGTGATACTGCAAAAGCAGTATTAAGGGGGAAATTTATTGCATCAAATGCTCACCTCAGAAGAATGGAAAGATGGCAAGTGAACAACCTAACACTTCACCTTAAAGAACTAGAAAAACAAGAACAATCCAAACCTAAAGTTAGCAGACAGAAAGAAATCATTAAGATCAGAGCAGAACTTAATGAAATTGAAACCCAAAAATCAATACAAAGATCAATTGAATCAAAAAGTTGGTTTTTTGAAAAGATAAATAAAATTGACCATCCATCAGCATGGCTAACAAAAAAAAGAAGAGAGAAGATTCAAATAACAAAAATTAGAAATGAAAAAGGTGATATTACAACTGATTCATCTGAAATACAAGGAATCATTCGAGACTACTATAAACAACCATACGCCAACAAATTTGAAACTCTGTAGGAAATGGATAAATTTCTGGACACAAACAACCTCCCAAAACTGAACCATGAAGACGTAGAAAATCTGAACAGACCAATAACAATAAAGGAGATTGAAGCTGTTATCAGAAGGCTCCCAACAAAGAAAAGCCCAGGACCAGATGGATTCACAGCAGAATTTTACCAAACATTCAAAGAGGAATTGAGACTGATTCTTTACGAGCCTTTAGTATTTTAATCATTTTTGTTGTAAATTCTCAGTCTGATAATTGCAACATCCCTGCAGTGTATGAGTCTAGTTCTGATGCTTGTTCTATCTCTTTAAACTGTGCATAAACTACTGGGTGAAAGAAATTTCCATAAATAGACCTTTAGTAACTGTGGAGGGAAGGTGTGGGGGAAGGTGTTCTATAATTCTATAATTATATCTCAGTTTTTTAGTAAGCCTATGTCTCTGGACTGTGAACTCCACAGGGCTTCTCAGTTCACCCCCTACTCCTTAGGCAGGACTGGATGGCTAGAGTGGGCTAAAGTTGGATAGTCCTCTTCCCCCAGATCAGTTAGGCTCTGATAAAACTCAGACAAGCAAGGAGTTAAGCTCTGGTCAGTTTCCCCTGAAGGCAGACTTTGTTGAAAAGAACAAAATGTTCTGGGCACATTTCAGAATGGTTCCTTTTCTCCTCTCCCTGTCAGAAACATGAGGGGATATTCACTGTGAAAACCAGGTGAGCCCCCAAAGGTAAAACTTATAAAAGCATGGGATTCCCCTGATGACTGTATTCTCCCTGGAGTTCTTAAGTCTCAATCTTGTCCATGCTGAGCCTCCAGCTATTTGTCAATTACACATCAGATTTTCCTACCCTGGCACTGGTTCCTAAAGAGATTTCTGCACTTGAGTGTCTGCTCCAGAAAGTAGTGGTTCTCTGTATTCTCTTCTCTCTCCACTTTTGTGGGTAGCAGATTGCCCCATGACCTTATTTGTCTTACGGGTCTAAGAAGAGTTGTTGCTTTTCAGTTTGCTTAGCTTTTACTTGTTAGAACGAAGTGGTAACTTCCAAGTTTTTACATACTGGAAGTGCCTCCTGTTTTATTATTTAAAAAATAGTAGAGATTTTTTTGTACTTATTCATAAATGTTATCAAGTTGTACATAACAAAATTTTTGATCCAAAACTAAGTTCGCTTCCACAGAAACCAAGGCAATACTTTGCAAAATTGTTTTCAATACATATTCTAAAATCTGTCTCATATAATTTAAAATAGCATCTGAAACAGCCTCAAATAGAAATATATCTTAATGTGACGTTCCTTTCTGCATTCTGCCACTAACTAACTGGGCTTTCCTAGACAATGTCTTTCTCTGTTCTGAGCTTCAATTTCCTCCTCTGTAAAATGAGAAGACAAGATGGTTTCTATGATCTCTTTAAAGCCCTTCTTTCTCTAAAACAACCATCTAAGCAAACATCTGTTATCTGGGGACAGTGCTCGATGCTGGGGAATACAAAGAAACTTAAGATTCTGTTCTTGAGAATTAATTTGATTGGAAGGTAAACATAAGTCAAATGCTAATACATAGAACACAGAGTCCAAGGAGCAGTGAGGGGTACCAACAGAGGGTATTACAAAGTTTAACATTGTAGATGATTTCTGAAAGCCAAGATTTTTGGGGACATCTCATTGAGGGCTCATGGTAGCCATGATACTTGAAAGGTTTTTGATATGAGGAGAATGGAAGAGACCCAGGTTGTGGAGCCAGTGTTATTTGTGAGAGAACAGTTAGCAATGGACTTAGAAGGAATCAGATCATGTGTAATTCAGAAGGTCAAATTGAGGAGTTTAAATTATAGCCTTTGGGCAAAGGGAAGTTAATACTAAGGGGAATAAAGTATAACATTGTTATATAAATTGCTATTCACAACTAACTCTGAGGGGGTGATATTTGAACTAGGAAAAGAAGAAAAAATTATTTGAGAAAGCAAACAATGGCATTTCAACCAAATTAATTGCATTGTATAAAAATACAGAATGGTGAAAGTGCACTACATGTTTGGCAAATGGAAAGCAGTCCATTATGGCTGAATAAAGGAGAGCATCGCACAATATAGTGAGAGAGAAAACTGTAAAGATAGGCAGGGTTCAACTTAGTAGAGCTCAGAACAGCATATCAATATATTTGGGTAGTGTTTTGCAGGCAAAGGAAGCTTTCAACATTTTTAAAGAAGAGAGTGACATGATCTGAACTGCTCTTTAGGAAACTCAAAACCCTAACACCTCTAGCCACAATTGAAAAGACAAAAAGAACAGTGAAGATTACACAGTAATAGACCTGGTGAGAAATGATGAGAGACTGTATAGATGGAGTGGTGTAAGAAAAAAAATGTAGGTAGATAGCCAAGTAAAAACAAAGGTAGAAGCAGCAAGATTTGGTAATGCAAGAGAAAAAGTTGATGTCAGAGTAAAACAGCAATAGTGATAATAAAGGGATGATACTAATAGTTATAGACACAACATATTGTGTGATCATTATGTTCCAGGAATTGTGCTAGGATCTTTACATATATTATTTTATTTAATTCTTACAAATACTTGCTGACAGAAGTCATCTTCATTTCTACTGATGAGGAATTTGAGATTCACAAAGGTTAAGAAATTTGCTTGTGATCACACAGCAAATATGGAAAAAATTTGCAAATATTTTGTTTTTGTTTTTGTTTTGCTTATTCTGTAAGTCTTATTTCTACAAAAGTTCAATGACCATTCCACATAGGTGTAGATATTCTTTCCCCTGTGAATTTTCCACATGCATACACTAATATTTCTGTTTCTTTGCCTGTCAACTTTCTCAACCTTTTGGGTAAGGAACCATCTCTTTGCAGCTCAATATCTTCAACATCTCTAATGCATTTATCAGTCCACAGGGAACACTTAAAAATTTTTTTTTTTATCCTGGTAAAATACACATAACACAAAGTTTACCATCTTAACTATTTTTAAGTGTACAGTTCAGTAGTGTTAATTGCATTCACATTGTTGTGCAATCTATCTCTAGAACTCTTTTTATCTTGCAAAATTGGAACTCCATACTCATTAAACAGCTCCTCTGTTGACCCTTTCACTAGCTCCTGACAATTACCATTGTATTTCTGCATGTGTGAATTTGATTACTCTAGGTACAGCATAAATGGAATCATACAATATTTGTCTTTTTATTATTGGCTTATTTAAGTTAGCATAATGTCCTCAAGGTTCATCCATGTTGTAGGAAGCATAAAATTTTCCTTTCTGCTTGCAGCTGAATAATACTCTGTTGTATGTATGTATCACATTTTATTTATCCATTCATGCATGATAGGCACTCAGGTTGCTTCTATCTTTTGACTATTATGAGTAATGGTACTATGAACATGGATGTTCAAATATCTCTTCAAGACCCTACTTTCAATTATTTTGGGTAGATAACCAAAAGTATAATTGCTGAATCATATGGTAGTCTATTTTCTATTTTTCAAAGAACGACCATAATGTTTTTTATAGCAGCTGCACAATTTTACATTTCCACCAACAGTGCATAAATGTTCTAATTTTTCTACATCCTTAACAATACTTGCTATTTACTATTTGTTTTCCTGATAGTAGTTATCATAATGCGTGTGAGGTGGTAAATAATTTTTGAATAACTTAATAAATGCTCATGAATTGAAATGAAATATTTCTAGTCTAAATTATCGTAATTCCTTCCTTTCATCTATTTCATTATTTTCTAGATGACTATGGACTCTATTAGCTCCATTATGTATTATAAACTATGTTTTGCTTACGCTATATGAAAATACTGAAACTTTCCATGTAAAAGTAATTTTAGATTTCAGAATTTTTTTAATCTCTTCTCATTAAGCATCCTACAAAGATAACATAGGATGACCCAGTTGACCTTCTTCACAGTTAACCCATGGCATGTTTGGGTAGTATATAAGTTTTAGATTGGCTCTGGACCCCATTTTTCATGTGCAGGCAGTTCTAAATTACTAGGTTGGCAGGAATATAATTAATAAATCTAATGGATAAGATCCATTTTATGGCTTTGTCAAGCCAGTCAAATTTTGTTTGTTGTGTATGAATTATACAATAAAAATGCATAAAATAATTTATAAATGTTTTCTTTTGTTTGTTTGGTTCGTTTCTTTAATTTGAATTTTTTAAATTTATTTTTTATTTGCATATTCGTTGTTACAAATCTTACTTATTCTTTATGCCCCTTATCTCTTCCCACCTCCCTCCCCCTTTCCCTTCCTCTCTTTCTTTCCTCTCTTCCCCCTTTAATAACCATAGATTTGTTCTCTCCATGTGACAGATTAACTGTTCCTCTGTTGGTTTGTTGCCTAGATGATCTGTCCAGTACTGAGACAGGAATGATCAAGTCCTCCCCTATTATTGTAAATCAGATGTTACTTCTATTACCCTGGAGTGGAGAGAGAGAACCTCTTCTTTTTCTTTCTTTTGGTCTCCACTGGTGCCTCTTCTTATGTCAATGCAGTTGAGAGTCTGATGTGCCATCTGCACAGTGGCTATGACTGTTGCTATAGAGATTGCAGCAGCCATCGCAATTGTGGTGGCTACGGTGGGCTACCTGTGTGGAAATGGTGTTTTTGCTGTGCTCTTTACCTGGGTGTGACTGGGTTCAGCTTTCTCTGCTTCCATGCATCAGGACCCTGGTGGGGCCCTAGGGTGGTGGCAGAAGCTTGCCTAGTTTCATTTGGGTTTGGGAAATGTTTTCTTTAGAAGGAATGAAAATATTGCCTAATATATGCTGTAAAACTTGGAGATATTAATTTTGAATTTCAAGCAAAAAATTATCTGTAAGGTGCTGAGTACTATTGTTTGCTTTTCTAAGGAACAATGTAAGTGAAAATTTTATTCTAAAGTGCGTTTGCAAAAGCAAATAAAAAAGGCTTTCATAAATATATGTTGATCCAGTGTTCTTAATTTGAAATTTCTTGTATTACAAAAAGAGTGCCCCAGCTAGCATTTGTTTCTTTATCATTTTTAACTCACTGTTTAGAGGGATTGTTTTGGCTTTGTAGTAAAAAAATTTATTTTGTTTTTATTTAAAGAAAATAAATTTGTATCCAAGCAAAATGTATATATAGGATGATGTGATAAAATATTTGAGATACAGGGCGAAGATGAAGAAATGTCTTGTTTATATTCTAAACTTTCAGAGAGAAATAATATTGGATCTGATGAGGCTAGTAGAAAATGTACAAGCAAATTAGTTTGAAAACTGTTGAAATTTATAAATTATGTACCACTTTGGAATAACGTATCACCTAAGACTTTAAAATACTCATAGTACCAATTAAGTCTTTTTTAAATTTATTTTTTATTGAATCATAATTGATTATACATATTTTGGGGATTTAATGATGACGTATGTTGGTCAAATCAATATTATTAGCATATATATTATTACAAATTGTACTCATTCTTTATGACTCTTACGTAATCTCTCCCTTTCCCCCCTCCTCCTCTTCCCACCACAGATAAACCTAGATTTCTTCTCTCCTTCTGAAAGAGTCATGGTTACTCTGTTGATTTGTTGCCTAGATGATCTGTCCAGTGCTGAGAGAGGTGTGTTCATGTCCCCCACTATTATCGTAGAGCAATTGCTTCTTCTGTTGTAGAGGCCCCCACAAATGGTAGATTTCTAATCCCCTTCATTTAACCTTGAAGCTGGAATGTGCTTGCTTGTAAAGGACCCCTAAGAGCTGGCTTTGTGGTTAACAGTTGATTGCATCTCTGGCTTCTGTAACTTTGCTGCTTAGCCATTTCAGAGAAGCTGCCTGCTTGGTTTACAAAGATCCCCTAACCACATTTCTGGCCTCTGTAACCCTGCTTGATGAAACCCCTAACCTGTTTTATAAAGCTCCCAGTTTTGGGTGATTTTGCCTAGATACAGGCAGAGCCAATAAAGAAGCTTGCATGCTTGCGCAAAAAGGGTATAGAACCCCTATTCTCCCTGCACTCGGGGCCCAGGAATTCAGAATGAGAGTTCACCTGGGACCACTAGCATAATAAATCATCTGACGACTCCATCTCTCTGCATGTCTGACATTTCCTTGGTACCTTTTCAGTAACACTATCACTCTGGAATGGGCATTGTGGAGAGAGACATCCTTTT
This sequence comes from Cynocephalus volans, assembly GCF_027409185.1. Taxonomy (NCBI): domain Eukaryota; kingdom Metazoa; phylum Chordata; class Mammalia; order Dermoptera; family Cynocephalidae; genus Cynocephalus; species Cynocephalus volans. The sequence continues at coordinate 160,282,199 of NC_084478.1, read as the reverse complement.
CTATTCTTTGGTTTCTGCTGGTGACTCTCCTTGTGTCTGCACACTTGAGTGGCTGGTGGGCCATCTGCAAAGTGGTTGTAGCATCTAGCCACTGTGGTGGCTGTGGTGGCTGTGGTGGGCCCCTCACATGGAAGTGGTGTTTTTGGCATGCTCCTTGCCTGGTTGCAGGAGGAGGGCCTTGTAGCAGCGGCTGCATGTCTGGTTGCAGGAGGAGGGCTCAGTTCCTGACTCCATCTGTTTTTATGTTCTAAGTTGGGGTTGTGGAGCTGTTGGGTGGGAGGGGGAGAGAGAAACGGGGAATGATACTGGGTTGGGGAAGGAGGAAGTGAGGGGGGGCATGGTTGAGGCCCATAGCTCACCTCTCATTCCCTGCAGGGGAGACCAGGGGGCTCGCAGTGGTGGCTTGGTCATTGCTGGGCTGAATGTAGATGTCAGTGGGGTGTGGCAGAAGCCCTCAGCCCCCTACTTCCCTGGCTTGGGAGCCCAGGGTGTTTCCTGCAGTGGCTAGTGGTTATCACTGGGCTGGTTTTGGGTGTCGAGGGCATGGCTGAGGCCCCCGGCCTCCCCCCTCCCCAGCTTGGTAGCCCAGGGGGCTTTTGGGTCCTCCTAGGTTATATAGGTGTTTTTGGTGAAGTGAGACCTTTGCTAGTTAATATCAAACTTTGTCTCTGGTCTGTGGGTATTTTGTTTTTTCTCTCAGTTCTTTGTTGGATTAGTCACTGTTTCTACTACTGTACTGGAACTAATTTGTTGTCCTTTGGTTACTTCTAAAATGGGGAAACTTCTTGTGGGGGCCAGCACTTGAGCCCTGTGTGGTTGAGCTAAATTGTTGCTTTGCTGCTGATTCCCTGGGGAAGGCTTTTTGTGCACCTCAGGTTTTAATGGTTGACTTTGCAGGAACTTCTAGGTCTCCTAAGATCTGGTATACCTGAGTTGTATAGAAACTCTGGCCTGGACCTGAGTCTTTTCAAAAAATTCCCCTTGCAGTTCTATATTCCTGATCAGTCTACACTGAGTGGTCCTGCACTGATTGGGGGGCAGATCAGCTGTCTATGGTGTGCCCCAATGTTCCTCTGGTGGATCTGTCTCCCTCACTGCCTGCACTCCAAACACTTCCCATGGGACAGGCCGTGTGCCGGTCCCTTGCAATGACTCACCAACATCCTTTTGGCTTCTTTTTTCAGTTGTGGCTCCTTGCTTCTATGTGGGTTCACCAAGGCCCTCCTCTCCCCTGCAGTCTCCAAGCAGCTTCATTTGAAGGGCACAACTGTGGCTTTTGTCAGTTCTTGCTCCATGCACTTACCAGCTCCAGCCTTGAAGTGGCTGGGGCTTGAAATGGTGGGAGCAGTCCTTTCTATCTCTCATTCTGGCTTCTTCTGCCTTCATGCACTCCGTAGGTCTCTCTTTCTCTTCCCCTGAGCAACAGCGGCCCCAGCTTCACTGTCATTGCTTTTTAATAGCTGTAAATTGGTTGATATGTGTCCAAATTAAGTCTTAAGCTACTGTATCCTTGAAGTTCTTTAATTATTTGGACACTAATGTGTAATAATTTAAAGTGACTTTTTGTTTGTTATTAGTGTGCCAAAAAACTTAAAAATAAAAAGAAAAGACATTTAAAAGAGAAAGGTACTTATTTTTCTTGAACAGATTAAGCATACAGCTTTCAATTATGGTTGTGCATTTACTTTTTTTAGATTAAAGGCATGGGTCTGATTTAGTATAGCCTAAGTAATAGTCTCACAAGTTCACTTAGCTCAGTCAGCACAGCAAAGGAAACAGTCAACAGAGTGAAAAAGGCAACTTACAGAATAGCAAAAATTATTTGCAAATCAGATATCTGATAAGAGGCTAATGTCTGAAATATATAAGAAACTTCTCTAACTCAGTAGCAAAATAGTAAATAACCCAATTAAAGACATACAAGTGACTAACAGATATATACAAAAAGGTCAACATCACTATTCATCAGGGAAATGCAAATCAAAACCACAATAAAATATCACCTCTTACTTGTTGAGATGGCTAGTATCAAAAAATAGAATTCAACAAATGTTGGCAAAGAAGATGCAGAGAATTTGGAACCCTAGCACACTCTTGTTGGAAATTCAAAATGATGCAGCCACTATGAAAAACACTATGGAAGTTTTAGGAAAAATTACAAATAGAACTACCATATAATCCAACAATCCAGGTTCTGGGTATTTACCCTAAATAACTGAAATCAGGATCCTGAAGCTTTATAGCACTTCCTTGTTCTTTTTAGCACTATTTGCATTAGCCAAGATGTGGAAACAATGTAAATGTCCATTGACAGATGAAGGATAAAAGAAAATTGCATATATGCATACAATGGAATACTATTTAGCCTTAAAAAATATGTGACAATGTGGATAAACCTTGTGGATGAAAATTATGCTAAGTGAAATAACCAGTCACAGAAAGACATATATTGCAAAGAAAACAATCAACATAGTAAAGAAGCAATCTTTGGAATGGGAGAAAATATTTGCAAACCATATATTTGATAAACTCAAACAACTGAATAGCAAGAAGACAAATAACCTGACTTAAAAATGCACAAAGGACCTGTGTGGAATAGTAATAAATACATATTGGTCTCTGCCCCGAGTCTCTGGCACAGAACTCCTAAAACCCTTGTAATTTCCTGAGTGATAGCAATGCAAGGAGAATTTATTGTTCTAATGTTTAGACTCTGCTCCAGTTCCCCAGACAGAGCTCTTAACACCCTTGTAGATAGGGGTATTAGGAGAATCTTTTTAAGTAACATTTGATCTTTGCTGTCTATTTCCTGACACAGAGATCCTAAGACTTTTTAAATTTTCTGAGTGTTAGAAGCACCTTTTATTCTAATAAGACAATTTTTGGTAGGCCCTTGAATAGCCTTAAAATGGGGGCAGATTCCCAGGGGAACCAACCATGTGATTAGCAATTGGAATTTTCAGCTCCACCCTCTGACTTCAGGGTCAGTTGAAGGTTGAGTTGATCACCAATGACCAATGATGTAATCAATTATGCTTATGTAATAAAGCCTCCAAATAAACAAAAGGACAGGTCACATATCCAAACAAACTGAAATGAAAATGTCAGAGATATCTACACTCGCATGTTCATTGTAACATTATTCACAGCAGCCAAAATAAGGGTTCATCAATAGATGAATGGATAACAAGACATGTTATATATACATAATGGAATACTATACAACTATAAAAAAATAAAGTCTTGTCATTTGTGACAACATAGATGAATCTGGAGGACATTATATTAAGTGAAATAAGCCCAGCATAGAAGGACAAATACTGCATGATGTTACTTATATATGAAACCAAAAAGTTGAACTCACTGAAATAAAGAGTAGAACGGTGGGTACCAGGGGTTTGGGGTGGGGTCAGGGGTTGGGAAGATGTTAGTCAAATGACACAAAATTTCAGTTAAATCAGACAAATAACTTCAAGAGATCTGTTGTACAACATGGGGAAAACTGTTGATAGAAATGTATTACATTGAAAATTGCTGACAGTAGTTTTTTGTCTTATCACAAAAAATAAATGTTAGATAATGCATATGGTTAATTAGCTCAAATGAACCATTCCGCAATGTGTACGTATTTCAAAATATCATGTTGCATGCAATAAACATATATAATTTTAATTTGTCATTAAAATAAAATAAAAGCAAAAATATTAGATAAAACTGAAAACAAAGCATTCAGGAACAGTAGAGGATAAACAGCACAATACTAGAAAGGCTTAGGAATTGAAAGCACCAAGTAATAGATCTGCAACATAACCAGCACCGTTTTAGACAACCCTAAGCACAAAATGGTGCCATCCACCTCCTCCTGTCCCCTCCCCCATTCTCTTTTACAAGAAGCCTCATGGTTTTGGAGAAAATGAAACTTCAGGCATTTTTGCATGCTCAGAACTCTGCATCCCCATGACCTAAGTCAATCCCCACCCTGGAATTAAATCACTCAGCTCTTGGCACCAACACACCAATATAAGCTCCCACTACCCTAGGTTAGCCACTGTCCACCATTTTCAGGGCAGCCCCAGGCTGTCCTCCATTTTGAGTACAGCCCGACAGATTCTTTTCCTTTAATAAAGCGTGAATGGCACCTGGCATTTCGGCTCACTTTCTTTCAATATGGTGCTGAAACCCGGGAAGGGTTTTGGCTGACGTTGTGGAGGATCCCCTCTCTCTTGGGGTGATTGTCCCTTGGCCGCCTTTCCCGGACCTACTGAAACCGGATGCCTCTGGGACTCTCTACCCTTGCTGTTTTAGACCAACGCATCCAACACCGGCCTCAGTTCAGGGTGAGTCAGTGGGTCTGTCCTGCCTACTTCTGCGGGTTCCCCCAACTACTCTCTCTATGACTCTGGTCTCTATGAAGCCCAGGTGCCTGGCCAAGGGAACTCTTCTCATGCCCCCCAGCTATCGGAGGATGCTCCTCTAGCCAGTCAGCGGCTTTTCTCTTGAAAAGAAGGTGGGCACCACAGGGGACACCCTTTGCTGGTATGCTTCTTCTACCAGGACTGACTGCCCTTTCTCACCTTCTACACAAGATCCTCATGATCCAAACCTCCATGCTCTATGCCCTTGGGGCATCTCCTGGCCAATTTCTCAGCCTCCAGGGAGACATTAAAACTCAAACACCTCGTTACAATGGATCCCAGTGGCCACAAGATGGCACTCTCAATTTAGATACTCACTGAAGCGGCAAGACACATTCCTTTACATTCAGGCCTTCTTCTATCTTTGAACGTGTTCTTCTCTCTGTCAAAACTGTCCTGTCTCAAATTCTCCTAGCTCATGCTCGACCTCCCCTTCCAGACTTGGATCAATCTTCTGATCCATCAGCCCTCCACGCTTCTTTCTCTTCCCCACACCTGGCCTCCAGATGCTCATCCTCAGCCCAACTCCTCCTCTTCTCCCCCTTCGTCAGGTAACAACCCCACCTCAGCTCTGGCTTTTTATCACCCTTCCATGAGGTGGCTGGGATGGAAGGAATTGTCTGAGTCTATGTACAGGGAGCAGGTCTGGATGGCAGCTCAGGTACATGCTCAAAATAATAGGTGGCCTGTGGGAGCCATTGCTGTTCCCTGCGTTGACCAAAATTGGAACTACCAAGCTGGCCACAGGGATTGGGATCTCCAGGATAATATGATAACGCACCTACTTCACAGCCTCCAAAAGGCTACTCACAAGTCAGTCAATTATGACAAGCTTAGAGAGATCACACAGAGATCCACTGAAAATCCCAGCAAGTTCCTTACCCAACTCTGAGGCTTTATATGAATACACATGTATAGATCCAAACTCCCCTGCAGGCATGGCCCTCTTACACTCTCATTTCATTACCCAGTCAGCCCATGATATTTGAAAAAACTATAAGAGAGATCAGGCCAAATACCAGCGCCTGGCTAATGCCATCCGTGGCTCACATACTCCAGAGCTGGATGCCTCAAGGGGCAAGCCACCCGAGAACTGCTTCAAACGCCATCAATCTGGCCACTCAGCATGGGTCTGTCATAACCTATCCTATCTACAAATGGCCAGGTCACTGGGGGATTGACTGTGCCACTTGCCAGAGAGGGAGTGGCCCAGTCCCCAATGTATAGCCTTTGGCTTCACGGCCATCCCTATTGGGGCTGCACAGCCATACCTACCGGTGCTTCTCGGCTTTGCCCAGGAGGAGGACTGATGATGCCCAGGGCCTGAGGCCCCCACAGAGATCACCATGCATGAGCCCAGGGTAACTCACCCCGTAGCAGGTAAGCCGATCTCTTTTGTCATCAATACAGGGGACATTTACTTTACCCTTCCTAAGTATGCAGGACCAACAGCCCCATCCTCTATCATAATAGTAGGGGTCACAGGATCAAAATAACCCTCGCAGATCACTCAACCCCTTTCCTGCGCCCTACAACACACCCAATTCACACACAAATTTTCAATAATGCCTCAATGCCCAGCCCCTTTACTGGGACGGGACATCCTTTTCAAATTCAAAGTAACTCTTACCCTAAGCACTTCAACTGCAGCTACAATACTCCTGTTAAAGGCGGCCCCAGACCTGGCCACTGAGGCTTCCACCTTCCCCTCCCCCTTGGACAAGGTTAACCCCTAGTACGGGATGCTTCTTCTCCCTCCATTGCTACACACCATTCCCCTATCCTTGTTAAATTGTGGAGCCGCTCTTTGTTCCCTAATGTCCCACAGTACCTCATCAGTAACAAACACCTAATAGGCTTAAAACCCGTCATACACAAACTCCTTTCTTCTCATCTTCTACAATCCACCCATTCACCTTGTAATACACCCACCCTTCTGGTTATAAAGCCTAATGGCTCATACCATTTAGTGCAGTACTAATCCTGACACATGCAGTTCCCAACAACTTACTTGGACAGTTTTGCCCCAGGGGTTTTGGGATAGCCCCCACTTCTTCAGCCAGGTCTTAGCTCAAGACTTATCTGAACTTCCTCCAACCTCTAGCACTTTAATACAATACGTGGATGGCCTCCTCCTTTGTAGCCCCTCTTATGAGGATTCACAGGCTCACACTGTTATTCTCCTTAATTTCCTGGCATCCAGAGGATATCCCATGTCCCCCAGCAAGGCCCAAATTTGTTCTCCTTCAGTCACCTACTTTGCAGTCCACCTCACACCCAACAACAGAGAAATAACAGTGGATCACAAAAGTTTAATTTCTGAACACCCTACTCCTACTGCCAAGGGTGAAATACTTTCTTGGGCTTGCAGGGTATCTTCACCTATGGATTCCTAACTTTGGCGTGCTAGCAAAGCCACTTTATGGGGTGGCCAAAGGGGATCCTGCCCTTCCCTTAGATCCCACAAAGCCCATTCATTCTCCCTTCCAGCAATTAATAGCCACTGTCCTCGCAACCCCAGCTCTATCTCTCTCAAACCTATCTCATCCTTTTATCCTGTACGTCACCGAAACCCAAGGATTGGCAGTCAGGGTTTTGGGACAAAAGGCAGGAGATATTTTCTCCCTCATTACATACTTCTCTAAACAACTAGACACCACATCTTGAGAACGGGCCCCTGTTTATGGACCTTGGTGGCAGCCACCCTTTTAGCACAAGAAAGCTCTAAACTAACTTTTGAACAACAAACAGTCAAGACCTTCTCAGCCATAAGGCCATGTCAATTCTCTCCCTTTCCCACCTACAACTTATTCACCTTACTTTCATTGAAAACTCCCAGTTCTCCTTCAAACCTCACTCTCCCTTATATCCAGCCACTCTCATCCCAAAACACTCATGACCCTTAGAACACAATTGCATGGAGGCTTTAGACCTCTTTCTCAATCACTTTCCACACATCTCCCCGCATCCCATTATGCGGTTCATAGATGGGAGCGCCACCTCCACGCCCACCCCCCAGGTGGGTTATTCCATAGTAAATCTAACACAAGGTATTGAGGCTGCACAACTCCCAAAGGAGGTTGGGGTTATACACTGCAGAGGACACCAAAGCTCCAATGACCCCATAGCCCAGGGAAACAAACTGGTGGATCTAAATGCAAAACAGGCTGCTCAATCACCAGGCCCCCACTCCTCCTCTCCTGCTCAGGTCCTTCTCATGGCCCCTATGCCCTTACCCAAATACACAGTTGGGGGCACAGAGAAAGGACCACTGGTATACGATCTTCGGTTGCTATGTCCTCCCTATTACACAAGCTGAGAAAATCCTTTTAGGTTTTCATAATTCAGTTCATACAGGCTATGAACTCCTACTACACCTTCTTTAGCCCTTATATCACTCTCCCCACAAAAGGACACGCTATCCTCTAACATTAGTAGATACCTTTTCAGGTTGTATTGAGGCTTTCCCCTGCACGTCAAAGTATGCTACAGCAGTAACGCATGCTCTCACCTCAGAAGTCATTCCTCCTTTTGGCCTCCCCACCAGTCACTCACTCGCCTACGGGCTGCCCTCCACAAGCCTACAGGCCTCAGCCCCTTTGAGCTTATGTATGGCAGACCCTTCACTCTCAAACTTCTCCCTTCCAGTTCATCGCCTGTAGGCCAGTATCTCCCTACTCTTTCACTCATTAGGGATCTTCTTAGGGAACAGGTCAACCTTCTATTACCTCATCCTTTCCCTACCACCCCCTCAGACTTTAAACTGAGCCCAGGAAAGCAAGTCTATATTAAGACCTGCATCCCAAAGCCCCTCTCGCCATGCTGGGAAGGGCCTTATACAGTACTTCTCACAACCCCCACGGCAGTAAAAGTACTAGGAAAGGCCCCTTGGTATCATTTATCCTTGGTAAAACTAGCACCTGAGACTTTACCCCCAAATCTGTTAACACCAAGCCAGGGGCCCCTCTGCTCAACCCCCAACCTGACATCTCCTCACACTTCATGCACTTTAGGACCCACGAAACTGAAAATCTCCAGGTCCTTTGCTCTCCCCACAGTCCCAAAAGAAGGATGATCTTTCCCCTGGCGATTATCCTCTCACTCTTACAGGCCCGCTTCACGTCTTTCGCACAAGAGCTACTATTATATTGTCTGTTCTAGTAATTGCTACAGGATTGGCAGCAGCTGCCCCCAAAGATTGTAACATCATAGGAAGATTTCTCCTGGCACTCCTTTACCTCCTATCGGTAGGATGCTTCTTAGCAACTTCATTGTGACAATGTCCCCTTTAAATTATTTTGGCTCCCTAACCCTTCGCATCCTTCCCATGTTTTTCCTCCTATCTCAATTCTCCCCCTTACCTGGAACATGGAGGTTCTAGGTCTGCAGGGGTGATGCAGTCCTCAGTGAATCAGATTGGTCCCCAAGTGACTCATCTGTCTCCCATTTCACGAGAAACTTTTTGTGGTCACCCCCTCCCTGTTGATCGAGCCCGCAATGTTTCCACAAACGTCTCTTCACTTTCCTCTAATCTCACCTCAGGGGGGACTGTCAGCGTTGTGTGGGGCCTGCCCACACCCTGCCTTACTAACACCACCAAATGCTACCACCCACTTACCCTCTCCCCATCCATGCCCTAAAACCGGAATATATTTCCTTTGTAAAACTACATTATCCTGTTGCCTGCTCCCCACCCCCAACGTGATTTCTTGCATATTCCTTTTGCTCACTTCTGACATCACCATCCAGACAGAGGGGATTGGGACTAACTTCGGCCCCTCCCTCTCAGGAAGTGCCCCTGCTCCCGTAGGGCACTAATTGTACCTTTTTTAATTGGGGCAGGGATCCTTCCTGCAACTGGAACTGGCATAGCGGGCCCTGCTACTGCCTCTCAATTCTATCAGAAACTCTCAGAAGAACTAAGTATAGATAGCATCTCCTCCTTCCAGTGACAGGTCACCTCACTTGTGACAGTCGACAGTTGCTTTACAGAACCTTTGGGCCATTTACTTCCTTACAGCCGAGAAGGGAGGCCCTTGCCTCTTCTTAGGGGAGGAATGCTGTCATTATGTAAATGAGTCTGGGGTGATCCAAAACAACTTAAACCATTTCATTGAACCCTTGGATACCCTGTTTATGCCCCTACTAGGACCCCTGACTGTGCTGGGATGCATCCTACTTTTTGGTCCCTGTCTCTTTTGGTGTTTCTCTAATTTCTAGCAGGAATGAATGCAGGCTTTCACCAACCAAAAGGTTGCCGAATTGTCCCTGAAAGGAGGATATCAGCCCCTCAGAATCAGCAACTCTTCCCCAGAGGAATACAACCTCCCCACATGAAACCAGTACCCCACCACCTAATTGTTTTACCTGCCAACATAAATCTTTTATTTTTTTCCATATCTTTGCTCATCTCCAGCAGGAAGTAGCTTCAGAGGAATGAGACCTCTGCCCTTTTCCCCTTTTTCCTATACTTAAAAGGCAGGAATTATAGATCTGCAACATAACCAGCGCCATTTAAGACAAGCCCAAGTACAAAATGGTGCTGCCCAACTCCACCCCTCCCCTTCCCCATTCTCTTTTACAAGAAGCCTCATGGTTTTAGAGAAAATGAAACTTTTGGCATTTCCACATGTGCAGAACTCTCCATCCCCATGACCTAACTGATTCCCCACCCCAGAATTACATCACCCAGCTCTTGGCACCAACATACCTATATAAGCTTCCACTGCCTTAGGTTAGCTGCTGTCGCCCATTTTCAAGGCATCCCTGGGCTGTCCTCCATTTTGAGAACAGCCTGGCAGATTTCTTTCTTTAATAAAGCTTGAATGGTACCCAGTATCTCGGCTCACTTTCTTTCACCAAGTACCTCTGAAGCTAGAGGTCTTAAGTAGATATTGAAAAAAGAATTAAAAAAAACTTTAAAGGTACAGTTGATTCCCATATCTCATATTTAACAACATTTGGTTATTCACTACCCCTACATAATCCTGAAAGAAGACTGAAAGTTTACTTACAGGAGAAGATGTACCAGAAGAGATCTGGGTTAAAAGATACCATGCATGAGAGAAAGAATGAATATAGACTATATTCTTGAAATTGTATTCTTCAACCCAGTCTTCTTCTCTAGCTCTTACTGCCAGTGTTATACCCTCCACAGAGGAGATTATAGGATTCATCTTTCAGAATCCTAACTTATCCAAGAGAAATAAGCTAGAGATGCCAACATTTGTGAATTTCCCAGTGAAATGCCTGAGTTATTCTTGATTATTCTACATTAAAACCTACTGATAAGTATTCCTCACATATGTACCCAGAATTTCCAAGAAACTTTTTCTCTCTCTATTCTTAAATATTAAAAGGCATCCAAGGTTGCACATGTTTGTGGGAAGATTCTAACACAAAAGAGAGTGTTACAGTCTTCAGGCAATGGAAGACTTTAAAAATATCCTTTGAGGGAGGATGATTCCAAAATGGTCGAGTGAAAGGCTCCGTGAACCTTCTCCCTGATAAACAACCATAAGTTTTTGAAATTAAAACAACTGTTAAAGGCTCTGGGAATTGTTGTAAGAGCATCCAACAAATGAATAAACACATATTGAAGCATATCTACCAAATCTTGGTAACAACAGCAAGAGACTATGGCACCTGAGCCACGGACCATTTTTTCCCTCACCCTTCATTTTGTAACTGGGTGACAGACCCAGGTTCTTGGTTTATACGTGAAAAGAAAATATTTTCATGGAACTGGCCAAAGGAAGGGAAGAGAGGGACAGAGAACTGGAACATAATAGGGCTTTACTGCTAAGTGAAGGTACACACCAAAGAAATGCACTGGCTTCTCTGCACAGGAGAAATGCCTGTGCCCCAGACTTTCATTCTTCTCCATCCTGCATGGAAGACCCTAATGGCTGTTCTCTGCCCCTCCTGTTCGGTCTAGTGCACAGGCGTTGTCCAATCCAGTCTGAATATTTATGAGCAGCCTCCCTGAGGCATGTCCCTATTCTGCCCTGCCTCAATCTTAGCCTATGATGGAAGCTCCTCTCTGGGTGACTATGGCAAAGAAGATGGGATTCCCTCTCCCGCCAGATCCCAGTTAAGTATTTTTGTCTGAAAGAGGCTCCCATAATTTCTCATCCACAGCACCCTCATGCTGCAGATGCTAAGTTGCAAGCAAGGTTAAGATGTTGGCTGTTCCTTTCCTCTACTCAACTTCCATTCATAAAGTGGAATCTCTGACCAAGTTATAGAAGGCTGAGAATATCTAGACTCCAGTGGCCCTCATCCAAGCAAACCGGTAAGGAAGAAGTTCCACAATGATCATAAAGTGGGCATGTCAGTCTGAGGCAAGCAGGCCACTGTTTCCATCCCCAACTCTGGACCAGTGGCACAGAGATATTGCAGACGTGTGAGGCAAGTCATAAGAGAGATCTCTGAAGCTCTCCACAAAGGCAGTGACTTTATTGGAAACAGAGTATGGAAAAGTTCAAAGCTAAAGGTGCTCTCAAACAATGGAGATTTTGGTGGTAAGCAATTGAGAAGAATAACCACATCTCTATGAAAGCAACAGGCTAAACAGTAGGCCAGCTAATTTACCAGAGAGACCCAGGGAAAGAGGCAGCTAAGAACACTCCTTGAATCAGAACAAGCCTTCAAGACTGGCTTCAAAGAACTCCACTGCAATGTGGCCCACTGAATCATATTGTGAAGCAGTTTATACCTCAGGGCATAAATAAAAACAACAGAGGCAGACAGTTTGAAAAAGAAAGCATTTTTTTTCCCCGCTGCTTTAAAGATTTGCTCTTTGTATCTGGTGTTCAATATCTTACTATTATGTGTCTATGTATGTATTTATTTTCCATATAAACAAAAACTTAGAGAATTTCTTGCTAACAGATCCGACTTACAAAAAATACTAAAAGAAAATTTTCAAACTGAAAGCCAGCAACACAGACAGTAATTTGAATTCACACAAAATACCAAAGAACACTAGGCAAAGGTAATTATGTAATTATAAAAGAAAATATAAATGCTTATTTCAACTACTCTTAACTTATGTTGGGAAAATAGAATAACTTTATCAGGCCCCCTCACCTGGGGACATGTTGGGGGTGGTGCAGCATTCTTTGTGGGTAGATTGTGTGTGGGTGGAGTTAGTACGCAGGAGCGGTGCTGCCACATTGGCTGGAGTTTACTGCCTTGGGTGGCTGCAGCACTGCACAGCCATGCTTTCCAACCTGCGGCTTCCAAGGACTTGTTTGCTGGTTACCTTGCTCATAGACCTGCATGTGAGGGGTCTGGTGACCCAGCTTAGCATATGAAGGGTTTGTGACGCAGTCTGGACAACAGACTTGAGGGGTCTGTGAGCTCCAGATCCAGCCCTAGCTCAACTATTGGCCCAGTTGGTGCAGGATTACTGGCAGGTAAAAGAGCCCACAACTGGTGTGGTCATGTAGCTTTACAATTGGTGTCACAAACAGGATTAAGAGCGCTACAAGTGGTGACATCCACAGAATTCCAACATTAGCCTTAGTGCCGCAATTGGCGATGTCAGCAGGATTCCAACATTAGCCTTAGTGCCACAATTGGCGACGTCAGCAGGATTCCAACATTAGCCTTAGTGCCACAATTGGTGACATCAGCAGTATTCCAACAAGAGCCAGAGCTCCACAACTTAATTAAGAGAACTTGTATAAAATAATATGTACATAAGTATATTATTGGGCCGATAACTCAAAACCACAGAAAAAAATAAGAAGAACTAGAAATGGTAAATAAGGTTAATATAATACACTCTCTCTATATAATTTGTTTCTTTTCTTTTCTCAACTCCTTTATATTACATAAAATTATATAAAGTAATAATTAAGGAATGTATTTTGGAGTTTGTTACATATATAGATCTAATATGTATATTATTAGTATCATAAAAGAAGAAAAAGAAAATAGAATTATATAGTGGAATTAAGTTAGCACACATTTGAAGTAGATTCTGATGAGTTAAAATGTACATAGCAAGCCCTAAAGCAATCACCAAGAAAACAGCAAAAACATTGTAAAAAATCATTTGAGAAATTAAAACCTTACACTAGAATTCATTGTAAAAATACCCTTAATGTTTTCAGACATGAGTGGATATACCACCCATAAAAAATAAAAGTTTAAAAAAGAAACATTCAGAGAATGATAAATAGATATTAGAAATTAAATATATGAGAGGAGAAATTTTTTAAAAATCAATACTTAATTCTGAAGATAACATTAAGGAAATCTCCCAGAAATTTGAACAAAAAGACAGAGGAGATATATAAGATGGAAAACTTCTTCTTTTTTTAAATTTTTTTTCTAAGTAGAGCATGTCTAACCTTGGAATAACAGGCGCTCCAGAAAAAAAATAATAAAGTGAGAAAAAATTTCTGAAGTACATAAATTTGTAGAACCGGAGTATGACTTTCCAGATTGAAGAGGCCCAGCACAATGAAGAATAAAAAGAAGCTTATGATGTCATGAAATTTTTTAGAACCAGTGATAAAGAGAAAAATGAAAAGCTTACAGAGCTCCTTCTGGCTATGATGAATAACAAGTATGAGAATAGCTCTTTCACTATAAACAATAATAAAAGTGGGCAAATTATGTGAAGCATATGTTTTCAGGCTTTGACAACAGGTGGCACAAACTGCAATCCTTGTGGGAGCCACACAGATTATGAGGTGAACCCCGTGATTACTGTAGCTCCCTGCTGTACAACACTCTTCTGACAACAGTGCAGAATGCTGGAGGCCAAGAGGGTCCCACTAAGCTGATGGGGTAGAAGTCAGAGTAAACAATGGCTTAAGCATTTGGAATTCATATGACTAGACATCAGCGAAGAGAAAGCTGTGTAGAGATTGGCTCCAGAGATCTTTTAGGGAATCTCCCATGACTTAGTGCTTGAAGTTTGGGTTTTGTATATGCAGGAAGAGACTCTCCAAGGTTTACCAAAGAGCAGCTGCTATGGGATTAACGCCAGAAGAGAGATAGCAAAGGTTTAGTATTGTTAGGGGACATTAGAGTTCCAGACCCACCGGACCAGAAAACCACATTGTCACTTCCATAACAATCAAAAATGGCTAATATTAAAAAGAAAGACAATACCAAGTCCTGCTTAAAATGTGAAACACCTGGAACTCTCACACACTGAAGGTTAAATTGTAAAATTATTCGATACCTTTGGTAAGCATTTTGGTAGTTTCTTATAAAATCAAATGTACACTTACAAAATGACTTAGGAATCATACCTGTAAGTATTTACTGAAGATGAATCAAAACTCTTGTCTATGAAAAAGCTCATACATGAATGTTTATAGCATGCTCTTGTCCTAATAGCCAAAAACTGGAAATAATCAAAATTTCCATCAACAGATGAAAAGATAAAAAAATTGAAATATCCATACAATAGAACACTTCTCAATAACAAAAATGAGCAAACTGTGGATATATACACTAATGTGAATAAATCTCAAAAATATCATATTGAGTGAAATAATCCAGACATAAAAAAGAACATACTGTGTGGTTTTATTCGTGTAAAACTCTAGAAAAGACAAATCTACTCTTTAGAAACAGAATGTACATTAGGAAGTTGCCGGGGACAGGGGAGGGGAGGAAGACTAACCGGGAAGAGGTATAGGGTATCTTTTGGGGTGAGAGAAATGTTCTATATCTTGATTGTGATGGTGGTTACATGGATGCATGTATTAATCAAGATTTACCTAATTTTACACTTTAAAGTTGATTTAAAATAAAACTAGGTATGAAAAGAAACAGGAAAATGCAACTCATGCTCATGGAAAGAAAAAAAAAAAGTAATCAATAGAAACCAAATCCCAAGTGACCCACGTGTTAGATTTAGCAGAGTTTTTAAAGTAGCTATTTTAAAATATCTTCAAAGTTTTAAAGGAAAAATACTTCAAAACAATAAAAGGAAAATATCTTAAATAGGGAATCTCTGGAGAATAAAATGAAAATCTATGAAAGGATCAAAGAGAAATACTAGAACTGAAGAGTGCAATACTAAATTGCAAAATCCACTGGATGGGCTTGACAGTAGATTGGACATGGCAGAAGAAATAGTGAACTTGAATACAGGTCAATAGTAACTATCCAATTTGAAGAACTGAGATAATAGGAGACTGAAGAAAAATGAAAAGAGCTTTCGAGTCATAAGTCACTAAATTAAACAGCCTAACATACATTGATTTGAAGTCCCAGAAGAAGAAAAGAGAAAGAATGAGTAGCACAATATTTGAAAAATTAATGTCTGAAAATTTCCCAAATTTGATAAAAATCATCAGTCTACAGATTAGAAAATCTCAGTGAACCCAATGCAGGATAAATGAACACACAGGAGCATGCACCCCTAGATTTATCTGGTAAAATGTCTAAATACCAAAGACAGAAAAATCTTTAGTCAGTATGGAACGAGGATACAAATTAGGTGACTTCCCATCAGACACAATTGAGTCAGTAAGACAGTTAAATGCCATCTTTAAAGAGCTAAAAGAAAAATAGTCAACACATAATTCTATATTAGATATTGTTCACAAAACAGTGAAATAGAGACATTTTCACATAAACAAAAGCTGAGAGAATCTGTCACCAGCGACCTGCACTCAAAGAAATGATAAATGATTGCTTCAGACAAGGGAAACGATGTCCTATGGAAGCTGAGATCTACAGGAAGGAATGTAGGACGCCAGAAATAGCAAATTAGTGGGTAAATACAAAATCTCCTTGAAAGGGAGAAATACGTAGAGAAAACAAAGTCTAGATCACATACAGAAAAGTAAAGACCATGCTTTAAAAATTCTGAAGGAAGGTAATTTCCATATAAAATGATAGATTTAGCCAAAGCTATTATAAGGGTTGAATAATTTCATGTTCTGATTTTTCAAAAAAATTCCTCTCATGCACCTTTTCTCAGGAAGTCACAAAATGACGTGCTCCACTAAAACAAGGGTGTAGAACAAGAAAATAGGACACACGATATCCAGAAAACAGGAGCTCCAATGCGGGAGAGAGGTGAAAGGAATACCAAGACCCACTCTCAAGAATTTGATACTATGAGTTGGGAATGGGGCCCAGGCAGTGTATTTTTAATAGGCTCTGGGTGATTTTGATGCAAAGCGTGTTTTAGGAACCACTGACATATGTTTTCTCATCTGATTCTATAATAACCCGGTGAACTACACAGACATTACATTATTATCCTCATTCTACATGTTAACTCAAGGTCCGCAATGTAATAAACAGCAAAACCAAAAACCAGGACTACTCCTCTGTGTTTTGAGATATTTGAGATATTTTCTCATTGATGGAATAGAATTATAAAAGTGTTTTTCCAGCTATTGTTCTGATGTTCAACAGCATCAGAATCTGCCAGAATATTTAAGTTGTAAATTCTGGGCCCCACCCAACTGAAATACTGGTTTAAGAGTTCTGTGACTGGGCGCAGGAACCCGATTTATTAGCCAGTGCTCCAGTTTCCTGAAGATTGAAAAACCTGATCTATAACTACTCCCCCAAAAAGTGATTATTTACAAAGAAAATGGGTGAGGAACCACTGCCGGAACATAAGGCACCTTTGTGTATAGTACAAAAGGCCCTTTCTACCTGGAAGAATTATAAATAGGTGCCCTTCTCCTTTTATTTTTCTTTGTGGGGGGAGGGGGGGATAACCAGAGCCAGGACTTGTAAAGAAATGGAGAAGAATGGCATTTCAGCCATCAATTATATCCTACGTGGGCTGGCCACGGCTGCCTGTGTGTACGGCAAAGTCAACAAAAATATCTGGGGTCACAAATCATTGGCATGTACGAGGGGTCTTCAGTTTGGCAGTCACATTAACAATGTCCTTGCTGATTTATTGCTATTGTCATTCAAGTTTCATTGTAAGCTGGTTAAATACACAATTTTAACCCAGTCACATTAGAATATGAATAAAACTCAAAGAAACAACGAGCAAAATCTGCTTAGCAGAAGCTTTCCAGTGTTTTGTGGCCCTTATTAATCCATCCTTTCTCGACGTCACTGTTTAGATTTTGGAGTTATTGATATTCCTTTTTGTAAATCTTCTAGCATTTTTGAAACTATATTGAAGTGGAGCCCAACCTCTCAATCAAATAAAAGTGTGCTGGATATAAATCTCTTCACTTTATAGTCTCTCATTATCACATGCCGTGTACACCTGTGACTTTTTGGCGATGCATCTGATTTTAGCTGGAAAAAAAATCTATATATTGATGTTACTGCACGTGTTTTCTCATGTAATCTCTACTTTTTAAAAAGCTCTCACAGTTAGTTTCCCTTCAGTTACCCTGTACAGTCCCAGGGCACATATTTCAATAGCTGGCCAATGAAAATATCAACTTGAGCTAATAGTATAAAAAGAAAAAAAAAAATACCATGAGTATAACTCCTCTTAGAAAATTTTAGGTATGCCAGAATATTAGTAAAATGAAATTTTCTTCCACATTCCTTTTCTAAGACTTAAGAGTGAGTCGGTTCTTTTGAATAAAAGCCAGGCAATCAGGTTTGCTATTTTCCTTCCCCCTACCATCTGGAGAATATAAGAAGGCACTCTGAAATTTGCAATTCCTTTGGCCTGAGCATGAGATGCTTGTTTTACATGTTATGTCTGAAATAATACTGTCCTGTTTGTATTTGTTCCATCTTCAAAATAAAGCCATAATCTGACACTTCTCCCATCAGATTCATCCTGATCTAAGTTACTGTCACTTCTCACTTGAATGACCTCTACAGCCTGCTCACGGGTCTCACTGTATTTGTCCTTGTTCCTCTTCAATCTGTTCTCAAAAGAGAAGGCAGATTGATCCCACTAAGGCATATGTCAGATTATATTCTTTTCCGCTCAAAACACTTTGATGATTTCTTATCTCATTCTTAGTAAAATCAAAATTTATTTGAGAACCTATGTACCCCCAAAAGATCTCCTTCACCCCCTTACCTCTCTGATCTCATACATTACTGCTCTTCACCTACCTCACTGCAATCATTGTGGCTTCCTTGAACACCCCATGCATGCCTGTGCCTCAGGGCCTTTGCATTTGCTGATCCTTCTGCCCAGGATATCTTCTGCCCTTGGATATCTTTGTGGCTAACTCTCTCATCTCTGCAAATTTCTGCTAAAGCTGCAACTCTGTTCCTATCACCCATCCTCCTTATCCTTGATGCATTATTTCATTATTCCCTACTTCATTATTTTCCATAGCTTTTTCATCAATTGACATGTTATATACTTTTCTTATTTATTCTCTCATTGTCTGACTTCCTCCTACCAAAAAAAGAAAAAAAAAAAAAAAGTAAACTTCAAGAGAGCAGGAATTTTCATCTGTTTGTTCACTACTCTGTCTCCAAAGCCTGGAATGATGCCTGGTATCAAGATTGCTTGTTGAATGGATGAACAATAGGGTGGTTGGATGGATTGGTGAATGGACGGTTAATATCATATACACAAGGATTTTGCTTTTCAGGATATGGCTGATAGAACATTGTTTACATGCATTTTAACTGCCTTTCTAAAAACTGTTAAAAGTCCTCATCAGAAGTTTTAGTTACAACTCTGATCATTGCTTCAACCTGACCTTCAAAAATACCCCTGCCCCATCCCCTTTTTAACACTGGAAAATAAATATACCACGTATTCACTAGAAAAAGAATCTTCTTTTGTCTTTCTCTCTCCATCCTTCCCCACACCAACAAAACCTTGCACCTGGGTAGGTAGCAACTCTAGTGATGTGAATCTCTATTTTTACTGTACTTTCTAACCCTCACAGAGAGAGTGTTTAATCAACTATCAGTTAGAGAACAAATGAGTTATTTTTGTAGTAGAATTTCCTGAGAAATAATGGAAGTTAAAATAGAATCAAGTATTTTTTCAACCACAGTTAGTAGTACAGGAAAATGACATAAAACCATAACTGAAAGAAGTACTATGTCTTGTGTAGCAAAGCCTTCATTTTTGACCATTTAGCAGAACTTTTTTTTCATGTGTTCATTTAATTACATTCTTTAATCAGATATGTAATATGGCAGTGCCCTCGGGATAGAGATGCCAGTTTTGTTTCTACCTAACCTCAGAAATTCTGTTCCCTATTGCTAAAATAAGCTGAATCAAGAAGAGACAAACTGCTCAGTTCAGAAATTATAAAGATATAGAAATAAATTCACAAACCACTCTGCACTTGACAAAACACATAGAAACAACAAATACAGAGGTATCGTGTAGTACAACCTCCTCACTTGAAAGCAGTACAACTTGAGGTTCAGAGAAGGGAAATGTTGGACCCAAGGTCTTTCATCTTTCATATAGATTCTCTCATCCAATGCTCACAATAACCCTGCCGGCATCTTCAGCTTTAATTTATAGACAAGAATTTTGAGGCCCAAATAAAGAGGATGATTTATAGAATGGTCAGTGGCCTCAAAGGAATAAACCCTGCTTTCTGTTTCTGACTGTACTTTAGCTTTTCCTGCAAAACCTTAGCCAAGTCCTTTACCCATTACTGGTTTTCAATCTCCTCATCTGTAATCCGGAGAAGTAAAAAGAAATGACTGTCTAACCCTCTTATGCTACAATTCTACAACATTCTCAGTCCATTTTTGTCTGACCTAAAACCCAACACAGTTTACTCCTGTACTGCCTCTCTGTAACTTGAGCAGGAAGATCCTTATTCTATTGGTGGATAGAACAAAGTCAGGTTCTGCTGATTGTCACAACTGAAGGCTTCTTAAGTCAAGCTTGGAGTTATATGATTTCACAATTGAGAACTAAAAAGAAACATTTTTTGTTTTCAATGAAGTAAAAAAAAAAAAAAATTGTCTTAGACATACTGCCCTTGACCCAGATGTGATGAGCGGATGGAGTAGGATGCAATGAAATAGGAAAGCATCTGCAAAAACAATTTCACTTTCAAAGGAAGAGAAGGCATTATTTCAGCCCCTCATCTGAAGAGAGAAATTTCACCCATAGCATTATGTTTGCAGAAAGAACAGTGTGGCTTGTTGCTTTGCTGGGTTTTCTTGGGGGAAACAGCACTGAGACACACATGAGCCCATTACTGAAGAGTCGTTTCTATGTACAAGGACCAGATGACCAGTTTTGAGAGGGCAATATCAGCACGTGATTGAGGAGAGTGGTAGAATCATTGCTTACCCATGTGGTGAGGTATATTATGCCTTTGGAATCAAGCAGACCTGGGTTAAAATTCTAGCTTGGTCATTTATAATTTGTGTTTCTTTGGGCAAGTTAAGATATTTATCTTTGTACTTCCCAATATATCAGCAAAGTCTAGCAGAGAATAGACAATGCATGCATGTTAGAAGAGTTAATGAAATTGTTTACTTATTGATTTGCTGTCTTTATCTGTAAAATGTAAATCATAATTTCTGCCTGACAGTACTATTATGAAGATTAAATGAGAAAATATATGTTAGGTTTCTGTATTTGTTTCCCAGGGCTGCTGTAACAACTTTGCATAAACTCTGTGACTTAAAATAACAACTTTATCTTCTCACAGTTTGATAGAATTTGGATGTGTTGTCCCCCCAAAACTCATGTGGAAATCTGATCCCCAATGTGGCAGTGTTGAGAGATGTTTGAGTCATGGGGGTGGATCCCTCATGAATGGATTAATGCTCTCCCTGGAGGGGGGTGGGTAGTAAGTGAGTTCTCACTCTATTAGTTCCAGTGAGACTTGGTTGTTTATAGGACCGTGGCACCTCGTCTCTCTCTCTCTCTCTCTCTCCTCTCTCTCTCTCTCTCTCCTCTCTCTCTCTCTCTCTCTCCCTCTTGTAAATAGTAGTATCTACTACATCATTACTAAAGAATCTTGAGAAAGGTGAGAAGAGATTTCAAGGGAAAAAAAGTCCAAGAAACAGCAAGCAGTAATGCTATGTATGGTCATCCCTTCTTCCCAACTTCTTTTTCACATCAGGCTTATTTCAGATTACTTGCATTTGTACACCTACCTCTGAAATTTAAAAACAAACAAACAAACAAAAAAAAACAATCTCAGTCTGATGGCCAAACATAATGATTTCCACATTCATGAGCATTTGACACTTGTGGTAATATCCTGACATTTCTCTGCCCTTGAATTAACTGATGACCTTAATACATTTAAACATGACTGAAAAAAAAGTGGAGAGTAGAGAGCTGAGTCTGTAGTTTGTGAGTTCTTTGTTGAGTCATGGCTTTATAATCCAATCTGTTCTCTTTTTGCCACTGCTCATTTGTATGATGTATAAATGTGAGTTGACTACTTACAAATGAAGGAAACAATGGTTTAAGCATAACTTATTCTGAAACACTTGAGCACTGCACTGCAATACCTAAGTTGCTCCTTCTCCTTGGAAAAGGGATTTTTTATTTACTTTATTTTACAATTTATGACTAAGGCATTGTTCCACTTTTCTTGAGAGTTTTAGTAATGTGCTGGTGCACATATAAATACCAGACTGCTAATATACTAATGAAGAATCAATGTTAGAGTCTCAAAACACTTGAACTTGTAAGGTAGAAGATGGTGAAGTTATTTTCAAAACCTACTTATGTGTAGCCATGCCTGTTTTTGTTAGTCAAGAAAGGATGCCCAAACCACTTTATAATCATGCTTCTATCAGAAACAGAGTAGCTAGTGAGCTCTAACTAAGTGATATCAACATCTGTATGAAGATTTTTTCTTTGTAATCATTTTCTTTCCTAGATATTAGCAGGAGTGTTGAAATCATTGTTCTTTCCAAGAATGAGAATGATCATATTTTTTTGGGGGGGTTCCCTTTCTCTCTTTTTATTATTATTTTAATTTATCATGATACAACATAGTTGATTTTCACGTCCCTTTATCAATTCCTCTTTTTCCTCCCTACTTCTCCCCCTCCCCCCATCAACATCATATCTGTTCACTTGTCTTACATTCAAAACTGTATTTAGTATTAAAATATAAGGAACGATGAGGGTATAAGGAGCATCAATAAAAAATATGATGATGAGAATGATGCTCCTCCACTCCGTTCTTAACATATCTTAAATTCCAAAGAGATCTTGAATTCTTATACCCTCATAATTCCTTATATTTAATACTAAATGCAGTTTGTTATTTGTATTAAGAAATGGTCTAAAGTTTTATGGTAATCCTGACAATTAAAAGAACTTTCCTAAAATTCATTTCTATTAAGAAAAATAGCTACTCTGTGGATTCATTACAAGTAAAGCCTGTGCATAAAAGCAAAACTAAGCAAACTAGAGTAGTGTGCCCCTCAAATGGTGTAATTTTCAAGGAGCTGTGTTAAATCTTTTACATCCTGTGAGCTCCTTAGTCATGAGGAGCCATTTGAAAGTCTGTGCCAGCCCTCTTCCTTTTCAGGAAACACAATTTTCACAGCTTGCTTTGCCCAGCTGTGAATTCTTCCTTCAAAATACCAATGCTTTTGATGCAATTTTTCACTTAGGCAGCCCATTCACTCTGCTTTTACCAGGCTTTAACTGGATGGCATACAGGTTCCCAGATCTAGACATTCACAGTGCAGAGGCTGGACTGGGAACAGATACTGATTCTTTGTGTTTATTCATCCACTGAGTTAGTCATACATATGGTACCACTTCTACTATTCTCTCTTCATTATTGCAGGTAAGGGCTCCTGGGATCTAATTAGTGCAATGATTTCTTCTGTAAGAAGTGTTAATCCCATGCACTGTATTCATTCGGTATCAGTAGGACTCCATGGCAATATCTAAATTCAAAGGTTTCTATTTCCTATTTAGATACAGCTGGAGGTCAAGATTTAACCGTAAGGAGGGCTGGTAAAAACATAACTCCTCATTACTTGTTTTGCTCCATGGTCTGTCTTTTACCTCATAGCCACTCACTGATGCTAGTTCTAGTTCTCAGGCTGGTATGCAGTCTATAGTGGCTGGTGTTAAGGTGGAAGAGATCAGAGTGATTTCCTCTTCTGTAGTTTACACAGAAATCCACAGAGTCTCTGTTGACACTGTCAATGACACCTCCAAAGCACATGGGAGATTGATTGACAGTATCTGCAGGTAGTGTGCTATTTCTGAGTAGGTACAATAATTTGAGACCAAAATATTTAAAAAGACTTGTTTCCAGAGTAAGAGTGAAATTGTGTCTTCTGATGGCTTACTGCCAATTCATTCATTACCTTATTAATTCAACAAACATTTATTGAATGCCTATTACATGTCAGGCACTGTTCTAGGTGCTGGGGAGACAGCAGTGAACAAGACAGCAAAGACATGGCAGTGAGTGAACTCATATTCCTGTGCATTACATAAATGGAACAATTGCGACTTCTGACACTGTTTAAATGTTTTCACCAGGGCCTTTTAGTATATCAAAGAAGTGTTCTGGGGTTTCTTATGTAAGTTTTTGAAATTCACTTGGAAAATAAGAAAGCGGATGCAAGCACAGTCAATCACTTTTCCAGTCTAAATGTATGCCTGCAGTCCCTATTGGAAAATAGCAGCCATCAGTTCAACAATGAGATGGAAACCAGACGTGTCAGGGCAGGCACAATCTACTAACTTACTATTTGTTTGTAGACAGTGTCACAGAGATGCCTTTGACAAATAAGTGTGTCTGATCCTCTGCTACTGACCAGAAAGCTGTTATCAGTGATCACCACATGCAAGTTTCTAGGCCAGAATAACTAGAGAGATGGCTGTCTCCACAGGGAGGAGAAATAAGTGAGTTGACATGAGGAGTGGCCATCCCAAGATGGCTCAGTATGGGTGCCCTCTCTTGTTGCTGGGGCCATGCATATATTTTGCTGCCTGCTTTGCTTCATTTTCTCAGTGCTTGGGGCTGTCCTGTTCGTTGACTCTTTCTGTGTTTGCAAATGCTTTATTGCACTTGATTTGTTTGCTTCCCTGGCTTTCTAGTCCACTGCTGTCCTGACTTGTATTTTATGTGCGGTCTGATTTCTCCATTTCCAGCTTTTCTTCTAGTCCCCTTGCCCTCTGGCTACCCTTTCTGCAGCACACACACTGGCACAATCACTATGATATATGTACACGCCTATCTGCAGATGACCTTATGGATTATGTTCAATTGTATTTTAAAGTCTTCAGAGAAAAATGATTTAAAAAATCTACTTAGTTCTGAAACGTTCATGTTTTTGTTTTCGTTTCTTAGATCAAGGAAGACAAAACAACCTTGCTATTTGCATTGCTCTCATTGTTCTTTCTTAGTTTCCACCCTAATTTGGGGTGGTCTGAAGATAGTCTGTATAAAACTTGACACTAGTATTCTTCCTTCTCCACTAGTTAGAGACACAGAATGAGACTCAAGTTTTATCTCAAACATTGTTATGGAGTTCTCAATCCAGAGGCAATTTTGCCCCAGAAGACATGGCAATGTTTGGAGACATTTCTGTTTTTCACAACCTGGGGAGAGTTGCAACTGGCACCTAGTGAGTAGACACTGGGTAGACACCACAGATTCTGCTAAATCCCCTACAGGGCAGCTCCCCCCCCTCCCCCCGTAATCCCCCAAATCATCTGGTCTCAAATGTCAACAGTGCCAATGCTGAGGAAACTGACATAGACTGAAATAGTTTGGTATAGAACAATGTTCTTTTGTATGCTCCATATAAAGCTTGCTCTCATCTTAGAAATATATGAGGGTACTTCCAAAAGTTCATTGAAAAATAAAATTAAAAGGTAATATGAATCTTTCCATGAACTTTTGGAAGTATCCTCATACTTTGCGGATATCTTAAAAAACGGAACATAGAAAGGTATGTTTTTTAATGAGGGCTTGTGCATGAGGAGAAAAAATTAAGAAACATTGAAATATATGCGATATATTGAACTATATATAAATACAATAGTTGTGGCATTACTACATTAATAAATGAACAGTATATTGTATTTAACTTCATTTTTTTGTAAATTAAGATTTATTATAACCACTTGAAATATATGGCTTTATTTGCATGATTATGAATTTACAAACTACATACACCTTGAGGCTTTTTTTTTTCATTTTAGCAGCTGCGTCAAAGAAACTGTGTTTTTTGTTTTTTGTTTGTTTTGTTTATCAGCTTGTAAGATGATCAGTGTTCCTTATTCAATCATTTGGACCACGTATCCGTTTGATTCACTAATAAATAATGGAGGATTATTTGTTGAAGTGTGCTGGATACAGCTGAAACAATATTTTTAAAATAAAAATGATGGGTATTCTCAGAATCACAAACTATATAAAGATATGTTAACAGTAGTCCTTTATCTTTCTCATAACACTTTAAAATTAATTGAATTCTAAAAATAACAATTACTATTGGTGGACATAAAATTTTAGTACAATTTTTACTTTCTGGCTAAAGAATAATGAAATAAATAGTCTGAATGGCTGTTCCGCTTCTATTTATTTCAAAATTCAGGATCGTGTTTTTATTTGGTAAACCGAAGGCAATGTAAATATTTCCAATAGGGAAATACTTACCCCTACACTTTTGGCCTTAGGAAATGAGATGATTAAAAAAAATTATAGGAATGAACACAGAAAGTATATGGGGAGAAGACTAATTTTTTTCTAGATTGTATTTTCAGCAATTTTTAAGACTCAAGACAATAAATGCTACCTCCAAATCTTCCATGACACTATTAGAAATTGCTTGTACAAAACCCATTTTATAGCATTTCTTCTTAACTGATATAATTTAGATAGACAAGTAACAAAATCTGTATATAATGTTGTAGAGCTAGGGCTAGGTCTCACAGACCCCTCAAGCCCGTGGTCCAGACTGGGTCACAAACCCTTCACACACAGGTCTACGAGCTTGGCAATAGGAAAAGGTCCTTGGAGCTATGGGTAAAGAAATAATAGGCTTTATTCAGAGCTAGGGGAAGTTGACCTAATATGGCTTCCTGGACTGTCCTCTAGAAGCTTCGTGCATCTGCGCCATTAGTCCTTTATACTCAAGTCCATAATCCCTAAAAAAAAAAACCTGGATGCACAGGTGCAATCACATTAGACAATAACAAGGAACACCTGCGCGCATGCGCATACTCACCTCAGATGCTCAGCAAGACTCCGATATCCGAGGGTCCCTGACCATTTTCCTTATATTTTCCCATAAAATGCTTAGGGGCACAGAGAGATATAAATGATGACACATAGTATTACATTTTAAAGAACAAAAAGGAACAATAGCTGACTGTATGTTTTGACCTTATTCCATTGTTTCATGGCATTTAAAACAGTCTACCAGCGCTAAAGCCAGGGTCTGTGACAAAAAGGTTTGGGGATAGAAGTCAGGATAGCGTAGTTAAGAGATTTGATGTTTATTTTATCTTTTGTTGCCTGTGCTGGATATTTACCAAAAGGAATGGAAATCATCAGGTTGAAGGGATACCTGGACTCCTATGTTTATCACAGCTCTGTTTACAATAGCCAAGAGTTGGAACCAACCTAAATGTCCATCAGGGGATGACTGGATAAGTAAATGAGATATGTATACTCAATGGGATACCACTCTCATAAAAATAAATGAAATTCTGCCATTTGCAGCAACGTGGAGAAACTTGGAGAAAATTATGTTAAGTGTAATAAGCCAGGCACAGAATGAGAAATACTGCATGTCTTCACTCATAAGTGAGAGCTAAAAAAAAAATAAACAAATAAATAAGAAAAAGAAAGATACAACAATCACAATAATTTGTTGAACTTTCAAAAGAAGAGAAAGGGACTGAGGCCGCCAGAGGTGGGAGAGGAGGAAGTTGAGGGGGGTTTAGCAAGACATGGGTAAAGGGCCACAAAAAATGATTAAATTGTTTAATGTTAAATATACTAATTATCCCGATTTGAGCGTCACACATTGCAAATAGGTAATAATATTCAACATGTACAGTCAATTATGTTTCAATCAAAAAATTAAAAGAGATTTGATGTCACACAAACCTGATTTCATATCCAGACCCCACCATTTACTAACTGTGGGCCTTTGGGCAAGTTGCATTGCTCCTCAACTGGTGTTGCCAGAGCACACAGGTGTTCTGTAAAGGCTTACTGGAGGGCCAAGATAGTGTTCCTCTCGGTCCTAAAGCAGCCAGAGCCTCCCAGGTTGTGGCCGCTGGCCATGAGTAATCTTATTTGATTATCCCTGTGTGCTATACAAATATTATCAATTTCTAAGTGTGTCATGTGGTTAAAAAAAAAAAAAAAAGGTAAGTTGATGATTTCTGAATCTTAAACTATTTCTGTGAAAAATGGGTTTCCTGTGAAAATAAAGTTACACTAATATTCTGTCTGGTACATAGTAAGAACTCAATAGATGTTATAAATTATTATTAGTAGTAACTGGTCAAAATATGTAATAAACATACAAGAACCAGTTATTTAAGAATCTACACGTTCATACAAAAGAAAAAGGGTATGGAAGAGAGAATCACTTTAACCATATAACCTTATGTATACTTTGATTTATTTTTATCAGGTGCATGTATTACTTTTTTAAAAACAAGTGATTGTTATTTTCAAAAAGAATCTCATACTTTAGTATTTCCTCTCAAAGGAATTTCCAGAGATATATATTCTTTCCTTTCCTCAGTTTTGTTTTCATCCTGTGTGTTGCTTCCTTCAGGTTTTGAAAAAACCAGAACATTTCCATCGCTGGGTGAGCAGCTGTCAGAGGAAGACACTTTGTTTTGTTCAGTGGTAGCTGTTTATTCTTTCTGACCAGAAACTCGATATGCCATGCTTCCCTACCAGCCTATCAAGTTTTCCATTATCTCTGGCTGTGAATTTGACAACTTCCTGGGCTTCATTTTGTTGTCAGTCAGGACATATTTACTTAGTTGTAAGCCTGCCACCAGCCTTCGCTTTCTAACTTCTTTCTCAATAATGACATTGAAAGAGCTTGTAACAGGAGCTATACCCCTCATGCCTGCTGAAAAGATACTCTGTGTACATTTGTGTCCGTCTGGTGTCTGCCACGAAATTTTTTAAGTTGGGCAGATAGAAACTAGACTGACGAAGATATACCTGATCTTAACCAAAAACCAGGACACCGTTGAGAACCAAAGGAAAAGAGACAATTTCATCCTCATGCTTGAAATCTGGAATTTGAAGAGATTCTCCTGTTTGAGATATTCTGTACGAAAATAAATTTTACCTGTTTTTTATTATTCATCTCTTAACACATGCCAAGGACTATGCCACAGACAGGAGAGACTAAGAGCAGAATTCCACTTGTCCCTGACATCAAGGAGCTCATAATTTAGCGTGCACCAGGATCACCTGGGAAACTTGCAAAAATACAGATTTTTAAGTGTCTTCTGCAGTAGATCAGGGCTTTGGGCTCAGGAATCTGCTTGTTTTACAAGCATCTCAAATGATTCTGAGAGAGGTGACCTTTCAATGACTCTTTAAGGAACTTCTGCCTAGTAGGAGCCAGATAAAGTATGAAGAAAAGCTTGGAGCTGGGAATGATTATGGTGTTCAGTGGACAGTGAAGAGGTACCTTGACTAGAAAACTGGGTCCCTGTCATAGAATGACAGTGTATAGGCAAAGTCAGGCCAGAATACGCAAGACTTTGAATACCAGCCTAAGGAGGTTGAATTAATTTCAGATGTCGTAGCATTGGAGCTACATCAAATGAGTGATTGAGGAACTACTAGATGTTTTGAGTACAAGGTGATTTAGTTTAGGAGATTTATGTTTTGGGAAAGGTGTTCTGGCAGCGAAGTATAAGATAAATTGGAGCAAAAGGAATCTAAAGAATTTCTAAAGCCAGGAAGCATCCGTTGTTAATTGTCCAAGTATTAGGAGTAGGTATTCATACTAGGGTGGTAGTGATGCTGGAGGAAGGATCTAGGAAGCCCAACCCGTCCTCTTACCAGCTACTTGACTCCATCACATGAAAGAATTCAAGAGCAGAATCACAGCAGAAACTGAGAATAGGTTTAATATAACAAATAAGAGATACAGACTTCACAGAGAAAGTGTGGCCTAGCTCCAGAGACTGAGCAGGGCCCACACCAACTCTAATACAAAAGTAAGAAATACATACTTAAAGTTCAGTACAGAGTGCACGCAGCCTCAAGAGAGTGAGCAGCCACCTCTTAAAAGTAAGTTTGATATGAAAAGAGAGCATACACACCTCAGCAGGCAAATTGTGGGTTGGCTCCAGCAAGGTGAGCAACAACCCCACTTTCTGCCAGGATTTGGCTTTTATATTTTTGCTATCTGATGAATATTCAATTAAGGAGGTGTTGCCCAGTTGTGTAACAAAGTCTTGCACATGCCCAGTTTGTCTCTTTTTGGAACATGTTCATTGCTCAAATCCTATCACATGCACTGAACATATTCAAGAATATTCTGTGCTATTTAGCACCTCTACTGGAAGGTCATTCAAAGGATAAACGCCTTTCCACTGAGCATGTTCAGCTACCAGGGTTATATATAGCATGCCCAGCCACTGGATTTGCATAAGCCAGCTCCTTGCAGTCGCAATTTCCCATGTTGGTGCCCAACTAGCAGCAGTAGCGCTCCTCCAGGGGAGGGTCTGGAGGAGGGGGCCAAGACTTTGGGGAATGGCTCGAAATCCAGAAGTGTGTCCTGTAACCTGAGCCCAGGGAAACTGAGCACCTTCTGTCTCAATAGCAGTGGAAAAATATAAAAGGCAGGCATTAAAAGTATTGCCAAAGGACCAAAGGGATGCAGAGGATGAGAGTGAAGAAAAGATTCAGAAGGGATTCTAAGGTATGATATTGGGTCTAAATGAAAGATTGAAGATGTTGCTGATTGACATAGGAAGGTGGTAAAGACGAACTGATTGCCTGGGAAGATGAAGAGTACTAATTTGGACACACTCGATCTGAACTGAGAAGAGAAATATTCAAGTAGGATATTTCTACTGTAAGCAATTAGAGATACTGACTGCAGGCTAAAAAAAAAAAATATATATATATATATAGAGAGAGAGATCTCCAAGTCCTAATAATAGTGACATGACCCCAAACTGTGTTTTCCCCATTGGGTTTAATAAGAAAAGTTTGTTGTTAATACATTATGAATGATCTTTATCTCTATATATTTATTTTTAAATTGTTTTATTCATCATTTATAGTAGAGCAAAAACTGCATTCTTTTTTTAATTCCATCTTAAATTGTACATTAAAATGTCAGTGTAGGTGTTACTTTAAGGACCAGGGAAATGCTTATGGGGGAGCCATTTGGTCTGACATTACATAGAATTTTATTTTAGTGCAAAAGATAGCACAGATACTCTCATAATGGCTGGTCAAATAAAAATCTCTACCACGTCAAGGACTTGTAAGTGTTCAGAATTTCCAAGGGCATGAACAGACTCTGAGGAAATAGGTAATAGTGAAAGATGGAGAGGCTGGCTGGAGATGATTGATTTATAAATAGCTAACATTGTTGTTCGCTTTATGTTTTGGAATTTTACAGAAGGAAAAAACAGCCCAACTCTGATTTATTGTAAGAATGGAATCTAGAAGCTCTATTAGAGGAAGCAAACTATACTCCTTTAAATAACATACAGATATGAAAACCAAAGTCTTTATTTCTGCCACATCTTGTAAGATATATTAGTCTTTTCAATCTTTCAGGACTTCTGTGATGTCTATTCTCAGATAATATATCAAAAAAGAAGTGGTATACTAATTGATTTTAAGTCTCCAAGTACCAATAAGCATAATATGGACCACATATCCTTTAAAGGAACTGATGTGTTATAATAAAATAATACAATATCCAATATATTAGCCATGATTTATTGATTAAAGAAGTCTAGAAAAAGGTTTCCAGAGCAGCTTGGATTGGACATTTAAGCCAAGAATAATGGACATCACTTCCTCAGCCAAACAGATGTAATTTGGGATTTGCATTTATTTTTGGAAAGCAGAAACAAAGCTTCATCTTGTAACT
Organism: Cynocephalus volans; assembly: GCF_027409185.1. Taxonomy (NCBI): domain Eukaryota; kingdom Metazoa; phylum Chordata; class Mammalia; order Dermoptera; family Cynocephalidae; genus Cynocephalus; species Cynocephalus volans. The sequence goes on along the minus strand of NC_084478.1, from coordinate 160,250,808 downwards.
GATGAGGATTCTGCCAATAAATAATATTTTCAATGATTACCTACATAGGATAGGAAAGGACCATGCTGAGGGTGAATTTTCAACTTCAAATAGCCAAAGGCAAATGAAATTTGACTTGGTTATTGATAAGCTAGGTGATTATTTTCTACCATACTGGGAAGGTGTCCAAGACAATACTGGAAAATCCCCTGAAGGCTGTTATACTCCTGACTAGAAACTTTGTAATGTTTTCTGAGTGGTAGTTGGGTAGATTTATAATAATCTTGATAGACATAACTGCAATATTTTGAATTATTATTTTAAATGTGTATCGGCAGAAATAGGCTTAATTGTAATAAAGCATTTCTTTAAAAATGATGCAAAAATGGCTAGTGTTGCATCTACTCTTTGGAGCATGGGCAGGAGAGAATATTTAAACTATCTGGAATGTTCTGTCTATAAGAAAGTGCATTTAAAATATAGCAAACCCTGGAACACAGATTTGAACTGCACAGGTCCTCTTATTCATGGATTTTTTTTCAATAAACCTATATGAAAATTTTTAGTTCGGTATGTCAAAAATGCGTGACATGCCTAACCAGTTAGGTACCCTACCCAACAGTAGGCTACTAATAGTAAAGTAGTTATGTAGTACTTTACTTAATGACGCAGCTCTCCAGGAGCAGTGATAGGGACGTATTTAAGTAGCAGTTCAGTAGTTAAGTAGTTAAGTTTTGGGGGAGTCAAAAATTTATATATGCAGAGTTTTGACTGGGGGGCAGGGGTGTTGGCGCTCCTAACCCTTACATGGTTCAAAGTTTAACTGTATGAGAAAAATGATTTACCTCCTTTGTACCTTATATGCAAACAGTTAGTTGCTTCTAAAAGCCCCCCAAATGAGGCCACCTGCCACTGCCTAGGTGGGTCAGTCATTTCAAGCAGCCCATTTAGCCTAGCTACAGGTTTCAGTCTGTGAAGGGAATTTTCCAGCTTCTGTTAATTCCCCAGCTGGTTAGTTGGAGGTCAGTTATATATTTCTGGATCCCAGGATTACTTAAGTTTCTCTTTCTCAGAAGAAACCAGATAGATATAAGATACAATTGGTAAAGAATTCCTATGTTCTCTATTATTCCGCCTTTGGGCAAAATAGCCAAGGATAGCTTGGGGGCCCAGGGAAAATAAAACTAAAATGGATGTAAGACGACCTATTGTATACTGCTTTCTCTGTGTGGCAACCAGTGCTATTGGCGTGAGGGACCACAAATAGAAAAGGACCTAGTGTCAAAGAGAGGCATGCCAAACCTTTTGCTTCAGGTCTAGCCCATCAAAAATAGAAGGGTGAGTTGCATCTCACACCTTTGTCAGAAATTTTTAAAAAGTACAATGCTTGCATTTTATAACGTTGAATGTGGTAATTGTCCTGATTTGAGCATCACATATTGCACACAGGTATTGATATTCAACTCTGTACCCCACAGATATGTACAATCAACTATGTACAATCAACTATAATGATAAAAAAAACTTAGTGTATGCACACACTTTTATGAGTGTGCATTTTTTCTTCTTTATCTAGTAGTCACTGAAATATATTGCTGCTTGTTATACTCTTCAGTGTAATTTTAGAATAAGGCCCTATATTTGACAACTATACCACTATGTTGTTTTTTCCTCTTTTACCAATAATAATAGGCCCTTTTGATGTTCTGAACTAGGAAAAAATATGTGCCATAGAGATATTAGAATGTAAGCTCCAGAGAGCATAGATTTTATGTCTGTCCAGCTCACTGATATATCAACAGTATCTGGCACTTAATAGGTATTCAGAGTGAATGAATGAACGAATGAATAAATGAAAGAAAAGCTATATGTTTTAAAATATGAATAAAATGACAATTTATATAGAAATGTACTCTAACCTTAATAATAAATTATCTTCTCAAGCAAAGTTTAGCAATGTTCACAGAGACTAATCATGCCACTTGGTATGAGTTCTCCATTGTTTAGAAATTAGTACTAGCTGTTCATATCCTAAATATTCTTCTTTCAGGAAATTTATTATTATTATTATCTCAGTAGTTGCTGGAAGAAATTCAGGTTTGCGTCTTTTATCTCAGTGATTTGTAATGGAGTCTTTAGTCAGTGCATTTTAAAATTCGAATATATCAGTATGTTCTTATATTAAGCAAATGTTGCTGTATCAGGAATTCTTTGGTGGATCAACTCATTGTGGTCAGGGACAGCTATTCCACTGAAAGATATTCCTTTTCTGTAAGGGTAGCCAATCACCTTTCCCATTAATGTGAATTCTGACCTCTGTCACATTATTGAGCAGGCACATAAACCTTTTAATGCTTAGTACATATTGGTCATATTTAAAAGTCAAATTACATATGATTGCAAATTCCTAAGATAAATACTGTGTGGCTACATAATGCAAAGAAATTAAAGCTGGAAAACAGCTCAACTTATTGGAGTTATCCCCCACCCCTTGGTACCTTTAACACATGGCTCATTTCTTTTGTTAGTTATTTTACTGACAGTTGTTACATAATGTCTTTCCTCTTTGTATATCTGAATTAAGAATAAATGACAAGCAGCATGATTAATGCATTAGAAACTGCCTTCATTCCATCATCTGAAAATATGTCTTTTAAAATTCTAACATGTCTCTATTACCCCTCAATTTTATAGCTTATACAACATATAGAGCTAGAACTTCAATGCCCTATTTTATAAGAATTAATGTTCATGAGAGGAGAGATGACTATTAAATAATTAACAAGCATTTTGTATAAACTTTAATATAAAGTTGTGTGCATAATTTCATAATTTGCTCCATTAGCATGTAGCAATAGTCTTTTTAATCACTGTGCCTTTTGCACCTTCCCAAATCTTTAATATAGATAATCCTTTCTATATAATTACATAGTTAAACCTTTGTACTCATTCAGCATATCCTTCATTCTTATCTCTGTCCTCAGGGAAATGATTTCAGGCATGGTATGAATGTTGGTAGAAAAATAATACTGGCATCTTTTTTATATTTTTCCCATCTTGGGTGGTGGGGCGGCTTTCTGTATAGATGAACAAGAAACAAAACCTCCCATTATTTGCTTTAGAATTCCATATGACTCATATTAAACCTTTCAAAAATTATTACAGGAAAATCATCTCCCCATTATCCCAAACAAACAAATGAATGAACAAACAAAACAACAACAATGAAAACACAAAAACGTTGATTGCAGCAGTGTCTGTAATTGTTAACCAACTATTACAAACAACCAACATAGAAGTCCATTCGTAGAACCATGAAAGTCCTGTTAAATACATGCTGTGGTGCATGCTGTAACCATTAAAATAAAAAGTATGACCATTACATTGTTACTTTCAAAAAATAAATATATCAGGTAGGGTGGAAAAAGCTGAATGCAAATTGTATCTATATTGCGCTGACACATCTGTCAAAACAAGGTATGGATATACATGAGAACTGGAGAAGAGCAAGAAACAGTGAACACACAATTTTTTTAGAATGGTGGAAGAGGAGTTTTTTATTTTAAAAAGTTTTTACTGTTACTGTTATGAAAATGTTTTACTTTTTAACGTCTTTTGAAGTTAACATAACCACATTTTCCCTAACCAACTACTGATCATAATGGGCTGTAATTAATGCATTGTTTTATTCTGTTTAGCCTTTGGTGTTGAACTCAGGCACCGTTCATGGACCGTTAAATTTTAGGACTCTGTAATGACAGAAGGGCTTCTTAAAGCCTAAGTGACCTCCAAATAGCTAAAAGATTTGTTTAGATTCTCTGCTATTAAAGAATAAATAGTACAGTCCATTCTTTCAAATAGGTGAATTTATTTGGACGAATAAGACGTGCAAAAAGGAATTATCTGCATATTATTCATTATTCTATATCACATAGATGGAATAGGAGCTAAATACCTTACGAGAGATCGGCAAAATGAGTGCATGATTAATGAAAATATATATTGCTTCTATCACAAAATTCTAATTGGATCCAGCTATTCAAGTTTATTTCAATGGAACTCAAAGTGTTTAGCCTTCTATCGTCTGACACTGGAATTATTCTAAGCCTATATCATATACAAATTTTCTAAATTGTTCCAACATTTCAGCTCTATGCACAAGGACAAATAACTTTACAAACTAGTTTATTAGTATGCTTTTTGGGGGGCAAAGTATAAAATATCCTGTCACCATGTGTGGTAGGCAGAATAATAGCCCCAGAAAGATGTCCACATTCTAATTCCCTGAACCTGTGAATATGTTACCTTACATAGCACGAGAGACTTGTGGAGGTCATTAAATATCCTGAGATAAGGAGGCTGTGCTGGATTATTTGAGTGAGCATAATGTACACAAAAATCTTTATAAAAGGAAGGCAGGAGGGTCATAGAACGAGAACGGAGCATAGAAGCATAGGTCAGAGGAGAGAGAGATTTGAAGATGATGTGCTGCTGGCTTGGAAGATGAAAGAAACAACCATGAGACATGGAATGTATCCAGAAGGAACCCAGCCCTGTGAACAATTTGATTTTAGCCCAGTGAGATCTATTTCATATGTCTGTCTTTCAGAACTGTAAGATAATAATTTTTTTGTGTTTTAAGCCACTACATTTTCGATAATTTGTTACGGTAGCAATAGGAATCTAATACGGTATGTTTAATAATGTATTTCTGAAAAGCTCATGCAAATCCACATTTTGAAGCTCAAATGACATTTTATTAGTGTGTTAGAGGAAATTCACTACTTCAAAGAAAGTCAGAAATGAATCCATTTTTAAAACAGACTCCTTTCCCGTTGTGAAAAATCCCTCTAATACTAATATGTTTTATAAACTTATATTGTTCTTTGTCACATTTTTGTAACATAGAAAATGTCAAAAATACCACAGCTAAAGCAACAAATGTTGCGAAAGCAGGATAGGAAAGTGTGAGATTCTGGATTTTTAAGCCCTCGAATGTTGTTTGAATATGACAGAACTTCAGAAGTCAAAGGGATGTTGGTGGTGGTGGCTGTAGTAATAGTAGTAGTAGTAGTAGTTGTTGTTGTGTGTGTGCATTTTTCCTGTATTTCTCCTTCATAAGGAAGTCTTATCCCCGATGCCCAGAAAAACTTGTTTTTGTTTGCCTCTAGATCTTGAAGCTTGCCTGTGGCAGTGAAATTCCTAACAACCAGCAAATCAGGATGAGATGGGGCTCTAATATGAATCAGTGCCATTTAGGAACTCACCAGCTTACTGAACAAAAGGACCAGACCCCCGCTGGGAGCAAGAGGGCTGATTAGGAAGCATAGGTGACTCTTTCTAGCAGTTAAAATAAACTCCTTTTTCAAAGTAGCCTGGAGACATTTTCAACCCCTGACCTTTCCAATTACTCTCTCAGGAAATGAAATTTTTTTTTTTTCCATAGCTCTAGACTTCTACCCCACAATGTAGCAAAGGTCAAAGTTTACTGCCACTCTAAGTAATTTCATGAAAATATCCTTTGCCTGTTGTATAGGAAGCAGCCTCCAGTATGTGCTTTTGCTGAACTGTGAAAGAAAATACAGTGAGAAGGCTCTTGGAACATTCAGCAAGTAATTTTTACAGATTCTATTTTATATAAAAAGTGCCTAGCATGTGGAGTCAAAATGGGAATTACTAAAAGTGGGAACAAACCAAACAAAGTTGAAAAATATGAAAATATTTGGTTATTTGAACAGTTCTATTTTCTCCTACTGCATTGTGCTTATTAATTGGGTTGTGAAACACGTATCTGCAACTTCTGCTGAGCTAAAATCGGTCATAAAGTGTTAAATAACACTACTTTCTAGTATCTCAAAGGAAACAGGACATATTTCATGAGTCTTCAGAAGTTACCTTCGAGTTAACTGGCAAGTTATTATTGCTTTTGCTATGTGAAGTGGCTAAGCCAGTCACAGGCAAGAGAAAAATTCTGGAAATAAATCGTTTGGTGAATGTGTACTGTGGGCCACACCAGCGATCTCAGATAAGGACAAGTAGTGCTGGACACTAACTTCGTGCTGATTTGAGCATGTAACACAGCTCGTTAGGGCTATATTGAGAGCATGATTTGGAGATACAGATGGATAAGACATTATTAACAGAAAGATTTTTCTGCTGCTCTTTCACAGATTCAGCCCCAGTAATATTGTTCATTTCTTTTCACAATGAAGATTTGTTGATCCACTATTTGCAGCTGATAGAATATATCTGAGATTAACTATGGTCATTATCTTACGTTCTTTCTTATTTTTAAATTGCCATACTCTTACTATGAAAATTTTATGTTAATTTTATTGAAGTATAATTTATATAATAAAAATTGCCTATTTCAAGTGTTCAGTTTGATGAGTTTTGACAAATATATACAGTCATGTAGCCATCACCACAATGAAGATATAGAATATTTCTGTGACTCCAAAAAATTGTATCCTGCCCCTTTACAGTCAGTTATTCCATCCCCACAGTTTTCAAGACCTACGTGTCTTCTTTTTGTCACCATAGATTAGATTTAACTTTTCCAGACTGTTATATAAATGAAATCAGACAGTATGAGCTATTCATGTTTGGTTGCTTTTGTTCACCATACTTATTTTGAGATTTATCCAGGTTGTGTGAATTGGTAGTTGTAGAGCTAGGGCTAGGTCTCACAGACCCCTCAAGCCCGTTGTCCAGACTGGGTCACAAACCCTTCACACAGAGGTCTACGAGCTTGGCAATAGGAAAAGGTCCTTGGAGCTATGGGTAAAGAAATAATAGGCTTTATTCAGAGCTAGGGGAAGTTGACCTAATATGGCTTCCTGGACTGTCCTCTAGAAGCTTCGTGCATCTGCGCCATTAGTCCTTTATACTCAAGTCCATAATCCCTAAAAAAAAAAACCTGGATGCACAGGTGCAATCACATTAGACAATAACAAGGAACATCTGTGCACACGTGCGTACCCATATCAGATGCTTGGCAAGACTCCGAACATCCGAGGGGCCCTGACCATTTTCCTTATATTTTCCCAACAGTAGTTTATTTCCTTTTTATTCTTGAGTAGTATTTATTACATTGTATGGATGGGTCATGGTTTGTTTATCCAATTGCCAGTTGAAGAACATGTGGGATGTTCTGAGGTTTTGGCTATTGTGAATATTTCTGCTACGAATATTCATGCATAGGTGTGGACATGCTTTTATTTCTCTTGGGTACATGCCTAGGAGTGAAATGACTGAGTCATATGGTAAGCATATGCTTAGCTTTGTTAGAAACTGCCAAATTGTTCCTAAGGAGGATGTATCAAATTGCAATCCTAACAGCAATATATGATCATTCCAAGTTGTTTCACAGTCTCACCAATACATGCTATTATAATTTTTGATAATTTTAGCTATTCTAGTATGAATGTGGTGATGTCTCTTTTGGTTTTAATTGGCATTCTCTGTTGGTTAGTGATGTTGAGTATTGTTTTATATTCTCATTGACCATTCATGAAGAATATACAAAGTTTTGTCTGCTTTTTAATTGGTTGTTACCTTTTTAATTATGCAGTTGTAGGTGTTGTTTAATATTCTGGATAACAGTCTTTGCTAAATATATGTATTATGAATATTTTTTCCCAGTCTGCAGCTTGCCTTTTCATTTTCTCAATGGTGCGCAATGACTGATTTATTTAGACACTTGTCTGTTACAAACAAGTATAGGTAAAGTGATCAATGTTACTTTCAATCTGCCTATGTGGCAAAAGATTAAAAAAGCTTAAGACGTCTAAATTTTAAAGTAATAAATTCTAATTTAGTGACATTTTCAGGAACTGTTGAAAATAGTCAAGAACACATAGGTCATATCAACAATTTTTTGTTGGTTTTTATTTATTTATTTATTTTTTTTTAAAAAAATTTTTATTGAATCAAAATTGATTATACATATTTTTGGGGTTCAACCTTGAGATATGTTGATCAAATCAATTTTACTAGCATATATAGTTACAAATTGTAATTATTCTTTATGCCTCTTTTCCAATCTCGCCCCATTCCCCTTCCTCTCCCCCTCCCCCGTCTAATCACCCTAGCTTTCTTCTCTCCCTCTGAAAGAATAATGGTTACTCTGTTGATTTGCTGCCCAAATGATCTGTCCAATGCTGAGAGGCGTGATCAGGTCCCCCAATACTATCATAGAGCAGATATCTCTTCCGTCACTATGAAATGGTCTCTGTGGAGACAGACATCCTCCTCCTTTCTTTATTTCTGCTGGTGACTTTCCTTGTGTTAACTCACTCCAGTGGCTGGCAGACCATCTGCATGGTGGTTATGGCATCTAGCCACCTTCACAGCGGCCATGGTTATCGTGGTAGCTTTGGTGGGCCACCCACATGGAGGAGATGTTTTTGGCCTGCTCCATGGTGCTGGCAATGTGCCTGGTTGTGGATAGTGTCCGATCCCCAGTTCCATGCCTCAGGTCCCAGCATGGGCCCCGAGGTGTTGGCACAGTGTGCTTGGCTGTGGGAGGGGGCTCCAGTCTCAGCTCCTTACCCTGGGTCCCTAGGCAGGCCCTGAGGTGCTGGCCCAGGGTGCCTGGTTGTGGGAGTGAGTTTCAGTCCCCTTCTCCATACCTTGGGTCCACAGCAGGCCCCAAGGCACTGATGCAGTGTGCTTGGTGGTAGGAGGGGGATCTGGTCCCCTTCTCCATGCCCCAGGTCCTGGGGCAGGCCCCGAGGTGCTGGCACAGTGTGCCTGGTTGTGGGAGGGGGGTCTGGTCCCCTTCTCCATACCCCAGGTCCCAGCATGGGCCTTGAGGTGCTGGCACAGTATACCTGGTTGTGAGGGGTGGGTCCAGTTCCTGGCTCCATACCCCAGGTCCCCGGGCAGGCCCCGAGGTGCTGGTGTGGGGTGCCTGGTTGTGGAAGGGAGGTTCATTCCCCTTCTCCATGCCTCGGGCCCTTGGGTGGGCCCTGAGGAGCTGGCACAGTGTGGCTGGTTGTGGGAGGGTGGTCTGGTCCCCTTCTCCATGCATGGGTCCCAGGGAAGGCCCCGAGGCACTGGCATGGGGATGCCTGGTTGTGGAAAGGGGGTCCAGTCCCCAGGTCCACACCCTGAATATCAACATTTTTGACTTGACATGATGAACAAAATCTTTCTTGTTAAAATTCTCCTTGCAAGAGGATAGAATCAGAGACCTTTACTTAGAGTACTATCTTGTTGCAATTATTTATTATACTATTTGTTTATATATTTCTTTAAAAATTGAAAGGATATATTGATTTCATAATTTAAATATAAAGAATGTTTGTGTGCGTGTGTGTGTGTAGGCATTCAGAATTCTATGTTTTAACACATTCCAAAAATACAGATGTTCAGAGAGCTGTTTCATTTACTTAGCATTTGAAATATTGTAAATATTATATGAAGCTAAGAATGTGTTAACACATAGCTAATAAGTACATATATAAATAAGGGAATATTACAGAGTTGATTGGGTTTTCACTAATAAACTCATGAAGGTAAAAGAAAATATAAATACCTCATAACAACGCTAAGCATGAAGACTGATTTACTCTTATTGCCAGAATCTGAGATGAAATTCCACTGACTACAAAACCTATGGACCGAACGGAAAAGACCCACCAATTAGGAAAAATAATAATAAATAAACACCTGCATTACTCAGGTATTAACCTGCATAAAACAAACATCCTGATAAAAAATTGAATTATAAAGATAAATTAAAGAAATATACATATCTATTAAAAATAAAATCACATTGCCCACAAAAGTAAGACTGCCCTCAGACTTTTCCTCTGCAGTACTAAATATAAGAAACAACTGTTTGATATTGACATACTTCAAAGTGCTAAGAAACCAGGAACAGTTGTGGAGTCTGCTAGCCTTGAGGGTGCATCCTGATCTGGTTTTCAGGATTAAGTGAGAAACACAGGGTTGGGCTTCTGCGCAAAACTAAATATGTGGAAGTTTCTTGCTATATTAAGGAAGAAGGGCCCTGGGCCCTGTTAATCTGGGCATGTGGAAGATCTGAATTATGTTTTCAGATGTGCCTGGGGATGAGGCAAGTTTATTTAAAACTATGCTATCTACCCTAAGTGAATCATTGTGCAGTATATGCATGTATTGAAACAACACACTGTACCCCATAAATATGTAAAAGTAAATGTTAAAAATTAAAAAAAAAAAATGTAAAAAATACAGCAAAAACCCCCTGAACAGTAAAAAGGGAACTCAAGTTGTCTAAACAAATTTAAACTATTATTATGCAACTTTATCTATTTTAAATATTAAGGTGCTAAGTACATGTAGAGCTAGGGCTAGGGTCTGGAGCTCACAGACCCCTCGGACCTGTTCACAAACCCTTCACATGGAGGTCTACGAGCTAAGTAACCAGCAAAAAGGTCCTTGGAGCCTTGGCTGAAGCAGGAACAGTCTTTATTCAGCACACACAACACTGTGAGTTAAGCAGTACACAGAGAAACTCAGAAACTCAACCACTACCAGCAGGATCCAAAGTAAAACTGAAACTGAGTAGTTGCCAGCAGAGTAAACATGCTGTATTGCTTGCCGTGAGCTCTCTAGGGGCCAGCCTGCTTCAGACAGCAGAACACACAATAGCTACAAAACAAAAAAGATACATTGGCGCACATGTGCACAGACTCCACCCACACAACTTGTTTACAAGAAATGTGCTGCTCAACCCCCAAGCAGACCTGAGCCAGGGAGCCTGACTAAATTATTCTATTTTCTCCACAGTACGTTTTTAAAAGTGAGGCACGTATTGATAGCAAAATCGAAAACCAATGTTCTGCACAATTTTTGAAGAAAAAAAAGGCTGTGATTTAAGTGTAAATGTAGAAAACCTCCCACACTCATATACACACTTTAGAACTAATTTTGTCTTCCTTTTATAGCTAACCCTTAATGATTAACTAATACTATATTAAAACCAGGCTTCCTGTCTCATTGGATATGTCTTTCAAAGCAGGAAGCAGTTACCACCACACTTGAAGACCCTACATCTTGTCTTGCTCAATACATCTCTCAAAGCAAGAAGCAGCTGTCCATCACACTTGAAGACGTCCTGTGTCCCTGATACATTTACTTATATAAAAACCAGCCAGACCTCAGTGGATCAAAAAGGCAGTTGGGAATTTACTCTCTGTCTCTTGGTCAATGTCTTCTGAAATAAAAAGCCTTTCTTTTAAGCTCTGTCTGGTGGGTGTCATTGGTGATCTTATACCAGTAAGCACTTGGAACCACATGGGTCAAGTATCCCCTAAGTTGGCCTTTCACATGTTGCCTGACAGTGAAGGGGAATCCCACAGGACTCGTTCTTTACCACAAATATTTTAAATCAAGTCAAAATGATGTTCAAATATGAAGGGAAGAGCAGTATTAGAAAGTATACCACTCAAAATCTCATCTTACAAAAATGTTTGAATAATACTCAGGATTACTGACAGATAAGACAAAATTAAAATGTATGTGTGAGGAAATAGGTATCAAGGACTAGCAGTAAACAATGAGCTCAGTTAAATTAGATTGATGTTGGAATAACTGTTGTAAATGTGATTACGAAGCTCAGTACAAATGTCAAAAAACAATACTTGACAATGGAAACAATAATCTGGATTCTAAATCTCAGTTATAATAACAAAACTGGAAAGGGTATAGAGGGAAAATAAAAGTGTGTTTGTTTCATAAGAGACAATAAAAAACATAATTTCATTTTACATTCTGATAATTAGAGACATACATGCTAACGATTGTTAACTAATAGCAGAATTATAAATGGAAAGTATACTTTCTAAAACACTGAGAAAGTTGAAAGCAAACAAATGACCAAGGATTTACCAGGAAACTGAGTACACAGAAGAAACAAAATAACAATGAAAGTAAAATAAAATAAATGAGCAATTAAGACCAACTATATTTGTTATGACAACAAAGATAAATGGTTTAAATCCCATTTTGGACATTGTTGCTGACCTACCAAAATGCCATTCTATTTCCTTTTTGCAAGCACAATTTGCCTGTCATATGGAGCCCAAAAATGCATTGAGTACTCTCTGATGGAACATCCTGGATGCGACGTAAGGAGAAATGCAATCATTAAAAACAAATCAGTTACATTCTCTGTACAAGAAATGAATCTAAAACAAAGTGACACTAAAAGGTTGAACATAAAATGCAAAACCCAGAAAAGTATAGAAGCCATATCCCACTAAGACTATATTGTTAGGAAAAATATTATGAAAAGTTCAGGATGTTGACGAGGTGTCTTTTCATTGTGGCTTTCAGTAAGGACTTCTATGTGAGAGAGAGAAACTTAGGCTGAAGGTGACCTACTTAAAGCAGAGTGACAAGAAAACAGGGCTTTACTAAGAGGGTTTTAAGAGAAAAGGCTGGACAATAGGAGTTGAGCACTGCAGTGCAAGCAAAGTTTGAGCTGAAGCACATCTACTAAGATCAGAGGAAAAAGAAGAAGGGCAGTAATAGGTAGCATATTCTCTTCTGCCAATATCTGGCTCCTACTTAGGCTAAACTACCTAGGGCCAGAGCAATAATTGAGCAATATTTGACAGAGGAAAGGAAAGAAAAGACATGTGAAACAATATGCAGTACACAACACTACCTGTGATTTAGTCTTGCCCCAATTTTTTTACATAAATCTAACTAAGTCAAAAGACTTACTTCCGATTTAAAGTAGGGGAATGATTTATATGACACCATGAGGAAGGATGCAGATAAATCTAGAGTGTGGAATATTATACAAAATACAAAGTTTGACCTCTTTAAATATCATGAAAAAATCAATATTATAAATTAAATGAGTCTAAAGATAGATAACAACCAAATGTAATTAGTAAAACTTCATTGGATTCTGGTTTGGAAAAATGTGTATGAGATATTTAGGGTACAATGGTAAAATTTTTTAAAGATTACATATTAGAAAGTATTCAGAAATTGTTAATATTCTTAGGTTGATAACAGTTTTGTGGTTACATAGGAGATAGGAGAATGTTTTTAATTTTAGAAGACCCATGCTGAAGTTTTAGAGATAAAGTTACGATTCCTGGAACTTAATTCCAAATGATTTAAGAAAAAATATACACATATACGCAAACATATATTCATATATATGCATATCTAAATAAATAAGATGTGATGAAATAATACTAATTGTTTAATTAGTATTATATAATTTTATATAATATAATCTAATTGTAATATAATATAATCAATATATTATATAATATAATCATTGATTAATACTATTAGTATGCATCTCTGGTGGATATATGAGAGACCATTGTTCCATTCTTTCATCTATTTTCTATGTTTGAAATTTTTAAAAATAAAATTAAAAACAAAGTACATGAAATTATTTTTTAAATGCACACGAAACTTCCAGATCTGCTCAGGGTGGAGTAAATGGGATCAGACTTCTTACCCCTTTACTGAAAACAAAAAGAAAACTAGACAAAATATATGAGGCAACAGTTCTCATATATTGGCCAACAGGAAGTACAAGACTGATCACTGAAAGAAGAAAAAATAAGTAGATCCAATGATAGTCTGGCAATATGGCTAGAAGCATTTCCAGGCCACAGTGCGGGGTAGGGCATCCCACACAGACACTGTCACTGAGTTGAGGAGAAAAGGGTTGAAGATTGGAAAGGCTGTGGTAGCTGGAATTTGGGAGAGCAGAAAACTAGAAAGGAGTGAGCTGTGTGGAGAAGGATCTACAGAAATCTTCAAAGAATCTCCCTTGAGTTTGTTGTTGTGCAATAATCCATACATGATTAGGATGAAATTCCTTGAGATCAGACAAAGAACAACTGCAGAGCTGAAAGCAAACAGTTCCTAAAGCGAACACATGCCTAAGAATCTTGATTTTAGAAAAGATAGAAGTAAAAAATTCTCATTCACCACTTGGGGCATTCAGTGGAGATTCCAGTGTGGGTGAGCTTTAGTAGTGGTACTATCCTAATCATGGAGTAATGGTTAAAAACTAGCCTTGAAGGAAATCAAGATGCTCCACAAGTAAGTTACCTGCGTGCCAGAACAAACTTCCCTGCCTAAATTCTAAAATAATACAAAAAATCCCAGCACTAAGACACAAAATTCAAAATGTCAATTTTATAACCAAACATCATTAGACTGGTGAAGAAGCAGGAAAGTGTAACTCATAACTATGAAAAAAAAAAAATCAGTAAATAGGAACAGACTCTGAAATAACCCAAGTGATGAAATTAGCAAGTAAGGACTTTAAAACAATTATTATAAATATACTCAATATGCTCCAGGATTTGAAGGAAAATAAGCACAGTGAGCAAACTACATGAGCATAGTGAAGAAATAAAATAAATAAATGAAACTTCCAGAGATGAAAAATATGATATCTGGAGTAAGAAAGGTACATCACAGGATTAATTGTGAATTAGACAATGCAAGATAAAAGATAAGTGAACTTGAAGACATAGCAATAAAAACTTAAAAAAAAACCAACCCTGAAATACAGAGAGAAAAAAAGACCCCCCAAATTGACAGAGCATCAGTGACCTGTGAGACAATATCAAACAGTCTGACACAAGTGGAATTAAAAAGCCCCCATCCCCTAAGTAGGGAGGGTGCACTGAATAGAAAAAAATATATCCACCCCCCCCCCAATAGCTCAGTTAACCACAAACAGGATAAACACAAAGAAACCACACCAAAGCATATCATAATCGAATCGCTAAAACACAGTAATATAAATAATATTTTAAAAGCAGCCAGAGATAAAAGACGTATTACATACTGAGGAACAAAGATAAGAATGTTTATGAACTATGCAAATCAAAAGAAAATGAAATGACATATTTAAAATACCTAAAGAAATCAACTATGAACCTAAAATTCTATATCCAGCAAAAATAGCTTTCTAAATAATGATAAAATGAAGACTTTTTCAGAAGACACAAAAAATGAGAGAAATTGCCATCAGAAGTATGCTGGAAGAAATGTTAAAGAAAGCCCTTTGGCTGAATGAACATGATACCAAATGAAAACTTTGATATACTCCAAAAGTAAACATGGGTAAATATTAAAAGCTTTCTTCTAATTTTTAAATTTCTCTTAAAGGTAATCATCTTTGTAAAGGATGTTTATAATCTAAACAGAAGCAAAATTATAACAAAAGTTTATAAAAGGACAGGAGAAAGGAAATGGAATTATACTGTTTTAAATTTCTTACATTGTAAATGATTGGATTTAAGAAGTGAGAGAAGGAAAAGTCAAGAATGACTCTGCCTAGTTGGATGGCCATGCCCATTACACAGAAGGATTTTGGAAGGGAAAATTGAGGTGGAGTATGATACTGAGTTCTTATTAGGATATATTGAGTTTTATGTATTGAGTTTAGGCAGTTGAAAATATATGGCTGCAGTTTGGAAGAATTATCTGTGATCAAAATAAACATTTGGGAGTTATTGTTAGAGCGATGGAAGTTTATGAGATTACCATGGTGCAATGATAAGAAGGCAGAAGACAGAATCATGGGGAAATCCATCATTTCAGGATCAAATTCTGAGAGACCGAAGAAAACAAAATTAGAAATGAACAAAGAAGTAGAAGAAACAGAAAAGAGTGGTGTCCTATAAATCAAGACTGCTAAGAAAGAAGGAGTGTGAACAAAAATGTAAGAGGTCACTAAGTCGAGTTCTCAATTATAAGTGCTCTCTTGCAGAAATTAGTGATACAGATGATTAAAAAAATTGGAAAATGCTTTTTTCTTTGTAGGTGTCATTAAGCCTTTAATTTGTCTTCTTATCATTTTACTTTATTATTGTCTAAGTAAGAACACATGGAATTCACATGCAAAATACCTTAAAGAGCTGTTTTGATTTGTAACTAGTGCAGATGCAGAAATTCTTTATTTTATTTTATTTTTTATTTTTATTTATACATATTTATGGGGTACAGAGTTGACTAGCAGTATTTGTGTACAGCATGTGATGATCAAATCAATATTATTAGCATGTTCATCATTTCCATTCACAGCAACATGGATGAGCTTGGAGAAAATTATAAGTGAAACAAGCTGGGCACAAAAAGAGAAATACCACATGTTCTCACTCATATTTGTGAGCTAAGAAAGACAGAAACAAAGACCATAATAAAACGCTGAACTTTCAGATGGAGAGAACAGACCTATAGTTACTAGAGGTGGGAAAGGGGGAGCGTGAAAAGGGAGGGAGTAATTGGATAAGGGACACAAAATGTAATTACGGTTTGTAAATTATTATTTTTACTGTTGCCTGAGAATGACTTGGGTGTGAATTTTGCCGTTCTCACAGGAGTGATTTACCAAGATTATGACTTCATTCTGTGGGGTTTTTTGTTTGTTTGTTTGTTTGTTTGTTTCAAAGGAATGGAAAGGACTGTAGAGTTAAAAACCAGAGACTAGTATGTCACAAACATAGATACCATCATGCCCTTTTGGCATATAAAAGTAAGTCAAGTTTGTGTTTCTATTTTTGTTTCATTTTTTAATTGTTGTTAACATTCAACTGCTTTTCTTATGCATTTGTAATTGCAGGAAGCTGACACCTGAATCTCAATTTCTGGATATTTCACAGCCATTTTATTTATATTCTAAAGGAAATGGACCTGTTGCTAAACTGACAATGGTTAGCAAAACTTTCTCTCGTCGGTCAGACAGTGCACAAAGTTAATCAAGCTTGCTCCTTGTTGACTGCACAAAAGGTCTATCCGTCATCCAAAGCACCTCCAAGCACGCACTTGAAGCTTGAAGAAAGAGATGCTTTGCTAAGTGCATCTTATACCTACAATTTCCATGCAAGTGACATGTCCTGTTTCTTGGATTGGCATACAATTATTTTACTACTATTAAGGTGATTGATTTATGGATGCCTTTTAAAAGTAAACCTTAGTGCCTGTCTATAAAATATATCTTCTGAAAGTATAAATTTATTATCACAGAATCTGATCTCTGTTATGTTATATAGCTAGAAGTAGAATCTGCTATTCCCAATTTAAAGTTCCTTAGTGTACATTCAGAGTCAATCAAGTTTGAGTTTCTCATTTGGAAATTTCTATACAACCAGTCCTTTTTTTTAAGTTTCATTTTATTTTTAATTGTCATATAAAATTGTACATATTTATGGGGTACAATGAGATGTTTCAAATCATGTATACACTGTGTAATGATCAAATCAGGGTAATTAGCAAATCCGTTGCCTTAAATATTTGTCATTTCTTTGTGGTGAAAACATTCAGAATCCTCTCTTCTAGCCATTTTGAAATGTACAATACATTATTTTTAACTGTAGTCACTCTACTGTGACTAGAACACTAGAACTTATTTATCCAATCTAACCGTAACTTTGTACACATTGACCAACCTCTCTCCATCTCTTCTGCTCCATCCTATTTCCAGCCTCTGGTAACCACTTTTCTATTCTCTACTTCTATGAGAGCAACATTTTTAGATTTCACATATGAATGAGATTATGTGGTATTTCTCTTTCTGAGTGTGGTTTATTTTGCTTAATGTAATGTCTTCCAGGTTCATCCATGTTACTGCAAAAGGCAGGATTTCATTATTTTTTTTGGCTAAGAAGAATTCTACTGTGTATATATACCACATTTTCTTTATCCATTCATCTATTGATGGACAATTAGGTTGATTCCATATCTCGGCTATTGTGAGTAGTGCATAGGAGTGCAGATACCTCCTTGCCACACTGATTTCATTTTTTTTTTTTTTTGGATATATACCCTGTAAATGGGATCACTGTATCATATAATAGTTCTATTTTTAATTTTTGAGGAATCTTTTATACTGTTTTCCATAACAGCTGTACTAATTTACATTCCCACCAACAATATGTAAGGGTTCCGTTTTCTCCCCATTCTCACCAGCACTTATCGTGTATTTTTGATAACAGCTATTCTAAGTGGAGTGAGATAATATGTGATTTTGATTTGCATTTCCCTGATGATTAGTTGAGCCATTTTGTCATATACCTGTTGGCCATTGTATGTTTTCTTTTGAGAAATGTCTACTCACATTTTTGCCCATTTTTAAATCAAATTACAATTAATAATAATATTACTAATTATTATTAATAGTAATTGTTGTTTGAATTCCTTATATGTTCTAGATATTAACCCCTTGTCAGATGTATAGTTTGCAAATATTTTCTCCCATTCTGTAGGTTGTCTCTTTGCTCTGTAGATTGTTACCTTTTCTGTGCAGGAAGTTATCAGTTTGATGTCATCCCATTTGTCTATTTTTGCTTTTGTTGCCTAAGCTTTTGAGGTCTTCTCCATAAAGTCTTTGCCTAGTCCAATATCATGAAGCTTTTCCCCTATTTATTTCTTCAAGTAGTTTGATAGTCTCAGGTCACACAACATTTTTAAACTATTTTGAGTTGATTTTTTTATATGGTAGCAGATAAGTGTCTAGTTTCATTCTTCTGCATGTGGATATCTTATTTTCCCAGCACCATTTATCAAAGAGACTATCTTTTCCCCAATGTGTGTTCTGGGTGCCTTTGTCAAAAAATAATTTGGCTGTAAATGGTGAATTTATTTTTGGACTCTCCATTCTGTTTCATTTGTCTGTTTGTTTTGATGCCAGTACCATGCTGTTTTAGTTACTAAACCTTTGTTGCATATTTTGAAGTCAGGTTTGTTCTTTTTATTCAAGATTACTTTGGCTATTTTGGGGTATTTTCTACAAGAGTAAGTATTTGGGTTTTTTTCATATAAATTTAGAATGTTTTCTCTATTTCTGTGAAGAATGCCATTGGTATTTTGATAGGGATTTCATTAAATCCATAGATTGCTTTGAGTAGTATGGACATTTTATTAATATTAATTCTTCCAATCAATGAGCGTGGGATATCTTTCCATTTATTTATGTCTTCTTCAATTTTTTCACCAATGTTTTATAGTTTTCAGTATACAGATCTTTCACCTCTTTTACAACCAGTCCTTTTTTTCCTTAAGTACTTTAAAAGTGTATTGGATGTGTATGTGTGTGTGTGTGTGTGTGTGTGTGTTTGACAGAGAGAAGAGAGACAGAATATGTGCATGAGCAAGAGAGAGAGAGAAAGACCAAGGGAGAAGTGCACAGATAATTTTTTAATTTTTATATTTTGGTATTTATTCATTGACACACAATTTATCCAAGAAATTGGGAGATCCAAGTTAATTCACTTATTCATTTGTTTAACTTTTAATTTATTTAATTAACATTTATTGCATTCATTAAACATTTCTTATGCATCCTTCTGTGCCAGGCATACACAAATTCACTAGATACAGATATGAATAAGACAAGCTTCTGTGTTTAAGGAACTCCTAATATAGTAGAGAAGACAGAAAAGTCCAGAGGTTGTCACATGGTGCAGTGGTGAAAGAGAGGACAGATTTCAAACTGATTCTTGATGGTTAGAGGAGTGGGTTTTATATCTGTCGTTTTCTGGATCTGAAGCTTTAAAAAGTCACTTCCCTTTTTGGAATATCAATTCCTGCATATCTAAAGTGGGGGAAATGTTTTAACCTTAGGGTGCTGTGGTGAAAATGTAGAGCTAATCAGTGAAAGTGCTGTAGAAACTTTAAAAAGTTCAGGCATGTGGAGAATTACTGCTATTATCATGGTTGAGCTTATGTGCACAGAAAGGCTGGGGGAAAAGTTCCAAATATATCAACCACTTCCCAGACTTGACTTGAAACCCAAGAATTAGGGTCAAAAGTGGAATGTTTGGATGGCATAAGCTACCAAAACTGTCTTTTACAGGATGCATTTATATACACAATTAGTTCTTAGGGCGTTCCAACCCTGAGAAATCCTTCATGTTTTCCAATAAATCCCTAGTCTAGAAGAATCCTTTTTTATTTGTCCATAATGTTTCATCCTCATACCATTCTGCTGTTATTTACAAGGCCAACTGTCTGCTCATGTTACCATGTTGTACTATTTATTTTGGTTAGTCCTTAATCATTTTGCAGTTTTTGACATTTTTAAACACTTGGTAAGGAATATTCCATATGATTGGCTTTTGTTCTTAACATAAGCTCTTCTGTCTCCCAAACTAGATTGTCACTCC
The DNA here is from genome assembly GCF_027409185.1 of Cynocephalus volans. Classification (NCBI taxonomy): domain Eukaryota; kingdom Metazoa; phylum Chordata; class Mammalia; order Dermoptera; family Cynocephalidae; genus Cynocephalus; species Cynocephalus volans. The sequence goes on along the minus strand of NC_084478.1, from coordinate 160,230,679 downwards.
TCAAAGGTACCTGCTCAGTCCCTCCACAGCATCTAATTCTTACATGTGCATTCATTTATTTATCCAATTAGCATTTACTAAGCATTCATATAATCTGTATCACTAAGCTAAATGTTTATAGTATTATCTCATTTGATCCCTATAACAACTTCATTTTACACTCGAAAAACTGAGGCTGCTAGTGGTTAAATCACTTTGCCCAAAATCACCTAAGATTTTAGCTGTTGTTTCTTGGCCTGTCCAGCTTTATAGGTCAAGCTTTTGCTTCAACACTTTTCCTATAGCCATGTCTTGTTTAGCCCTGCTTAATACTTTTCCCTCTACTCCACTAGCCAAAGGGTCTGAGATTCTATCATGCCTTGTGTCTGTTCTACTCTCTAGGATGTAAAATGCCAGGGTATAATCTATGCTACTCAATTTTAACTAGACAAATGTTCTGATTTTTTTTTTTCTTACCAATGTGGCAGGGAGACATCCAACATAGTTCTATCACTATTTTGGAAAGGAAAAACCAAAATAAAGTTTTAACATTAAAGTAACATTTTTGTCACTTAATATGTTATTATATGAGATGTTCTTCACATACATTACTTTCTTTCCATAGAAATTAGTAACAATGTTATAGCTATTTTTGAGAGATTTAAAAGTTAATGCTATAGAGTTGGAGTTTGGGATAAATTTTTCAAGTAAGACATTGAGTTTTATCAGTTCTTGATGAATGTGAACTATGTCCTGTAAAAATCCAAATGCTCTAGATGGGCAGACATAGTTTAATTTCCTTCATTATTATTTTGTCTTTCATTTCCTGGCCAAAGTGAAAGAGAGGCACAAAAGGAAAAAAAAAAAAAAAAAAAAAAAAAAGGATCAACAGCAGATATTACTATATTCCCCTCATAATTTATTTTCATGACTGACGTTGGGGAAGAAATTTAAATGAAAATTAAGACTCTTCCTTCTCTAAAATATAATATTAATAAAGTAGTGTTGCAATGTCATGAGATAAAAAAAGAAAAATTAATATCAACTTGTTTTCTGCATATATTTGTGAGTGAAGATGAAATATTGCTTGGAGAGTTGAAATTCTCAACATTGCAGTATTCATAGTTCTGATCATTAATTTCTGATGCAGAGCATACATAATTTGTGATATATTTTGCCTAAAGAAGTCTCCCTTAAACCCCATGGAGAGAACCCAAAATATAGCTAGATTCATCAAACAGGACTATTTTCCATTCAGACCTTTCCATGTTTTATTTTTCAGTGATTCCTGAAGCAGTGTCTCAAATTCCAAAGGAGGCTTAATGAATTCGTTGAACATTGGCACAAATTAGTATTAATAGTAATGAACTCATTTGTGTTTCATTAGTGGACAACTTAATTTCACTTATTGAAAATGCCCAGTGCCATTGTAAGGTAGAAAGGAAACATAAAAGAGTCATCAGAAAGCAGGACAAGGGGAAGCCCAGTGCCATTGTAAGGTAGAAAGGAAACATAAAAGAGTCATCAGAAAGCAGGACAAGGGGAAATACCAAACAAGTTTACTCACTTAGAAAACTTTCCCTTAGGCCATCTTTCCGTCCAAGTGCCTCTATTTTATGCATTAGGTTCGTAAAACTTTGTGTGGGATCTTGGCATTATAAGGGATCATTTTAGCAAGATGTAATGGAGGGATCCCTGACTCCGAGTCTGACAGATCAAAATGTAGATTTTCTCTCTGTCACTATTACCTTGATGACCTTCAGTTTCCTCGTTGGTAGGACAGAGATGATAGCATGTGCCTCACATCACAGTGAGGATGAAACAAGATCATATATGTGAAGGTACACAGCCGACAGCATGGGATTCATATCAGATTGAAGTTGAACTTAATTTTTAATTCAACCATGATGGATTAATTGAAGTGACAGAATAAATATGTGATTCAGCAACAACCTCGCAGACTGGCAGTAAATTATAATTTTCTTGGCTACCCCTGTCAGAGTGAATAAGACTGAAGCCATGTTGGGACCTAAAAACTGCCTAGGCTTTAAAAAATTTTAAAAGACACAATTTTTTCCCCCTCCTCTTTTTCCTCACATCCCCTTAATTTCTTCTCTTGCTTGCTAAGTAGAAAAACAAGGCTGTTGAAAGCTAATCAGTACCTTGCAAAACTAACATTTCTTCTTTGAGGCTTGCAGAGCTCTGAGAAGTAATCAAATCAAGATATCTGGAAGCTGAGCACAGGCACCAGCAAGGAATCACATGACCAGCTGCAAAATAACAGCCAGCTAGAGCTCTGCAAAGTGTACATAAACCTTGCAAAGAAGCTGATTCCCTCTGCATTCCACTCCCCCAACATTCTCCTTAAAAATCCCTCGGTAAATCTGAGCCTTTGAGATGGTTTAGCCTGCCATCTCCTCAGGTTTGCTGGTTTTCCTGAATAATGCTGTCTTTTCTTTTCATCAACATTTGACTTTTGAGTTGTTTGTTTCTGTTTGGCAGCAGGCAGCTGGACTCCGGTTTGGTAACACCCACTGAGGAAGCCAATGCCTTCTGAAATCTTTCACTCCATTGTTTAATAGTTCCTGTTAGAATTAGTAGTAGTGATTTCTACTTCATCCATTCATTTGACAAATATTTATTAAGCACCTGTTATATGACAGGCATTGTCAATAAAAAATAAGATAGAAAACCCTTGGCCTTCTGGAACTCACAGCCTAATGAAGTGACAGACATATAAGAAGACAATTATACTCGTGTGATGAGTATTGTGGTGGGCAGACAGAGGGGCTGAGCAAGTGCTTAGAAGGGGTGGGAGGGTGGTGAGAAAAAGCTTACTGGACCCAGATACTTGAAGGATGAGTCAGTTGTCCTAGTGAAGAACAAGGAAGTGGGTGATTAATTCCAAGAAACTGGAACAACATGGACAAAGTCAAGAGATGAGAGAGGAGATGGCTTGTGTGGGAAAACACAGGTGTGACCAGAAACTGAGGATGTGGGGTGCTGTAAGGGTAAAGGTTTTCAAGTGCCTGATCATGAAAGGGAGTATTTGCTGCACTAAGGAGCTGGGGTCTTATCTTGATGGCACTGGGGAGTCATTAGAATGTTTGAAGCAGAGGAGTAAATTGGTCAGGCTTGTGAAGCAAGTATAAATGTACTCCACAACCCTCATTGCAAGAAGCAAAGCACAAATTTATTTTCAGCTGAAATGAAATTAAATATGGCTTTGAGCACTGCTCCCATTTTCCAGGATGACAAGAATTCAATATTGCTCATGTTTTAGGGATTCTTACTCGTTTTTCCAATTTGTATGAATTCATCATCTGTTTTTTATTAAATTTATTGTTTCAGGGTAAACTCGCAGTGATTTTTTTTTACCTTTGTTTTTTATTATGGTTAGAATATCAAATTGTGTTTCACTGATTAATACTAAAGTAAGTTTTGTAGAAAACCATAGACCCACATAGTTAAAATTCTATTTGAAAACATAACTCTAAAATCTTCAAAAAGAAAGCATTTCACCTGTAGTTGATTGTAGATCTCCCTGTGTGAGCTGTACCTTATTTAATATCCTGTGTAGTACACTGTGGGGTATAATATGCAAAAGGAAATGGAAAGAAAAATGTGTTTGTCTCTTTCTCCACTCTGAAGAATTTACTCTGTCTCTCCCAGACCAAGGCGCTTTGATCTCCTGAACACCAGCCTTTCAGTGGACATACACTCCAGAAGAAAAGCCTGTGTATGCGAGTGTCTTGTACTTTGAATATGGTGGACACAGGAACAAGATTGTCTGGTCAAAGAAGCAAACACCCAAAGCACAAAGAATTTGACTGCCTCCTTGGGATGTAGGAGGAAAGTGCATGGTTTCCTCACTCTTTTAAAAGTGCCTTAGCAACCATAATAAAAATACAAAGCAATATCTTAATAAGTTGGCCAGGCACAGTTGCTTTGAAGAGATTTTATTATCATCTCTGAGACATTGAATTTCTGGGGAGAGGTGGATTGAGGCAGACTAGAAGCATTACAAACTACTTGGGAAATGAATTCAATAATTCACCCATTACCTCAACGAATATTTGCTACTCTGTGCCAAGCACTGTTCCAAGCACTTACAATACAGCTGAAAATTAGATATAGATACTAGCTCTTATGGAGATCACATTCTTTTTTAAAAATGAAAGCAAATAAACAAAAATAAATTAGTAAAATATATAGTATAGCAAATTGTGATAAGGGCTATGAACAAAGGAAGGGAAAGTAGATAAACGTGGAAAGGCGACTTTCGTATAGGGCAGCTGGGAAAGGCTTCACAGAGAAAGTGGCATGTGGGGCAAGGAGATGAGAGACTATGTCATGAAGATATCAAAGCAAAAAGAGCCTTCCAGGCAGTGGGAAGCGAAAATCCTAAGGTGAGGAGGGAGGCAGTGGGAAGCGAAAATCCTAAGGTGAGGAGGGAGTTTCCCTGATGAATTCAACAAGCAGGCTGGCTCAGGCTTATAAGTGTTGAGAGAGGATCAAGCTGCACAAGGTGGCGCGGCATTGTAAATAAAACCATGCACTGTAGAGCTAGATTACCCAAGGTCAAAGCTCAGCTCCTCTGCTTAATAGCTATCACCTTAACAGGTTATGTATCACTGTGCCCCAGCAATTTAAATGGGCTTAGTAATAGTATCTACCACATAAGTTTATTACTGAAGTTTATAATCTGTTTTGGATTGATTGTTGTATGTGATGTGAGATACAGATATGATTTCATTTTTGAAAAACGGTAGGCAATTATCTATTATCACTTGTTGTTGGTAGTCCATCCTTTCTCATGTGTCTTCCTCTAGCATATATTTCAAATGTCCATGTATATCTTTGGATCTCTTTCTTGGCTTTTACTTTTTGTCCCATGGGTCAATGTCACTCTCTCTCTGTGCCAATTCCACATTGCCTTACTAGCTGTAGCTTAATGGTAAAATATGTACACCCACTTTATTTTTCTTTTTCCTTAGGGTCTTGAATATCACTTGTCCTTTGGTTTTCCCTGCAAATTTTATAATCAGATTGTCAATTTTCTTGAAAAGCCCTGTTGAGACTTTACTTGTCATTTAATAGAATTTAAAGAATACTTGGGTAAGAATAACCTTATGATACTGAATTATTTTTCCCATGAACATGGTATATGTCTGATTATTTAGCTCTTCTTATTAGTGTATTTCAATATCATTTTACAATTTTCTCTATACAAGTCTTGGTTGTCTATTGATATATTTATTCAGAGGAAATTTCTATCTTCTGTTGGTTATACAGAGCACATCTTTAAAAAATATTTTTAATTCTGCTTCAAATATATAGCAGTGTAATTGAATATAACTTTGTGGTTATGAGCTTGGTCTTTAGAGATAGCCTGCCTGGGTTTGAATTCTGTCTCTGTCACTATTATTGTGTAAACTTTTTAAACTTACTAAACTTCTCTCTGCCTCAGTTTCCTCACATGTAAAATAGGAATAATATCTTGTTGGGTTGTTGTGATTATTGAAGGTAGTTAATATAACTAAAGTACTTATGATAGCACCTGACTCAGAATAAATGCTATATAAATATTTATACTCACTCTTCTTGTTGTTAATATTGCATACTCTAAATATTTCTCATAATTTTGGGTAATTTTTGCTTTTCTTTGTAGACATTAAGCCAAGTCATCTGCAAATAATGACAGTTTTGTTTCTTCTTTTTCAATTCTTACACCTTCAGTTATTTCCTTTGTCTAGCTGTACTGGTTAGATCCTATAGTACAAAGTTGAATAAAAATGGTGATGGTGAATCTCTGTCTCCTTCCATAATATAAGGCAAATGCTTCGCATATTATGTCATTAACAGTTATGCTTGGTACAGAAATTTAACTCTTTTCCAGGTTAGATAAGTTTGTTTCTATCTGTATGGATGCTATATATAAGAAATCCCTCCTCCTGGTGGAAAATTAAAATATAATGGACAACTCCATCTTTAAGAGTCTGTTAATTCAGTGTTTTCATGAACCATAGTAAACTGCTTAGATAATTTCTAAATTATTGATTTAGTGACTGTAATAGTTAGACTCTGGAGCTTCAAAATAACAGAACCAGGGTAACAAAATTCTTAGACCTGTACGAGGGGATTTAGCTAGTGAAGGCAGCAGAAGGTTCTCATTACATCCCATGTTTCAATAAGGCTCCTGTGTGGTGTTAAAATGTTAGAATGCACTTGGAGCTACTCAGTGAGGCTGCATTATGAATTAATAATGTTCCCTGGTGACCAGGACTTACACCACATTTCTGTGTAAACTAACAACTCATAATAGTGGCTCTGTCTAGAACTAAATGCCATGAACAGTAAAAATAAGATTGGGGAGCATCATTTTAAAGACAGTTTATACAAAGGAAATTGCTGTTATGCTTTCTTGAAATTTTAATTATCCAATTAGATTCAGAATTTTAACAACTGCTTACCTCTAAGAAAATAATGCAATTATGTTTAGAGCACTTATTTTACCAGGCAATAAAACTATAGGGGACTAAAAAATTCTCTCTTGTGATTCACAGAAACCAAGGATGAGAATATACACTAAGGGGGAAAAAAAAGAAGATAGAAGTTAATGTGTTAGGGGCTTCCAAGGGAGTCAAAACAGCATTAAACATCAGTGAAAAATAGACTTGACTTTTCATTCTAAATTACTTTTCAATTCCCATCCCAAATGCTGCATGTCAATATTTTAGCTGGTGCCATTTTAAAATTCATCAAAGTACATACATATGGCGCATATCCAGTTCATCTGGAATCCACAAAATTCAAAGGCTTGGTATTATCATCTTCAGAATGCTGGGAAACAGAAGAGCAAGAAAAAAATATTTGGGAAGTTGTTTTGTCTGCAAGTGAATCTGTAAAACTTATTTTCATATGGATATCAATGAAGGGCTAGGTTTTCCAGTAGACCCTCATTTGATGAAAACACAGTTATTAAGTACCTACTATGTGCATGGTCTGTGATAAACCAGTTAAAGTTGCCGTCTGGTAGAACTCACAGTAGGCTAGGAATGACAAGTAGACAGAAAATTGCAATGTAATATGATAAATATTCATAAAGGTAAGTGCTGACGGTTGCGAAAATATTCAGAAAGACTTAGCTACCTCTGCGCATGGTACAGTGTGGGGGCAAGGAAGGTCTCTGCACTGGCTTGTGAGTAGGATTTTGAGAGAAGAAGTTGGATCTCTGATTATCAGAGGATCAGGTCTGGCTTCTTGGATATGTGCAATCACACAGGGCCCTATGCTTAGAAGGAACCCATGCTTAGTTTAGTGTATCACTGTTGCCATCTTGAAATTCTTAAGCTGCCCACATTTCCGTATTTTTATTTTACATGGGGCCTTGCAAATTATGTAGCCAGTCTTGCATAGAAAGAGACTATTAAAAAATCTACATAGTTTCTGTACTAAAGGAGCAACCAGACTAAAATGAGAGTATCTGGCTCAGTCTGAAGAAGGAAAAATGGTACAATGAAAGGGGTTAGTGCTGCAAAGGTATGGATAAAATATTAAGACAAGTCAGGGAAAGGATAGATTAATTTTTCTTGGGATGGGGTGGCATGAAGAAGGGAGTACTTTACAGGAGAAGTAATAACTCAGTTCGGCCTTGAAAAATGCCTTGCATATTTCATAAAAGGTGAAGAAAGGCATTTTAGTCTGAGAAAATAGCACAGCAAAGAAAGGAAAGCATTCAGTCACTGAAAAAAATATTTATTGGTTGCTTGTTGTGTTCCAGACGCTATTCCAGCCACTTAGGATAGAGCAGTGAACAAAACAAAGTCCCTTCCCTGATGGAGTTAGTGAGGAATCTGGACAATAAAAAAGAAAAAAAATGAATAAACTTATAATGTCAAATGATAAGAAGTACTATAGAAAAAAATAATGCAAGATAAAAGGATACAAGACAGGGAGGAGGCTTTTGAAAGGGGTTCCTGAGGTAGTGACATTTTAGCAGAGACTTGAACGACATAAGAGAACAAGCAGTGTGGAGGGAACAGCAAGTTCAAGTTCCTGAGGCACGAATAGCAAGAAGATGTAAGAAAATACGGAGGCCAGTGTGATTGGAACCCAGTTAGAAAGAGAAATGTTTGTTAGGCAATGATGCTGGAAACCTGGATGGGGCCAGGCAACAGAGGGCCTGCAGTTATTCCAAGTGAGTACCAGAAAGTAAAGAGCAAGGGAAGAGCGTGTCTAAGTTTCATTGTGAAAGTTGACTTTGGCTGCTCTGTGGATAATAGACCGTGAAAGAACAAAAGTGGATGCAGGAAGACATGTTAGAAAGCAATGACGGGAACCCAGTCAAGAGATGATGATGGTAACGTCACCTAGAGTGGTAGTTGCAGAGCTATTGAGATGTGGTTAGATTTGGGGTACATTGTGAAGGCAGAGGCAACATGATTTGCTGATACATTATATGTGGTTTATGCTAAAGGATGCCACCAAGGTGTATGGCCTGAGAAAATGGAAGAATCGGGTTGCTACTTAGTTGGGGGAAGTCCTGTATACATTATGCTTAGGGGAACTGATTTAAATCATGAGAAATGGAATTTAAAATTTGTGTAAGTAAAGGAGGGAAAGTGTGGCTGAAGAGAGAGGTAGAAACTATCTCGAGTCAGGTCTTCTAGAGTGGGAGTTTGGATTTTTTCTAAAGATTTTAAGTCACAGAAGAGAAAAATAGTTACTTCATTTCAGGATTATTTTGCTTGCCATGTAAAAACTCCTTTGGAGAAGTGGGAGAGGGATCTATTAGGAGACCACTGTAATAGTCCATATGAGAGAGGTTGAGGTATGGCACTAAAGTAGGAGAAGAAGGAAATAATTTGAAAGAAAACCATGGATTCTTTTATATATCAGAATTTTTTGCACACCTATTTTCTAGGCACCATTTTGGGGGCTTGATGTTATGCCAGTGAATAAAACATATATTAATTTATGCCTTCATGGAAATTATGTTCTAATGAGAGGAAAAAGACAATTAAATAGTGACATATAAAGGGGACAGAGAAAAATGTAGCTGAAATGGAGGATAGGGAGTGCTGGGGAGGAGTTGCAGTTCTACATATGGAAGTCACAGCAGGTCTTACTGAGAAAGTGGTATTTGAATAAAGACAAAAGGCTTTGATTTTGCTTTTCTATAAATCCATTCATTCATTCAGTAAATATTTATTGAATGTGTAATCTGTTGCCTGGAACTTTGCTAGGTACATTCGGTAGAGCTTAATTTTTATTTTCCCATAACATCTGGAAGCATAAACAATTCACATTGTTTTTTTTTTTTTTTTTTCACATTATGTTTTTAAACGGCCTTTTCTGGTAATGTTTGTATTGTGACTGCCACTGCTCTTTGGGATCTTAGAAAGCTCCCAGATATCCTTTATCTAATGTTCCCACAGACCAAATGACACTATGGAATGGAAGTCTAGGAACTCAGGGGAGGAATTGAAATATTTGGCCCCTGCAGCAAAGGACTCAAGTGAACTAAATGGGAACATAAATGAAGGTTTAATCTAATAATAGTGCTCTTTGCAAATGCCTGTACAATTGAAATCCTTTTGGAAAGTACTTTGTAAATTATAAAGCCACATGTCATCAGAGATTTTTTCTGACAACCTTATCTAAAATAGCAGCATCCCCTCAAACACCATTCTGTCCTCCACTTTCCTGCTTCCTTTTTAACCATATTGCTTATCATCAGTTAACATATTATTTATCTCACTGTTTTTTTATTTTATTGTACTGATTTAACTTAATTTAATTTATTATTTTATTTCCTGTTTCTTTTACCAGAATGTAAGTCCCATGAGGTCAGGGATTTTCTCTGTTATGTTCATGTTACATCCCCAACATCTAGAACAATGCCTGGTACATACTATGAACTCTATTAATTTATTTTATCATTTTAATTGTTAGATATGTAGATTTTAAGCAAGAAGAAGAAGAAGAGGAACTGGAAAAGGAGATTAGGAGGATTCCATGAGCCCCTGAGCCAGCAGAAGTTGGTACCAGTAATGAATTTTGTGAAGTGTGTCCATCCAGTCCAAGCCAATCCTTTTTGGTCTATAGGCATGTGTTTTTGGAATAGCTGGTCAGGTAGGGTGACCAACAATTCCAGCTCCCCTGGGACCAAGACTTTTCCCAAGACATTGTGCTTTCAATACTAAAACAGAGAATGTTGAAGACAAACCAGGATCTTTGGTCACCCTCTGGTCAGGGGTACGGGTGCCTTTTAAGAATGCAAAATGTGATTAACTTGCACAATCTGGTGTTTGTTTTCTATCTCTTCCACTCGCTCATCCTGTGAATTTGTATGCTTGAATACCGTTTGGTTTGTACAATTCCCTTTTCACCACAAGGCCTCTATTTTCAACATCTATAGAATATGGGTCTGGCCTAGTTCATTTCTAATGGTTCTTCCAGTTCTAATGGTCTGTGGTTCTTATTGTTGTACATATGAATTGAACCCATTATATTGACCTTACCACAATGACTTTCTCAACAGCAATTGAGCTAGCCTAGCTAGCCTACTGAATCCAAACACTTAATTTAATTATCAGAATAACAGCATTTGCCATTGGAAAATGGCACCTATATTGTATTTTAAAGTTTATTCCAAAAGTTCTAGCACCCAATATTCGTGCTATTTTCTAAATTCAAGTGATTTATGTTGGAGTTGGCTCTGGTAAGATTTTCCCAAGCTTTTGATGTACTCCTTATAGCCCTAAGGTTTATTAGGGAAATAGTAAGCTGTTATTTTAGTGGCCCTAAAGAAGACCCTTGTCTGCCCTAAATTGTTCACCTATTTCCCTCTGATGCCTTAAAGTCAGTTAACAATGGGTATAGAGCTTATTAAGGAAATACACCTATGATATATTATTACACATTCATATACCCTCATTCAAAAAGAATGGCTTGGTATTATAATTAGTGCTCTGCATAGAGAATCAGGGGAGAGCAGAAAGACACAGAGGACTATAAGGCAAAAAATGGGAAGACGGCAAAAGGGCAAACCTTTGAATGGAAAAAGGGTATGGGGTCCAACATCATCATTTTGACCAAAACATCATTATGCACTGCAATATCTCCAGAACCTTGTCACCCTCTCAGACCTGAGTCCCCAGATTAGTCAAGTAGTATTTTCACAATGACAATCTCCTTTCTCAAGCTTTTTCTTTTTTTCCCTTTTCCCCCACTCAGACTAATTTACTACGTCAGCACTGATGACACAGGCATTTATCTGACCTACAATTCTCATGAGTTCTCTTAACTCTAATCAATTCCCAGATCGTTCACATCAAATTTGAGCTCATACATAACTGTAGTTAATATTAGATGTCAGAAAGAAAATAAAATATTTTCTGCGGATGGTAAATTTCCATGGAAAGAGTGAATTTTTAACTGTCTTGCTTTCTTGCCAGCATTTGGTCCAAATTCTATGTGTACTTTGTCATATTCACTTCTACCTATACCTTTCCTTCTTGCCTTGCAGTTTGTCTGGGCTTTGTCACAATATTTCTTATTAAATCCATTTCCTCCCTTCAGTTTCAAACTGCATTGCTTCTAGCCTTTTCCTAAATTACTCTAGCCTCATATTTTCAGCCATGATTTAGAGATACCAGGTTTTGAATACCACACCATCCTGTGGTTTGTTCACCTTTTTCCAAATGCAGTATTGTCATATTGGCTACAGTATATAACTAAATACAGCCATATTCATATACTCATAGGATTTCTCAGTCCTGAAGATGCCTCAGAGGCCATTTATTTTCAATTCCGTATATGATGCTTGAATAGTTTGGTCTGTGCTTAACTTAAATATCTCAACTTGTAGAAGCTCAACATCTTCTGCAGGGAGGAAGCTCACTGCAGTGCAGGACAGTTCCAGCTGCTGGAAATATCGGCCTGATTTCACACTGAACTTTATCTTCTTGGATTGTCTGGCCATGGATTCTTGCTCTACTCCTTGTAGCTACGCAAAATAAATGTTGTCTCTTGTCCAAGAAATAGTACTTTAGAGATTTGAAGAGAGCTATATCATTTTATCCCACCTAAATTTTATCTTCTCCAAATTACATGGCCCTATTCCTTCACAAGTTCCTCATATGCCAAAAGTCCCTTCACCGTCACTGATTCTCTTCTCTGGTCATGCTCCTGGTTGTGGCACTCACGACTATATGGCACAGTATTTCATAGATGCTGGTTAGAACCAATAGAGACTACTTACTCCTATTTCATTGTTTTCTATTTCAGTGCACAAATTTTACTTCTATTTCCTAAATTTGCTGTTAACTTATTTTTTTTTTCAATTTTATTCATATTTATTTTGTGGGGTACAGTGTATTGCTTCAGTACATGAGTATACTGCACAATGATTCACTTAAGGTAGATAGCATAGTTTTGTTACTGTTAGTCCACCACTTTCCCCCCATCCCCCTCCCCTCCCAGCCTCTGGTAACCATTATTCTACTCTCTACTTCTACAAAAATCACTTTTTCTTTTTTTTAGATTCTGCATACGAATGAGACCACACAGTATTTTTCTTTCTGTACCTGACTTACTTCACTTAACATGATGGTTTCCAGTTCCATCCATGTTGCTTCAAATGATAGTATATCATTTCTTTTGATAGTTGAATAGTATCTAATGTGTACATATATATAACACAGTTTTTTTTTAATCCATTCACCCACTTATGGGCATTTAGGTGGATTCCATGTCTTGGCTAATAACATTGCAGAGAACATGGGAGTGCAGGTGTCTATTTGATATATTGATTTCATTTCCTTTGGGTATATACTCATTAGTGGGATATCTGGGTCATAAGATAGATCTATTTTTAGTTCTCTGAAGAACCTCCATACTGTTTTCCACAACGGCTGTAACAATTTTAATTCCCACCAACAATGTAGGAGTGTTCCCTTTTCTCCACATCCTCATCAGCATTTATTATTTTCTATCCTATTGATAATAACTATTCTAACTGGGGTGAGATGATACCTTATTGTGCTCTCAATTTGCATTTCCTTGATGATTAATGATTTTGAGCATTTTGGTCATTTGCATGTCTTCTTTTGAGAAATATCTTTTTGGGTCCTTTGCCCACTTTTAATTGGGTTATTTGTTATTTTTGCTGTTGTGTTTCTTATATATTTTGGATATTAGCTCCTTGTCTGATGTGTAGTTTGCAGACACTTTCTCCCATTCTGTAGTCTGTCTCTTCACTTTGTTGATACTGTCTCTTGCTGTGCAGAAGCTTTTTAGTTTGATGTACTCCCATTTGTCTATTTTTGCTTTAGTTGCCTGTACCATTGTGGTCTCCTTCAAAAAAGCACAGCCCCCTCCCATTTCATGTAGTGCTTCCCCTATGTCTTCTTCTAGTAATTTCATAGTTTTGGGTCTCAAATTTAAGTCTTTAATCTATTTTTAATTTATTTTTGTGTATGGTGAGAGATAGGTGTCTAATTTTAATCTTCCTCATGTGGATATTTAGTCCTACCAACACCATTTATTGAAGAGGCTGTCATTTCCCCATTGTATATTCTTGGCAACTTTGTCAAAAATCAGTTGGCTGTAAGTGTGTGGCTTTGTTTCTGGGATTCTCTATTCGGTTCCATAGGTCTATTTGTCTATTTTTATGCTGGTACATGCTGTTTTGGTCACTATAACTTTATAGTATGTTTTGAAGTCAAGAAATATGATGCTTCCAACTTCATTCTTTTTATTCAAGATTGCTTCAGCTATATGGGGACTTTTGTGCTTCCATACAAATTTTAAGATTGCTTTTTTCTATTTCTGTAAATAATGTCATTGGTGTTTTGAAACGGATTGCATTGGATGTGTAGATTGTTTGGGGTAATATGGAAATTTTGATGAAGTTAACTCTTCCAACCCATGAACATGGAATATCTTTCCATTTATTTGTCACCTCTTCAATTTTTTTCACTAATGTTTTATAATTTTCATTGTAGAGGCTTTTACCTCTTTGGTCAAATTTACTCTTATATATTTAATTTTTTCATACCTGTTGTGAATGGTATTATATTCTTGATTTCTTCTTCAGCTATTTCTTTACTGGGATATAGGATGGCTATTGATCTTTGTGTGTTGATTTCATATCCTGCCACTATTCTGAATTCATTTATTAGTTCTAGTAATTTTTTGGTGGCACCTTTAGGGTTTTCTATGTATACGATTATGTAATGTGCAAATAGAGATCATTTGACCTCCTCATTTTCTGATTTGGAGATCCTTTATTGCTTTCACTTGCCTTATTGTGGTGGCTAGAACTTCCAGTACTATGTTGAATAAGAGTAGGGAAAGTGGACATCCTTACGTTGTTCCAGATATTAGAGAAAAAAACCTCTAGTTTTTGTCCATTCAGTATGATATTAACTGTGGGTTTGTCATATATGGCCTTTCCTTTGTTGAGATGCATTCCTCCTACACCAAGTTTGTTCAGTGTTTTTATCATGAAGAGGTGTTGGATTTTATCAAATGCTTTTTCTGCATCTATTGAAATGATCATATGTTTTATTTCTTCATTCTGTTGATGTGATATATAACATTTTTTAATTTGAGTATGTTGAACCATCCTTGCAGCCCTCGGATGAATCCCACTTGATCATGGTGAATGATCTTTTTAATGTGTTGTTCGATTCTGTTTGCTAGTATTTTGTTGAGGTTCTTTATATCTGTGTTCATTAGGGATATTGGTCTGCAGTTTTCATTTTTTTTTTTTTTCTTTTCTGGTTTTGGTATGAAGGTAATGCTAGTCTCATAGTACGAGTTTGGAAGTATTCCTTCCTTTTCAATTTTTTGGAAGAGCTGAGAAGAATTGGTATTTGTTCTTTAAATGCTTGGTAGAATTTGGCAGTGAAGCCATCTGGTCCTGGGGTTCTCTTTGTTGGGAGACTTTTTATTACTGCCTCAATCTTCAATCTCATTACTTGACATTGGTCTGTTTAGTAACTTGTTTTTAGCAGTCGTAATACACTGGCTGTTCTCAAACAGCAGTTCTCAAATGGTTGTCCCTGGATCAGTAGCATCAGCATCAGTGTTACCTGGCAACTTGTTAAAAATGAAAATTCTCAGACTGGATCCCAGATCTATTGAATCAGAAACTCTGAGAGTGGAGCCCAGCAAATTGTGTTTTACCAGTCCCTCCTAGTGATTCTGATGCATGCTCATGTTTGAGAACCAGTGCACTCTTGACTGATATGCAACCCCTAAATACCTCTTGTGTCTGCTGCTTCTACACCATGCCTCCTGTATCTAGAGTACTTACATATTTGGCTTATGTCTGCTTGGTTATATTGCATTTCACTAGATTCATTCCACTGCCTCATTTTGTCAAATGCTTCTTAGATTCTGATGGTGTTCTCCAATATACTTGCTAATCCTCACAGTATTGGCTTTGTGTCAACTGCAAATGTGATAAACATAAATCAAATATTTATTTTAAGAGGTTTTATTATTCTGCACACACAGCAAAGTTCATCATTTTCTTCAGAGGAAAAATGATGTTTCTAAATCACAGAAACTGACAACTTCTGAGAGGTGCTATGTTCTAAGTAAGCTCTTGTGTGTTGATCTACTTGTCTAAAGAAGCTAGAGATGAGACAAGTACAAACATGCTGAAGAAAGGTGTTAATGGTGAAAAAGAGGCCACCCTGGGTCCAAAATGGGCCTCTAGTCCACAAAATGGACAGGAAGCAATTAATCAACTGATCTTGCAGCTTCCACTCAGACTAGCTCTGTGGTTCTCAATCAACCTCGACTTCATCTTATAATCACCTGAATATGTTTAAAAAATATTGTCCTGAGCGATTTGACTTACTTTGTCTAGAGTGAGGCTCAGACATTTAATTTTTTCCCAACAGTTATGCATAAATCTAATGTGCCACTGGGATTGGTTGAGAAACACTAAAATAGGGCTTTCTAGGGATGTTTTACCTGAGTGAGATGCAGCCATGGCAGGGTTTTGAGTGTGATCTGACTTACGAGCGATTAAAATAACTGGCTTCCCTATTGAGAAGAGGATAAGATACATGCCACAGAAGAGGTGCAGATGAAGTGCCATAGGCATTCAAAGAAATGAGAGCTCACTGCTTTGGTATAAGGACAATTCACAGAGGAGTGGGCTGAGTGCTAACTTGATTTTGAAGCTGGGAAAAGTAGACACGTGAGAGGAATTCTAGGTACATGAAATGGCACGAAAAAAGACAGGGAAGTGAGAAGGGGGAAGGGAATATTTGGTGAATGGCAAGGACTTGTAGTCAGTAACATTTTAAGTTGGAAACTGAGAAGACAGGTAGGTTGAGGCCCTATCTTTGCACTTCTCAAATGCCAGGCTAAGGGTTTTAAACTTATTACTACCTGGGGAAGGCAGTTGAGAGCTTTTAAGCAGGGAGCGACACTATGGAAGCTCTGTTTGATGGTTTCTTCTCTATGACCACCCACTCCACATCCAATTGCTTATTAAGGATCACCATTCTGTCTCTGACATTTCTCCCAAATCTATCCTCTCTCTTTCATGTCTACTATCACTCCCTCTGAATTTAAGTTCCCTTTCTTTGAATGGACAGCGGCAACAATTACTTCACTGGCACTCCAACATACGAGGGGGTCCTCAAAAAGTTCTTGGAAAAAATCAGTATTATCTTTTAATTGTATTTTTCCATGAACTTTTTGAAGTGCCCTTGTATGCTACAGCTTCTCCTCTCTAATCTACAGAATTTTCTTATAATTTTCAGATAAAATTGATATTTCTAGAAGATGTATCAGATTTATGCATTTGCTTTTAATACACCACTGCACTGCCTTCCTTTTTAAAAAGCTTCTCTCTTTTTTAAAAATAAATTAAATATATATTATTTCCGATACCCAAGATATGAATCAACCTAAGTGTCCATCATGGATGAATGAATAAAGAAAATGTGATATATATACACAATGAAATATTATTCAGCCTCAAAACAGGCAGAAATCCTGTCATTTGTGACAACATGGATGAACCTTGAGGATGTCATGTTAAGTGAAATAAGCCAAATACAGAAAGACAAATATCGCATGTTCTCATTTTTACATCAAATGTAAAAAGGTCAACCACAAAGAATCAGAGAGTAGAATGATAGTTTCCAGGGGTTAGGGGAGGGGATTGGGGAGATGTTGGTCAGAGGACACAAAATTTCAGTTATTTGATTTTGATTTCTCCATATATTAAGGATACTGCTTCTTTGCTCTTTGATTTTATAGATCTGTACATTTGGCCAAAGAAAGAGATCAGCTCCAGATTATACTTACAAATACCAGACGTTACAGTTTCCTAGGGAAAAAAACAACTTCTGAGAGAATGGTATTGGTAAGAAATTTGTAGTATGTTGGTATGCATGGTATGTTTTCAGGAGCCAAAACATAAGTTGACAAAAATGATATTTCTCACTGGAGAGTATGTTGTAATACCAAAATCTGAGCTTCCTTTATGTTCAGCTTATCATTTATTACCCATTTTCCCTGTGCAAATTTACTCATAATACTGTTCTCATGACTTTGCTTTTATCCCAGCTACTTTTCCCAAACTTTGTGAACATACACCACATGATGTAGAATTACCCATAATGTGTTTTCATTTTGTTCATTAGAACGTTGCTTATGAAAGCCATTTTCTTCCAAAATAGGTATTTTATAAAAATTCTCAAAAAGTCCTTTATAATTATTTTATGGTTTAATTTAAGCTAAAAAGCACAAGCATAGTACCTTGGTTACTAATGTCACAAAAATATCCCCTTTGGAGAAACATTGTGGCAGGACCTGTTGATGACCCGTCTGGAGTCCGTACTACATTCTTGTCTCCAGGGAGCAGGGGATTGGGGCAGGGGATATCCAATTATTTCCTCTATCTGAGCATGCTCGTGTGCTTTGTATTTCTGTGGTGTGCAGTTATATCTCTAGTCTCCAGTTCCACCTCCAACTCTAACCCAGACAGAAATGGAAATAGTGGTAGCTACAGTTGCAGTGGTGGTGGGTATGCATTACAAAGGCTGTTCATACTCTCAGAGACAATCGTAATGATGGCTCCTGACATATTCATAGACTCTACATTATTCTAGAGCAGGACTTGGGGCTTTTCTTCTTAATATCTCTCATATCCACTAATGCTATGCTTTGCACATGATAGGTCTCAATAAATTATCTATGGGATGTAAGTATGAAGCTGATTAATGCAAACCATTTTGTAATGTTAAATAATATGACTTTGAAAGTGAACTTGAAAATTTTTAGTAAAATGTGTTTATGGAAACAAGCTGACGAATAGTTGTAAAGACTGTGGAAAATGTAATGTCAACTCTCTTGATAAGGCAAGTTTATCAATTATTTGTGCCTCACCAGTAGGCTTGGGAGAGCTGGTTGAGGATCAGCTTCCAGCATAGGGGCATTTGATAGTGGTGTTGGTTGAAAAGGAAAGTTTGGCCTCTCTCTTGATAGTGTACGGATTTTATCTTGAGAAGAAGAGAGAGAGAAGGAGAGAGAGAGAGACTTACAATAATATTTTGAATGTATCTATTCCCAGAAGAAGTGCAATCGAGTAACTGAGCATCATATCAAAACATTCAGAACATGCAACTTCAGTGTGCTTTTTGCCACAATGGTCTAAGATTTTTGATCTAGTTTGACTTTTAGAAAGAGGGATTACAGGGCTGGCCAATTAGCTCAGTTGGTTAGAGTGTGGTGTTACAGCACCAAGGCCAAGGGCTCAGATTCCCATACCCACCAGCCGCCCCCCTCCAAAAAAAATAGGATGACAGTTTCTACTGTAAAAACCTTACCACCTTCGCCATTTTACTTGAAGAGTTCTGGCTTTGTCTTGGTGTTTCTTCTCTGGAATCAGGATTAAGTGTGTGCTTTCCCAGGTCAATTTCAGGAAAATTACGTTCAATTGCTTTACTTGGTCTTCTATTTCAAATCAGTTATTAAGAAGCAAAGTAGTGTGAAGGTGGTGTTTTCTTTTCACTCTCCCTCAGATGGGGCTTGCTATGCCATCTAAATTGGAGATACAATTATTTTGCTTCAGCTAAGTGATAGCTGTACCATCTGTCCACTTTGTCTCTGCTATTCAGAATCTCAGATGATTTTTAATATTAGAAATCATTGCTCCAGGAGATTATTTTATGGTGTTTTAAAAATTGCTTTTTTATACAGTGGAAGGTGATCTGAATCACTGCCAGTCAAGGTTTTCGTCAAGATGAGACTAAAGGGTGAATTCAGATAAATGGAACCGAGTGAGGTTAAAGAAAAAGAGAAAGTTTGATAAGTGCAGAGAAAGGCACCCACTCCATGAGATGAAGATCCTTCCAAGACCTATGTTCTCCACTTTCAAGCAATCTTAGCATGGATCTTTCCTACAGGTTAGGGGCACTCAAGACATGTAGTGGGGGAGTTCTTGGGCTAGTTTCCGTGAAAAGATCTCTTGTAAATAAGATAATATATAGAAATAGACCACTACAGCATATCACAGTAGGGAAAGAAACTTGTGATCAAATCTCAGTTTCACGATTCTTAACTGTATGACCTTGGGAAAGTTACCTAATCTATGAGCCTCAACTTTCTTTTCTGTAAAATGGATACCATGGTGATACTGTAGCTCAGAATTGTGGTGAGAATTACATCAGATCAACATATATTCAAAACTCACATTAAGCTTTCAATTAATGACAGTTTTAAGCAATATGACCATTATTTGCAAAATCACTTGATTTTTCATGAGCATCTCTGCTGCAGTACCTTTTCCTAGCTACCTTCAGACTGTTTTCTCTACAGCATTGATTTTTGAACAATCTCCAAGTAATGGATTGCTATGTCTGGTTTATGATAGTGATTACATCAGATCTCTTCTGAATTCACCATTAAAAAATAAATAATTCAACCCCACTCATTTTGCTTGAGAGGAAACAGGGTCCAAAGAAGAAAGGGATTGCCCCAGTTCATGCAGTTTTGCTACTGGCAGGACAAGCCTGGGACCCAGGGCTATTGACTCCACATCTGGGTTTTTTTTTTTTTTTCTTTTTTTTTTTTTTTTTACCTCAGTCCCATTGCTGCCTCTCTTAAGGGACTACGTTCCTTTGTCATCCAGATCACTCCCACAGCACATTCAGCCTTAAGATAGAAGCCTTCCTCACCCTCTGCAAGTAGGTTATTTTCTTAGTTTTGCTTTTGCTTTCTATCTATGACACTAGGTTGAATTAAGATTAAAAATTCAGTTCCTTAGTCACACGAGACACATTTCAAGTGCTCAACAGCTACATATGACTACGGGCTACCGATTGTGCAATGCAGATATAGAACACTTCTGACATTGCAGAGAGTTCTGTTGGACAGCAAGGGTCTAAAGCCTCCTCCCAATAGGGATAGTTCCAGAAAACCAGGCTCTAAACTGGACCAGCTTCTACATCGACTGCCTGCTCACTAGATTCACTGACTTCAGTTTGCCTTCTTTTTTCTACCCGTGGATAGAGGGAAAGACATTTTATTTTTATGATTATATCTATATCTATTTATAATGCATACACATAGATATAAGGTATATTTATATGTATAATACATATATACATATAGATATCAAATATATAGATAAAGAATATATTATGTATTCTTATATACTAGGGTATTTTAAAAGTCCGTGGAAAAATAAAATTGAAAGATAATATGAATCATTATATGAACTTTTTGAAGTAACCTTTTGTATATAATATTAGGCATAGATATAATCTTAATACCCTTCTACATTGAAACATGCTGCACCATCTCTTGCATGGTGTCACAGGAAAAAAGCAAAAGAACAGCATGCTGTCTGTGGTACTTTCTGTTGCTTACATGTAAGAGTCCTTGGCCATCAGGAAGAAGGGGACCCATCAGGTTGCAGCACTGACCTACAGAGTAGCAATGTTGCTTTACCAAAGATGGGTGTAAAGAATTGTTAAACTGCATATTAAAATAATCTTTTTATATTATCTTTCACATATCTGTGCATGTACAATTTATATACTTCTGATTCATATTTTGTAAATTCAACTAGCTGCTTTTTTTCCATAAAAATAAAAGAAAAAAGGAGATTGACAGCTAATCAGGAAATTAAAAGTTATGTTTTAAGGCCTTCTGTGAAATGACCTTTATTAAGGCCCTACTTTGTGCCAGGAACTACATGCTAAGCACTGGGCAAGAAAGATGGAGAAAGAGAGAGGGTGGTGCCAACAGCTGGGCTTGAGGTTTTCAGCAATAGCGTGATGCCAATCAGTGAAACTGGGAAAACTGGGGAGAGGACAGAGTCATTTCCAACTCTGACCTAGATTACCCCTGATCCATTTTTATATTCCTAAAGTGGAAATCCAGGAAAGAATGGAGTGGTTAGATTATCATCTAAAATCCCCATGAAAGTTGCATTTTAAAAGGATATTTTCTCTGTTGATTATTTATGATCTTTTTCTTAAATATTCTCAGTACAATAAAGGTTCAAAGATAGTAAAAATATACAATAAATAAAAGTATATTTAATTTCTATAATATTTCAGTGGTCACAATCAGGAAATACCCATGTTTTTTTAAAATTCATGTACTTAATATATTATTTTTTCTTTCTAAGATGTTGTTGCTGAGCAATGGGAGGGGAACGGGGTGGAGGATAGAGAGGCAGAGGTGAGGGTGGGGAGCAGGGCTGGCCCACAGCTGACTCCTTCGCTGGCCTGGTTGGGGAGGGTGGGGGGTGTGGCTGAGGGCTGTGGGCCTCCCCGACTCTGGCTGGGGAGGTGGGGGGTTTCCAATGGCAGCTTGTTCATCACTGAGCTGGATACAAACATCAGGGGACAAGGCCGAAGCCCGTGGGAACACCCCCACTTCAGCTCAGGAACCTGGGGGGCTTCTGTGATGGTGCGGTCATCACCAGGCTGGATGTGGATGTTGGGGGAGGGCGTGGCTGAGGCCCTCAGGTGTCCCCCACACTGGCTCAAGTGTTCTTTGGTGGTGTTAGACCTTTACTGGTTAATATCAGAACTTTGTCTCTGATCTGTGGGTTTTTTATATTTTCTTTCAGTTCTGTGTTGGATAATTAGCTATCCCCACTCCTTAAACTCTGCACTGTATCTAATTTGCTGTCCTTTGGTTACTTCTAAAATAGGGGAACTTCCTGTGGGGACCAGAGCTTGAGCCCTGTGGTTAAGCTAAATTGCTGCTTTGCTGATGATTCTCTGGGTGAGGTTTTTGTGTAGCTCAGGTTTTAATAGTTGACCTTGTAAGCACTTTCAGGTCTTGTGAGGTCCGGTACACCTGGATTATGAGGAAACTCTGGTCTGGGCCCAAGTCTTTTCAGTAAACTGCACCTCTGCAGTTCTGTATTCCTGACTAATCTCCACTGAGTGGTCCTGTGCTGATTGGAGGGCAGATCAGCTGTCCATGCTGTGCCCCAGTGTTTCCCTGGTGGGCCTGTCTCCCCCACCCCCTGTACTCCAAACACTTCCTGTGGGGCAGGCCATGTGCAATGCTTACCTGCCTCTGAGTGTCTCCTTTTTTCAGTTCTCTGTGGTAACTTGCTCCTATGTGGGTCCACGGGAAACCTGTTAGTGGTCTTGCTGGCCTAGGAACCACCAAGGCCCTCTTCTCCCCAGCAGTCTCCAAGCAACTTCCAACAAAGGGCATAGCTGTGGTTTTTGCCAGCTCTAGCTCTGTGTGCTCACCAGGGCCAGCCTTGAAATGGCCAGGGCTCGAAACGGTTGGAGAAGTCCCTTCTTTCTCTCATTATGGCTTCTCTCATTTTCATAAATTCTGTAGGTCTCTTCTCCTCTTCCCCTGAGCTCTAGCGACCCTAGCTTGGCAGTCATTTTTTTAATAGTTGTAAATTGATTGCTTGTGGGAGAAGGTGATGCTGGGTACCATCTATTCCACCATCTTGATTCTCCCCAAAAGATCCTATTTCTAAAAACATTTCCAATGGTTACTCTATGGTCTAGAGCATTAGAACGCTGGGGGGGTTTATGTTTTTTGTTTTATAAATATGTAATTATGGAA